>NW_005054301.1:11593197-11698195 GCF_000277835.1 Geospiza fortis
GCCCCTCGGCTACGGGGACTCGCTAGTTAACATCCTGCTGTTCCTGGAGGAGATGAGTTATAACGGGACCAGCATCTCCTTTATCCGTTTACACTGGAGTCGTCATAACAATGCACCGAGGCAGAGGTGAATTTATTTGCCCAATGTTGAGAGCAGTGGTCTGGCTATACGTAGTGCATGGTTCCCCAGCTATGGTAAACGGGTGGGCACCACTGTCACTCACAGGCACTAATTGAGACGCTTTATAGTCTCAGGGAAGAGAAGTATTGTGAACTTAGATAATTTCTTCTGTTTAGGGGTAAAAATAACCCCAAAGAACCAACTTTATGAAACACGTTTCATGATATTTTGATATCCGTGCCAATGGGACATTGCCATAATTGCTGGGGAGAACACAAGTCTGGGGAACCAGTGTATCCCTGTTGCCTTGCACTTCTTCAGAGACAGTTATGGAAAGGTCCTCAGACTTCAGAGTAGCTGGATTTAGCTGTGACACGAGGGTACTGAAAATTTTGCAGTTTCCAAATCAGACTGGGATCCTTTTATTTCTTTCTCCCCTCCATTCATTCTATATATTTTTCCTGTTTTGATGGTGTGCTTTAGTGCTAGTGGTGGGTAGAGGACTGGCATTGTCTATCTTGTCACCTTTAAGTGTATTTAAAATAAGTGACTTAGGCTTTTGATCAATTGGGAAAAATTCTTCTTAGTGTCCTTTAATTAATGAGCTTAAAAGAGATCATTGTCGCTTAAGAAGTGCTAAAGGAATACATGAGGATTACTTAGGCAAGTGATTCCATCCTCACCATGTTGAGTTGTTTTCTTGGCAGTGGCTGAAATGCTTGGAATAAAACCCCACATTTTGGGTGGGTTATTTGGTAGCAGAGTAGTCGTTTTGCTCACTTAAGAAGAATGCAAGCAATAGCTAATTGCTGTTCTCATGTGTTTGCTAATGACAAACAAATAGCCCATTAGAATTTACAATACGTTCTTTCCTGGTTTTGTAATTTCTTTTGCAGTATTTCCAAGCAAGGTTGTAGTTGTCACTAACCACGTTTTCAGGCAGGGCTTTAGTTTTTTTAAAGGGGTCTGATCATTTCTGCATGCTGTGGTTACCATTGCAAAAAAAAAAAAAGGCAATCTACCTTTGAAATATAATTGCAATATTATTCTTTAACTAAATTAAGGAACCTCTGTGGGTTCTTTGCTTAGAATAAATGTAGATATTTTAAACTGTCACGGGCATAGCCTAAACATGTCTTGTATAATGATGCAACTGGTTAGATATAAATGCGTGAATTAGTGGAGGAGTTTAAAGATGTTACCTTTTGTTTATTTGTGGGTCAGGGAAGGAAAAATGACAATTTATAAGCCATATTAACCATGCATATCTCAATTTTTCAGAGGATGGCCAGTATTTTCTAAAGGTCCTCATACCTAGTTATGCTGCTGGATCTATAATTGGGAAGGGAGGACAGACAATTGTTCAGTTGCAGAAAGAGACTGGGGCCACCATCAAGCTGTCTAAATCCAAAGATTTTTATCCAGGTAGGTGCAAAAATTAGCCAATTCTTTTATTTTTAAGTTCTCCGGCATGTATGTACATTTCAGTGTGTTTCATATATTGATGGTCAAGTGCAGCAGGAAGCATTGTCTCAAAAAAGTATGTTTCAAAGTGCAATTGTGAATATAAATATTCTGTCTGTTTTGGCATATGGAATGGACTGAACTGGATGCTAACTGCTTGAAATAAGTTTAAAGTCATTTACAGTATTTCTGCAAAAGATTATTTTCATTAACATTGACTGCTTTATTTTTTATTTTAAAAAAATCTATCTTTTAGGAACCAATGTGACAGGTGGCGTAAAGATAATTGTTCGTTTGAAGTTTCCAGACATTATAATGACAATTAAGCTAGAATGAGTAAAAATGAGAGACTGCCTCGTAAAGAATGGGCCATTTACTTTAAATCCATTATGTACCTTCTTTCTGCTTCACTGCTTTGTTCATTGGCTCTGGAGTGAAGTAAAGAGGACAAGTGCTGCTCTTTAGATATTCTTTATATTGTGTTTATCATGATGGTCGAAGAAAACTCTATTATAAAACTGAAATACTTTGGATGAAGAAAAAAATTAGCATTTTATATTAGCTGTATTAGTGCACATGAGAAGTTTTTAATATTTGAGTATAACAGTAATAAATACCTGAATTAGCATTCCTCCTTTATAAGATTTCTGAAGAGGGAGTCTTATATAATGATATACAAGATTTTTACTTCTGCAGTTGAATAATTGGGGAATTTTTCCAAAAGATGAACAAATTAGCATTCTGTAATTGAACTTTGCTCTAGAGGGCTTTCTAAAAACTGATGCAAAATAACATAGCTGACACTTTTGTGTTTTGATTTTGTTATTTTTGAAGAGTAACTGGTGGTTTAGAATTGAGTTGACTAGCTGTTGCTGACTTTTTCTTTTGGAAAATAAGAGCTGCTTTGCATTTGCTCTATTTTAACAAGACCAAATTCTACAAAATAGCAAAGGCAGTTGGTATGGATGTAAACAGAGCGCTAACATTGGAGCATTTAGCTTTCCTGTCCTCTGACTTTACAGTCAGGCAGAAGTGGGTAACTTATTATTATATTTGATTGAGATATTTTGGTCTATTTACAAATATGATTGTTGATGTGGAAATTCTGATGCACCTGTTGTACATCTCCTTATTGAATGTAATTTATAATACTTAAAAGTCAGAGATTGAAGTGTTGAATGTAGATTTTTTTTTTCTGTTGGAAGTTACATCTTATGAACTGGTGCTTGTTGCTTTTGAAGCTTTTTTTTACTTTTTTTAGGAAGGTAGGAAAAACATGATCCTTTTTTTAAAGGTATGTTAGGATAAAAAAAAATCAATGTAGAATTGTGAAAACTCTTGGAAGAAATAAAGCATTCTAAAGAGCCTGATTGCAGAATTAATAACATAATCTGGGTAAAGAGCTGCAATAGTAAATTAAATTCACTGTCAATAGATGAAAATGAAATAGATTTTCTGCATTATACATGAGGGGTTATCAGATATGCAAGGATGTTACAGAAAATTGGTGTTTATGAAGAATATTCCAAATACCAAATTATGAGCCTTTTCATTTTACTACAGTTTATTTACACTCACTTGGAAAGGATGCTCCAAAGATTAGATCTTTTGTTCAGTGCTCCAGTATAGTTCCTCTGTTTTTGGATTAAGTCAGAATTACTTTTTTTTGGTGTAGGAAACTGTAAAAATGCAGCAGTAGTAACAGAAGAACCTTTGAAAAATAAAAAATCGCAAGCTAGAACGACATGAGAAAAACATTTGCGACATAAACATAAAATCAGCAGCAATAATATAAATAACTAGAGCAGGGACGCTCAAACATTTTCACAGTAACAGGTGCAAACGAAGTTCCAGTTCGACTTCATACAGTCTGCCTTGAATTTGCAGCCTCGTTGTGTCGTATGCAAAGTGAGTGTTTTCAGGAAGTTGGTGACTGATACCTGCTAAAGCATGGAGCAGGGATGGGAAATGGATTCCAGCGTGGCTAGCTCTTGTTAGTATTTCTGTTTGCGTCTGACCACCAGCCCATGGAATTTTCAGAGGTCTTGTCATTCCTTGAGCTGATGGCTTTTGGGTTTCTTCCAGACTCTCTTGCTCGTATAACATTAGGGAATAAAAACCTTATGAAAGAGCTAAGATGCAGCTATGATTCATTTTTCTTATGAAGTTTTTTAAACAATTGCTGTTTTCCTAATAGATCCTTACCTCTGATGCTTGTGACTACAAATATGTTTAACGTATGTTTCGCTGTGGAATGTTCTGTTGTTGAAGCTTCTATGAAAGTTTTCTGTATTTCCAAAAAGTTTTAGAAAAGTGACTAAGTTCCTGTTTGGAAAGGAGGAAGGTGCTTGTGATACAGAAGTTACGAGTAGTTCTTATGATCTAATAGTGTTTTTTTCTTTTCCCTCTGTGATATAGGACTTCAGTATGCAGACTGATTTCTGTTGGAATTATTTTTGTGCATCAAAAGGTGACATAATTACTGAAGAATTATATGGCAGCTCTAATTACAAGAAATTGAAGGAAAAAACAGCTTTGCATTGAACATTTTAGTTTACAAGATAGGAAGCAGTATACAAATACATTACTGTCCACTACAGTTTTATTTTTGAGTACGCAATTTATTGTTCTCTTTTCAGGTTACCTGCTGACTTTTTCTTGTTGTCTGGACTCCTGCAATTTGACTTTGGATATTCTGATTCTTTTCTGTTCAGGCATGTCCCCCAAGACTAGAAGAAATAAAATTAAAATGGCAAAATATGCCCTACTTTTAAGCTAAATGGTGCTGATCCTTCTGCATAGAAAGTACAGTGTGTATTGACTTACTAGATTTTGGTTCAAAAATTAAATACAAATTTAGCCAACTTGATAAAGAAAGGGGCTATTCTTTGAAGCTAGTATGATGTGTGGTTTTTTTTGAATAATAGAAGAAAGATGATTTCTGTTGTCTGAAACTGTCATTGCTTATGTGTTTCTCATTCTGCATTTTAGTGTGCACAAGACTCAAAGCCACTCAGGCCATGTATATTTCTCCCTTGTGAATGCTGCCGTGCACTCTCTCTCTTTCTCTCTCGTGCACAGACTCTCTCCCTCTCCCTCCCTTTCTGCGTTCCCGCCCTGGTCTCACGAATGCACACACATGCACAAAATTATGTTACATCACATCGTGTTGTTTATCTTGCAACAGGATCTTGCCTGATCTGAACTTGGTGCTTGAGTGAATTTGAACTTGGTCAGTGTTTTTCAGTTTATTGGAATATGATGTCATAGGTGTACTTACATTAGATCATATCAAGAGCAGAGATTAATAAAAGCATAATTAAATGGGGGATAAGATTTTACTGGTTTTAGCAACATATTAGATGTGTTGTTCTTATAGCAGATTTCTAGTCAGTAATTATATCAATGTTTGGAGAACATAAAAGGTGGGAGTTTGCTCTCCTATCTCATGCAGACAGTGTATGAAGTAATGTGTGGCTATTTTGTGCTTTTACCAAGGGACTTCTGTTTTTAGATGCTTTCTGTTTAAATATCAGATTTTTTTGAATCGTTCATGTGTTATGGGAGGTAGTCTAGCTTATCTTTGTCAGTGCCCTTCTGAAAACTCTTATTCTGACTCTTAAAGACCTTTCAAAAACATTGAATGTATAAGTAACACATTAAGTTACAGGAATTTATAATTAATAATCTTACAGCATCATTACTCCTATAAACTGTGAGGAAGGAGAAAGGTGTAATATATCAAGCTTGGCTCTCCATTATTATTTCCTTTATAGAAATAGTTTATCATGTTAATTGGTAACTCTTAAAAGTAACAAAATCTGGTAAGGAAAGTAATGTTTTAAAAAAACAGCGCTTGAAATAATGTTGAAGTGAAATACTGCTTTTTCAGCTATGGAAAAGAGTAGTGGAATTAGAAGCAAGAATGGCTTTAGTTAATACCTGTCTGTTGTGCTGGTTCCTTGAAGGGCTTTGTCATACATCAATAAATGCATTTCATTTTTTTTCTTGATCCTACTTTTTTTCTTGAAATGTTGACATTAGCTAATTAGATACCACATAAGTATATGTCTAAGATTTTTAGATTCTGATGCAAACACTTACATGAGTTAATTCAGGGATAATGGGACTGAGGAAATTACTAAATATTGAGTAGAGATTTCAGAGGTGGAATCTTGAGCTGTATAGGTTTTTAAAGTAATCACTGATCTTTGTACTAGTTTAAAAAAAAAGAGACCAACCACCAAAAACTCCCAAGTGTTGATTGCCAGCTGTTCAGAGAGATAATTCTCAGTTGGACAGTTGTCTGTTGCCTGGTTACTGAAACGGAATAAAAAAAAGTTAGCTTGTTAGCCAGCAGGTCTGTAGTATTTCGCATTTAAAAAGAAGCTGAAACTGACTATGTAACTTAGTAGGATCTTGAGATTGTTACATATATCTAACTTGTCCTGTGTATTATCATTTAGCAGATGGTAATTTGGTAGGCTTAGAGAAATTTTGTGAAGTTAAAGTACAAATTTGGCACTCATTTTTTTCTACCTGTAGGGACTTATTCATGTTAATGAGTAAATCAACTTTGACATAGTAAATGGCTTTGGTTTGCAAGAAAGTGCTGTGTCTTTGTCTTGTATAGAAAGGTTTATAAAAACTTCTGACAGATTTGGAATGGTTAGTCTAACTTGAATAAATGACACAGGCTAACAACTAACTTTGTTGTCAAAATAAAGAATAGGTTGAGGACAGCTGTTTTGACACGGAAATGCTGTATTTTAACTTTTCAACATTTTCATTGTGATTGGTTTTATCTAGGTTTCAATATAATTGAAAACTGAAGTATTTTTAGTAGGTTAGAAAGGGGCTATGTAGATGAAGATGCTTCTAGTAACAGCATTGTTTTTTGATAAAATCAGGATTTCTGTAAAGCAATTACTAATTAAAAAAAAAAAAACAAGACTTAAGTTTTTCCCTTTCAAGAAGTTTAAATCTTCCATACAATAATTTAATAGTTTTTTGTAGATAGATCCAAGTTTTAATGGATTTTTGATAGAGAATAGGTGTTAGAGATAATATTTAAAAATATATATATATACAGGGAATGTCTGAATCTCTTGTTTCCTCTTGTCCCTTGTGCAGTAAACAAAACACGTGCTTGCTTTTCATAATGGATGCAACCTGTACCAATCAGTGTCTTTTTCAAATACTCTTTGATCTTTGTTTGTTCTTTAGTTAATTTCATTATCTTAGATATTGTCCTCAGTAGTTGACTAGAGAATTTTTGTCGGTGATCAGTAGCTTTTTGGCTAGGGAAGAAAACCTTGGATTTAGTGAATTTGTCAGACTGGCCTCCAGAAAGAGAGCATAGAGTTTTGGGGGAGAGGGTTTGCACCTTGTTGCTATCACATTTCTGTCTTTGGATACAGCTTTCACGTAAAGTTAAGGAACCTCTTTAAAGATTTGGCTGGCAAATATCATTGTTGCATCTTGCAGCAGTGCAGTCAGCTTTCCAGTCCTTCTTTGGATTTTTTTCTTAGCATTTATCAGTAGGCCAGTGGGAATTAATGACTTGGTGAGGAGTATCGTAGTTGCCAGTTGCCCAGTGCTGGAATGCTGCAGGTAATTGGGCTGGACTGGTGAGAGCTGTGGCCGTGTGCTTCTCACGTTGCACTGCAGCTGCTGTTGATCTTAATTAATCTGACCCTCAGAGGCTGCAGTGTCATGGTATAAAACGCAGTGCATATTAGAAATTGGAAGGCTGCTTTTCTGACTCTTGTTGTTGGCCATGTTTCTAGGTAGGCCTTTTGGTTTTTCTAATTGCATTTGCTTGACACTAGCATAAAATTCTTAACGTACTTCAATCTAAAACTGTAATATGTTTTTCCTGTTTATCAGATTTATCTGTTGAGTAATGAAGCTGATGCACGTGGTTTTGAAATGTCATGGTTATAATGGATTTAGTAAAAATATTTCTGCTTGTTCTGGCAACAGCTATTGTCTGTAAATGAAAAGAGTTATACTGCGTCTGGTATGAATTTCTGGTGTAGTATATGATGTTCTGTAGTGGGAATGCTTAGTGCTTGTTTTATTTAGCCCAGTCTTGTGGTTAAGGACTTCTAGTAGTATGGAAACACGGAGAGTTGGAATTTGGTGTTGGAAAACGGAATCAATTAGTGTGCTGTGCATGTGCAAGGTTTTTAGTTTACTGTTGATATACGACTGTCTTCATTCTGATTGCATGACATAGCTTTGGGAAAATAGGAGGTTCCTTGCAATTCACCCTGCTATTTAGGGTCATTTTCTTTCCCCCAGAGGAAATCTCAAATTATACTATAACCTAGAGATCTCATAAGTGTTCCAGTACAGATTTGTTTAGCTCTATTCCATCCCATTTTTGTTTTGATTTTGGGGTTTCTCCATCTCAACTTGTGATTATTCGTGGCATTATAAAGATCAACTACATTGCTTGTATTTTGATTAAAAATAGAGAAAGGATTTTCAGAATACTCTGCTTTAAATTTTCCCTGTATGTGATAAACACTTTAGATATTTTAATACATAAAAATCACAAGATCTAAATTCCTATCCACCATATGATCTTGTTTTCACTATAACATGCTGATAATTATGGTTGAATCTTACTGGAGTTTACTTAATATTAGGTGTGCTGCTCTTGATAATAGCCAAGCATTGCAATTCCTTTGCAAGAACTTATCTGATTGAAATGTCTGTTTAAGGCAATCTTTGGAGATACATCTATAGAAATCAGCTCCCAGCTGTACAATGCTAGCGTGCTTTGTAGCCTTTGAGTATGGATTTATCACTCTTTGCTTGAGCTAGTTATTGTTCTTCTTGACTCCTGAATTGCAGTAAATTTGTGTAAGGTTTAAGTGTTCTGCATAATTGATGGACAAAATAAAGTCTCCTTTGTGGAAGGTTGGAGAACCTTTCTTCTAGGTTGATGAACATGAACCTAGGTTGATGTAGGTGATGTGAGTAACTAGCTGTGTGACCAGATAGCTCTTGAAAGAGCAGTATGTTAGGGACCAGGTTTAAAGTTAAACATTGGTGATATGATTGACCTGGAGTCAGATCCCTTGTAAGTGAGAGATACTCTTGTCGACTTATGTATGTGAAAGTGTAACATTATGTAACATTAGCATTTGTTGGTTATAAAGGAGTATGAATCTTGGACAAAATTTCATATTTACCTGGTCTTATAGGTTTTGATTTTGAAAAGACTAAACATCTGTTTTTCATCGTTGATCTCTCACTGCATCCTGCAGGGCCTGTCATCTCAGCATTGACAGGATCAGATGAAAAATACAATCAATGTGTTGACATTTTTTTGAGAATCACTCAGGTAAGATTACTTGTTATACAGAACTACAGTGAAATTCATGGCTGCTGCTAATGTTTCACCAGTTGGAGCCTTTGCATTCTCAATCATTAATTAAATTAGATACTGAGGTTCTCTGCATGTTCCCTTGTTTCTATTTTAAAAGCACTTTTTGTGCCTTGCTCAGTGCCATTTAACTCTCTTGTAATTTCCCACATAAAGAGCTTCACACATTTGTACTATTTTCCCCCACTTGATAGAGTGGCACCTGTTTGCTTGAATGAAGAACTGTAGTGCACACCTCCAAAGCTCTTGGAAGATTTGTACGTATTTTTTCATTCTCAAGTAGTGACTTTAGTCCTATTTAGATTCTTCATTGGCAATATGGGGAAAAAATCGCTGTAGAGAACCAGATAAGCAGGTGCAGCAGCAATTTATAATCTTCCCAGTGTGTTCTAAATTCTGGCTTTCAAATTGCACATGAAAAATTAAAAATATTTAACTGAATATACAATGGTGGAGTTGTTATTTTGATAACACGAATTATTGGAAATATATATACTAGGTCATGCACTGGAAAAGTAGGAAATGGCATGTGTCCATTCAGTTGGCTTTGTTGAGCGCCCAGTGTACTTACAAAATTAAAGCTGTTACCAGAGTGTATTCCAAAAGAGTTGGGCTATGAAATGTCGTGGCTGTGAGAGAAGGGGGAGGAAGGACCAGTTGGGCCATATGCCAATGTTGGTGCTTGATCTAACAGCGGTTTACATTTTGTCCCCATGTGTAATCTGGTGTTAGGGAGTGCCAGAGTGCAGGTAGGGTAGTCTATAGTACAAGTAGAAGCAATAGCAGCAATTCAGGTGCTGCTATGGGTACTCTTTTGGCAGCAGTATTGAGCTGGAATTATAGAATATTTATGTTTTATTGTAATCTGGCAGTCTACCAACAATTTTCCTGAGGAACACCAAAAGAAAAAAAAAAAGGGAAATAGGTGGCTTTTTAGTGGAGTTATGACCTGGATTTGAAGAAAACTTCTGTGGAACAAGAGAGGGTCTTCCAGCATTCTGTCTCTGCTGATTTTTCAGAGATCTGCAATGAAACGCTGCTACTGGATGCCTTAAAGCTTTATAAAAATGATTTGTTGCAAGTGTTAGATGTAGAACATGTATGGGGTTTGTTTTCTGCCTTGCATGTGTGTGCACACTTCATTCTTTGTATGTCTTCTACTTAACATTATTAGGTGAACACTTGGCGACTGTCAATCTAAAGCAAAATTTGTATTTCTCAAGAATTCCTTATACATATATGATTTCCTACTTTTGATTCTTTTACTGTGCATGGCAGTACACTGAAGTCTGCCAGTTTTTTGTAGAGATTAGTCTTCATCAAATAACATATAATTTTCAGCATAGAAAAATAGTCAAAGAAAGAAAAAGCAAGTGTTAACTTTACAAAGATTCCTTTTAGGGATATATGTTTTTGTGGTTTTCTTTTTAATGTTGGTGATGCCAAGTGCTCATCTAGTATTTGCACTACTTTTAACAATAATAAAACACATACTTTATATTTTTATAAGATTTGTAAGTTCTGTATGGATACGTCTATGACTAGCTGTTCTAGTAAGTGCCAACATGATATATTATGAATGAATTATTAATGAATAATTTTTTTATTTTTAGTTTTTTTTATTTGTTGATTCATAGCTAGAAAGACAGTTCTTTCCCTGAATAGCTAGAATTTAGAAGGAAAAAATGGTCCCTCTGATTTTAAATCAGAGTGTTAGAAATATTTGATTATATATAGAAATATGTGTAATTGCTAGTCTCAGAACTTTAGTCTTGCATGCACTTGATGGTAGAAAATCAATTAAATGGGCAGCTATATTTGTCCCATTAGGTTTTCTGTACCTTTGGAAAACAAATCCCTTCAGTTTATGCAAATGTTTTATACCCTCTAGTCTAGGAGACATAGAATGGATAGTGGTAACAAGGTCGGTGTTTGAATTAAGCAAGACATTTATAACTAGCTTATTTTTATTCCAGTTTTTAAATGGTGCTTTGTTGATTAGTAACAACAAAATACTATTGTTCCTGTATTATCTTTTTTAACAGCTCTTTTGTCTGATAGTAATTACTAGTTGAAAGAATGTTAGTTGTGATGTTCAGAAGTAGTTCAGTTCTGTCCTTCACATTTTATTAACTTAGCACTTCCTGAAATCTTTAGTGCGGACATAAGGACACAAAATCTAGTCATTCATTATTGCAAAATAAGTACCTTGATATTTTCCTTTTCCAACACACATGAATATGCTCAGAATGAGGAAAAAGAAGCTTCTCTTTATTTATTCACTTTGTCTATTTTTCAGTTGAATCATATGGTTTATAAGGGGCTACCATGCTTTCCATGTTGACTAGTCCAGGAACATGTGAAGTTTCATCTCGTGCAAAATTCTTTGTTTTCTTTTTTAAAGAAGTCTCTACTTGTAAAATTTCACAATGTTGTATTGGCTGTCTGAAGATTTTTGTTGTTTATTGTTAAGAATTTTGCTTTTTACTAGGTTGACTAGTTCTGATTTGGGTGCCTTGTTTCTCCCAGTATAGAATTTTGGGAATGGTTGTAAAAATTTTCCAAGGGCTGTAATATTTCATCTGCAGTAAGATTTGATGAACTTTTCCTTAAAAGTATGCATATAGTTATATGGGCTCCTAAGATAACCAAGGGCTTTTTTTTCCTGTGAAGTATTGAAGCATAGGAGTTCAGAGTGGGTGGTCTTAATGCTCTTGGTACTTATAAGCATTTATCTTAGTTTGGATGGGTTTTCCCTGTTAAGGATCCTAAGAAAGCATACAGGATTCTTGGTGTAAATTAGTGTATATTTGTAGGACTGGTTTTGTGTTACAAGGTTTCCATATTTCAAGAAATGGTTACTTGGGAGTGCAGATAAGCTGATGATGGCCATCTGATATTCAAGTCAGGTGTGCTTAAAACTACAAGTATTTCAGGAGCTATATCAAATTTTGTATTTTTAGGATGACCTACTTCAGTAGGTCTAGAAAGAGGTGTGATGTTGCAATGCTGATTTAGAGGAAATAGGGCTATTAATAATTATCTGCTGAATTGTGATGCAGTTTATTGACAAACCAAGGCATACTTTGAAGTGATTGATGCCAGTTTGAAAAGAAACAAGTGTATCTGTGTAGGTATTCTGGAATTCTCATAGGTAAGTCTCTATGTAGTGGGAAATAGCAGTATACCTCAGAAAATTTGAGATTTTATCACTCCGTATTGAATAATTTCTAAAGTTTCACTCTGCTTTAAGAAGATTTTCTTGTGTTAATCCCTTTAGAGTGCAGTAGTTTTCACATAGCTTTTTCACATGCTGGATTCTAAGGGGTTATAATTTTCCCCATTTCTTTCTCCTTTGCTCAAAAGCAAAAGGATTTCATATTGGATTCCTGTATAGATGTTTCTCTGAGTTAGCAATATAGAAAGTTAGAAAAGTTAGAAATTAACTTGTGTTGCCAGCTTCAAAATATGAGACATTCCCAATATTTTCCCTCTTCCACTGGGGAAATGGAGGAATCTTGCTGGCTGGGCTATGCTAGAATGCAGAAGATAGTTAAAATATGTGTTTAATCCAGAAAATATTATGTGTGTGCTGCTTATTTGGGGAAGTCAATGGTTGTCTGAATAAGTATTTAATTTCAGTTTTTAGTCTTTGAGTTATTTTTAGAGCTCCAAGTTTTTCTACTACAAATCATTTGAATTAGTAGTAGTAGTTCAGCATGTGTAAATGCTGAAAAATGAGTAGCTTATTTCATAAGCATTTTAACATGAATATTTTTTTACTGCTGCTTTTATACTTGCTCTTCAGAATAGGAATTCTGCCATTGAAACCTGAATGCCATTGAAATCAGAGAAGTAAAATTTCCAGTTTTTAGTTGGGGTGAAGATGTTTGGATGCAATCAAAACCTGATGAATTGTTTCCATTCTTTGTTTTGCTTGAGGTCAAATATTCCCCTAGAGGTGAGCATTTCTCCAGTTCTCCAGGTACAGTTCTTCCATTTTTCCACTGCTGAAGTTCTAGTACCTTAAGCAAAAAGAAATAAAAATTCTTTTTTGTCTCTTATGCATGAGGACTGAAAATTATAATTTCTTTCCTATTTGGTGCTGCCTTCCACAAGAGTAAGTGGAGACACTTGTACAAAGGCAGTAATAATACCAGCAGTTTCTGTATACAAACATTAAATTCAGGTAAGTATTGAATTTATGCAAGGTGGAATACACCTCCAGTCTATGTAGTCCTGAAGTAGTGTCTGTTTAAACACAGGGATAGGTTATTAGTAGTGAATTTAATATGTATATATATATAGTGTGATTCTACTTTAGATCTTTTGGTAAAAGGCTTCTGTCTTTCATTTTGTAGCAGAAGGAGGTTTTGTTTTGGCTTTTTTTGTGGGTTTTGGTTTTTTTTTTTTCCCCTGGTGCTCATTTATGGTAGTTAAGATTTACTGCTGCCTTTTCCCTTGAGAAGAGTTGTGTTCTCACCATTTTCTAGGCTTGCAAACAATTATAATTGAACTTTTCTCAGCTGGCTAGAGGTGTTTGAATCTGTATTGGATATGTCTTTCTTCCTACATTTAATTCTGTTACAGTCAATGGAATTATGGACAAAGGAATAATGCATGTGTTTTGGTAAGGATAATGTAGGGTGACTTTTCACTTATAAATAGATATCCAGATATTTATAAAAAATAGGTATATTATAAAGATTTCCAGTATGAACTTCCAAATATACATATTTTCCCCTTTTGGCGTAAGAGTTTCACAGTATTTTCTTTTAGTTCATGGTCCCTTTGCAAGGAAAGCTACACTGTTTTAAAACTTCCTTTTAAATTTTAGTGCAGATATGTAATCCTTTACTAATGCCAAAAGCAGAGCAAGTGATAAAAAATTTAGTGTATATAATCAACAATTTTTTGGAATCTTTTTATTCTTTGCTTAAAAATGGCCTGGTTTTCTGGTCTTTATGTATAGATTGGCTCTTTAATCTATTTGTAAATCTTATCAGTAATTCTGTATAGGAAAACAGTGTCTTTATGTTAGTGTATGCCAGTCTTGCTAAAAGATCCATTTTAAAAGAAGCGCTAGATCTAATCCAGATTCAGTTACAAATCCTTTTCAAAGTAAATGTTTTCTAAAGTCTCCTTCCAGTTGTAAATAATTGCTCTTGCTACAACTACTAATTTTTGTCTTTTATTTTGATGTACTTGATTGATTTTAGCTTTGAAAGGTATAAATCAAAATTTATGAAGTGTGGAACTGACTGAATTATCAAAAATTATCTAAACAATTAGTGGGAAGGGTTCTGTAAAGTTTTAATATGAAATACTAAAAGGCACAGGAAAGCTTTCTAAAAATAAACTCTAAGGATATATTTGCATTTTGGCTTAAAATAGTAATCATGAAGTCAAATTACCCTATTTTTGGTTATTATTACATAAAGTGTTTTGACTCATCTTTTAGATTATTTGGACTTTTTATTGGGGAAGATTTGAATTATATATGGAAGAAATCAAGTCTATTCACCTTCCAGCTTGTCATTAAGAAAATTTAAATAGTTAAGGTTTTCCCATATTCTGGGTAGTACAGTTGTTTACACAAGTCTTTATACTTTTAATAATATTGTCCTTATTTGTTTGTTGAAAATAGAAACCTAAAATATGTTGTGGTGTTCAGATTCTAATGCCTTTCAAATTATTTCAGAAAAAAATTAAAAATTGTTTTTGCATATGTTAAAATTTGAGCTTAATAGCAACCTTTTGTAAAGGTAATTGCAGGTTCAAGGACTTTATGCTCATTTCAAACTGGAAAAAATTGGGGAGGCACATTTAATTAAATTTCTGTATGTATAATTACTCTCGTGTTTGTGATGTAATTGCTGTTTTTTAGAGCAAGACAGTATGTTCAAAGGTATCCTGATATTATCTGCTTTCTTTTGAAATTATCAAATACACCACCTGCAGTTGGTGAGAACTAAGGGAGACAGTGGAAAAGGCAATTGATGACTGAGTGGCATAACTTTATTTTTACTCTTGGACAAGAAACAAAAGTATTTGGGATGGCTGCTACACAGTTATTTGTCTATTAAGGTGCTAGCTGTTAGCACATTTTGATTTTTATTGTCTAAAAATACATGGTCCTGTTTGAGTTGGAAAAGGAGAGATTAAGATTATATAATGTTTCATGGTAATTATGTGTGAGCTCTTTGCTTATTTGCACAAAGAAACATTAAAAACCAAAATCCCTCTGAACAGCTGAAGTGACATGAAGCACCAGCTGGGGAATCTGAAATCAAATATTTTAGGGCATGATTTGTACTAAACTGCAATTAGAATGTATGATTCTGTACTAGCAATTGTTCTGAGAGAGGTCAAATTGCACATGGAGGAACACAAGTGATGTCTGTCTTGACTGCAACTGATGTCTGTACATGTGCTATTTCAGAGTATTTTTTATTCACATGCAAAACTGGGAGAATGACTAACTTGATTGTTTTGTTTGTTAATTGTCAGTTAAGACTTAGTGTGTAAATCGATGAATTAAAAACTTGAAAGGAAGAAAATAATTGAAAATACTCTTTTAGATAAACATGTTCTTAAAAATTTAAAATTATTTTTTCACCAATTTTTCAATAATAGGAAAGTTAAGAGCAATTCTGAAACATCAGAGACTTGTTCCAATGTATTTTTTTCTCTTATTTTTTTTAACTTGTGCATGTTAAAATTGCAATATTGACCTACTGGTATTATAAAAAGATAGCATTTTCTGTTTTCAGAAAAAACTGCATTTTGACACATTGTTTAAAAACTAGAACAGCTCTGCATATGAAAACACAAACTGTGATAATTAGATAGTACGCCATATGTGGTAGTTTAAGTTGGCATATATCTCAAATGGCATGTTTAATGTACTGTATTACTGGAATTAGTAATTTTACAGCTGAGAGCTGTTAATTCTGTTATGCTCATTCCCTCTGATGAACCTGTAGGTAATGACAGCAGACATTTTTCCTTGAAAAAGCCTGTTTCTGGTAAATTAAAAGTTATAGGCTGCTGTATTTTTAATGGAATCTTTGACTAGTGTATGTTTCTCATAATATTTTAGGTGTTTCTAACTACTTCAGAATTCTAAGTTTTTCTTAAAATAAAGATACGGTTGGTATGGACGGATGGTCACATTTTTTGCTTATGAAGTATATGGAGTCAGGAAAGAAGGAAGGTCTGCTTTTTCCATATAGCTTTTTTTTTCATCCATGTAGAACTTACCCCACTTTTTGTTAGGGTTAACAATATTTTTTACCCTAAGTGCTTGAGAATTGTTAACGGTGGTTAAAATCCACATACCTGTGGATTCCGCGGTGCAGCTGAATAGAACTCACTGGTCATGAAAAGTCAAGGGAGGAAAGCAAGACTCTTGAGTACAACTGGGTATGCCTGAGATGGAGTTAAATTTTCTTTTTCACAGCAGCTTGGATGGTACCAGGTTTTAGAGTTGTAACCGAAAAGTGTTGACAATACGCTCATGTTTTAGCTGTTGCTGAACAGTGTTTGCACTGTGACAGGGCCCGCTGTTTGTGACTCTGCCCACCTCCCCAGTGGCAAGACTGGGTGTGCAAAAAGAAGTTACCAGGTGGAAAACCTGAGCTGTCTCAAGCTACTCCATGCCATATAAGGTCCTTGGAAAAGAAGAGAAAATGAACTGGAGTGGAGTGTTCAGCTAGCGTTTTGCTCAGAGAGAGGCTGGGACGTGGTCTGCCTGGGGACACTGGGGATTGCCTTTGCATCACCTGTTTGAGTCACAGAATCATAAGGGTTGGAAAACACTTAAATCCAACTGTCGTCCCACTAGCAGCACCACCAAGTTCACCATCAAGCTATGTCCTAAAGTGCCATTCCCATGTTTTTCAAACGCTTGGAGGGAGGGTGACTCCACCACTCCTCTGGGCAGTCCATTCCAGTGCTTTACACCCTTTCTGTGAAGAATTTTTTCCTGATATCTAATCTAAACCTCCCTGGGTGCAGCTTGAGGCCATTTCCTTTTATCCTGTCACTATAGATGCCTGGGAGAAGAGGCCAATTCCCACCTGGCTGCAACCTGCTTTCAGGCGGTTGTAGAGAGTGGTAAGATCTCCCCTTCTTCTCTGGAGCTGCTTCTTCTCCAGGCTAAACAGCCACATCTCCCTCAGCTGTTCTTCATTAGACTTTGTTCCAGACCCTTCACCAGTTCTGTTGCCCTTCTAAGGACACACTCCAGCCACTCAGTACCTTTCATGTAGTGAGGGGCCCAAAACTGAGCACAAGATTTGAGGTGCAGCCTCACCAAGTGCTGAGTACAGGGAAGTGATCCCTTCCCTTCTCTGGCTGTTGCAAGCCAGGATGTCATTGATCTTCTTGGTCACCTGGGCACACACAGGCTTATGTTCAGCTGACCAGCAGCCCCAAGTCCTTTTCTGCCTTTTTTGTGGGCTTTTTATTTTCTTCCTATTTTCATTTACTTTCTATAATATTTTTATCTTGACCCATGATTTTTCTTGGTTTGCTCTTAGTATTTTCTTCCCCCATTCTGCTGGGGGAGTGGATGAGCAGCATTGTGGTGGGCTTTATCTGCGAGAAGGATAAAGCCCACCACAAGGGTTATTAATCTTTTTGTGTAGTGCAAATTTTTTGACTTTCTAAAAAGGTACAAGATGGTTGAGAGACGCACCCACAACTTCACTCAATTTTGTCTTTCCATACTGGCAGTTAGTAAGGGTTGCAAAAATTAATTCAATTTACTGCTTTTGGGGCTGATTAGGTCCTCATCTGTTTTCCTCTACAGACATGTTTGTGTGGTTCTACGCTGAGTATGCAAAAGAAGCATAGTTTAGAAAGCAACAGTGAGAGATCTTTTGGGCAGGAAATTCAGGTGAAACATTAGAAAATAGGTGTGGAATGGACTTGGTAGTTTAGGGACTCTGTTGTCCTTCCAGGCAAATCCATAAAATCTCATAATCGTTACCCTTTTAATGCCTTCCACCGTCCCCAAAACTGAGGTGATGCTGCCAGTTCCAAGCTCCTCCACAAGAGAAACACAGTGGAAAAGGTCTGAAACCTCTTTACTCACTGAAGAGATGTCCTAAATAAAAAAGGATAAGGGTGGCAAAGGAAAATGTGCCCTATAAGCTTAGTGCCTATAAGAGACTATTCAAACCTAATATGAGACTATTCAAACAAGCTAGTGGGAAGGTGAGACTTTGATAGCAAAGCAAAGGGCAATTTTTTTTCTTTCATAAGAAAATGAAGTTTAATGATAAGAATTGCTGTCCTTTTTGACAGAACTATTAACAGAACATGATACTCTGCAGTCATACTTTTGGGTCATTAAGTCCAATTCCAGCTTATTGCAGGTAGCTATCATTCATAACCTCACTTTATGAAAGACCTTTTAAAGACAGGTAGGAACTTCAAAAATTGCAGAGCTTCATTAGCACTGGGATTTGCTCTCAGCCTTTTTTCATGAAATGCCTGGTTCCTTTCACAAAAAGAAACAGTGTTAAGGCAACTTTTTAGCTTTGAGAAGTTCTGATTTAAAAGTCAAGTGACTCTGAGTAGGGTGTCACATGAATATCTGATCAAGTTCATAAATTAATAATGTGTGAGTTGAACATCGGTTTGATTGGTAATGAAAACTGTGTTGAAATTAAGCATGGCATTCTAGACTGTTCGCCATTACTTTTAAGTCAACCATACTTTCCTCTATTTTACGTGATATTGTGGTTATATTTTTACTCATGTTCTGTATGCTCCTCAGCCATTTTAATGCTGATATTCCTTTTGTGTTTCAATTTGTGGTTTTCTAATTGTAATAAATATTTGTCTAAGGAAAAGGTGATCAGTTGTCTCCACCATCCCCCACCCACCCCCAGCCTAAACTGGAACAGTGAAACTTAGACTCAAGTAGTTGAAGGGCTTCAGATGTTCAATTTCCTGTTTACCTCTGTTGTAGGTGAAAAAGCTGTGGAAATGGGGTTTTAATCTTGTAATTAAATGCTTCCAGAGTTGTGTATGAGCAGGTTGCTGAGGAGAGGAGTGCTTACTAGACCACATGTTTAAGAGTTTTGCCTCCTTCAGGTCTTTTCCTGTCATTGACTGTAGCTAATCTATGGGCTCTGGGTGATTCTGCTGTGGTACTACTGTTGCCACTGCCTTGGCAACATAGAGTGTGAGGGGAGATGGGTTTCGATTTGTTGCACTGCCTTTGCAAAGGCAGACAAGAAATCAAAGGGGTGGCTTTTTAACTCTAAAAATTGGTGCCATTTAATAATACTTTCATGGGATGAAATAGCTCTTTCTCTAGCTCACTCCCAGCAAGTTTCAAAATAAAGCTTTGAGCAGTATCCATAGTAATCGTCATAAAAAAGGGACAGAACTTTTTATTTTGTATGGGCATTGCATGGCTCTGCAAATGTTAATATTAGGTCATTTGAGAGATTCATGTGCCCACGTATATGCAGAGTGGTGTTAGGTTAGATGCACCTTGCCTTTTTGTTCTTGAGTTCTGGTATGACTTATTTGTCATTTCCATATCTTTGCTTTTTTTGTGTTGTCCACAATGGCTGTAATTTTGGTGTGATTCACCCTGAAATGCACAGAGTTTGCCTGAATGATTATGGTTTCTAGAAAAGGGACAAGAAAATGGAACTGCAAAGAGAAAGCAGTTCAAATAGTTCAGTCAAGCAATGCTCAGCTGTTTGAACTCTAAACTCCTTGGCTTAAGATTCATGAAAAGTTACCAACTTCTAAATTGGAATCTCAGGAAATCAACATCAGGATATTTTGTGAAAGGACAAATGGAGTATAGGGAGGTTCATTAAAGCTGAGGATCAGGGGAAGGTTCAGCTTTTTGACTGGCTTAGTATTTTAGATATAAGAATTATTTAAATTTTCTAAATAAAAGACATTTTTGTTCCAAAGTAACTTTTGTTAACAGTACTTTTTTTGTCAGTACTTTTTGTCAGAGGTCAGTAATTTTTTTTCTTTAAGTTTTATTTGATCAACTTAAACTGAGTGACTATAGCTGTACTTTATATAATTTAAATTTCTGTGCTTAGCTGAATAAGAGAAACAAAGGTCATATTGAAATAGAAACAACAACCACTGATTTTGTAGTACAGGAATTTGGTAATAAAATTTATATTTAAATTTTTTCAGATTATGTTGCATACACAGTTCTACTTAATTTGTAACTGAAGGGTTATTAAATATAGATACTTCTGTGTAAAACAGAACATTTGGCTGTTCTAAGTTTTTACAGATTTTTGTTTTAAGTGATGCTAATACCATTTTTACAGCTGAAAGTATTTTGCAGTCTAAGGTTCCCTTACAATATGTACAGTGGGAGATTGAGTATATTTTAGATTTTGTGATGACAACCTGATCTCTGCCTGCTTCCTGAAGACGATTATTGTCTCTTGACTGATTGCGTAGGAACCCATAAGATTCCCATATTCTGTCCCAGATAGAAATGCAGAACAAAAATCTGTTTATGCACAGTCTGTTTACCCCAGTCATTGCTTACATGACAAATACAGTTTTGGAATTAACTTCATGTAGGAATGTGATATGTTTTATGTACATACCAGTCTGTGTTCTTATATGACATTGCATGAAAATGAATAAATGAATAAAAGCATCATTATGGTGCATTTTTCTAAATTAAAGTTTACAGAATGAGTTTGATAAGTTTCGTCATGAAAACTTATGTCTGAGATGGAATCAGAAGTTAGGGGAGTGGTTTTGTGTTTTTTTGAACAACCTAGAAAATTAATAAAACCTTTCCAGTTACTCTCTATATATGTGTAACACGTTTTTAACAGTCATGTTAATTTTTAGTTTTTAATTAGCAATCAGGATAAGTACATATGAAAAGGGTGAAGTTGCTTTGTGACTGTCATTTAATCTTGCCTGAATTTAAAAACTATTTTTATGATAGATGGTAGTTTAAAATATGGAAAACTAAAGCTCTCTACTCCATTTAAAAGAAACTGTTTTTTTCATTGATGATTGATGTGGAGGAGAACTACCTTTGAATATTGTAACTGTATTGTTTTTCTAGAAATCTTATCAATTTAACACACTCTATTTATCCTTTGTTTTACTTGTTTTTCTTCATCATTCAAACACCAGCATTTTACTTCATAGAATAAAGCTGCTTAGTCAAAGTGGAGAGCTTCACCTCACTTGGTGGGTGTCTTGTACTCTAGTTTTTTTTCTTCTGCTTTTGTGTACTTGTTCAGTGGTCTGTGAACTTTATTTTTCATGCAAGTGCTATACTGGATTGATTTCTATAAAGTAATCTTATCTTCAATTGTGTCCTACAAGGAGCTACAGTACTTTTTGTAATAGAGAAGTATCTGTATTCTAAGTATCTACAGAAGTAGATAGAGAAAAGAAGTATCTACACTTTTATGTTTTCCTCTTCCCTTTTCCCTTATCTCCTGCAAGTTCTCAAGGACTTTCCACCTTGTGAAAAGTAATTCAATTACAAATGAAGAGTGGTTTTCCAAATCTGAAATTCTAAAGCAGCTGTTTCAGAAAAAAAAACTTTCTTAATTTAAGTATGTATTTTGTGTAGTTGGTCATGAAGCGCTCTTTACCTATGAGCAAGGAGAAGGTTGCATAAATAGAGGAAAAACTCATGTCACTTCGCTCAGAATGTGAACTTCAGTTAGGTCCTGAATATTCAAATAAACAAGGAATTATATATTGCAAATATGTTTCTTGGTGTATCTGTAAGGTTATATAGATAAAAAAAGAAGAAAAGTTTGCAGATTAGGAGAAATAATTTTATTATTTTATTTTAAAATTGTACTTTACCTTTGGTTATTACTTATGCTGGCTCGGGAAGAAATGAAGAACAGTGGTGCCTTTTTACAGTATACATAGGAAAATGGCCTTTGAAAAGCTGAGGAAAAACTGATGTATAAAAAAAGTATAGAAAATCTCCATGTTCTCTGTTAGTAAAAAAAATACTTCTGTGACAATATGAAAGGACTTCATTCCTACTTAGAAGCAGCACTGATAGATTATCTACTTGTCATAAGCACTGTCTTCATATGATATGCTACTAGGGGGGATGCTGTTTGATCTTGATATTGTGGGACTTATGCTTCAGTACCAGTACTGCATTTGGTTTATATTGGTGTTCTCCATTATTGTTTTAAAAGACAGCTTTGAGTTCAGTGGTTGAAGTTACTGTATTCTTTCATGTGTAGATATGAACAGTTGTAAATTAAATTTGACCATCTGTTACATTCAGGGTGTTTGAAAATTTAGTAATTATTTCAAACATTACTGGTATAAATTTGATGTGACTAAACCCCAGACTATTAGCTGTAAGGATTCTTTTATTGCAGTGCAAGAACATTTATCAGTATCTACTACTTTTCTAATATTTTTTAATATCCCATATTATAATGTACATAACTTCATGAAAGTGTAAACTGGAAGGCTAAAGTACTGTAAAAGTTACTTACAAACATTAAATAAAGAATCATTTTAAAGGGCATTTTGAATAATGCTTCAAGATGATTGGGATTGACCTCTCTGCTGTTTGGTAAGAGACTATTATTATTTTTAAGTAACTGAGAAAAGGGAGAGTGGACAAACATTGCTAATAGCCATTTGTACAACGTTCCTCTTTATGCACTTCACTTTTTTGTTCCAAATCTCACAATACTTGGAACAATAATGTCTGATGGGTGTTCTAAATGAAGTAGCTTCAAATTGTAAATTGTAAGGACTATATTGAGCTAAATTCAATTAAAATTTTAAAAATTGGAATAATATGTACAAAGAAAATATCTATTTTTATAGCTTCATAAAAGATGTAATCACATATGTTCATTGGCAGAGTCATGTTCTCTAAACCAGAATTTTGTGTACTTAAATGAAACCCAAGGAAAAGAAGAGTTAGTTTTAGGCAAATACAAAGTGTAGAATAAATGTGGTCAAACTGTAGAATAATAGTTATCATAGTCATTTTTCTAAATTTGGTATTATCTATTGAGCCTTCTTGTAGTTATCATCCTTGATGAAATTAGTGGAAATAAGTGAAGTGGTATCTCCCTCATAAGTTATATCCTAGTAGCTCCTTTTCTTTATTTTGCCTACTTAGTCGTTCAAAAAAGGAGAAAAGAGGAAAAATTCCTCATGCGTGTATATATAAATTCTAAAATATTTTGATCTATATTGTCTCCAAAAGTAAAGGAAAAAAGATGATAGGCTTTATAGCATGTTTGAAAATTATTAGGTAGCTGTGGTAAAACATAAGTGAAACCTGATTTTATAAGGTCCAAAAGAATTGCTGATATATTTCCCCCATCCTAGCTATGTGTTGTAAAATGCAGGAGGTATTTTTGGATTTCCTGTTGGTTTGTGTTTTTTGTGTGTTATTTTAAGTAAGTAGAGATGCACCATTTGAAAATTTTGCACTTGGTAATTTGTTGTCATAGGTAAATCATCAGACTTATTTTCTGATCTATCAAATCTTGAAGTGTTTAAATCTATTTCTATTTTTTCTTTTTAAAGGTGCTTTATATAAGGCATAATTTTATATGGCATGTTTAGGTTGCCATAGCTGTCTGCTTTTTTTTCTGTGTGTGTGTTAAGGGGGATGCTGATTGTTGTTTTTCCCTGTAAAACATATTATTCTAGTGACACAGATTAAACCCAAACAAGTTCTAAACATTCAGGTCTCATGGGTTTAGGAAATCCCAGACACTTTTAATTTTGAACTTACAAAGTAAATCTCCTGAAAAAGCTGTGAACATTTGTACAAAAATTGAATGCAATTAAGCAGCTAATTATCAAAATCAAATTCAACCAGGTTACCTGCCGCCAAGATTCCTCACTTAAATTACTTAGGAAAAAAACTTAAGGAACCCATTGCAGGCATATATTAATAAACATGTTCTAGAGTGCTGTAGTGTCTGTAGCCTTCTGATTCTCATAATAGCTTTGTGTTAATGTAAACTCACCAAACTCATCAGAAGTCTATTATTTTTGTTGATGATTTGAAGGTAAATATGAATTTGGCTTGGTCAAATAGCAGAATTTGTTAGGGGCACCTGTTTCTGACAACAGTCAGTTTCCTTGCAGTGTGGGATTAAAAATTAGATATTTTGAAAAAAAAGGCAGGTATGTAGAAACTTCTCCTCCTTATCAGGCATTTATTGCAACTTCCACTGCGTTATTGTGTAATATGTTTTCTTATGCAGTAAGTAATTTTTGGGCACTGAGAGGCTTTCTTGGCTTCAGTTTGTCCCAATACTTTTCCTATTTCTCCCCTTTCTTCGCTTTCTATTTGGTAAAACATTTGGATGTGGAAGGGGAGGAACCCTATTCCACAACAATCCCCATTAACATGGTCACGGAAGGTCACAATGGTGGTAGCAGTGTGATAAACATACTGTTACTATGTGAGCAGCTGAACACTGGAACATCTTTCTGGAATGACGACTTTTTTATTTCAGAATAGTATGTTTTACTCAATATGGTCCTTCCTGCATTCTTGTTGTTAATACAAACATTTCAATCAAGTGCATTTGGGAATCAGAAAAAGTGCAACATAATGAGTGTTCTGCATACAATTTAATGGTGGTCCAATTATGGCTGAAGATGTTTTAGATCTTCCAAAAGACAGGTGTAATAATGAAACAGATGATTAACTGTACAGGTTCAGGTCCTCTGTTGATTAGGTAAGAAAGAAAAAGCATTTGCCTCATACCTGTTTTATTCTTCTTGAATGCCAGACTGTTAACAGTGTTTCAGATCAGGGTTACTAGCAGACTGAAAGGGAAGAATATATCATTGAGTTGTGTTTTTTTTTTTTTTTCCAAATCACATGAATGCAGCATGTTTGTGTTTCCACACTGACCTTGATTAAATGTGGTAGAGGAGAGTACTTGCTGTTACTTTTCTGGTAGTCAAATCCTAAAATAAACGGACAGCTTGAAGACCAGTTTGGAATCTGTAAAACATTCAGTAACTCCTTTAATATAAAATAAACCAAAAATAAATACAATATTAATAAAGCCTCAAATAAATGCAAATGCAAATCAAAAGAGCCCTATCGTATGTATTTAAAAATGCTTGATATATTTTTTCATTTTCAAGAGTAGGTCTAAACTCACCCAAATGAGATTGCATGAAGTATATTGTCTCTTACATGCAGAACTTTCTTCCCTTCTGATTAAAAACACACTAATATTACTTTTAAGTTCTGAATTTTTAATTTCTTTCTTCTTGAAACAGAGACAATAATTTAAAAAATGCTTAGTTTTCACGATCACTTTTCATTACAAAACAAAATGAAATCTTTGTTCCAAGCAGAAGAAAGTTGAAGTACAAGATACTATTCCTTTTGTTGCCGGTTCTGTTTTAGGTATCTGTGTCTCAGAAAGTTAGCAATAAAAGAAACAAAGCACAGAAAATTTGTAGTGCTAATGAGGATTATTTTTAATGCTGTGTAGTCTTGCCAACTAAAAATGTATGTTTTCACTAAATTCCATCTGATCCTTTATTAATTACTGTTTTTCAGAGACTTTTTCTGTAAGTTGAATGGAGGTAATTTTCAGTTTTGTATTGTAGAATTTTTGTTTTATAGTAATTGTCACTTTTCAACTTGTAGTTTCTGATAATGGAGGAATGGCACCATTAACAGTAAAGAAAAAATGGAGAAAACTATTTGTGATGCTTTTGGTAGTATTTACTTAACGACTTGTAAGTCATTCATGATTATGCATACTTACTGAATGGGTAGACTTAATATCTTGTTTTGTTAGCATTGTGCTGCACTACTCTTTAGTTACTCATAATTTAGGAAAGCCTAAGCAGAATAGGATGCTGCTAATTGCTTGTGATTCTTCTTCTGGTTCTCATCTTCACAGAAGGTACTCAAAAATTGAAATAATTATTTATTTCAGCATCTTGCAGGTGTGAGATGTGCTGTTCCTAGGTTTTTGGGGGGGGTGGAGGAAATGATGGGAGAACTGTAGCTGAATTTTATATGAAATTTGGATATCTGGTTTGAACTTGCACAGAATTACTTCTTTCAGGATATGTGCTTTTCTTTTGTAGTTCCATATATTGTTCATGAATTGTTGACACTGTGTTTGCTTGAATTGATGCTTGACAGTTAAACTGCTTTTGTTTAAACCTGGATACTTATAAATAGTGCCTGAAGTGATCCTCTGTGAAAAGTTAACCTGAACTGAATTTGTTAGCATTGTACCAGAGCATTCTCAGGCATTTCGTTTTTCAGTTAGTGTTCATTTCTGAATGAGGAAATTCTTCCTTACGGCCCCTAAGGCACCAAAGTTAGTCATGTTCCCTTACCAGGGTTCTTCACAAAGTCAGATTATGTTGTCTAGTTCTTCCACTCTGAAATGAGTCGTGTACAAGTTGCATTGTCTCTTGGGTTTTGGTAGCTATCACAGCTCTTCAGTTACCAGGAAAAAGAATGGAAGGAGAAGATACAACAAATGTTTAAAAACATGACCTAAGGTACCAACTCAGTAGGTACAAGAAAGTGTCAATCAGAATAGTGTGTGGGAACACAGTACCCACCCACAGTACCTTGTGGTTTCTTCATGTCAATTTTTCTTTTGATTCCTGTGCTTGACTAATTTCAGTTGCTCAGATAATTCTGATTTCATTACTTTTGGTTTTGGAAGCAGGTGTGGTGGGGGAGGGCTGGTGAAAAGCATAGCTCTCACCCTTGTGTGTACAGATTTTCTAAAGTATTGAAGACATACTTAATATGAGGAAAATACCTATTTTTTCATAGTTCTGTTGGAAGTCATTGATTCACTTGCTGAAACTTGGAAGAAGTAAAAAACAAATGAGCTGAAGGTAGAGATCCAAGTGCTTTGGCAAACTGAAAACCAAGTGGAGACAGTGGCACTATTATTTATAAATCATATTGAGTTTTAGGCTGTCTTAATTATAAATGAAACCCATGAATATTATTGTTAATTTTTAGTAAAGTGATCAAGTGATTTTTAGAAAACTTGATGATTCTACAAATTTGGAGAATAGTTGCTTGAGTTTTGTAGCTTTTTTTTTCCCACAAAGCAAAGAACCCTACTAGTTCTAAATTTATGAGCTTTTATGCTGATGCTTCAAATTAAATTGAAAACAAATGTATGCTTTGGTTCCCTGGAAGTGTTGGGGTTTTTAGTTTGTTTGTTTTCTCTTGTGCAGAAAAATGCCACATTGAGTTTTTTCCCACATTGTTTGTTGTAATGTGACAAAACAAATCTGGCTTTTGTGTGAAACAAATCTCTTATACTAGGAAGGCTATCTTTAATAACAGATGAAAAATGGTTGTGGTAGTTGTGGCTTCCTGAGATCACAGAGATAGACTTGTTTGCGTGCATTTGGTTTTCTTTTAAAATTTAAATGTACCACTAACTATAATTTACAGTTTCCTAGGGAAATAACATTTAATTTGTGGCTTAAAATGTGTTTTCTGTAAATACCTGTGGTTTTAAGATATCTGTATTTTTGGTTAACTGGATATGTTCATTTTCAATAGCAGTCTTTTGGAACCACAAAAATGAAAAGCTTTTAGCTTTGGGTTTCTTGGTCTTCCCTCTAGCTCCATGACTTCTATAATGCTATTCATGTTTTACTATGTCCTTAAAATAAAAACAGCCGTTTTGACCAGCATACTTTATTCAGGAGTTTAAATGTGGTTATTTTAAAAAAATTGAATACTCAGTAATTTAAATCCCAATCTGTTAAATAGTGGGGTTTAGCTGTTCAATAACTTTTTTTTTTAAACTCAAACACCATAGATCTTTTCTTGTGTAACCATTACTACTGAAAGGTAAAAAGGTAATAAATTTAAGGAGGCTAGCTCAGGAAATACCTTATTTCCACTTTCAGTTTATTGTTACATCTAACAATATGCATAAAAAATTAGTTTCTCAAGTGTATTATTTACAGGGATGTAAATTGGAGTTATATGTAATGTAATTGGAGTTATATTCTGTGAAATAATGTTTTTTTTTAAATGACATCTTATTTTTCTAGTGAAATCCAAGAATTTTGTTATCCTTTCTCTGCCTTGGTCCCTTTCTTCACTTTCAGTGTAATGTGTTGAAACATCTCTGTTTTCCTAGGCTGACAGCTAGATGATTGTGCACTATTATAATTAATGAGTCAAGAAACATTTTTCTCATCACAATTGCGTGGTTTACCAAATGAAACACTCAAAAATTCTCTAAATGCTAAATCATCAATACAGCAAGTTGCTATTTAAAAAAAACAACCCAAAAATAAATATATACACTTACATACATATATATGTGTATGGAATGAGGAGATAACTGGAAAAAGAATGCATGCCTTGGGAAAAAAATACACCCTGTCTAAACATTACTTTTTGGTACATATTGGAACACTCTTTTTAGCTCTTCGTAGAATTTCAACAGTTAGAATCAGTATTTGTTTGTAACTGCAAAAGTAATTTTTAGTGTTTTGTCTGTGATAGATTGTTGTGATGCACCCAAAAAGGAAACACAGAGGTAGGGATTTGAATAGGTTTCAACTATTACTTGGTTTTATATTAAATATTTTTGCCTATCTCTCTGCACAGAAGTTTATTCTTTGCTTTGGTAGATAGCTTTTAGCATGTGTACTAATTCAAACTTAACCATCCATTGAAGATTATTCTGTTATACTGAATTGCAGAGGTCTCTTACTCTGGTCATCAGATCCACTGGTCTGCTCTTTTTAGCACCTTCTGTATCCTGGCCCTGTGCCGATGCAGTGTCCTTGACCTGCCTTTCAGATCATGTATGTATTTGTAAGGACAGCTCCTTGCTTATTAAGACACTCTAAAAAATACTGGAAAATCCCCAAACATTAAATATTCCTTTAATTTCACTGTTCATTAGTTTGTTCCTATAAAATTCTTTTGGCTCCAACCAGTTGTGCTTTACTAGCAACAGCTTCTTAACTTTTTCTTTGCAGATAATTTAATGCTTTTTAGAGTGTCAAATGTCTTATAGGTGGCCATATTGTGGGTGGTCTGTGTACTGCCAGAGCTATATAAAAATGGCAAAGCCCTGGGTCAGATAAGCACAAGTCTTTAACTGTCTTGTAAGACCTGGTCATTTGCCACCCCAGAAGAGAAGCTTGTGGATGACAAGTTCACTCTTGCAAAGTCCCCTGGATCCCTTTATTCATTACAATAAAATACCCAACTGGTTACCCTTCCTGATGGCTTTTTGTGAGTTGTTTCTTCCAAGGGCTTTTTGAACTTCCTAACAAGCATTCATTGCAAGTTTGAATGGATTTGATTTGGAAATGTTGACACAGTTTGGTTATGATCATTGCATTCCATTGTTGATTAATTGTACTTGGAGTCTCTTTATGAAAACAGATGATGTTTTTAGATTTTAAATGTGTTTTTAATGAAGTAGTACAGTTGCAGATACTAAAGATACTAACATTTGGCCAAATGTTGCTGTTTCAGTTCTGAGTTGCATCGCAGTTTCCATGATGGTTGACCCAGCTTTATGGCCAGGAAAATAGGAGTAATTTTGTCAGACCATTAGTTTACTACCTGTAGTGTGTATCCTCACTTGAGCTGTTTGCTTCAAATCATTTGTCAAGGATTATCAGAATTTATAAAGGAAAATCCTGCTCTGCAAATGAGCAAAGGGGGTGTTGGAGGGGAATGTGGTATACCCGTGAGTAAGAAAGCAGTGACCTTCTCCCTCCTCACCTCATGCCCTACTCCCAAAACACACAACGTGTTTCTTTTTAATAACTTTGATATTTTCAAACATTTAATATATAGATATTTTTTAATATAAGTTTTCAGAAAGTTCTTAAAAGGGAAAAATTGTGATTTGTGTTCTTTCTAAGCTCTTAAATGAATGGTTTATGCTGTAACATCTTTTACAAAGAGAACTTTTCCTCCCATAGGGGTAAGGAGTATTTAAAATGTATTTAGGTTAATTGCAAATTAAAAAAAGAACAAAGTTTTAAATGGTCTAGTGGTCTGAATTAAAAAGAAAAAAGTTTTCCATATCAGTTTTTATTTGGTCATTCCTGTCCTAATTTTATTAGTGTTGCAGTCTTTCATAGAATCCTATGAGAATACTGGGGTAGCCAAGACCTGAATTTCTAATTTGGAGAATTGTGTCAGACATTTCCCTTCTGCTCTTAGTAAGTTTTTTTTGGGTTTGGTTGCTGTTTGTTAAGCCTACTTTCCTTAGGCAAATGAGGTTTATGAGACTGTGGTGTGCCCTTTCTGGTCCCTTCTGACCTGTTTGCTCATTTCAACCACCAGAAGAGTTTTTAAAGATATATTTGATTTTTTTTAAGCTCTCCTGTGTTTTGTGAAAATTTTCAGCTGTTTGCCAGTTGAGAGAAAAAACCCTTAAAGTGTTTCAGTGAAGCAAAGTCTTCAATGTTGACTTTATTCATCACTTTAGTAGTTCCTAAGCATCTCAAATGCCAGTAAGATTTCTTGAGCCATATTCAGCTTCAGCATCCGGTGGTATTATTTTTGATGCTGATAAAATACTTCAATGTATATCCTCATGTTTATTAAAGAATAATTTTTTTGAGATTAAATTTTATCTGGGCGTTCAAGCAAACTAAAATCAGAGAAGAAAAATTATATTTCTATTTGATTGTAAATATCTTATTCCTGCAAGATAGAAATAAAAATCACTTTAACATCTATTGCATTTACTAATTTTAAATAACACAACCTTTATAGCCAAATTCCTGCTTTGAGTATGTTATCACAGTAATCAGTATTTGACTTAGGAGCCATGATTAGCCATAGGGTTGTTCATGCTTGTTCGGAATTTAGGTAATCTGTGTCCAGCTAACCCAGAAGTGCTAAATATAGTTCTTGCTTTTACAATAGCTTTTCATTGCTGAATCATTAAGGATCCTGACTAAATATAGAAGATATTTCAGACACCTTCTGATAAGTAATTTTGTTTAGGCCTATAGTATTTTTAAGCCAGGTTCTATGAGTAACTGTTTTTAGTCTCTGTGCTTGAGGATTACTTTTTGTAGTAAATATTGCTTATAACAATATACACCAAAACCATCCATATTTTGGTGTCTATAAACTAACTTGTTTGGATTTTAAGATTAAATCCTAGAGAAAATAGCCATAACATGCTGTATTAATTCAGTGATTTCTCTAGTCCTTAGTTAAATTTCATTTGATGTGCATGTCTAGCATGTAGCCATTGTATACATCATAGAATATAATCTGCAGAAAACAAGAAAAAAATTAAAACCCCCTGCTTCTCGTGGTTTATGTTAGCTGAAATATATTCTCCCTTTTAGCCTTTCTATTTATATGGAATGCATTTCTATTAGAATTTCATATTTTTAATTTTTCTGTATTTTAACCTCTAGAGGTTCTAAATAGATTCTAATCTATTTATAATATTTCATGTAACCTATATTTTTAAGCATTCTTTTCTCTTAATTATGCCAGAGTAGAGATGCTGGTTTAAAGAAAATGCTTATGGAGAATGTCAACGATGAAGGCATTTGTTAGAGGAAGATTTAGCTATTGCGATATTGAAAAGAAAATCATATATTTCTGAAAAAAAGGACAGTCCCATTTCTCAGTGATTGTGTGTGCTTCCCTGCTACAGCTGCAGATATTTTGAATATGATCTTTCTTCCTCCACCATGCGACTTCTTTCTGCAGAGTCGTGCAGTGAAGTCATAATCCTGTGTTTCACATCCATCTGTTACCATAGAAATGATTGTAATAACCTAAATTTAGCATGATGTCTTTCCTGCAGGATCAAGCAGGAGGATTGAATGGGTTGTATGTGAAAGCATCTCTGTGAAAATCAGAATACATTAGCAAAATCTAAATACTTTGATAAATTTATATGACAAAAAATACATCTCAAGTAAAACACATTGTACTGCTTGTAGGTTATTTAAGTCATCATAAAGGAAATCTGCCGCATACCAGGCAAACTTAATGTCAGTAATTCTTTTTTTATCCTGTCAGGAGCTAGTGCAGCATACAACATTCACTGGAAGATACATATGAAAATCTGATGAAAAATTTTATTTTTTAAGACTATTACCAGAATATTTACTGTAGTCTGGATATATTCAAAAATAAAAAAACAGAGCTCAGAATTTACTGTGAAAGTGAAAATTTATTTTCATGCTTAAAAATGCAAACGAAACTTCTAAAAAGTTATTTTCTAGAAATAGAGTAGAAATAAATTTTCACTTCTTATAAGCAACACAATTTCTCATTGTTCATTGAAAGCAGTGAGTTCTTTATTGCTTGAGTCCCACCTTATCACATTTATATTTTTTGGATAAATGCCTGCACACAGAATTCTACCAATGTTACATATGTTTCTGTCTTAAAGAAAGATAAAAAGAGAACATAATATAAGTGTCTAGAAAAACTGCATAAACAGAACTTTGAAATTAGGACATTTCAACACTACTGCCTTCATACATTTTCATAATGAAAAATGCATTGAATGGATGAACATGTACTGCTATAAACACAGGATTCCAGCATCTTCACATAAAGAATGATCTTTGGTCATCTGATGATCACCTAGTCAATGTATACTGTTTCATCATTTGTAAGCAAGCAGCTGCATGAATTACTGACTTCATGTTACTGCATGCCATTTTTGTGCTTGAAAACAGGATTATTAGTCTCCTGTTGGTCCTCACGGAGCTACAAACCCTATTTGAATCACTCGGTAGGGTTGAAGCATTAATATTATCTTTTAATAGATGGAAAAATTAGGCACAGAGGGATTCACATCAAAACTATCTGTTAATTTTCAGTGTGATGTCTGTGTTATTTGCAAAACCATTTTTTAAAGTATTTTGTATTTAGTGTCATGTAACAGAAAATATATTCAAACCATAGCTTTCATTAACAGTTTTAAATGATGAACGCTAAATACTTATGTAAAATAGGTCTTAAGAAGTCAAATCAGACACTTAAGGAACAGGGTCTTTCCTTTTTTCTTTCCCCCACTTCTGCCTCGTCACCCTTGAACATACTTGGACTGTTACTTTCCCTCTTGCCTGCTCTGTTTCAGTAGGAAGAATAAAATAAATGAGTTTTTAAAGAGAAACATTTTTGCAATTTACTTTCTTAGGCAGTCCATAACTTTCAACTTTGTAACAAATCAGGCAAGATGTTCTATCAGAAAATGGATTGCTAGTAAACTTAATCCCGAGGAGTAGTGGGTCAGAAAATAGCATATAGGGCTAAAGAAATCTGTTTGGTTTTTTTTTTTCTTTTTTTTTTTTTTTTTTTTTTTTTTTTTTTTTTTTTTTTTTTTTTTTTTTTTGTTATGAACTAAGGAATCATGTTTTTGATTTTTAGATTATTTTAGAAACTTTTCATGCCCTGATCCATATCCCTGCAAAAAAAGTGGCTTGCACAATATTTATACCCTAAAGATTGTTCCTTCTTAGTGCTGATGGTGATGGTAATAACTTTGAGAGCCCTCCTCTAACATTCTATAAGCTCCTGGCTAACCATCTGCCTTGATTTGAGTACCTAAAATCAAAGCTCTTGTTCTGTGGAAATGTTTTGGGGTTTTCTTCCCACTACTATGTCTTAAGTCTGACAGTGTTTTTAAGAGGTAGAACAAAAAAAAAACAAACCATCCGGATCTTTTATGCCTTATTGATAGAGAAGCGGTTCTGCAGACAGAATATTGAAATTTTCTTCGTAATTGTTTTATTTCACTGAAAAATAGGAGGTAGGCAAGACAAATACCTTGGTAGTTTTTTTTTTTGGATTAGTGACTGATATACATGTTGGGGAAAACAGTAGTAGCTTTTTTCTTTATTGTGTTGACACTTGTACTGGATATTACAGTGTTCAAGTCAGTTGTAAGACCATTATGTTGTATTTGATGCTTTAGGACTGTAACTCTTGCCTGTTTGAACCAAAAGTGGTAAGGCTTGATAAAGTAAATTTTCCTTAGAACTAGATATCTTTTCACTTCCTTATCAGAAACTCTCCTTAGAGTAAATGTCAGCTAACTTTTAAAATTTCTTTTGGATTCCTTTATCTTTTAATTTGTTTATAATTTGTATGACTGTTCTTCATGGGCTAGTCAAGAGTTCAACATAAATAAGTATGTGAAGGTGTAAAGCTATGGCAATTTGTATCATACTGCCACTGGTTAAATGTGTTAGAGAGTCTTCTTATTTTTAAATTAGGTGATAATACAATGTATTCACAAAGAATTATATAGATGTATAGAACAAAGGAAGTATTGTATGGTTCATGAACTTGTATGAATGAGTGTTGGAGTTGGAATAACAATTGAACAGATGATTTGTCTTGGCCTTCATTTAAAGAATTACTACAATAAAGATACATTTATTATTATGTCACAATGTTTTTTGAAAAACGATCCATTAAAGAAAGGTAAATATCTTTAGTGTAAAATTGCATTTTTTTCTGTAATAAAATAAAAAAGATATTATACTTGCTTTTGGATATTCTTTTTCATGTGACTGCATGTGAATCAAACTGGGTTTTTAATGTGTGAATGCAGTGTAATGGTGTTAATGTAATTAGAATGGATATTTGATCAAAATTTAAGTGACTATCAACACAGTACATATTAGTATCAACAATAATTGCTTTCCTTCAATGGCTATAGCCATACTAAAGCACATTTTTCTGAATTTTATGACGTTTCTAGTCCAATATAATTTAGTTTTCAGCTGAAATTACTGAATAATGTTCAATAAGAAATCCGTATAGAAGTGGGCATATAAAAGCAGCTAAGTATGTGGGGTTGGTTTCTGGGTTGTTTTTTCCTTTTCTGCTAGACTTGGGCAAGGGTTATTTCCTTTGACTCTACCTGCATTTGTATATTTTTCACTTTTCAGGTAAGCTGTTATTTCTCTTCCTCTCACTTGAAAACCAGCTTTTTAGTAACATTTTAAACACTCTTCATACTCTGCCATTACATCACACAGGTAAGTTGCTTACCCCTTGAATAATTGAGATGTGGTCTTCTAAATATAGAATCCATGCATGGATTTGTTGTCACCCTGTGGTAGACATGTCCTGTCTTTTCTTATAAAGTTCAAGAAAGCTACATATTTAGTCAACTTAATTACTGGACTGTAACTGTTTCAGGAGGTTATATTCACACTGAGCAATGAGGACTCACATGTTTGTGTTTTTATGTAGTTTTATGTTTCAGGTTTGTTTTTTTTTACACTGTGGTGTAAATCCAGGTAAAAGTAAAATAAAAATTCAGTTTGTGAACAAATGTAATCTAATGTAGATTATATTTGCTACTTTCATATATGTTGCTACTTTCATATATTGATAAGGTTAAGTGCAGCTATCAAATTAAGAGGTTGTGTAGATGCTGATTAATGTCTGAGAACATAATAATTCTTCAGCTTTACTGTTGTAGTGTATTGGCTAGACACTTGCTTCAGAAAGGTGAAATGGTATTCATCAATTACTAGAAAGTATTCTTAACTCTTAGTGACCGGGATTTAAGCAAATTGATATGTACTATCCTGCTTTTAGGACTTTATATTATAGTGGAGTATGTTTGCGTGTGAGTGATACAGCTTTGTGTAAAATGTACAACTCAGAAAACATTCTGGGGTTTTGATTACTTGATTATGTGCATTGGGAAACCTGATTGCATTGGTCATAGTCCCATTTGGCCTTTGAGGGAATTTGTTCCATGAGGGTGGAAAATGGATTAATTAGAGTGAGCATCTGGTCCAAGCCTTAAGTGAAACTGAGATATGCCTAGATAGATGGTTGGTTTAGGAGCTCAAGCACATCACTGAGTGTCTCAGGTTTCTCTGGATATGCTGCTTCCATTTGTAGAGTTTAAGCAAAATAAGTGGATTGAGGCTGAATAATCAGCCAGTCTCACTGCTGCTTCATGGAAATTTTCAGAGCCTTCTTGCTGTTTCTAGTACAGGTTATAGAGAAACACATACAGTTCTAATTCAGGTAATTAGAACATCATTTAGGAGTCTTGGTCAATTGAGGAGGTGGTAAAATAAGATTTAATCTCATAATTCTAAACCCCTAAAATTAAAAAATGAAGTAATAATCTCATAGGGTTTAGGTCTTGTGTATGAGGGGAGTCCAAATATATCTTCCCTATGTAAGGAAACTTAGATATTACTCTGAAAAACTATGTGTTTTCAGAAATGGATAAGATGAATTGAAAATAATCTGTACTGGTCTTCAGTAGAAAGTCAGGTGATCGGTTTGATTTAATTGTGGTGACAGACTTGTATCTGTGTTACATCTTCAGGGAAAAGTCATACAAAGGACAGTCATCAACAGAGGGGAAGTAAAAGGAAAATCACACTCTACCTAAATAGGAGGCTCTCTTATCTAATGCTTTACTTTAAACACAGATTGGTTTTGTTGTTTGGTTTGGTGGTTTGTTTGTTAGTTTTTTTTTTTCTTTCACGTTTGGAGTTTCTAAAAGTGGATATTGAATAAATCAAACCCTTACACAGAATTATTTTCTGAACATAGTGGTATGTTCAGAGCTTTTACTCTCCCTGAATGTTATGACAAGCTCTGTATATCAACTCTGTGAGGATGTTTACATGTAACTTAATATACTACATAATATCCTAGCAACTGGAAATGCCGCCTGTACGTGTTAAAAGCAAGTGTAGCTGGTTACGCAGCTAGATTTATATCTGGCACAGCCTGTGTGCTAGATTTGAACCGTTAGCAGCATGCTTGATTTTCAGGTTAGAAATGGCACTGACGCTAAATAATTTTATCTCGTTTGTTTTCTCTTAGGTTATACTTTTTAGAATGAGCTAGAATGGGAAAACAGCTCTTTTCTGGGTGGCCAAAAGTCAGAATGTTGCTTCATTTTTTTTTTCAAGCACTTTTATGTTTCAGTTTTAAAATTATTTAACAAAAAACCTTCTATATACCTATTAATAAGTCTTAGCACAATCAAACAGTGTATAAAAATCCTGAAAATCTATTCAAAGTTATCAGCCTTAACTTTCTCATTTTTATTTGGTCTATATGTATTTGTCTTTTCATGTTTAGAACTGTGGTGAATTTAATCACCTTTATGTAATGTAGTAAAACACTTAAGATAATCTCTTATATATCTTGGCCTCCCTCCTTGCATTGCCATGAATGCTGGAGAAGAGAAGGCTTGTATCTACTATACAGTAATTTGATTTTAGGCACAATGAGCCCTAAATTATAATGAAAATGTAAGGAATTATCCTAGAAGAATTTGTATTTTTAGTGGAAAGGTTGAGGTTTGGTGTTTTTTTTGGTGTTCTTTTAAAAGTTTTTTTTTTGTGTTGGGTTTTTTTTGTTTGTTTGTTTTCTGTTTGGTTTGGTTTTTTTTTTCCCAAAAACATTTATGGTAGTCAATCACTGGATAATTTTCTAGCATGATAACAAAACATTTTCATTTTTTTTCTGTCGCAGACAAGCTATCCTACTGGCAGTTTTTTTCCACTGGATTTCTGCATTCATATGTTGATGAGAGCAGAGTTTTTAGACTATTTCACAGATATAGGGAATGTCTTGGAGATATGTGGTATTTTTCCTTGATTATTAGCCCTCAATACACCAATTATAAAAAATGTTGTGAGTAATGGTGCCATATAAAGGTTGTATTGATAAGTCATCTCCCACCCTCAGTTGTTTTACATATATGTATGGCAGGTCAGTGTAACACAAAGTCAAGAAGTTTTTACTTCACAGAGTAATTGAGGTTGGAAGGGACCTGTGAAGGTCATCTTGTCTGATCCCACCCTGTTCCAGAGGAGCCACCTAGACCCAGTTTGCCAGGACTGCGATACTTGGGTCCAAGAAGAGGAGCAACCTGGAGCCCTTTAATAGTTGCTGAAAATAGTCTGGGAGGGTTATTCAGTCAGGTTTCAGCTAGTTATCCATCAGTTGTTTAAAGTAAAGGCCGAGTAACTTTGGAAATCTAATAATTAATCTCCATGTTGTAAAGTTCTCTGTCATTGATTTAAAACTCACTATTTGTTCAGTTGGAATGTTGGTTGCATTTTTTTTTCCTGAGAAGTTATTGCAGAAGAGCATTCTTAGAGTTTTGTACCTACTTTAGCACCACTCAAGCTATTAAACTGCCCTGATTATTTTATAGGGTAGAACAGTTATTCTTTTGACATGTTAGTTATTCATGTAGTAAGGGGTGAAGATTTTATGCTGTTTGATGCCTGTGGAAGTTGAAAAATCAAACTCAATTGCTTTACATACCAAGTACAATTAAAATGGATGATCATCTCATTCTTAAATCTTTTTGTTTTATGATTAGCAATTTCTTCTGTTTTGTTGAGGACTTAGGAGTTGTGCTTTTTTTCCTTTCAAAGTTCAAAGATTTTCGCACATTTTAGAAGCTCTTCCATGCAGTGTACCCTTTTTTCTGCTAATACACCAGGTTTTAGTTGATAAAAAAAGTTGCACAGTGTATTGTGACTAAGTTATGTAGCCTCTAATTTATGTTCTGACAGGTACTGGAAAAGGAAATGAAAAAAATAATATGCCTGTTCTGGAACTCACTTGGCATGTTGAAAAATTCGTGGCATTTTAGTATCTCTGTTGTTGAACTTGGAAAAGGTTGGATTATCACATTTACCTGCTTTTTACTATTGTTCAGGGACAACACCGAGGGCCTTTTAAATTGTTTTAAATGTTTTAATTTTGTACTTGTACTTGATATAACATTATATATATGTTTTATTGAGTAGGGCAGTATTTCCTTTAACTTTTTTCCTGTACTTTTTTGCTTTTAATAGGAGCTGTTAATATAGCAATTACTATGTTGCATAGCAAAATATATATCTATTTTTATAAACTTTATGGATTTTAAATACTAGTTTAAAAATCTGTCCAAGCTTAAGTAAATTCATTTTATGACACAACAAAATTTGGCCAGTTTTGAGTAGATGAAATATTGATGGACTTCCTGAGCAAACTGCTGTTACATAACAAGTTTATTGAATCTTTTTACTTCTGCGTACAGAAGCACTTTTGTTGCTTTGATGACAGTAGCTGAGCAGGAACAGAATGATAAATATTCTGACTTTGCTGTTTAGAATTATTCACTTGTATTTTTATTTGATTTAATATTTTTATTACCGAGCCTCCTTTCTAAGCCAAATTTTACTGATGAAATCTTTGACTTGTATAACACTGATAAGTTCCAGCTGAGATTCCAGGTGTAAGGCAGCATGTCCAGTAGGACTTCCTACAGGTGTCATCTCCAAATTCCACTGACAGTTTACCATGGATGTTTTGAAGTCCTGGTTACTTAACACATAGAGATACTAGTAATGAGGCGCCAGTACTTTGCTTTTTTTATTAAGTTGGTATTTGCCACCATCTAGGGACATACACTACTGAGTGCATTGTGATGGGGGAGGTTTTATGAGCCTGTTGAAGGCTCCTAACCTTAGTTCCAGTTAGGTGTTGCTAGTATATATGTAAGATTAACAATTAAAATGTAATTTCATTAGATTAAAATTGAAAAAAATAGGTGAATCCACATATTTCTTAAAATTTAAAATACATTTATTTTTTTTTTAATATTTCTGTATAAGTTATAATGCCCAGAGGTAAGATCCTAATTTGTTTGTCACCATGGAAAGCACTTTTTACCTATAATTAATAGGTATTTAGGGAACCAAACATAAAACGGAGAGGTCATGCCTACTGACAAATTTGTCCTACTCCATATTTTAAAGCACCATAATGGTTGTCAACAAAATCTTTTCCGTAAGTAGTGCTAGAGTGCTAAGGACCCGATGATCCAGTGGACACTGCTATTTTATATTTTTTAGGAGCACAGTGGAGCTGAGGTGATCCTGCCAACTTCTTCTATGTTTTCTGGGACCATGAACGAACTGGCTACCCTGACTTCTTACACTGCCAAATTTTTAATTCTTTTCTGGAAACTATTCATCAAATCCCAAGATTAGAGAATAATTTATAAGATGCTTTTAAGGAGTTAAACTCCATAGCACTTCAGGCACTGAGAGTTTTGATTTGCTATTGAATGTGCATCAGTTGCACGTATTTTTAATTTTTGAATATGAGCAAAAAACTTTGTTTTACCTCTTTTCCCATTTTTAAATGATCCACATACGTAGAAGGATCATGAATCTTTAAATTATCAGATGAAGTTTTCTTGCACATTTTCTTTATGTTTTTGGTTAAAATATGCATATTTAGTATGTACAAAAGCACAGGTTAGTGCTTTTGTTCATGTGTAATTTTCATCCCCAACAGATGGCTTGTAATACCCTGTAGATACATCTCTAAAAAAGTCTTCAGTAATTACAAAACCTAGGATGTTATTATTGGTTCATACGTTCAAGATAATTGATAATTTTACTTGGCAATGAGGACACAATTATTGCATCAGGTATCCATTCTGAAAATTAATTTACAAAAATGAGATGATGCAGGAGAAGTCATTATATTAAAAGTAATTTTTTAGTTAAATCATGTATATCATATATATCATGTACATAGTCTGAACAGTATTCTGCAGAATATATTGTATCCAAACCAGTCTAGCAATTAAATGGTCTAAAGCCCTCTTACTGTCTGCATAGTATCAGATCACTTCAAAAGTTAGGTTAAAAGTTTTGATCCTCAGGGGAAGGTGCTGTATGCTTATTTATAAATTAAATGGACTATAGGTGCAAAGCTATTTGAAGAAACTTGCTATTGAATCCCACTGGAGACTTTCAGAAGCTATTACACAGCTTAAAACAGGAAAATAATTTGTTTCCTTTAGAGGCAGAGAATTAAATGCAAAAATTGTTCTAGCAATATTAATATTTTATTATTATCCTATTGTTGATTAAATGCTACTGTTTTGTTAGATGGATGAAGGAAAATGTAGAAAATCAAAGCATAAAGGCAGTGATGAAATCTTCCTATAGCCAAGGTAGTAGAACTGCTACTTGGTAGATCAGGACAGATATAGAGGACCTGTGCAAGATAATTTCTAATACCTCTGCAGGAAGAGGAAGATATAGTACTGGTGATTTTGTAGAGTAACTCTCTTTTCCATTTCCTCCCCACACACTGCCCCTTTGCTTGTCTGTCCTTCTGAAGCAATCTGTATTTTTTGTGCAGATTCTGGAGTGGTCAGAGGGGTTGTAACAGGTCTTGCCTTCTTTGGCTGACTCATTGTGCTTTTGTCTATTAAATCTTTGGTATGTTGAAGGTATACTTCACTTTGCCTTGGCCAGTGATTAGTTCTGAGAAATAATTTTGATTTGATAGCAATATGTTAATGGTCTCTGTTTGGAAGCTCTGTGATTAGCTAGTGCAGTAAAGTCATGTTAAAATGTATTTTAATACTAAAGGCCTAAATAATAAGTTCATTATATCTCGTTTTTGGAAAATTACCTGAAAAATTGAATGTTAGCATTTTTATCTAGGTATATAACTCCATCTTAACTTTCCACCTTTGGCGTTTCAGGGAAAATATTTGATTTAGATGTTTATATCACCACATATTTTGAGCTAAATTACTTCACTGACTGGCTGCGATATTTAAAGAAATGAAGATGTGAGTTGGAACAAGCTTGTTTTAATATAACATGGAAGGGGTAGTCTGATAAATAAATAAATAGAATTCCTGTCTCTTAATTTTAAAATTCTATCTAGGTTTATCTGGGATAAACCATGAAACTTGTGCTTATCCCTTCCCTGTAAGTTCTCTTGTACTATCTAGAATACTTTTTACTCAGTAGTTGTTACTGTTGTCTTGGATCTTGCTGCAGTCATTTAATACCATATAAAAACAAGATTGAAATTATTACTTGAGGCTATCAAAAATAGCCTAAATACCTTCTGCTTCAGGAGTAACTAAGGAAGTAATGTAGGATTATTAGTTTTAAAATAAACTATCTTAGGTTTTGAAATACTAAAATATTGAGACTTGTACCATTGGCTTTTTGTTTGTTACTATCTTAACTGCTTTCAGGACTTAGAGCTCTTCTCTGTTGAGTTATTGTGGAACACTTGCTTAACTCCTGAAAGGGAAAAAACCCAAACAAGCAAACAAAACTAAGCTTTGCTGCACTTCTTTTAATCCAAATATGTCTATCCAAGTCAAGTCTGGTTTATTTTAGTTTTGAGTCTGTGATGTGTTGTTAGGAAGAGTGAATTGTGTGGGAATTTTTTCAGGAGGCTTTATTTTGTCTGCCACACTTGGTCGAATGCTTGACACTTGCAGGGAGAAAGGTACTACTAGAGAGATGTGCAGCTTAAAACCATTTCAAAAGGGTTGGGTACCAGGGCAGTGGCCTTCAGTTTGGCTCTTTATATGGTGTAAAGTCAGGTTGGAGAGCTGTGTCATCAGGATAAATGCCTGTAGCTACTTGCATTTGTTAAAAGCTAGGCTTCTGCATTGCCTAGTGAAAACAATCTATTGGTACCTAGATTTAGTAAATTGCAGTAACAAGTACGATGGGTTTAAGTGTGTGAAATGCTCTGTGTTAGTGTGTGGTGTGACTTCAGAGGTGCAAGCAGGAGCTTTGAGAATTTTATATTTGTTTTTAAGTCTTCCCACTTGCAAATGTTCTTGTCCTTTAACTAGGGTGTCTGTGTATGCGTCACTTGCACAAAGTTTGTGTTTGATTTGTTAAAACTGGTGACCCCTTGTATAGAACAGAGGATGTCTTTTCTCCAGTGAAGCATCGTTATCTCAAGAAATTCTTCTGTTTTCTTGTTTTGGAAGAATGACAGTGTTTGTACTTCACAGTGTGAAGCTCTGGGTATGTGGTTCACTGGATAGCCACATAGTAACAATTATTAGACAAACTTTCTGCGTGTCTTTAGTCTAAATAAGAAATGTTTCCAATATGATTTCATATGAATATTTTTTTCCTACTGAACTCTCAGTAGGTGTGATAAAAGCTCATCTGCACTATGTTTTCCTGTTTCAAAGTGTTTATATGTTGCTTATTTTACATATCGCAGGAAGAGAAGGTTTGGCATGATTTCAAGCTGTGTAAAAAAAAATTTATGTTAAACAAAAGGCCACTTTTGATGGTATCTCTCTAGCACTTGAAAAAGGTTGTTTTGAAGCACTTCTGTGGGAACTTTTATAAGCACTTTTATACACTGGAGTATGTCAATCAATACAATATCTGTGTCTTCAAAATCCTGTGTAGTTAAATTTTAGTTTTGTTCTTGACTTAAAAATTAGTTCAGTGTTGCAAAACAAAATCTGTTTTACAGGTATATTTTTTTCTGAGGTACTGCATTTGTTTTTCATTCAAAATCAGCAATTATTGCTGCTTAGAAAAGGCTCATTCAAAATGCTTTGTTTTTATTTCTGGAATTAAATAATATTGACAAGGTTGTCCTTCAGAGGGTTGTAATACAGTATTTAGTGATCGACTCTATTTTTTTTTAATAACTTCTGTGAAAAGACAATTATCTTAGGTATAATCATTGGCTGATACACTTAGCAGCCCATCTCTGATTCATTCTTTGACATTACTCACTCTTTGTAACCTGGAGATCTAAAGAGCTCCATGCTTTTCTTGACAAGTACTGTTAATGGTTAAAGGTATTCTAAATTTTCCTATTCTACATTGACAATGCCCTTGAATCTAGACAGGAATGGCATCTTCTGGGTTGTGTGAGCATTCAGTCTCAGATAACCAATTGGCGATTTGGTACTTGAGATTTGCCATGACTGTTCAAGTCAATAACAAGCAGTTGGATATTGTACATGGGTACCAAATCATAATTGGAAAGTTATTTAAATGCCACATAAACCAATTAAGATATAAGTAGTTTTCAGTTGCAAGAAACAATTTTAGATAACATTTAATAATATGTGATAATTAAATCTTCACAGTGTTTGAAGCATGAGCTACTTCAGCTTGAACTCCAACATGATCAGTTTTATCTACTAATGATAGACTGATGGTCCAAATTTACAATGTAATAGATTATTGAACTTAGTTTTAGTGAACAGAATTTGGCTTAGTTTTTGAGGCTAGTAGAAATAATAGAAGATCAAGAACTCTCAAAGCTTTCAACTATATTGTGATGGATGCGCAGTATAGTTACAAAATAAAGAAAAGAAGCAAAATCAAAGGTAGACTATGGTAAGTAAAATAAAGCCATTAGAAGCTGAAGCCACCACAGTTTAAATTTCATAAAAGAGCAGCATACTGTTTATTTTAGATTAGCAGTGCTTTTATGCGTTTAGTTCTGGTATCTTCATGTTTATAGGCTTTTAGTTCTAGTATCTTGTGCAGTGGGTTTGATTTAAAGTGTTTTGGATTTTTTTAATGTGAATTTTGCTTATTGCAAGATGTTGAAAAAAAAATCCAGCAGTCCGTTTGAGTGGGGTAACGTACACTGAGCAATATGGTATCTTCCTATTTGATGAGAAAAGAGTGGTTTTTAAAATGATGTCTTTAATTACCTTTGCCAGATATAACAAATCAAAATTAATTACCAATATATCAAAACAAAAATATTGATATAAAAATCAAAATATATTGTTTATAAAATCTTTCTAGGTGACCTGAATTTTTGGCTTCTTACCCTTTTAGAAATTTACAAGCAGTAATAAATTTATTTTGCACGCTTTGCTGTGTTACTATACTTTCTTACAAATTAGATTTTTGGAGTGTAATAAAAATGTTTTTTAGCTTGCCATATTTCTGTCATATTCCACGCATCATCTCCTGTGTAGAAATTTTTTATTTATACTACTGTTGAACTTGAGATAGTTAAAGCTGTCTAAATGCTTATCAACTTTATGAAAAGCCCATATATTCAGCTTTTGATCAAGCCAATTTTTAAAAATTCCTTAAAATTCTTTAAAATTCTCTACCAGTAAGCTAAATTGAGTGTAAGCTGCCACACTTGAAGATACGTATTTTTCAGGTATCTGAGTTGGATGTCTTTGCAACTTCAGACAAGAAAGTCAAATAGTCTTCTGCTTATCATGCCACTTAAACAGCAGCCTCCAGTCAAAGCTAACTAAATAAGAGGCTCTCCACAGCATCCAAAAAGGAGTATGTCTTCCAGGGTTAGTGTAATGTGAATTGCAGACAGTTTCTTATGTTTTTAATAGTATATACATAGCCACTAACTATCACTAGAAACCAAATCAAACCAAAGAAAACAACAACCAGAAAAACCCCAGAACAACAAAACCAACAAATGAATCCTTACATTATACAGCAATGTTTTTATATAGCCACGTGTTTGTACTTCTTAAAGCTTATTCATTTCCTAAACCCTGTTGTCATATGTAGTGATATGCTGTTTAGGGTGGAGTTCTAGCTCTGATTTGCTAAATTTTTATAGATGTCTTTTAATCTTAGTTGTGAATTTAATAGGGATGAAGTATTTCACATGTACTTTGACAGACAGTGTTGTTGGTGCAGCAGAGGAGGACTGTGTCATGGAGCCCTGACTTACACAAGGATTTCCTTATGAGGTTTTAAAGGTCTTACTCTTACCACTCTGACAATTTGTATCTGAGACTGCATTTGGGGCTAGGCAACAACTCTACTTTATAGTGGGCAACTTCTCTATTTACTTTATAGTTGCATCTGCTTCAGTTGGACTCAGGTTTATTCTCTGACTTTGTTCTGCACTGTGAATACTTGAATATACTTTCTCTTTCTGAAATATATTACTGAGTGTAGTCTTGCTGTGTGCCAAAGCAGGAGATGAAAGCTTTGTGGTCTAACAATGAATAGAGGTATTAAATATTGCAAAGTTGTCTCTTGTGTAAGCATATGATAGCTACATTACGGATGCACATTGGGTCTTGATTTTGTTATTAGAATAGTTTTCTAAACTGAAATATAATCTCTTCTTATTGTGAAAAGCAACTGTTACATGACTAGCATGTTGTAGTAGAACAAAAAAGCAACTTTTGTTTTAGTTTCAGGCTCCAACTGAATGTCTCATTTGCCAGTATTTAGAATGTATTTTTTGTGGTGGAGAATAAGGGTGTTAGTGTTTGCTTTCTCCCAGATTTTCGATATATAGTCTAGTGATTAAAAATGCAAAAATATACAATCACCAGTATTTCCAACTCAATACAGAAAACTGACAGGCAGTGTAATAGTAAAAGGAAAATTGCTATGAATATATATTTAAAAACACATTTTTGCAATGCTATTATAAATCTATTCTGTATTGTGCCTCGTCTTAATTAGGATCCCTTTTTATATGGGCTGGTAAAATAAAACTGCCTTTTAAATAAATTATTGCCAAGTCATAGGCTATTTTTCAAAGGTGGATTGCAAATAAGTATGCTGGTAATGCATCTTGGATTCTGGAAGAATAGGTTAGTTGTTTTGTTGCTTTTCATGTAACTTTTTGCTTTCAAAACACAGCAGGTGTTTGAAGACTCCCTTCTACTGTGCAAGTTTCTGCTTTTGGCTAAAGATAACTAAATTTTCTAATTTCGTTTTACTTATTTGTACAATACAGATTATTTAGTTTTGTAATGAAAGTTAATTGTGTAATACAATTTACTTTAAAAGGTTTACTGTACTGCCTTTCCAAGAGCATATGAAATTGCACACATATGTGTGTGTTTATATATATAAAAGTAGGAATTTTTGTGCAAGATTTTGAATGTGCTTACACTTGCATTGTTGTAATTTTCTTTGGCTATTCACGAAGTGAAGCATTTTGTATTCAGTTACATTTTGGTTGTGGAGAAATTAAGTGCTGCAAATAACTTTACAATAGCTTTTCTCTCTTTTTTCTATTCACATATGTAAGAGCTGTCAGACTGAATAATTTATAATGTATGCAGGCCTTGTCTTCTATCACTTGTTGTCTTCTGTTTCAGTTTTATTAATTGAGAAACAGGAAATAGTGCACAACTCTTCTTTATTACTGATGTACAAACCAAACATAGGAAAAAATGAGCATGAGTAGAAAATGCTTGAAATACACTTGTTTTTTCTTGTTATTTCTTGGACTGTATTTCCTTTTAAAAATTAGGTGAATGCACTTGAACTGCATGGCTGTGAATATTCACATTCTATGATTTACTTAATTTCAGTTAAACAAGCTCACCCTCAGGAAGAATGCTTTGGATGTGAAGTCATTAATGCAATGTTGGTGCTAAGGAATTCAAATAAAATATGACTTCAGGAATACCAAAGTATAGACTGTCAGTTGTGTTTTGATAGGTTACTTAACCTAGGATTATGATTTTGAGAATGATCATTTAACACTCTTCTAACAAAATAGCAGTTACACACAGCATCGTGCTGCTTTCTTCCAATTCTTGTTCTGATTCTTCCTTCTGTTCTTCATGTTCAGTGCATGTTCTTAAGGAATGAACAGTGCATGTTCACGTCCCCTGTCTGATGTTAATTTTTCTAGGTGGACCAGATTCTTAGAGTGAATTTTAGAATTAAACAAAGAAGCCCACATTGTTTAAATCCTCAGTAGAGATATTGACCCTTCCTAGAGGCAGGACTTCTTTAAGTGTGCATCTGTAAAGGTGGCCTAACATTTAGGATGGATTGCTGTTGGGTTTTTTTGTTAAAAATCTTTTTTTTAATGTTTAAAAACCTGTTGCTCCCCTTTACACTGAAATACCATATACTAGAGTACAAACAACCCTGAATTCTTTCTTAAAATAAAAAAATAAGTAGTGAAATAATAAAAGGAAGTATAGCCTATATATCTCTTCTACTCCTCAGATTTTTCTCTCTATTTCAGATAAATATTTCCAAAGAGGTGAGCAGCCCTCTATTTCAAAGTGTTCAATGCCAGTTAAAAAAATAGAGAAATGTTCATTTCTGCAAGACCATGCTTAGTATATAAAAATTGAATCAAATCACCTCTTTTAAATATTTTTACATTTGATGTGCACTGTGATATATTATGATGTATTATTTCATACTGTGAAAGTATATTATAAATACAGTGTACATAGTCAACAAAAGTACATTCACTCCTTTGTATAACAGTAGGAAATATGAAAATATACCAAAATTACTAGGTAATATATTAATTTTGATGATATTTATCTTTTTCTATGTAACCTTTATAAGATAAAAGAAATAGATTACTTTTAATTTTTTAATGCCTAAAATTAATTCTAATAAAAAACAAGACCATCAATCTCTTGTAAAATGATGGAATGGATATATAACCTTACAACATGTAGAAGGAATTTCTTTTTGTATCTATGTGTAGAAGAGAAATTTCAGGGAAGATGTTGAAAATAATTTTATTATTACCATAGAATATATAAATGTATTATTTTTATGGCATTCTAGCGTGTTCATTGGAGCAACAGATGTAATTTCTCTAGAGAGATATTTTTCCTGTTGTCTGCTAGATCACATTAATTGTATTTGGAATAAATAAATGAGTACCCAAATGTTTTAATTCCTCTTTGCCAAATGGAGTAGCTGTAGTACAGTAGTGCTTATGTGTGTTAAAATGCACATTTTGCATGCACGGAAAGATTTGCATTCCTTGATACTTTCATCTTAAATTTATATCCACATCAATGTTGAAAAAAAAATGTTAGAAAAATGGTGCAACCCCAGACACTTACAGCTATCTTTCCTGACTCTCTTGTCAATAAATTAATCCAAAGTATTCTATTAAATTGGATCTGAAACCAATTAAAATATTTTCATGTTTTTTTAAAAGTACTTGTATTATTTATATAATGAGTAACCATTTCTGATATAGTACATCGATTTCATGCGGTTAGTGAAATACTTGACACTGGATAGTGTGCCACCTTCATCAGCTTCACCTGCATTTTAGAATGTGTTCTGAATTTTCTAGAGAAGTCTAGATATCAGCATTTTGGCATTAATCTAGACTACTACCTATTTTCAGTGTGTTTACAGAAGAACTAAGGTAAAGGGTGAGGAAAATTATGGAATTTGTGATCTTAGCAATTTTTTGAAACTGAATATAGAGAAGACACTGGGCATAATACCAAGCTGTTACTATGCACCTTAAATGCATATGTTATATATCCACTCATACCTAACCTAAATTACCACGTATGTATCATCATACCTAAAATGAAAATGTGCATGTTATTTTCTGTTTTGAGGTCTTTTTTTTGTCAACATCTTTCTTGTCCAAAAGTTGCTCCTGGAAGAAATTTCCAGCCTTAGAATTTGATCCACTCCTGTAAATATAGCAATCTGTATATTTTCATTTTACCTACAGGCTTTGCTAAAAAATAAGTACCATCACAGAATTCTGTTTTCTTGACATAAAAATTATGATTTTTCTGAATATTTTCCTTGTCTCATGACTAGCTCAATTTGTCTTGCTTTTAATTGGTTGTTTTTTTTTTTTTTAACTTAATGGCTGAGCAGTTTCCATCTCTTGCAAAGTTTTGAAATTCGAAGAAGCATCTAATGAAGTTACTGATTGCATATTTGAAAAGAAGATTTACAGAATTAAAATATATGCACAAATATATGTGTTAAGTAGTTGTGATTCACTTTTTGAAAAATATTATTTGCTGCTTTTTAATCCTCAGGCTATTTGGATTTGTTTAGACTCTAAAATGCAGTCTGTGCTTTCATTTGTAAGTCTAGTTGGAACATAACTAGTACTGACAAGAAAATTCCTATTGTGATACTATAGCTCTTAAGTTTTTCCCTTTAAAGATTTGAGTGTTCATGTAGTAATCAATACGTATGCAGTGCTTTTTTTCATTAACCAAAAAACTTTGAAACAATAAAATTTCTGTATTTTGCTTTTCTGCAAAATTGTATTACAAGTATTTTGAACAACCACAATTTTTTTCTGTCCCTATATATTACAAAAGTGAACTAAAATCAAAAGTGCTTGAACCAAATCAAAGGTTCCAAAGCACATAGTTAAAGCTCTATGAGCTTTATATTATAAATATTCTTTAGGGTATATGTAGTGTTTAATTTGTACATAAGAATCAAGATCATAGGTACAAATCTAAAAGTTCTAATTTCTATTTCCTATATTTTCAAAGATATACTGTAGGACTTCTGCTATTAAAGGACCATTTTCCATTGTGAAATTGAATTTTACCTTGAAGTCCACCCATGGCAGCTCTGTTTTAATTTCTCCTAATTTCCTTTGGTATAAATCTTCTATATCACTTTATTTTAGTGTATGAACAATTATTAAGATGAAAAAAATCAGATGCCTTTGGCAGCATTTATCTAAATCAAGAATGCATTGGACATTAAAGAAGTGTTCATTTATCTCTAGCAAGAATATTAAAAACAAAGGTGGCACTTTTTCTTCTAACAACTGAACACAGCGTTAGAGTTTTTCTGATATTCACTAGTTTTCAAAATGAGCTGCAAAGAGTATTAGTCCATACAGTCCTAAAAACCATGGCTCTTTTAGAAATGAGAGAACTAGTTCAAATCAGATATGCTTGTTAAAGAAAAGCCAGCACATGACGTCTTATAGTCATTACATAGGCAAAAAAAAGCAGATACTTCAGTTTCAGAAATCTGCAGAGCAGTGACATGGCATTCCATTCAATTTTTTACCAGATATCACAGACTGGAAATGTGAGCTTTGGCTGATACTGCTGGGAAGGAGAGTGCGTCAGGCAGCTGTAATTCCCATCCTGTAAAGGTACTGATACTTAAAGTCTCTGTAGTCCAAATTGGTACACAAAAATACTAAAATGTTGAATTTGGACATTAGATATATTTTTCAAATTTCTGCCAACTATTCTTAGGTGTTCTGTGGATACATTTGCAGTTTTTTGCTCTTTAGGTAAGAGTAAGGAGAACCTATTCCTTACTTTGGAGTTGTTTGCAGGTTGCTTCCTGAAAAACTGCCTGTGGTATGCAGTTCTAGTGTTTTCATAGTGTTTCACTAGAAAAATAGGTTTCTGAAGTCAATGGTAACCAATTGTTTTAAACCAGGCCAAAATTTTGTTACATGGACTTGTAAGTTTGGTTGCTCTAAAATCAAGTTTTGGAGCATTTTGTGTCTCATTGAATGTAAAAAAAAAAAAAATAGAAATTCTGGTTTTAGTGTGATTCTTAAAAGTGTGATGTTTTTGAAAAGTGTTTCAGTGCAGGGTGAGCTGCAGACAGTTGTTCCAGTGCATTCGTTGACCGTATCTTATCAGCATCACGTTTGTCTGCAGTACAAAAACTAAATTCTTTTGTGGAATAAGATTTTTTTTTTGGTGGTATGTCCTTAAGGAATCATAAAGCCTAGAGAGTAACTGACATTAACGTGACTCCATGTACTGTAAAACCCATTCCGTTTTATATATTTTCAGGGAGTATGGAGTGGCACAGGAAGGAAATGCCATATCGCTGGAAAGTTGCTCTAATTCAGCACAGGATTCTTGTGAGAAATTACTTCTAATATTACATCATCCTCTTCTGTTTTTCACAGTTTACAGTCTAATTTCTTCATTTTTTATGCCACTTTTGTTCATATCAGTAACCACATTAAAATACATTTAGCAGATTAAATAGGCTTTCATGAGTGTTAGTGCACATCTGATAGAGTGATAGTTCAGAACTATAGATTTACCATATTGCATTATATGAAGGCTTATGGGTTTCTTAATAAAATTATTTTTCCTTTTTAGTAAGGCCTGCTATTTTATAATCCTACATTTCACTGGCTAACATGGGATTCAACAATTAAAAATAAGTCTCAGCTCCTTCCACTCTAATGAATATTTCTGACAATAATACAGGCAGCACATTAGAAGGGGGAAAAATAAGTGCCCTTGCAAAAAAAAAAATCAAAACCAAAAAACCCAAAAGAAACAAATAAAAAAACCAGGAACATGAAAAGGAAAGAAAAAGGGGAATTGGCTATTTACTTCAATATATATATATATAAATTTTGATATATAACAAGATTTTAAAAGTTTGGTTTTCTTTTGCTTGAGTTTGCTACCTTGCTCCAATTTATGACTACTTTTCAAACACTGTAGTTTGAAGGAAAGTACTTTCTTTTTTTCTCTACTCTATAATGTCAAAGAGCCCAAACATTTTTTTTTTTAAATTTTATTTTTCTGGGTATTGACAAAGGTCAGGACTGACACTAACAAAATTCATATTTTCAGATATAATAGCAGTCTTATTCTGTAAAACCATCCAAAGTGTGAAAAAATTAAGATTAGATTTTCATCATATATTTACAAAAAACATATATGTAACAAAAAGATTATCTTTTAATTAGAGAACTGTTTTATACTCCTGGTTTTGGGGGTTTTTTTAGGTAGTTAGGATTTGTAGATGATTCATTAATTAAGAGGAGCAAGAAGAGCTGTGGCCAGCTGTATAAACTTCTGTTGACCTCTCTGCCAAATCATAAATGCAATGTCAGATGGAAGATATCAGTGCATTTTTTTTCTCCTATCTGTAATCCCCAGAAATAGAGTGTTTTGTGTTTGGCAAGCATAAGCCTGTATTTTTTCTGCATTTTTGATGCATTTTGTATGAAGTAATCCCATATACCCAATTGGGTATATGCTATATACCAATATGAGTTAGTCGTGTCTTCCTTTGCTTTGAAACTCATTCATTCCAGATTTTGTTCTATTAGTTAGTGATTTCCTCTTGTTAAAATTGTATGACTCTACTATTTTGCTCCCTTTATCTGTTCCTCCTGAACTACATATGTACACAGTTTTTTCACACTCATTTCAATTACTGAGTCTGGCTCTGTAGTCATGATCAACTACAAGAAACTGTCGTCCATTTGTGACTTTGTCTTCATATATCTCATTATTTGGTAGGTTGCCTGCCATCATCTCACTTTAATCTGTGTGCCAGAGATTTGCTTCCTAATATTCTTCATTGATATACATGATCTTACACACAGATTTGGTCAGGAGTATATTTTTTGTTTCTCGCGATGATGCACATATCTAGTGTTCCTGTCTGTGATTCCTAGAACACCTTGTCTTGACTGTGGTTATCCTATAGATAGTCTACTTAGAATTTGAATGAGTAATTTGAAAACTGATCCCAGCTCTCTTCACAGACCCTTCCTTCTTACTCATTTTTGGTTACTGTGGACAACATACCCTTTCTTTTCAAGACTATAATTTGTCTGTCAAATTGCATAGCCAATCTATGACATTTTAGATTGCATGCATCTAAACTTTGCTCTTTGTTTATAAAATCTTCAAATGCTTGTTCTTCTTTGCAGGTTACCAAAGTCTTATCTAGGTCCTTAGCTTTCATTTCTCCAAAAAGCCACTTTCATAGTCATTTGTCTAAAAAATTTCTCTGATCACACCACTTGAATTTAATTGCTTTCTAACTCTATATCTTGTCAAATGCAAAATGTTGTCCCTCCTCATCAGTTTTCTATACTTGAATTCCTTTACCTAGAAGGAATTTTACCATGTTGAACTCACCCCTTTTGTTAATAATTATAATTTCCCCAAATCATGTGTGATCCCTTGCATGAAGAAAGCCTTCTTAGAAACATTTGAGCTGTTGTATTCCTTTCCAGTTCTTTTAATAGAATCTGTCTTGATTGTCAAGTTTTAAATGCCAAAGATTATAGCCAGACATATGCTGTACCTTATGGATTATGAGTTAATGCCATTTTCCCTTTCCTCATTTTTAAGGAGTAATTGCAAAAACATGAGAACAAAAAGGGATTGAAATATCTGAATAATTTCTGTCATTATGTATATGTGTTCACTTTTGCTTTAAACGCTGATACTTTTCTCTTACTGCTTTAAACGCTTTCTTCCATCTCTTTTTCTTCTAGAGCATAGGTCAACATGTTTCCATTAGTATCTGCTGCCACGATGTTCAGTGGTGAGAAAAGTAAGAGGGAAGAGGAAGGAATCTTGATATGAATATCAGCAGCTATTTATAAAATCAACATTAAGCTAGAATAAAGTTCTTAAATTCACCAGTAAAATTGAAGGATGATATTATTGGTACAAAAAAATTTTTTTTACCATTTGCAGAATTTTTTTCCTGTTGCTCTAATTGTGTAGAAGATTTAATAAGGATTCCTTGATGTATTTAAATTAAATATTGTTATATTGTGCTTGTATAATAGAATGTTTAAATGCACGGGAAGCACTTGATGTATTTTATTACTTTTCTAAGGTGCTGCTGCTGACGAACCAGAAGTATGTTACTCTTCTGAAAGCTATGCTATGTGGACTTTGAATTTTGTGCATTAATAACTGCCATGTAATAAAATTATGAAAATACCTATTCAGCACATAACATCAGATTCTTAATCTTCTTCTCTATAATTGATGAAAATTCTCACATTTGGATGTTTTGGTTTTTATTTGTTTAATGTATTAGTCATAATAATGAAAGCAGTTTCTACCTTTGTTAGTAAAATACTTCAGGCTAGTGCAGAAACAAATCTGTATCTGAATATCAGGTATGTATATATAGTTTCTGTTTTGTATTTTCATACATTACTGTTTAGTTTGCAAGGTCATGATATGTAGAATAGTTTCTAGAAGTGTAGAAACTTTGAGTTTTCATATTGCTGAAGTGTTTCAATATATAGTAACCTCTTTTTCCTTCTGCTGTGTGGCTTATAATAGCTATTTTATGCTGATTTAATGTCTTCCTTGAGAATACCTTCAAGGACATCTTTGATTAGATTGATCAGGCTTAATGAATATGTATATGTATTGAACTAAATTGTAGGTTGCATTTAAAAATAAACTGCCCTGTGTGTATCACATTATAGTAGATTGCAATGAAAGATTAGGGCCATCTATTCTAAATGTGAGATCAAATAATTTTAGCTTAAGTCTGTTTAAAAATTATGTAAAAATAAACCTTATAATTCAGAAATTTATGCATTTTGAAATTTAAAACTAACGTCTTTTACTTTCAAAGAGATACTTTTTAAAATTCCCTTTTTTTTTTTTTTTTCTTTTTTTTTTTCATTAGAAGAAAGAGGCCTGGACATTAGGGGACCGATGTTTTTAATATGAGTTAAATGTGTCTGCTCTGTGAACTTGTGACTAGTTGATACCAGTTAGCACTTTTCTTGAAATTAGAGGAAAGTACACATGGAAATGTCTTAGTAGAAACATTCTGTCTTTAGAATACTACTTTTAGATAATATCTTAGTATCTTAAGAACTTTTCTAACAGTCTAGTTGGTATGATGCAGTGTGGGATGTTAATCATATGTGTTTAACTGACAATCATTGTGGTTTAACTGAAAGAGTTCTTCCTTTCTAATGCCTTTGTTCATCCCACTTCATAATATTTGAAGTACTAGGGGAGCACTATCCTGACAGGTGGCATTGTGAAATTACTTCATCAGGTTTCAATAGAGGCTCTGTTTTTTGAAGTTGGCTTTCTACCTGTCATTCCTGAAAGCCAAGTATGACTTTAAAGACTCAATCATTCAAAAAAAGAAAAATTCCGTGCCAAATTTGTGCTCATACACAAGTTATCAATTAATTATAAAAGGTACTTATTCTTAAACTAATTATACTCTGAACAATATTTCTTTGATAAGGCTTTCAATAAGGCTTAATTTGTTGATATTTATTGAGCAAGTCTCTTCAGGAAGACCAGGCTAGGATGGTTTCTCAGCTGGCGGTTACTTCAGGACCGACTGAAATAAGAGACAACAAGAATTCTATTTATTAAATAACTTATTAAAGATCCCGAACACAGAAATCATACTTGCTATGTGGACATGAAGATTTTGCTCCACTGGGAAGTCTTACTGTGCCTATAGTTCAACCAGGCATTAAAATTTAAAATGGAAAATTAAGATGTCAGTTGGTCAAGAACAATTCCATAGTTTGTGAAATATTTTAATATATAAAAATTATAAAGATTTTCTATTGCTAAATCCTCCTAGTATCTTATTATTATTTAATTAGGTGAAACCTTATTTAATTACTTTTAATTATGGTATTTTAAATTATTGTCATTTTTAGCTTCGTTTCTATTTCTGATCACTACAAAATTGGTTATGTAAACAGATTTAGAATTAAAATCTAATCACTAATGTTTCACCCAAGTATTAGTGAACTGAGATTTTTACAGTAACTATTAGTGAAGTAACAGAATAGTTAATAATCTTTTTTATTTACTTGACCGTGGCATCCAGTGCTGCATAACAAAAAACTAAAACAGATATATAGAATTATATTTATTCTATAAAAATCACATCCAAATGCTTGTTTTGTCAGACTTTTAACAGAAGTGAACATGTTTAGATTATGGAGTTCATAGGTTCTTTATTGTAGCTAAATCAATCAATGCATCAGGACCATAAAGAATGAACCAAGAAACGTAGGGGGGAGTGTGTGAGAAGGCAAAAATTAATCTGTAGATAAGAAAGTTAACTACAGGAAAATGCTTTTGAAGTAGTTGGCAACATAAGGTTTATTGTTTTCAGCAAATAAATCTAAAATAAACTGCCTGATGGCAAAGGTAAACAATTGTTAATATAAACCAGACAAATGTTTTTATCATTATGTAACACTGGATGGGTGTATTTTGTATAGATGACAGAATCTGATAAGAAAGGGTTTATAAACTGTTAGATATAGAAAATAAAGAATCTACTAACTTTTAGTGAAGTATTGTATATTATCTCAAAGATTTGTTTCAACTGGGAATTCCACTAGGAATGGGTATTTCCATGCAAAATTTTATAAAATTCTGTCACTTGTAAATTGGAAATGTTTTTGAGTGTACTTCAATTGATGTTCTTTTCTTTCTTTTCAGTACTTTGGTAAATTAGTAGCTGTAAATAGAGTAGAGTATTTTAAGTGTTGTTATAAGCAGTGCATTTATACAACTTTGTGCAGACTTTTTTATTAAAACATTCAGATTTTCTTTCAAAATCAGAGTACTTGGTATAAATACTGAAAACCTAATTCTTATGTACAAATTATTGTCATTTTTGGATTTCATATGAGCATATATTTACTATAACTCTTTTCAAGACCCTTGCTTTTACATTCACATTTTTAACTTTGTAGTCATTAAGCTGGATATTTAATACATTTAAAAACCTTTTACAGGTTTGCTTTTAGTTAACTTCAAGCAGTTACAGCATATTGTGTTTTGTGTAATCATACTTGTGCAAGTGTAGTTTGCCTGTCTGCTAACATAACATCAACTTCTTAAAAATCTCCTTCTTTCACTGACAATTGTATCCTATTTTGTTTTCTTGATGTATTAGACTTATTTATATTTTAAAATACACTCACATAGGAAGAACTTCCTTCAAAGTCAGGGTAGCTTAAAAAGTTCTTGCTAGCCAAATGAAAAGCGAGACTCTGTCTGACCTGTGTAAGTGGAATGGCACTCAGGTTCTCTGCATTCATACTTTACATTCTCTGTCATCTGTTACAGAGATGTATCTTGATTCCTCAATTCTATCTTCTTGTGTAATGACTTAGAAGACATAATGTCTGTCCTGATCAATTTTGCAATGACCTTGTTCTGATTAATGAAATCTGATGTTCGGAATAATTATTCCTTAAATTACACTTCATGTGTTGAGTTATGCTTTTAACACAAGGTCTGACAATGTGTAAAATAAAAATTGTATTTCAATAATGGCTTACTCAGGCTGGATAATGATTTCCACTTTCCCTAAGGAAGAAAGCTCAGTATTCAGGAAGGACCTTACCATGTGTTGAACTTGAATATCTGTATTTATTGCATATGTGGCAGTAAAGGTGAATACATAAACAAATTGTGTTCTGCTGAAATCTCTGATTAAAGTCCTCAGCATTAGTATGAGTTGTTGAAGATTTTCCCCTTCAGAAGTATACCAATTGCAAGTCCAATCCTGAGAAAGTGAAGTATACAAAGAATACTTTGAAAGTATACAAAGGTGACTAATGAGCACTTGCAAAAGAGCCAACATCCCCTTTAATGCATTTTTCAACTTTCTCCATGAAACTTCCTGTATTAAAGAGAGGATGACTCAGTCTGTGTTTCCTCTGCCTTCATGATTTTGCAGATATTTGATGTTTAGCACAAGTAATTTCCAGATTTTGAGAAGTGTGATCTTACATTAGTCCTTGTATTAGAAGACAGCCTATGGCTTTAATTGTGTCTTCTGAATATTTTTTAGTTGTAATGCTTCATCTGGAGGCAAAGGGAGGGACCGCAATTGAAGACAGCTGTGACATACAAACACACATTTGTGTCATCATATGTCTTCTCACACCCTTTTCTGGTTTAAATTCCTTCCTTAGAGATTCTTAACATTTGATTTTCTCTTTTGCTGTTAAAACTGAGTCAACTTTTTCTTATATCATAGTCTGGAATTTTACATTTGAATGGGTGAAATAATGGACAGTTCTGAGTCCATTTTTTTCCTGTGTGAAGTTAGAATTGCTTTCTCTCATTTGTATATCACATTTGTGTACATGGAATGGCATTTGCTATTCTTTTACACAGTCACTTCATTCTGAGATCCTTCTGTGGTTCTTCACTATAACATATGTCTTCATTGCTTAACAACCATCATCAAATTGATTGAATCTTCAGCACTGATGTCTGCTCCCATTTTCCAGATTTTTGACTACATATAACACTCTACATGATCTCTCTCTGTTGTGAGAATGGATAGTTGAGCTTTTCCCTCTTTAATTCATTAATTCTTCCATGCAAAGGCTTTTCTTCTTATTCTGTAGCAGTTTTGTTTCCAAATAAGCTTTTGGAAAGGACATTTTTGGAAACTGTTTAGAAAGGACATAGTAATTACCATTACATCATTGAACCTTCAAATTTTAGGAAATAATTTAGAACATGTAGAAAATAATTTAGAACATATATATTCAGAACTGTATGAAATATTCTTCATATATCTACATGGTGGAGCATCTTTGTCTTCTAATTTTTGTTACTGCTACATACTATGAAAGTCTGTAGTCAGAAATGTTTCATGTTTTAGTATATCTTGCATGATTCTTACATTGTTACCACTACAGTGCAGATTCCATTAAAATCTGACAAAATTCCCTGAGAGTTTTTACTGAGTAATCTTGCAGTCTTTCCTAGAATCATTTTAATAGGTATTGTATTTATTTTTATGATCTCACCTTTCCTGGTAATTATTCTACAAAAGCTGCTTGAAACAATCTAGAAAATATAATTTCAAAGTAAACTTCCCTTAAAAATTTTAATTTTTTAATCTAAATACTGAAAGAAAGTACAGAAACACATTTATATTACATCATAAAACCTGTAAAATTAAAGATTTCTTTTGTGCTGAAGGGTAAATACTCTTTTTATAGTATTTGGTATAGCTAATATAATAACCTTTTAAAATACTTTTTTCCAACAAGACAATTATTGTTATTTTATTGTTTGCATAAAATTTTTACTGATTTTTTTTCTTTTTTTTTTAAAACCATGTGATTTATTGACTGATTCTAATACTAATTATAATGCTAATTAGAAAACTTGTTTGGCTTCTAGTCCTGATGATTTTTATACCTTTTTATTATGCTGTTGTAGCTGTAGCTTGTTGTAACTTGTTTCTGGACTCTTCTAAGTATTAAGGCTTTTTACTTTTTTAGTATTGTGTATTATGACAAATTTGCCAAAATAAAACTTTGCACTGGGGCAATAGCATGCAGTTTAGCATATTCTATTTTGTCTAATACCTGGTCTGCCAATGTTTCTTTATACTGTATTTTCACATAAAAAATACTTCATTGACACTGACAACCAGGTTTGTTATCCAAAAAGTTACAATTTATTTATAATGTGTTGCCTTAGAAGTAACTTAGATTCAAGGATTCACCTTGCACTTGTCTACAACTGAGTTTTATCTGTCATCTGATTAAATGCCTTTGTATTGATATATAAGTCCTTCTTCACAGCAATAATCTGAAAACCAGGAGATGTCAAAACATTAAGAATTATTCGTGGATGACTTTCAACATTATATTTGCACAGCTAAAAAAAGGAAGATTGATAGCCTGAGTTCCTGGTAATAATCAGTTTCACTTTCACAAATCACATTTGTATAGATGCTATGAGAAAGACCTTTGCCCTCTAGAGAAGGGAGAGGTTTTATCAGAATATGGCAAGAAAGACTGCTGCAGTACACTGAATTTCCTTTAGAAAAAGTGGGGATGATGGCACAAAAAACTAAATCCATGCAACAAAAAAAATAAATACAATAAATTAAGCAAACTCTGAACCCAATTTATAGAGTGATTCAGTTTGGGAGGGGTATCAGAAGATCTCTGGTCCAAATTCTTTCTACAGGCAGGGTCAGCTGTGCAGGCAGACAATATTGCTGATGGCTTTATCTTACTGTGCAGCTTTTCTGCAACATTTTCTAATGCAAGAGAGTCCTCCTGAGGGAAAGGTTTTTCCTTAAGTCTAATTAGAACCTCTTGTTTCAATGTTGTCCTCCCACCATAAATCACTGGAAAGAGCTTAAGTTAATCTTCTTTATAACTTTATAGTTATTAAGGACCTGTTTTGGGGTCCTTCTGAAGGAAGGATTGCCTGTTCTCCAGTCTTGATGAAAGAGGCCGAGTTGCCTCAACTTCCCTCTTAAGGGCAGGTACTTCATAAGCTTAACGGCCTTGGTGACACCCCAATGAACTTCCTTTAGTTTCTCAGCATTTTTGTGGTACTGGAGGACCCAAACCTGGTCTCAGTATTTTAAAAGCAGTCTAACAGCTGTCAAATAAGGAGGAAATTTTTTTTTTATAACTCTGTTCCAGACATTTCCCTTTGTCAATATAGTTCAACTGAAGCACAAAGAGCATTGATTAGGCCAAAAATAGGGAATATTGATTTTTTTTTAAAATTCATAAATGTCAATCTGTTGTTTTTAATAGTTTAAAAATTACAGAATCAGATGTCTACCTAAGATTCATGTCTGTCAATGTCTGTGAAGGCAGGAGTATCACAGGTTGTTGGAGGGAAAATTCTAAACATAAAACAAAAGATAATACAGGGAAATTCAAAAACTTGTCAGTGTTAATAAAACCTGTAAACTCTGTCTTGTCAATGTAGACAAATGCTTGATTATGTGCCTTGATTTTTTTTCTCTTTTATTTCCTGTCAGTTCAAATGAGTTCTTAGATATTTGCAAAGTTGGTACTTGTTTATTGCCATATCAGGCTGTGCTGGTGAATTAGGATGACCCTGTTGTGCTGGATGTAAAAGCTGAGTCAACTCTGAGTCATGTTCATAATAGATGTGTCTGTACGTTCTTTTCTTTTCCCTTTTTTTTTTTTTAATATGTATGCATTGAAGAAATAAGCTTAAAAATGCGCCTACTTTTGTGCTAGCATTACTACTTCATCTCAAAGTAGCTGCTATTACTTATATTTCTACTCCTTCATCCAAGTGTCAGTTTCTATGTTTGTTTGGCTCTTGTTCCTCCTGTGTATGTGCAATTCTCTGTGATATCTCTGTGCAGAAATTTAATGCTTTTAATGCTTTTACTTTTTCTCATCTATGAATATTTGACTCTTAATGTTCTATAGAAGAAGCAGACCATCTCTTTTCATGCTTTTACAGCACATAGCATGGTGGTTTCTTTTCTAAACCAAGATCCTGCTTCTGAAAAGCAGTAGTAATTAATTAGAATTCATGACTTGAAGTGCTGTAAGAAAATGTGTTTAGTGGTAGGGGCAGCGTGTTAATGTATTAGAGGAAACAGAGTGTTTTATATAGAAATACCCTAGTAGTCATGGTTGTATGAATCAGGAAAATTATAATTACTTTCTGTGAGGGGATGAGGTATCTACAGTTTTCATCTAGGAAGAAATTTTAGTCTTGATTTCCATTATTTTGATGCTTAGCAAAAGTGTTTGATTTTTTACTGTAATTTTTAGTTTTGTTCTGCTCCACAATTTTCTTAAAAAATTCATTGCATCTGCTAGTGTTTTTCCAGATACAGCAGATGATCACTAATTTTTTTCATTTCAACAAAAAATGCCTATTTCGTTTATTATATCCAAAGGATATGTTCAGCCTTTGGACTTTAACAGTTTCAAATTCCAATAGGGAGAAGAAATATTGCAATCCTAAGAAAGCAGTGAAAAGCAATAAACATAATTGTGACAGTTTAAAAGCCATTTTGGAAAGAAAGGAAAGCTTTTCTGTGCCTTCAAATTCATTATTAAATAGGATTATTTTATGTTTCTCATAGCGTGGCTTTCAGAAGTCTTAATTTTCACACCAGATGACATTCCAAAAGTGGGAAAGGAAAGCTATGATCCCAAGAACTAAGATGCAAGGGCAGCATGGGGGGAGGGAAGGAATCCATCATGGGCAGCGCAGCGGGAGGGAAGGAATCCATTATGGAGATCTTGTGGATAATTTATTATGGAATTAAATGGCTATTTAAATACCTAAAGGAAACAAAAATACGTATTATATTGGGCATTCTGAAATGTAAGGAGTTGCCATTTTTCTTTTGGAGTAATAGTGGTGATCTCTAGTGAATGTTCCCAAGAAAAGAGTTAAAATAGTCAAGACCACTGACCACGTATACAGCTGAGGCTGTATATGTCTTTGCATAAAGGCACAACCTGAATATGTGGACCTCCAAAGAAGGTGATGTAAACACCAAGATGACACTGAGAATCTCAACATCATCATGAACTGCTGAGATAATCCTCTTTCCAGTTATAAAAAAGAAAGGGGGGGATAGGGAGAAAAAGTTTTTATCTTGGGCTGTGTCTGCAAATTTGAGCATGCCCAAGTGTGTCCTTGGGCACTGAACTGTGTGGGTCTGCTACTGGACCTTGTGGTCTTTCCTGTGACAGAGCATTCTGTTCCATTGCCAGCCACCCCTGAACAATTTATGGCATGGCTCAGCTGTCAGAACAGTACAAGGATTTTTTCCAGTAGCCAATTTGAAAAATTCTCTCCTTCCTGGCTGCAGTCCCCAGCACAAGAAGGACATAAATTTGTTGAAGAAAGTCCAGAGAAGGGCTGCAAAGATGATTAGAGGGCTGGAGTGCTTCTCCTGTGAGGAAAAGCTGAACTGGGGCTGTTTAGCCTGGAGAAGAGAAGACTCAGGGTGATCCTATTGTGCCCTTTCAGTGCCTAAATGATGCTACAAAGAAAGCTGCAGAGGGACTTTTTACAAGAGCATGTAGTGACAGGAGAAGGGGCAAAGATTTCTAACTGCGAGAGAACAGGTTTAAGCTTGATACTAAAAAAAATTATTTTCTGTGGTTTAGAACTATATGATCTTTAAATTCCTTTCCAAGCAACATTTTCTGTGATTCTTTGTCATCTTCCTTTCTTAAATAAGAGCAACCAACTAACTAACTGAGAATGTTGGTCCTTGCCAGCTGATCTTGGTGACCAAGAATTGTCATAGTTGAGGCTATGAACTTCATATTTACAAATTTTGTCTACTAGAGATTTTTTAGAGATCTCTGTTTATCAGTTCTGAGGAGGGAATAGTTCAGGGGTATATATGTAGTTAAATATATGCTTTTTCTGTTCTCAGACTTATGGTGGTAAATATGCTGGAAAAAAAATTCTACTTATGTATCTGTTCCCATGGCTAACAGAAAATCTTTGAATCTTTGGGCTTCTTTTTTTTTTTTTTTTTGGAGGAACAGGTCAGATATTTTGCTGAACAAGTCCACTGTAGGTTTGGGAACTTTATTTTTCCAGATCTCATGAACATTAACATTTTTATTTTGGTTTGGTTATTAGTGTTGAAAGCAGCCTTGAAACTTGCTGGAGATGATGTGGTACACTGAGCTTTCAAGAGGTTGGTAGTTGGTCTGAAAATTGGTCGTTAGTATGAAAATTCCTACTGATCTGATTTCCATATACATTATGCTTGTTTGTCTTAGTGTAATCCAAGTAATAATGTTTACCGGAGCCCATCACAAACAGAAGGAACATGTTTGTAAATTTAAGTTACACATCATTAATGTTTTTTTAACAATGAAAATATTCTGTGTTTGTTTATTACTTTGTGGTTATTTTGGTCAAAACAACTTAAAGCCAATCTGACCTTTTTTTTCTACCATCTCTGTGTCTTTGGAGTGTTTCTTTTTGTGGTTGGTACCTTTGGACTATCAGGAACAGAGCCAGTTTACTAGAGTTCCTTTAAGCTTTTCCTTCATAGAATTCTGTTGTCACATTTTCAGAGGTTGTTGCAACATTAATTTGCATACTTCAAGTCTAATTTTTGTTTCTTTAAGTTTTTTTCCCCCATGGGAATCCTATTGTTATTGTTTATTAAAATTGTCCCTACAAACATTAGGCTCTCACCTGGCATCCAGAGAGACTTAAATAATAATTTATCTTCTTCACTGCTATGTAGGGTCCTTTTCAAGGTTTATGCCTCAAGTAACATATTTGATTTTCAATGGATTTTGAAAACTTGCTAAAGTGTTTTTTAGAAAAATAAAAAAAAAAAACTTAGAATAACTTTTATAAATTATGCCTTTCAAGGAATGTCCATTCAAGGAAGCTGAATCTATTTTCATGTACACCCAGATTTGAGAATTGATAGCACTACATCTTCTGTTGTTATTGCTGTTTCTCTAAAGAGAAAAAGAATGAGATACACTGCTTTCAGCTTTTCCAGTGATCTTTTGTTGAAAATGATCTGGAGCAAGTCCTTTGCCGGAACAAAGAGTGCATACACTGGCATCAGGTGTGTTTTCTGTATTTGTAACACCTTGAAAACCAGCTGAAACAATGCAGAATGTCTTCAGTCTGCTTGTCCTTTAAGGGGAACCTCAAATCACCTCACTACACCACTTGTGACAGCCTCTGAATTTTCCAGTACATGTCATACTGTGATGGCAACTGTAATCTCCATACTGAATTCCAGACCTCATCTTTACTGCAGAGAGAACAATCTTGGTAAAATTAAGCTTATTTCTCACAGTAAAATCTATGTGCTTCAATCTTCCCAATGACTTGGCAAGTCATTCATCAGATTCTGAAGCTGAAGAACCATTAGAGCATATAATCTTCTAAACACAAGTCCTCCAATACTAAAAATAATATAGGTGTAATTTAAAGCTCTACTATTTATATATCACTACTAATAGGAGTTGTGTTGGGACATTCAGTAATTTCTACCTAGGTAAATTGGATTTTCCATTGAAAAAAGAGACAGGTTCATTTTGCTGACATTATGACTTCTAAAGTGTAAATCACTAGCATGTGGTCAGGGCAAAAAAAATTTGTCAAGACTGAAGAAGAAAGCTGCCACATTATTCTTCAGTTCTATGAAAATGTTAAATAATACTCTGTTCATAATTGAAATGGTTTCCTCATTCATACCTAACCCTTGCTTTGTTTTGAATACTTTGATTCTCCGTGTATGAAGCTTTCACAGTGTCCTGTAAAATGCAATATATGTGTATCTTGGTTAGCGTTATACTGTCTCATTTCCTTTTCTTCTGTAGAAATTCCTCTGATATTTTTAAAATATTCTCTTTAACCTGTTTTTGAGCAGTAGAATGTGGAGAATTGTTTGGGAGCATTAGAACCTTTGCTAAATTAAACTTTGTACTCCAAATCACACTATTCTAGTCTAGTCTAAACTTGTAGTAGGTGAACAGGAAGGGACATACCACCCAATGTGTCTGTATGCTGTGGTTAGATGCATTTTGTAAGTTAAAGCATTATTATTCTGAGAAAACATTCTCTTCCCTAAATGCTCTCTCCTGCCAGTATTCACTTTTTAGTGTGGAAAGCTATATAGCTTGCTGCCATTTATAGTGTGTTGTGTAATAAGAACACTGAATGAGAAACTAGATGAAAGATACTTAAATTATATAATCTTTTTTCTCCTGAAACCTAACTGTTGATCTGAATGTCTTTTAATCTTCATTGTCTTGTGAACACACAATTGTTCTTGAGTCCAACTGAGAAATGGCTAGGTAACATATTGTACTCTTTCTATTCATGCTCAAGGCAGTGAAATATGTTTAGGGCAGGGGACCAGTTTCTGACAGATTTCAAGGCAGGCTTTTAGACTGCTTTACTGATCCATACTTACATGGGTAACATCATCCTGAAATAAAATCAGGAGAAACTCAAGCTCTGTTCTTTTGCCCAATTTTCTCTTGCCTAATATTCTTTGGCCTATTTTTCTCTGTTATTTACATATTTGCTTGTTGATATTTTGCATGTGTGGTTTCTTTAAATATATGAATATTTTTGTGAGAAGAAACCATAGTTTCTCTTTCTACTTCAGTTCTGCAAGGATGTGAGCAGCTGAAATACAGATCTGAACAAGTATCTCTGCTACTTTCCAGTAGCTTGTGACCAGTATGTCTGTGTTTTTTAACTGCTACTCCAGGAACTCTCATGGCTAAAGGCTCCAAATGTCATTGTCTACCTGCTTACCCTAATTTCTGCACGTTTCTTCCTGTCCAGTTGAGTAGGTTATGTAGATCTTATATTCAGCTACTCAGATTCCATGTAATCCCATTCTTTCTGAAGAAAATCGGGTCTGATTTTCTTTACGACCTCTTGAGAAGAAAAAGCATGCAAGCATGGGATATCTGTTTTGTAAATCCAAGTTTCATTCTCATCATTAGTGACACAGTTATGCAGATGTATTTCTGAACTTTGCAAACATTTTTTTTTATTATTAGTTACTTATTTTTTGTCTACATACTAAGTTTAGAATACTTGGGTTCTACAAGAGGACACATGCTACAGCTGTTTTTATAGAAAAGGACGATAACCAATTTGTACACAAGTTGAATATTAGTGAATTCCTTGTATTTCTGTGCTCACATTCTCCTTGTTGATAATTTATTGTCATTATCCTACTGCAAAATAGTGTTGTGAATGAGAATTTGTCATTATTGTCAAGTCATAAATGAGATTAATTTTTGGTATATATTTTTATGATCAAGGTTCCATCTCTATGCAAAGTCCTGGTGAAACAAAGGCTCTAAGTTTTTTGTTTGTCAGCAGCTAGTAAAAGAAAATCCCAGTGGGGTGGTAGGGCTGGTGTTTATGGTAAGCTACTTCTGTAATTTAAAGAAATTTTAGTTTGAGATGTCATCTTGAAATTAAGCATAGAACTTTAACTGTAGTGAAGACTGAGGTCTTATGCAGGATTTTTAATTTGAAAAACATGTGCTGCTCATGTATGGTTGTTTTCTTCTTTGCCTTAGGAAAGACAACATTCCTCTGTGGTTTGTAATAAAATGTTTGGAAGTGAGAAACTATTATTTCCAATAGATGATGGTGTGTTCCTATAAACAAAATTCAGTGCAAAAACCAAACAAATTGTGTAGTGGAAACCACTAAAATTGACTTTAGGAACACTAGTCAGTGTCATAATATTGAAAGTGTGTTTATATTGCTGTGTGATTACAGTATTGATTCGATTTTAAAAGGCCATGTTGTTGGGATTGTTGGAGATAACCACTAAAGGTTAATTGTGTATTTCATTCTGTTTCCTTAACACTGTTTCCTACTTTGTAGCAGAGCAATGTTGAGTGAGTTTAAACTCTGCTACTCAGCATAGTCTGTTCTTAACACACTCACCAGTCTACTTTTGTGTCTTCTGGCTCCAGACTGCAGTGATTATTTGGGAGCACAATCACATCAAAGAGAATACTTAAAGAGGAATTTCCTCTAAAACATCTGTATATGTGATAATGATTTCCTTTCATATACCACAATTGGCATTATGTTTTTAGAGATATAAAATTTATGAAAAAAAATACCTTAAGACCATAAAAACCCTAGAGAAATACTTTTAGTCGATTTTTTCTCTAAGTTTGTTTGTTTCACTCTTTTTGAATACTCTTGCTATTAAAACAGAATCATTTGGTTATTGAATATGAAATTCTACAGTGAAAATAGGATGCAAAATATTTTGAAAGATAAAGTAACATGGACTCATGTTTTCCATTGTAACTACCACCTGTGAGAGGATGGTATTTTTCTACAGCTTTGATTATATTCTTAAAAATAATTGTTGGAAATTCTGTGTGTCTAGAACTTCTAGGAGAACTTCAACTTGAATATATTGTTTTAGTTTATTAAAATAAAAATCCAAACCTGGAGTGGCTTTTATGTATAGTCATTTAATATAATGTTTCATATTTTATGAAACAATATAAATGCTTTTATATCTATGTTTGTAGCCTTCTTGATAGATCAAAGCACTTGGCATAGGCCAAAACCTGTTAAACTTTTTCCGTTTATGATATAAATTAAAACTCTCTGGAGTGTGGTTTGGCCTAAGTCTGATTTATTGCTTTGCTTGGCACTGCATCAGGCTGGTTGTGGTTTTCCATTCGTGTTTCCAGTACCGTCTTCATGTGTTTTGATTTCAAATCTTTGCATAGCAGCTTTTTCTGGATAGTAATAACTTTCTTTGGTAAGTCCTCATTATCACATAGAGATTAGGCTTTTGGGGATTTTTTAATTGTTTTTGTTGAAATCAAACTGAGCAATATCTATGCATGCAGATGATGCATTTGTCTATTATAATTTTGAATTTAACTTTAGATTCTCTAGTAACTTTTTATTTAATGAAGACATTTTCCAGATCAAATCAATACAGGAGGAATATGCAATGAGAATCGTGGTCAGGATTTCCTATGGATAAATCTTCTTTATTGATGCCAAATTATAGGATCAAAGGAAGAGTGCAGTAGATTTTGTCTCTTTTATATAAATTTCAGCCATGACTATAATGAATGTTTCATTTATGCTCAGCTTTAAAATGTGTCATCTTTAGCCGATTTGCTTTTTTTCTCTTTGATCTTTGACAAAAAACCAGCAAAATCTATTACAATTTCATACACCTATATTTCTGTCTGTGCAAGTGAGGGCATCTCTAGTAAGCTGGATCATTCTATAATGTTTTTCCAATTTTGTACTTGGTTTGTTTCTTTGCTAAGAGACAGTTTTATTGAACCTCTTATATAAGGTGTTTACCATGGGTATATAATATTAAACAAAAAATTAGAAAATTGTACAGTTATCTCTAAGGGGGAATGTCATCCTGGTATATGAGCTGGTTTTATTTTTCAGTAATCTCGACTCACCCTTCTATTTGTTTATAAAAGAAGCTGCAAGGGTTACATGGGTTGCTTCACAGTGGGAATATATGATATGAAGCTATCACAAAAACACTTTCAACATGAGTACACACACACAAAAAAATTGCGCTCCATTAAATTAAGAAGCATTTAATTTAAACTGAATCTCTTAGGACAGTGGTTGTGGGCTTTATATCTGGTCTTGTTATTAAGTGTAGCGATTAACAGTCTGTAGTTAGACATAGTGTTTAATGCAGAGTCCACTGAACTCATTAGAAGAGTTCTGGTTTGGATTATGCCTTTAGCAGTGCTTATCCATTCAAACATCCCTTACAATTTAATCTAAGTGGAGAAATGCTGATGTTTGGAGATTTGTTGACACAAATCAATAAAAAGAGACTCTGAAACAAGAGTACCATTCCTTGACCTGTGCTATGAAAAGATCTTATATTGCTTGTTCTAGTCCTAGAGCAGGTTATCCCAAAGGCAGTTGTGATAAAATGAGCCACACTGAATTCTCAATTTAAATTGTAAGCAAAATACAGATTTATTGTGGAACAGTTGGGAAGAGGAGACACAAATATATGAGAAGTGTATTTTATACAGCTATTTAGACAAAAATTAGCTATGACAGATATCATAAAACAACACATCAGATAGTAAAAATTATAGTAACGCAGCTATTTAATGCAAGTTGTTAATTTTGTGTCTTTTTACTGTAAATTCTTTAAAAATATAAAAGAACAAAAATTGGAAGAAACATACAGGTGCTCATGGGACAAGCAAATTAGTCATTGTTGATGACTGAGAGTAAAAAGCCAGGATGGTAATGCAAAACAAAATACATGGTGAAAATATTTAGTTTTGGTCCGTAAAAAAATAGGAATGAAACTACCACAGAAAAAACTAAACTTGAAAAGGTTGAGAAAGCACTAAGAATAAGAAACTGAAGAAGTAGAGGCAGCATGTAAATGGATGTAAAAGTGACAGAGAATAAATGCTAAAGAAAATGAGACAGCGAATTCAGAAATACAGGAACTGAATGGAGACATTCAGAATTACTTTGATTGAATACATCAAGAAGAAAACATTGCATGTTTGAAATGTTACACAGAAATGCTGAAATGTAAATGCCACAGTATCCGTTTGCCCAGAAAAATAGAAGGGAAAAAGCAAAAATAGTTATATTTGTATTTTATTTTTAATAATATATAAGTGTACAGTTAATCAATTTATAAAAAATTTATTTTATAAGTGATAGGTGCATTTTTATCCTACGGAAAAATAATTCCAGCAGGCTTAAAGTCACATTATTACAGGGACTTCCTTACCTGACTTTTTTTAAAAACATAAATAATTTTCATCAAAATGAACTTTTACCTTTTTTTTTCTCCCCCAGATTTTATTTTTTTTGTTCCCCCCTCTTCCCATATAATAATGTATCTAAATGGCAATTGCAATTTACAGTTAGTTTATTGGTCGTCTGCTGTAGCTGATCCTGCTTGAGCAGGGGCTTGGATCAGGTGATCTCTGAAGGCCGCTTGTAACTTTTTGTGATTCTCTGAAATACATACATGATGTGAGAAACAAAATGCTATAAAAAACATATGCATGATGAACATCTGTTTCCAGCACAGTGTTTAGCAGTTACACAGTACTTACAAGTCTTGTAGTCCTGTCTATTTTGAATTTGTTTTGATATTTTTTCCACCTTGGAGAAGTTGTTTGCACACTGAGGGGTTTGGGGTTTTTTGTTGGGGGGGGGTTAAAACTGAATCAATTTTAATGGGAGGATTCATTTGAATCAATGTGTAACATGTGCTCTTGTAAGTAAATATTTGAAAGACTGACATTAATTAGTTACTGTTAGCCTTGCCAGTATTTTTTCTTCACTGCTGAGAAGCAGTGGTATTTTTTTCTAGTTTTTATCACAGTTTTGTGCTTCTTGTTTCCATGGTAATTTTTTTCTTGCACAGTGCTTCAAAAGAACCAGAAGGATCCTGTGAGGGCTTTTTATTTTTTATTTAATTGCTTGAAAACCTAACTGAATATGCTGTTCTCTAAAAATCCTTAAATATCTCAAGTGCAAAAGTAGCTTTTAACTATTAAGACATTGTAGTTTTATCTTCCTACTTTTTTTAGCAATCATCCAGTCTTTATTCTTTCATATTCAACATAGTTTAAAACATTTATCTTTATCTACTTCTTCTGCAATATTCCTCTATTGCATTCTATCGTGTCAGAGTAACTTAAAGCTGTTGAAGACAATCTACAAATACTTGTGGTCATTTCTAAATATCTGACTTCCCTACAAATCAGGCTAAGTGCAACACTGAGCATGCACAATAAGTTAGAATTTATTACTTTTCTAAAAGGCTAATATTCCACCTACTGTTAAGAATCAGACTAAAGCATACTCTATTAAAATTACATATTCCTAGTACATCATTGGAATATGCTGCAAACCAGAGTTTTCCTTCTGGGCTATTGAAAGATTTTTCTTGAACGGTTACATTTTATCTTTTCAATTGAGATTTTTGATGATGCAGTATGGATGAGATTCATTCTGCTCAGAGAATAAATAAAGTAGCAAATAGTCATTGTATCTTTCTTCTTGTTCTGGTAGGTGAGACATTGAGTGAGTTCAAGTAGGGCTGGTTAGAATAGTAATTAACACTTCATCCTTCTGCAGAGAGAAACATAAAGAACACGTAAATTAAGGAACAGAAACTGAGGTTTTTGTCCCTAGAGGCTTAATGGTGTGGTTTCATGGTCCTCTGATGTTAATTTAAATGTCACTGCCAAAAAGGTAGTCTTGCCTGAAGCCATGTATTTCAGTCCTTTCTTTGCATCATCAGTAGCATCTGTCCAGCTTTGCAGCAGGTCTCATCAGCTCACTCATCCATTTGAAAATGATTTTTTTTTTTAAAGTGCGTTAGGAGGATTAGTTTGCAAGCTGATCACTGAGCTTATTTGATTCATTTTGCAGGCAAATGGGTACTTGTGCTGGTGTAAAAGATGTAGCCAAAGCACCCGCTATGGGCAGAAAAATAAGGCATGTTCCCCACATAGATGTGTGGGTTACTGACCCAGTGCGTCCCTCTCTGTCTCCTGGGAAATATGTTATTCTCAGAACAATTTAATGCCATATAATTGTAGTCTGTGTCGTTCCAACTCCACCCCTCATCCCATTTCCACCAGCACCCCTACATGTAAGATACACTTCAGTCTTCTAGTCTTAATTTTTTTTTTCTTTTATAACAGAAATAATACATTTGAATACTTAATAGTTTAAATAGAGGCTGAATACACTTGGAGGCAGAACCTTGTTGAAAAAAACAAGCAGAAAATGATCCTACATCATTATTCACTGTAGGTTGTAGGGTGGATTTTTTTTTTCCTGTTTGTATTTCTTTTCAGTCCAATAATTTCAAATGCAGACCATTTTGGAACTGAAAAGAAACAATTGCCCTCTTCCATCAGAAGGTTCCTTCTGAAACAGAATTTTCCAGACAGGCAAAATTCTTTCCTGTTCCCAGGAAAATGTAATATGCGAAACATGCATTAAACTAAAAATATCTACCATGTGTCATTGGAGAGGAATTACACTAACATGCCCACCAGAAAATGCAGAAGCAATACCTATTGGAGGAATTTTTTTTTACTCAGGTGGCCAGCATGGAAGTTCAAATATTTTAAAATTTTACAGATGCAGCAGAACGATTAAACCCATAAGGTCCAAAACTTGCAGTTGGAAGCCTGAATTTGCATGTTTTGCAGCTGTGCGTAGATATTGCAATGCCCTGTATTCTGTTAGGAGGTAAAAGAGAGTGGGGCTAAAATTAGGAAAATAATGCATTTGTCAGTGGGAGTCATAGTTAGAATTTAGTGCATGATATTTCAGAGATTCTGGACAACCGTTTTAGTAATCTAGGTTGACATGGTTTAGCGTTTTGTTGTTTAATTAGTGCAACAAGCATTTGCTATTTCAGCCAATGATTAAAATGGCCTGCTACATGAGCATATAAAAGCTGCTTTAAGAAATTTTAACTTGTATTTTCATTGCCAAAAATTAAAGTTGTAATTAAATATTTTTTCTGCAACAGCTAATTACTAGGGGAGAATTACTAGAGCTTATGTAGTACATCCATAGAAGTAAGAGTTAATACAATATTAATGTTTTGGGGGATTTTTCATTATTTTAGTTTTCCTCTTGCTTTATAGTTACCTAGGATTAATTCCAGTAGGAATTGATTGTATATAGTCAGGAAAACACACAATTACCCTGTTTACCAGTACGTAACAAACTCTGTGGTAACATCTGCTTCTAAAGTTTATTTCTGATCATCCTGACTTTAACTGCTTGCCTTGGCACAGGAAAAGGGGAAATCTAGGCAGGAAACTAGAACAAAGGACCTTGCAGTGACCAAAAATAAAATTCCATCTGAATAAATGTTGGAGGAGGGGGTAGTTTGCTATGTGGGATTTTTTTTCCGCAATTATTGGTGTTTTCGATCAATTAGTCTGTGTGACTTCTAAGTTAGATTGTCTAGGCTTTTTGTGTTGAGAATTTTCTCAACTGTCATTTTGTATCCTTGCCATTTAGATTTGATATCTCTTTCTTTTGAAATAAACTTGTGTAGGTAACTGTACAATTAAAAATAATCCAAATGGAAGCTATGAGAGAAGTTGAACACATTTAGACCTGCTGCATGATCATTGTTGAGATGCTGGTAGGGCACTTGCAGACTGTGGGAATCCTGTTGAGGAGCAGCAGAATTGCTGTGCAGGTGGTGGGAAAAGATTAGTGCTTTGTATGCACAAACAGGAAACAGGGTTTCAAAAGCGGGAAACAAGTCCTGAGCTGTGATAAACATAATTGCTGCTTCTCCTAGAACTGCTGAGCTTCCACTTATGCTCGTTACCATTAGGATGAAGTTGCATGTCTGTGGGCTGTGTGCTGAAAGAAAATGTGACAGGACAGCTGTGTACATGAAAGTGGTTGCACAGTTTCTTGACACATGAAAGGCTAGACAGTTTATTCTTGAAATACTGTGTTAGTAGTTTTGTAATACCAAACAAAATAATGGAAGTATCTCGAAAGTACTGAGTATGTAGAGACTTCTTGCTGTTGTTGCACTGGGAGGTGGATTGGAATAGATCCTACACTACTGATTTATAAAAATGTCTTCCCATCATAGTTCTAAAGGTACAATGTGTCTATATGGAAAAATAATATGTTGTGCTTTTGAATGAAAAGTGTTTCTATATTGAAATATTTTTAATTTATTCAATATAAAAATGTAGCAATAATGAATTTCAGTTGTGTTCAACATCACAACATAATTGCCGTAATCCATTACTCTGTTTCTTTATGGACATCAGACTAAGACAAATTTAACCAACTTGTACTTCTGCTAAAAAATTTCAGTCCAGAACTGTAATGGGAAGAGGTGTTCACCAATACTGAGGATATAGCTGTGAGGAAAAGCCAGAGCTTCCTGGGGGAAGGTCATTTCCTTTTCCTGTGTAGTCAACAGAAATGTTAGAAGAGCAGTTGTGAATTGTTGCAAACAGACTTTCAGAAACTGAGCTCTGAATTGAGGGGCTCACTGCTTGTTAAAACCTACACATTTTATGGTAGATTTTAATATACTGGTTGTGTATTTTGCTTTTTGTTGCCAAGAAAGATATTGAAATATTTGCGTATGCAGAGATGGTTATATATTTGTGGTGTCTCAATTTTAGATGCAGTTTGGAAATTATCATCATGTAGGTCAGTGCTTAATCAGTAGACACTTGATAAATTTGAAGAAATGAACAGAAAGTTCATTAGTTGAAGGCATTCTCACATTTGGTGAAGCTGCATAGAAAACTATACATAGCAGTAAAATCTAAATGTTGGAATCTAAAATGACAGATTAGGCATTCATTGGTTTTATATTTGCAGGGAATTTTGCCTTAAATTTGTCATGAAAATTCAACCCCCATAAAATTCTAAAATTATATCTATTATTTGAAAAATACTGATTCTCTCAAAGTAGAATCTTTAAATGCTCCAAATTGATAAATGAATTCCTAAATTGAGTTTTAATCTCTGAAGCTAGAGGAACAGTTTGAGAATTGTTAGGCCTCTTAAATCATTATCAGTGACACTGTCAGTTCTTGAGGGCTTTAGAACTCAAGCCTGCTCTTCAGTACACATGGATTTGGTTAGGATGGGAGCAACTTGGTATGCAGTTCTTGCCCCTAAACAAGAGGGTGTGTTTTATGCAATTTCAGGAGATCGTGCTTGGTATGATAATGGCAAGCATCCAGTTTTACTTTCCTGATAGTTACTAAGGACTTCAGTTTCAGAAGACTGTCTGACAGGAAGCCATATGAGGAGTGGCTGAGGTCACTTGTCTTGTTCAGCCAGAGAAGGGCCTGAAGATGAGTCCGGGGAGGTTTAGGTTGGATATTAGAAAAAGGTTCTTCCCCCAGAGGGTGATTGGGCACTGGAACAGGCTTCCCAGGGCAGTGCTCACAGCACCAGCCTGACAGAGCTCAGTAAGTGTTTGGACACTGCTCTCAAGCGCGTGGTATGATTCTTTGAGTGGGCCTGAGCCGGGCCAGGAGCTGAACTTTCATTATGCTTTTGGTTGCTTCTAACTCAGGATACTCTATGATTCTTTAATTGGATTTACATTTATCAGCACTGATTAAAAAACTGGAGAAGTTTTCTAATAAACACTTATATAACTTTTCTTCTGAGTCTATAACATGAGCGAGCCTAATTGAATGGTAGGCACCTGCGTTTGCTCTTGAAGAATGACTGTTGCTATTGATTAAAAACATGCTTGCAACTTAGTATGTTTATTTAACAAGGGTAATGAGACTGCCTGAGCTGATACATTAATGCAAGCACATTGCTACTTGTACTCAAGTTACATCTAAGGGACTTCATCCAGGTCCATGCCAATGTGCAACATTCCTATGTAGTGACTGCATACTGGGAAGAAAATCTTGTGGGTGTGTCACTGACCTTCTGTAGTTAAATGATCCTCCCAAATTACATAATGTCCAAACATCAAGACTCTGTGTACAGAAGATTTTCTTCGTGCAGCTTCAGTGGTGAAGAATGTGATTTTCTTCATGCCCTTAACTGCTGTATTTATGTAGCTAAACCTTTGCTTTGGATGTTTGGCAATCTCAAAGTTTAGTTATTCTTCATTCAAACCATCAAGCTATATGATAGTTCTTACTTTATCTTTAAAATATTCACCTTCTCGATTATACCCAAAGTCTATGTAATTAACACCATAATTAGACCCTTAGAACAATTTTTTCCTTTCCATGTACATATTTTGAAAACTTTGTTTACTCTATTACAGCCATTTTATAGAGAGCGTAAAAACCCCCATACAGCTGTTGAGTAAGACATATTTCCCTTTCAATGACATTTTTAGGAGCAGGAGCTTGAAATTTGGCAGATATGTACATGTATAAAATTGGGGGGTTTTTGTTTTCCTTGTTAACATTTGTCTGTTACAAATTTTATTAAAAGCTCAGTTAACATGTGTTTCTTAGATACATATTACTTTGGCTACAATGTTATTGCATCTTTTTGTGGTCACACAGAATCAGAACAGTTAAGCTTGGAAGTGACGTCTAGATATTTGTTAGTCTCTAAGGCTGCTACTCAAAAAAGTTTCAGCTAGAATGGCATCATGTTGAATTTTGAATACAACCCCTCTTGAAAGCTGCAAGCAGATCTATGAGCAGATAGTTCCTGTGTTCTATCACTTTTATACTATGAAAGTTTTTCGCTTGCCTTTAAACAGAATTTCCAGTTTCAATTTTTGTGCATTGTCTCTTGTCCTTTCACTGGATACATCTCAAAACATCTGGGTACATCTTTTGTGTTTCCTTCCACCAGGTATTTAAAGACATTGAGAAGATACTGGTGAGGTTCTTCCTAATGCATCTCAGGATGCCATGGGGTTTTTTGCTGCAAAGGTGTAATGCTAGCTCAAGGGCAGTTTTGCGTTAGCAGACCTGTGGGGCTTCTTCTACAAAGCTGCTTTCCTACGTGTTGGTTCCCAATCTGTAGCAAGGCAGAGGGTTCTTTTCAACCTGTTCCTCGACTTGCTAGCTACAAAAATGAAACAAAAGTTGGCAAATCTAACTAGACTTTTAAGGCAGATGAGACAGTCACATGTGGCATAGAGTTGCATAATGTAGTTGATTAGATGAGGTTTCTTTTAATCTACATTTGAATATGCATGACTAATGAGCAAAATTGCTAATATTTGAAAACTAATTGGTTGGCATTTTTTTTTCTTTTTAATTTTTTTTTCTTTTCTAATGCTTCTCATGCATTACTAAAATTACTTCTCAAAAAAATTTAATTTCATCATGCCATTACTCATTTTCCAGCTTGACATCATACTAGTATGATTGTTCACTGTATTGAAAAATAGTTAATAAATTGGAGTAACTGAAATGGAACAAGCAGAGTGCTGCTCTGATAAGGCAACTTGAGTTTGGTTTTTTATAAGTGACTTTGTGTTTGCTGGTTGGAGCTGTCAGAGAAGCAGTTCACCTGACATGGCTTTGCCACATGCTTAGCATCAGCCAAGGAAAAGAAGCTTTTATACCTTGATATATTTTCTTATTTGTTCAGCTGAGATACCTTTGATAATGTCTTGGACAATTTGACTCCTTTTTTTTTTTTTTTTTCCCCTCCCTCCAGATGACTACTTTGAGGAACTTAAAAGTTACTAAAAACTATTTGGTCTGGGAAAGATATTTTCAGTGTAGCTCAATTAAGCAACAATTTTATTTTAAACCTCAGTGCAGCTTTAAACTGAATTACAACTTTCAGGTTTTGGATTCAAAGACTAAATTTCACCTTAAAATAAGGGGTGGGTTTTTTAAATGCTTTTTATCTTAAACAAGGATTCAACATTTAAAAACCTTTATTGGTAATATGGACTCTATCTAAGAAAAGTTTCAGAGTTTAAAGTTTTCCTGTATAATATCCCCTTATTTTTCACTTTATTCATGGGAGAATATCTCCTATGCATTATTCTTTATCACAGTGATAGATACATGCAAATTATTTATTTAGGCAATAGTGTTTCTGTTCTTATTCTCTGCCCCAAATAATATCAAGTACATTCAATTTAGTAAAACTGGACTCCTCTCACTCACAAAAGGTTTATGTGGACCATATACTTGTTAAGCTGTAGAGTCAAATGATACCAGCTTCATGGTTTTGAACATGTTTTTCTTACATTTTTAGTGGGATATCTCTTTTGAGCAAGGAGAAAATGGCTATTGGCCATGCTGTTAAACAGAGCCTGCTTTTGACCTCCCCTAAAGAAACTGGAAATAAATGCATTCTGGTAATAAAACCAGTGCAGATAAGTCCTATACCAGAGCAATAGAATTTGTGTAGATGTTAAATCAGACCAGCAATTGATAATCCTCTGTTGATGTCAAAAAAGCTCTAGTTTATATAGAAAGAAAATCAATTCATCATATATGAATTAGGTATTATTGGCAAAAAATCAGTATGTTTAAGTTCAATATATATTTTCAGAATGCTGGTATGACTTACTCCACAGTGTAGTCTGATTGTCAAGCTTAAAGGTCAGAAACAATTCAGAAGCCTACTGCTTAAAACTAAGTATTTTAAATCCATAATTATCACAAATATGCCCTGCTTTCAAAAACAGGGTAAAGGTTGTCTCATCAGTTCCACTAAGACATCTGAAAGTAATATTGATTCAAATAGAACCATTTATGTTAAAAACTAAACAAACAAAAGCAAAACCCACATGTCTAAGAAAGCAATTTATCTCCTGGAAGAAAAAAAAATCACTGTTCCTTTAAAAAGAAATTAATAGCTTGGTCCATTCAAGGAAAGTAGGGCATGTATGAAATCTGTGCTCATTGTGAATCACTTGGGCATATTGCACTAATCAAACTGCATTTCTTTATTTTACTGATATGAGTTAAAATTACCTGATTGCTTGAATGCCACTAGACTGGGAACTATAGAATCATACTTCTGTGAAAATGAAACTGTTTATGTGTGGTTTTAGCATTTGTGTTTTCTTTTTTGGCAGAGCTGCTCAGACATATTTCTGTGAGATCAAATATAACCATTACCATAAATAAGGAGAAAAGCATGGTCATTAAATACAGATTTTTATCTATTATGTTAAAACTCAATACAGTTGTAGAAAGTTGGGGGTTAGGGTTTGGTTTTTGGGGTTTTTTGTTGATGGATGGATGAATGGCTGCTCGAGTCACGTATTGTTTATATGCTATAGATAATGTAGAAATGAACAAAAGGCAGCACAACAGGAAACATATGCTACAGTAGTTAGTTCACACCTGCTAACTGATTTGAATAGGCTTGGAGGTAATATCACATAGGGAATGAATTCATTGTTTAGACCATTGAAACTCTTTTCTACAAAATCTGACCCTTTATAGTCCTTTCTTTGTCAGGGCATACTTAAATTCAATGGTCTTTGAAAAATGAGTGTTGCTATGGGCACACTTCTGCTGGGTGTACAAGTGTAATCAGAATCTACACTCACTGGTCCTGATGTTCATTTCACAAGAACACTTTTGTGGTTCAAAGATTTAAAGACATTTCTCACTCAACTGAAATTTCAGTTTTTCATATATTTCCTAGTGTTAGCTGAATAAATTAAGATACTAGGAGTTAATGCTTTCCAAAGCTAGAGTAAGAATAAATTACATGGCAGTGGAGAGCTACTTGAATAGAGGACGGTAGTGAAATACACAGCAGTAAACTTTGAATAATATTTCTTAAGTTAAAAAAAATAGATTACAGCTTGCATTGTGTCTATTGTAAAGAAAGACAAAAGGATGGAAAGTTGACAAAAAAAATCTTGAATGGAACCTTGGAGTACAGCTTCTGAAACTTAGATTTTACCTCTGCTTGAGTACATGGCTTTTTGCGTGCAATTTTTACTTCCTATGTTCTCAAACATGTTTCATCTCATTTGATTTTTCCAAATTTATCATTAGCTCAAGTTTTGTAGATGAGATGGCCTTGACATGACTTGGTATGCCAGACAAGTGATAATTTGGGTCTTAAATTCTTTTCCAGAAAGCTCCAGAGCCTTTGTTTTCTTATCCATCTGTCAAAATCAAAGAATGCTTGTATTTTCTTGATGAGATGATGTATGTTTAAAAGTGTGTAGAGAGGGATCTGATTAAACTACCTTGTTTAGGCAAACAATAGTAAAAAATGTGAAATTGAAATTGACTGAAATTCATGTATGCCTTACATAGGGTCTTTATGCTTGCCATTTGCATATTGGACAACAACCACCGCTGGAAACAGGGCAACAGATTTGATAGACAAATAATTTTAACTGCTGTGGTAGTTCTTGTATTTCTAGTGTTTACTCTGATTGTATATGTATTTCTAATGTTTCTTTCATATGAATGCTCTGACAGACACAGAGGCCCAGGGTTACAAATCACACCTCTGATGATGTCGCTGTCTGCAGCCCCAGCAATGGACTTTGCTGTCCTCAAGACAGGACACATGATCCACTCTCAGATCAGCTCCTGAACCACCACAGCTTTCAGCCCAGCATATTACAGTAAAGCACTTCCAATTTTGGATTATCCTGACATGTCAGGCTGAAAACTGAAGGTTCAGGAGTTCATTTCTAATCTGATCAGATGCCACTGTTTCAGGGACAGCAGCATCTGTCAGAACTGGGGCAATAACTGATTTAGCTCTTTGTCCAGTTTTAGTCTCCTCCCACATGGCTGCTAGGACCTTCAGTGTCTGCACCTGCATGCTGCAGTACTGGATTTTTTTCCTCTTTATTGTTATTAATAAACTCACCAATGCTCTGATTTTTGCAGTAATCTCCAAAATGTAAATCTGTCCTCAGTGCCTGTTTTCATTCACTGCAGTACTTTAAGTAGTAAATAGAGATTATTACATCCATAGCGTAACAATCCACCACTAGCAGTCTGTTTGCCAAAAGCAGAGATATTTATACATAATCAGAACAAAACCAAAAAATACTATTTTATGATAGTATAAGATTTTGTTTTATTCTATTTTTAAAAGTAGTAATTTTTAACTTTTAAGGTTAATTTTCTATCAAATCGTTCCAGTGAAGTCTTAATTCAAAATGAAATTTGTAGTCTTAATTGTTTTAGTAAAGTGCTTTTGATGTTTTAATCTAGAAACGTTGGTATTTTTTGGGAGAGACTAGCATATAAAGGTTAAAATAGATAGAATGTTATGAATTTGCATGGAAAATAATGTAAAAAACTAGCAGTGTGCAATTTAATATTAGCAGGTACTGTTTATCATGGCTGAGAACAATAAACACAATATAAATTAAATTTATAGTATTGAATCCAAATAAGTCTTATGAAAAGACAGTTACCAAAAGTGAATGATTTTAAAGCTAATTGTAACATAACAAACCTGGTTTTAAATGTGTTTTGTTAAGAATTATACCCAAATACGTGCAGTATTTCCTAGAATAAACAGGAGTGTTTTTCAAAGACGAAAAGAAACATATATAAGGATCATTATTACTGCTGGTTTTAATACTTTCTCTGGTTCTGCTTTTAAAATTGTTTGGTGCATACCAAACAATGGGCCTGTGTCTCTTTGCAAATTAATGTTATTGTAGAAACAGCTTTAGAAATAGTTTTGTAAAAACACTGTGGTTGATTAAAAAAAACCAAAACAAAACAAAAACAACTTTAAAAACAAACAAACAAAAGAACACCAACCCAAACAAAACCCCCCAAAAAACCCAAACAAAGAAAAGCTCTGTTTAATGAGGTGTAAAAATATTAGTAGCATCATGTACAGAGGGTATAAATTTACAGTAAGACTTGGTAAGTGGATTTTGTTCCCAGTCTGTTAAATGATACATCTTGGGCTTCATGTAGCTTCCTATATCTCATGGCAAAATCAGTCAAATTTGAGGACTGCCAATAATGACTGGAATCAGATTTTGTATAATTTTAATTTTTTTAAGTAATTTCATATGTTAGGTAAAGCCAGAATTTTGTAAGCCAGCTTGCCTAATCCTTGATGATTAACTGCATTCAGCACGACAACCCTCTCTGAGCCATTTTAATCACTGTTGTGAGGAAAACTGAACGCATCAGTTACTGTACAAATGTAACTGCTCTTAAAATCCTGTCCCTGGAGTAGTCTGAAGCACTTGGAGGACCAGAATAGTCCTGCTGCATAAACTGATAATAGTTGTTTTGTTGTTGCTTTGTTGTAATACTTTTCTTCCTCCCCTCGGTAATTATTTTAAAGATATTTTTTGAGCATGCTGGTTTTATATAAATGTACCAGCATTCTTCCCACACTGGCAAGGAATTTTAATAGCTAGCTTGATGTCACTGCATTTGTTCTTGCAAAAAACTTCAATGTACTATTGTGGCTGTGTTTATAATAATAAATATTATGCTTGTATTTTCCTAACTTTTAGTGATTTTTAGTAAGCATTGATAACCCTTGATAATTTAAAAGAAGTTGCCACAAAGAGTTCTCAGTTGCCATCAACTACTGCCTACATTTTCTAATAGGTATCTCAAAGTATAAGTGACCTGGAGCAACATTTTAGATATTCATTGTGAAATATTGTGTCTGAAATCATAAATATAGATATCCATATAGCTACTTTTGTTTGCATCAGTCTTTATATGTGTCTTTGTGAAATGTCTTTAGATGATACAATGTGCATGTAATCTTAAAGAATTTAACACCACGTAAATGTGGAATTTATGATAGAAGGTTAGTGTAAAAGCTTGAAGGTAATCCATTGATTTTGCCAGGATATTTTAGGATACTTCTGCCTTCTAAAGAAATAGATTCTCAATGGAAACATTCCTGGCTTTGTATTGTTTTTAGTAAACTGAATTCAGTGAGTCTAAAGCTAAAGCAGGTTTTTGAAGCCTGTGTTTGTGCGTTCAGCCAGACTGCACAACACCTATGGTGAATCTCACCTGCTGCCATCGCCTGTTCCCTCTCACCTGCTGCTATTGCCTGCTGTTACTTACTTGACTTTCAAAGGAGGCTAAGGTTGGTGGAACACAATTAAGAGAGGCAAGTTTGATTGGCAGATATTTAGGTAAATTCTATAGTTAAAACCTTACTTTATTTTGTAAAGTTTGATCTTTATTTTTGAAGAAGGAGCAAAAATTTTCAGCTTCTAGGTGTTGGTTATGCTAACATTTCTGTTAGCACAAATAATAGTTTAATAAAATAAGATACTTTATTATCAAAATTTTTCCTTTCTTCCTTTCTTCCCTTCCTGTGTTTTTCAACTATTTTTTTTCTCCTGATTACAGGCCATAGTTGCAAAGCAGCGGGTGGCAGTCATAACTTCATAGATTTCTGCAGCCAGGCTGCCTGCTGATACAATTCTCAACTTGAAAATTAGCTGTGGAATTTGACCACTTGGAACAGGTTTTTACAAATTCAAGATTTTATGGAGATAGTCTTAGCTTTTTTAGCTCAGTCAAGGACCTGTGGTCTTTGAAAGCATCTGGCAATCTTTTAATTTCAGGCAAAACATAAATAACTCTTTACGGATTGTTTGGATAAGGTAACAAAGAAATTGTGTTGATACACCAGGTACTGTATTTGTGCAGTTGAAATCAAGAGGGTTTCAACTGTACTTTACTTTCTTGTCCTTATGTTAGCTTACTGCAGATACTAAGAAAGTGTATGAGATAATACTGATAACATACATACTTATGAATTCAGGCAGTGGCTTTTTGTGGTTTTATCATACCAGCATAAAAGGTTGCTTATGCAAGGACTAAGGTGGGAAGCAATTTTTCAAAATTCTTACTTGCCACACCCATATCTTGGCTTATTTTGTGTCTTACAGTCTGTTTACTTCAACATTTTCTGTATTTTCCTCAACCGAGACTGCCTTTAACTTGAATTTCATGGTCAAGATTGAATTATCTTCTTTATCTTTTCAACTACTTTCTTATTTATGTTGTTTTTCTTCACAGGAACATAAAACATGACTGAGACAAATACCTCTTTGTTGCCATTAACTGTGAACTCTGCTTTTCATTTACCTATATTTCAGTTTGAACTGCAAAATTATGAGTTGTATTTTAACATTTCTCCCTATTACTTGTAGAACTAGGCTCTTGGCTTTGCCTCTGTCAAAAGTTCTTAAAATACCTAGTTTAGGATTGTCTGATATGTATGTATACTTGAAGTACATAAGACACAAATAGGTATTCTGACAAATACTGGTAAAGGACTGCCATGGGGAGTTAATAGACTGAATCACAAAGTAAAATTCTTGAGAACCCCTTCTGAGGATTCTTTACAGGGAAAAAAAAAATTCATCCTAGTTATGATGTCACTCATTTAGTTATAAGACCCAGAATATTATCTAGAAGTAGCTGGCAGATAAGTAAATCTGAATTTTATTTTAATATGATTTTAATAATTAATGCAGCAATCAATAGAGTATACTCCCAGAGAGATGATTGATTGAAGTATCCTTTAATTGCAGCCTTTAATTAGAATTGATGGCTCACCACCCTGGTTCTTGTCTATTATATTAATAATTACAAAATTGATTTGCTTCCATTTTAATTTTGACCCAGTGAGGAGCTGTGTGGCTCAAATTCACATCCTTGCAAATGAAGGTGACTTCCTGGCAGAGATGATATGTCATTGCCTCTTATTGATATGCATGAAAATATGTGCATGTAAACTATAGTTAACGTAATTCTGTTTAATCATGTCCTATCCAATTATTTATTTTAGGCAGAGTGAAAGAGCAGTGGCAGCTACTGGGCTGTTTTACTTCTTTATTTGCCCTTTTGTTGTTATGTAAAATATTTCTTAGTTAGAGACAATGACAGTGGAGCTTTATAGTTGTAGTTGTAGGAATGCCTGATGGTTGGTACAAAAACACCTGAGCTATTAGCATTATCAAATATGTGTTATTGGTTTTTTGAATTTTTTTCTTCTATCTCACTTCATGTAGTTTTATTATGAGGCCATTCATCTTAAGAATTTAAAGAAATGCAGATAGAGACAGCTTTTTTTTTTCTTACAGATGAGGTGTGTATGTGTCTATACATATGTAAAGGATATAAAAATAAAATTAAAAATTATATAAAATTATATTAAAAAAACTTCTTTCCTGATGGACAAAGCAATGCCTTACATTCATCCTTTTTATTTTTGATTGGCCTACTTCCTTTTTGACATCCATTTGCTTTAATAAACTTCCAAGATCTAAAGAATATAGTGTTCTTTTTCTGATACTGAAAAAAAAAAAAAAAGCCCAAACCAAATAAACTGTTGGAATCCTTTATGGTGGATTTTCAGCAAACTGTAGTTCACTCTACTTTTCTATATCCTCTAGGTGATCTGTTAGATGAGTTACTGTAGTGTTGATTAGAAAAGTTGCTGTTACCTTGCGTACTGTAAGAGATACTGTAAGCAAAATATTTGTTCTGAATCCTTGCTATCTTAGGCACCAATGATGTCTGTGGGTATTCCAGCTTAAAATAATTAAAATACAGTGGATTTTTTTTTGTGAAATATCTCTGTCTTGTGCGTGAAAAATATATTAACTTTTCCCAAAGGGAAAGCTGGTTTCATTGGTGATATTTTTTAAATTCTGGAGGTTTGTCCTTCTGGATTTCCTGCAGGCTGCCTTTATTTTAATCATGACTTGTTCAGCCATACCACTACTTAGAACTTAATCACTTGAATAGCAACTGTCTTAGAAGATATTATTGGGTAATGGATGGAAAAGCCTTGATTATTTCAAGCTACATTTTCATTTTCATATAAAGACCCAGAGAGCAGAGGAAGAGCTTTTCTTTGCTCCTTTCTGATTGGTTATCACTTTGGAGACCTGAGATGCACATTTCCTAGGAGCTTTTCATGACTTGCATGGTAGGTAGATCTGCATTAGATGGTTGAGCAAGGTTCAAATTCCTGGTTGGGAGCAATGACCTCTAATCACCACTAGCACATGAAATTTCTGCATGTTGCAATTTCTTACCAAGTCCTTCACTCTGACAGAAGTCAGGTGATGTTTGACAATTTCTGGAATGAGCATCAGCACTGTAGTCATTTACATGCTACCACTATAACCACTTTGTAGTACCTGCATCGGGGAATTATCTTGAGGGGGTTTCCTTTCAGATATTTGATTTAGAGTCAACTTAGAAAGAAATGCATTTCTAATAGGACAAAGTGATAAAATTGATTTTTATATTTTTATTGGGAAAATAAAATCTACATCAATGAGAGAACTCTGAAGCAAACTGACTTGCATTGTGGTGTTTGAAGTTTTTTATGTTAACATTAATAAAATGGATGTATTTTTTTTTCAGAATTTATAACTACGTGATTCTAGATATACATCAGGAAAAGACAAAGTTGAACCATCAATTTTAAGCTTAGATTTCTTTTGAATACATACCATACAAAACAGTCTTCAATAATGTGAGCAATACCTACCTCCAAGTAATAAAAAAATAGTGTGTCTTGCTAAAATGTTGGGAAGTACATAATCTTTAATTAACTGTATTTTGAATTGTATGTTCTAGAGGTTGGTATATAACAAATTAAGAAATACACTCTTAGGCATCCAGCTCCTAATACTATCTTAATACTTTTGTATCTTTTTTGCTGCCTGTATTTTACATAACTAATAGTGAGAAAGCAGTTTTCCTGGTGCTTACTCATCTATGTAAATAAACGTACTAAAAATAGGTATCTTTCCAGTTGCATTTCTCTCTGATTTTGTCCCATCACTCTGGAGAGCTTTTGCAGAAAAAGGAGAGATCTGAGAAGCGTATGAAGAATGGAAAATCCTACCCTACCCTAATTCACAAATTCTCACCTTCTTGAGTTTGTGGCATCTATAGCAACCCAAGTCAAGTGGCTTTAGATGTTGCACTCTTATGGTACCATTTTTCTTAACCAACAGCTTATACCACACTCCTTTCTGGTCTTTGTACATTTATTTGAATTTTGGTCTGTCTGGTGCTACTGGAAGAAGTCCCTAGAGTGTCTGAAAGGAAAAGGTGAAACTGCATTTGAAAAGAGCCTGCCTGCTTGGAAAACTTTGTAATTTTTACTTGCATTTCCTTGAGGATTTTTGCTGCAGAGTTTCTTGTCAGTGGCTAGATCTGTAGGGGAAGGAAGCTAGGGCTACCTCTTTGTAGGAAAATCACAAAACCTGGGTGATAGTCTTTTGGGAGGCCTGCCTTGCTTTAGGAAATACTGCCTTCTGATATTTTTTTTTAATGAAGAGAAAAAATTCATGGGATAAAGGAGGAGGAATGAAAGAGGAAAATAAGTTTCTCATCTTACACTTTTTGGTCATTTGTAAAGGACTAATATATTGTTGAACCTTATAGTATCCATTGGAGAAGAAACTTTCTTTCTCAGGCTGTACTCGGGACTAAACATTAAGGAGAGGTTAAAGAATACTGCTGCCACACATCTAAGGAGACTTCCTGTTACTATCAAGAAAGAGAACCATAGTAATATGATGCCATTTCTATCAAGCATCTGAAAATACTACTTTCATTAATATCTACTGATCATCTTGACCGTGCTCTCTCTGAGAGCTTACTTGCAAAGCTTTCTATGGTGTTGCCCCCTAATACAGCAGAACTTTGGACTTTAGCCACAGGAATTTAGCTTTGGCACTAATTCAGAGAGTTTCTAGACTCCATCATGATCAGCCCTTTGCACCCTGGATTACTCTCCTAATCCTATAAAACAGAGTATCATATTTGAAAAAGTAACTTGTAGCACAGGTACACAGCTGTCCTGTCATGTCAGTGAAAACAAAATACATTTCACAGAAGCACAGAACAAGGCAGTTGGAAGAGACCACAATGGGTCATCCTGGGGTACATGGCACAGGATTGCATCCAGATGGCCCTTGAATGTCTCTAGTGAGGGAGCCTCCACAGCCTCTCTGGACAATCTGTTCCACCCTCACAGTAAAGTTCTTCCTCACATTCAGGTGGAATTTTCTGTGCATGTTTCTTCCTATTGCCTCTGGTCCAATTACTTATCACCACCAAGAAGAGCCTGGATCCATTGTCTGACACCCTCCCTTCAGATACTTTGACACATTGATGAGGTCCCTTCTCACTCATCTCTTCTCAAGGTTGAATAGGCTCAGCTCCCTCAGCCTTTCCCTGAAAAAGAGATTCCCCAGACCTTTGATCAGTTTTGACCCTTTAATATGTTATCTGTAGATGTCAACAGATATGTAGATTCCATATGTTGATAAAGTCATCTGCTTTGTTTATAGCTTTATTTATTTAGGGCTTTTCAATAAGTAACACTACTTTATAATTATTTGATTCAATGATAGGTGAAGTTTCATTTAAATAAATTGTGCTAGCAGTGTTGAATTGCACCTGGGTGAATGTAGAATAAAATTCGTAATGCCAACTTCAAAAGACTCTTGAGTGGGTCATGGTTGATGATATATTATAATTATGTATGTGAGAAGGAAACATTACAATAATAATCAAATACTGATACTTAATCTGCAATTCTAACATGGTGCCAGCTCAGGTGGAATGCTCTGTTAAATTGGTTTGGTTTGATTTTAAACTTGGAGAAAACTTAACGAGTAAAAATAATTATCAGGGAAAAAAAAGCACTGATTCTGTTATAATTTAATAATTTTAAAAGTTTAGGAAAGTGGCTTTTCAAATTTAATCTTCAAACTTCTGTATCTGTGATGATTGCTTATAAATGAACAGCTGCATCTTCATTGCCACAGGCTTAAATTAACGTCCCAAAGTCCCGTAGGTTTTCAATTCCGTAGCACGTTAACAAGAAACATACAAATATAGAAAGGCTCATGTTCTAAAACTGAGCACAATGCATGTAATATTCATGATTACTAAGGCAAACAAAATACAGCATTACACCAAATGCTGCAGTAAAAAACTGTAGAAATTAAAAAGGACAAAATAACTGAGTTCATCATAATCAACAGTCATGTGGTATATTTTTCGCTTATCTTGTATTTGAAAACTTACATTTAATGTCATCTGCATATCTCATAATTTCATTATTCAATCTAAAATAGCAGCCATTGTTTAGGGAGTTTTTTTGTTCTTTCTTGTTCAATTTTTTATTGATCAATTAAATAATTTCTCTTTCCTTTGTCATACATAAGTACCTCAGTTATTACTTGCTACCTTTTTTCCTATTGTTTCAATAATTTGACCATATCTAGAACCCTACAGTCTGTAGTATGTTTTCTTTGGAGTGATGCAAAAAGCTGGGAATAATTCAGAGAATTATGAGAATTATGATCTCATAATTTTTCCTACTTGAGTATAACTGTCATGAATGCAATTCAGAGTGCTCTTGGTATCAGAATGTAAGTATCATGGCACACAAAAAAATCCACCATGTATTCTGAGCAGGAAATGCAAATTCAGTAGAAGTAAATATCCATTTTCTACACTTGACCCAGTATAGTTGCTCAGTACTCAGGAGGAATTCGAGTTGCAAGAGTTCATTTAAGGACCTTTGTTTTTACTTTATAAATATATTTCTAAGGACACCATTTGTGACTGTAAGGAAGGTTTATCCACTTTGTTGAAAGGCAAAGTTCAAAATGTACCAACCCTAGTTTATCAAAAACCTACAAAAGGGCTAAATAGACAAATGCATAATAGTTGAATTTTGATTTTTAATTAATATATGCATATAATATTGCTTCTGAATGATGGTTAGGACAATTTTAAACAAGACACTTGTATTGTTTGATCAGTTTCAGTGTTACCTTGCCTGATGTTTTTGTGAAACAACATTGGACCCTTTATAAACATGATCAGTGTTTGACAAAGAGATGAACTTCTCTCAGATAAAAAAAATTCTCATGTGCATTTAAAAGATAAGCATCTTTGGATTGGAGAATGATGCTATGAAATCCTCTGCTAAAGGAGGGCATTCCTTCATGCCTGTATTTGCTGTCCCCAAACAACTCTGGGAAAAGCTTCTGTCAGAGACTGCATCTTCCTACCTTAAAAAAATGCAAATCTGTAGGGGAATAGTCTTTATTAATTCCAGCTTCATGAAATTACTTGGATTTTTGGATGCTATTTTTGTCGTGATTCTGACCTTGCTTTTTCCTATGAGAAAAAGAAAATTTACTGCATTTTGTATCATGCAGGAATAAACAATCCATGGATTAAATGGTTTGAGAGAAGATTAAAAAAGTCTAATTAGGCTGGTAAATTCTATTTCAAATTGGCAAAAATAATTTCCTTGACTTAAAACAAAATCTCATGAATGATCAAAGAATAAGGATTCTACTGCATTTGGGTTTCCCCCCATTTTAGGATGTATTAGTCCATCATTAAGCTATTGTACATATTTTGCAATTCTCCACGTTTTTTTAGACTTAAAAAAGATTTCAGAATGAATAGGAATTTCATTTCTATTTTGGGCTGGTTTATTATTTTCGAGGAGAGAAATCTAAAATTAGATTTGGAGAAAAACAGGCAGATTTTAAAGCCTGACATAATCCTGATGCACTTGGTCAATAACAGCATTAGGAAAATTCTCCATGCTGGTAAAACAGAGGAGATGTTGTTATTAATACAGCTTTTTTCAGCCTGTCCCTTGTTCTGAGTAGGCACAAATTAAGATTTCAGAAAAGAATATTGCTGAGTATAGCTGTGAAATACCATCTCAAAAATTACAAGATATCAATGGATGGTTTTTACTTTGTTTATTCTTGTTTCTGTTTGTGATTAGAAACTACTTACTGCATCTTTTTATTTCTAGGCTAGAAGAAATACTTTGTGCTAGGCTTTTGCCTTGAAGGAGTAGACAACTCTTCATTTATAGTTGTTCATACTGGAACCTGTTTTACTTGAGGGAGCAATTTCTAATGTCCTTTGTATGTATTTGCACCCAGAAACATATGCTAGTAATATATCAAATACCCGTTCCAAAAAAAGGCATAAATCATGGATATGCTTATATGCAATCATTCTTCTGACCAAAAATTCTTTAATTTAAAAAGTTGAGCTGTGTTTATTTTGGGAGATATTTATTTTGTGTATATTTGGGTCAAAATATATGACTGACTGGTAGGTATTTGGCCTTTGTAATTTGTTTGATTTGTGCCAGTTCTCCTCCTGACTTTTCCTCAACTTTTGCTGTTTCCAGTCAGTTCTCCTGTTAGACAATTTAGACAGCTCCTTTTGTGTTAAGTAGTGTTACTTAAGAGTCATTAAGAATCTTCAACTGCCAGTGCTTTGGATATACCATTTTTAAAATTAATCTTCCCATTCCATTTAATTTTGTATAACACTTTTCATATTGTGAAAATTTAACTCCTTTTCTCTGTTTCCTGACACTTAAAATGCATTCTTGAAAATGCACGTTGTTAGCATTTAAATTACATTCCAAATCTTACCAAGCCATCAATGCTGCACCTTTTCCACAGATTAACATTTTCTAGGTCTTCTCTCCACAAGACACCTTCTTTTTTTTTCCCCCAAAGAGATATGTGAGCATGGCTAGTGAATAATGAAGATCTGAAAGACTCCACAAGTAATTAAGATTTGAGGGCAACAAAAAGTAATTATCTTTATACGTGGCAGGTAATTTTGGGGTAAGGAAAAAAAGAATAGGCAAAGGGTTGTTAGGTCTCTCAGGCACGTAAATGTTTTATGGAATTTCACACCCTTGTTCAGTTTAACATACATTACTGCCATTCATTGGCTTGCTAATGAATGTGAAAAATTGTACTTTATTTGAATAAATGATGCCATCTGAGCCTGTCACAATAATATTAAAAAAGCATATCAGAGCACTACCACCTACTCTGATGCTGTTATTTCTAGGGATAAGAGATCATAAGTTTTTGTGAGCATAAATGCTCGTTAATAATCCAGCTCTTGCTGGCCAGTGTGATCCTGCTGCAGGAGTCCTAAATCCTGGAGCACCAGGTGGTATGGGACCTTTGGAAGAGTGTCAGTATTTGTCTCTTCCCTCAGCAGAATTACTGAGCTTCACCTTCTTTCCTGTAACAAGGAAGAAGTTCTGCGGCTGGAGGAAAAGGGAAGAGGAGAGGGATGGTGACTGCACCCTCCCTCCTCCCCATCCCCAACACGTGTACCTGCAGTGCTCCTCTGCTGCTGACTTAGAGAAGCTTTAAGAGCATCCCTGATTTAGTGTTAGAGAAAGGAAGAGACTTAAAAGATTGTTGAGAGAAGGGCCATTCTTGGTACAGAATTCCTACAAGTAGTTAGCACAGATTAGGTGCCATTCTTGAAGTTCACATTCCTCATTTTTAAATCTGCTTCTATCCTATAAAAAGGAGCTCTCAGGCAAATAGAGAAAGGAGACCATTTCACATGTATTTGTATCTGTAGAGAGTCTGATTTTTAGAGGTGAACTTGTCTTTTGTTGCCTATTGAGGAGAAGAATCAGTGAGATTCTTAAATCTGAAACATTTTTCTTGTGTTACTGCACAGCAGGTCCATGGAGGAGTATCTGAGCGCCAGTAACTTAGATTAATTAGAAATTCCATCCCATGAGGTGATTCTTGAAAGGTAGCTGTGGAAAAACTTATGCCTTGGAGTCCTTTGAGATGCAGATTCCTTCCTTCAAATCCAGTAATAAAAATAATAAACACATTGAAATCTTGTACCATTTGTATACACATAAAATTATTACATTATTCTTTTGAATAGTTGAAAATACTCACAAAATGACTGGCCTTTAAAAAGGGCTCCTGTCTGGCTCAATCAGTACTGGCAGGAGATCTTTTGTTCACTTCATCTGATTCTCATTGGTACTGAACTTCCCAGGGCCATTATATCTACCTTGGCGATTTTGAAAGTAATTTTGTACAAGAATGAAAATAGTTCAGCAAATACCTGTGAAGCAGGAATTTTTGAGTGCTTAGGAAAAAAGAATGTGTAGCTATAAAAATAGAAAAAGAGCAACTGTCATCCAGTGCAAAAAGTTGTGAAAGAGTCCTATTTAGAAACAGTTCTGCCTACATAACATTTTTTACTCCTTTTTATTGTAGACATATGATATGACAAAATATTTATGAATTTATATAAATCTTCTGGTGGGCAGAAATGAGTGTGACATTGATTTTTGAGGAAAATATCTCTTTATTAAACTTCAATTTACCTCTTAAAACATCAAAATCATTTTACATAATGCTTTATTCCTACATCCAGGAAATGTTTTTAATGCTGCTATATGAATTATTATCACTTTAGTAAGAAGAGTAATTCACTGCTTATGTTGTATAAATAGGAAAACAGTGTTGTGTTATGCATGTATGTAGTGAGCCTTTGAGGAGCTCTCCATCTTATCTAAACTAATACTAAAAATTTCTTGTATAATTAAGTGTGATATCTTTTTGGGGTGATTCCATCTAAAGGTAGATGGGATATATTGGATGTTCATGGGCATCCCTGTCTTTCTTAACCGGCTACATTGGTTAAGGGCATAAGTTGTAGAAAACCAAATTTAAGGGAGATTAATGCCATTCATAGAAAAATCAGCAGGACATGCTATAGAAGGGTTACAGTCTAGTGATCAGGAAGGAGCTGGGAAGACAAGGAAAGATAAGTGTGACATATCGAATGTTTGAGCAGTAATCAGAAACTCTTCTTACCATATAAACTCTGAGCTAGAGTCTGCTGGGGAGCTATGGATTTAATTAAAAATACAGCACATAAAATCTACTATGAGCAGAACATGGATTAGACTAGCACTTAGAGATGAAAAAAAGAAGGAGATAGGTACAAAAAGAATGTGGTTTGTGTTTATATGGGCCTAGTCCGGATGTATTTTGTAATGACTGCATCACAGCAGGTTTTGACAGAACACTCTTAGTCTGAAAGCAAAAGGTGTGTGTATCCTTGTCTCTCTCCTCATATTTTTGGACAACTATGCAGAATACTTCTAATGATACAGTTGCTATAATGTTTTGTTACATTTTATTCCTGCCTGGAATTACTCTTGCCTCTAATGTTTGCCTTCAATGCTATAGATAAAGGGGATTTCTTGCAGGATCATGACTTAATTTAAAAAGCATTCTTTAGTAATAAGCATACTCTTGAAAAATCATGTTCCCCTGATTGCTGTCAGTGTTTACCTGCAATGTATGGGAAAAAATATACATGCAGTCACAAATATTTTAATAGAATTTCTAATCTAAACTTTGAGTATGGCTCATTTACCTAAAGTTTGGTATTTGCTTCCTCTAAACAAATAAATGTCAATGATTGTATTATGTGATTTGATTTCTTGAGCAGCTCAGCTTATCCAGAATGATTTTCCAAAGCTTTTCACAGGCTTTTAAACTATGGAACTTGAGAAATATTTCTAAGGAGAAAAACTCCTTGGTGATTTCAGCTGTGACCACTCTAAATTATAAAATGTATCAGTTCCTACAATTTCTCAGAGTACATATTTTACTGTTTAAACTAGTGGGTTTTTCGCTTTGGTTGGTAATTGTCATGGAGGCATTATGAACAAAGGTTCATATTGCTATAACATAGTATAAAAGCAGTAATTGTAAAGTGAACATTACTTTGCTGGAAAAAATAGTCTCACACTCTTTTGTTAATAAAAAAATTCATTCCAGATATGTTGAAAAACATATGCTATTTCTTTTCTTTCTATTCTATGGTCCCCTTCTAAAAATAAGGTCAGCTATTTTCTTTTCTCCAGCAGATATGGTCTTCTGGTAGTATTGTGTGTTCTTGGTTTTAATGAGTTTGAAAGATTTACTTATCATTGACTTTCACATTTTCACCAAATTTCACTACTGGATTTTTAATAAATGTTTACTTATTTAGATGGTTGCTGATAGGGAAAAAATAGTAACTCTGTGCAATATTCCAGGCACTGATAATCTAAAAAATACATGAATAATCAAATTCTTATATTCCATTATTAGAAAGTATCATAATGGTGAGCCCATTTCCTTTTGAAAAAAAAACAGAAGTATATTGAAGTACATCAACTATATTGCCAGTGTTAAGAAAAATGAAGCAGATTTCTTTTTGTTAGCAGAGAGTACCATGCAATTTGGGGCTCATCAAAACTCATGTGATTTTTTTTTAAGAAGAACATGTAAATAGCAATGATTAAATTAATTTAATTTGTATTTTGTTTAAATTCTATGTTTTATATTCCCATTTTTTATTGTAAATGTTATAATGGACTCAGGTGGTTTTTGTTTGATTAAACAGTAGTTCATTTGTTATAGATAATTTTACAAATAATATGTTAAGACAAAAATTCCCAGAAACAAAATTAATTAAAGTATAGTGCTTCTGTCCATGGTTTGAGGGTTTTTTTATTTCCAATGCTTTTGTTGTCCAGAACCATGCTTTCCCAAAGCATAGGTAGAGTCTGTTCACTTTCATTGCAGCCATTCGGGCAGTAATTTGTACACATACATTCTCTGTGAGTGTTTCTCATCTAAGTAACATTCCTACATAAAACCATAGAAAGAAAAAAACTCTGGCCCTTTCCTTTGGTTTTGGAGACATTTGCTACCTTTTGCAGTGGAAGCTTTATTTTTTATGACTAACTCTTAAACAAAGAGAAGTAGTTGCAATCCTGTCTCTTACACATGATAGTGTAGTAATAATAGTAATTCTTCATCTGTCTTTATGTGACTAAGTTTCTGGGAGATCATCATCAAAGCTGTAGCTGATACATAACAAAACAGTTTATATTCAAGGGATTGTTTGCTTTGTAAGATGACTTATCATCTTTTCTAAACATTTAATAATGATGAGGTCTGATGTTTTTTAATTTCCATGCTTTCTCTCTCATATGGGAATAATCTGTTTCTTTAGTCATAACTACATTAAACCTGGATCCATGTAATTCAGTCTTGTGTCAAAATCATCACATTGTAAACTTGTTTTCATATAACTCTGAGGAATCATACATTTCATGAGTTTTGCAAAATTTTTAAACTCAATCTGTTTCAATATCTGAGTTCTAGTGAAAGCTGTTGCTTATTCAATCACTGTGAAACAAATTGGTATATATGTGAGTATGAATAGGTATGTGCACACATATGTGCATGGCTGTCCAGATGTCATACCTAAAAGATGTGTTATTAACCTGAGTTCAGCTTCCTGTGAATGCACCCTTATTTGTGTGAGTTTCCTAAGCAAGCAGTTCCAATGTTATTTTGTCTGTATGAAAATAAGAGCAGACCATCAATACCCTCAAATTTCAACCAGCCCTTGTTCCCCCTTTCAGTTTGGGAGGTCTGGGATCATCAGGCTTTGATTTGAGAGACACCTTTCTGTCAGTGAGGAATATGGGTACAGACTCCATGTTAAGACCTGTCGAGAAACAAGATAAAAAGAATAGGAGAGAGATAGGAACTGAAGGACAAAACTGTCCAGTTGAGCTTTCTGTAACATTTCACTTATCTGTGAAGTGTTACACAAACAACACATATCTTATGTGTTGCATTTAAGACTGTACATTTTGTCATCTATATGAAAGAGGGGTTTTTTGTGTGTTATGTTGAAGACCCTGTAAGATACTTCTAATGCATTTGAATTAAAAAACATTTTTATTTTATGACTTTTATTTTCTGAGGCTTTATGCAAATGTGCAGTGCAAGTGTTATATCCAAGAAAGAGCTTTTTCAGAACTTCATGTTAAGCAAGTTACTGCCAATTTTTAGTTTGCTTGGGAATAGTATCCAAGCACAGTCCTATTTTACCAAGGGGTTTGCAAGATCTGTTTTTGGCTGAATCAGTCTGTGTGGTGTTCTATAGAATCCTACTCTAACAGCCAGCTGATCATGGGTCTCAAGAATACATGTATGGGACATTGGGTTTAGTAGAGTGCTGTACTGGGAGTTGTCAAACAAAAAGTTTAATGTAAATGAGCAGATGAGAGGCTGTAGTGCAGCTTTCACTTAGTTAAGGTTTTAGCTTTGGCTTCTCTCACAGGTTCTTCCTTTTAGTATCAGAGAAATTGGCATGGTACACTGGAAAAGTACAAGAATTAGTGGATATATTGGGATTACCCTGGGCTGCTATTGCATTGTGCTTTTTAGGTTTTCAAATTCTCTTTAAGATTGGCGTAAAAGCCCAAGGTAAAGTTTATAGAGTCATATAAATGCCAGATTTCTGAAAGGTACCATGCATTCCCAAAAACATTTCAGCTGAGAAATGCTTCTGATTTTCCAAAGACACAGAAGCATATTTAACATTTAGTGAGCATTTCTGTGAGTACAGAAGAACTCCTACACATTGAATCAGAATCTTTAAGTAAGCATTTTAAATTTTAATGGCAACCATGTATAGATGTGTGCCAGTTAAGTACAGAAATGCAAACATCAAAAGCATTGGGATCATTTATCCTGTTGCATCTCCTGCCATTTATTCTAATGGTTGCTTTAAAAGCTGTATCAGTTGTCCAATAAGTAAATAACATTCTCTGAGAAAATCCTGGTCTGTTGTTTGGAAGTTCTTGAAAAAATTTGTGTGGTGTCCAAGGATATTTGCCAGAAATAAAATTTTAGATAGTTACCTGAGGTAGGAGGAAAAATGAGTTCTTAAAGTTATTGTAAGCCTGTTTATGTTTTAGTCCTAATTTATTAGATGTCAAAAGAGTCTTTTGTCTAGTTTCCTGTAAATTGTGTGATGCCTGGTAATGGTTTCACTTTACCCTCTCCCATGGAACTGTAGAGAAAAAACGAATAGTCTATATTATGCCATGTAAAAAAAAGAGCCCAAAAATGCCTCCCTCCAAACGAAACAAAATAAACTAAAAAAAACAGATTAAGGTTTCCTTCTACTCTGATGGTTTTACAGGTAAATTTTTTGGTGAGTGTACAGGCAAGGTATTTTTGTGCAATTAGATTCTGCCTCTTATTTGATAAGAAAAAGTTAAAACCCACACATGCAAATTGAATTTGGATTCTAATATGAGGGAAAAGGAATGACACTGCACTTGCTGAAAAGTAATTTGAGACCTCAGGTGAAAAAAAACCAAAACAAAAGATTGTAGAAACACCAGCAGCACGTTTTTAGATTTTTTTTTCCAATTTATAGCTACATGCAAATTTCTACTATGAACTTTGCTATTATTGAACATACATAAAAAATTTTTTCTGGGTTTATTTAATGTATGGGGTGATGATCGCCTGTTCTACACTTAGTCATTATCTTTGTGAAAATTATTCCTCTCTTGTATATGTTTTGTATCTTCATATATAAAAGGCAGTGTACAATACATGACCCTCGCACCTAATTGAGTTGTAAATAATTTTTAAAAAGAGATAATTTTATATTATTTATGCTTACTGAACATAAATAAGGGCAGTGAGGTTTGGTAGTTTGATTTTCTTTGTCAGCTATTTCAAAAATTAGGTCTGCCTTTTAAATACATATTTTGAAAATCATATGAAAAAAGTATACATATAGATGGGTGAGATTTTGTTCACAGAAATGTGAAAAAAGGATTGGATAAAACTGTTAACTGAAAATTATAAGCAATCTGGCACTTTAATTCATACACTAGAGAGCCTAAAAGCTCTTAAAATGACAAATTTCACCAGTGTTAGTGATTTGTAGGTTTATTTTTGCTATACAGGTTGGTCATGTACCTGTTAGTTTTTCTTTTGAATAATTCTTATGAATTATTGTACTCTAGTATCTGAGTGAGAAGCTATTACAGTTTGAAGAAATATGACAACATTGCTTTAAAAAGATTAATATAATTCAAAACTGTATAGGTGTACAATTTCTCCATGTTTTATAACTTTTAAATTTTCTTGTGCATGTGACTATTAAAGCAAATGTGCAATTTCAAACTTTAACACTGTGTGAGATGTGTTGTTACACAATTTTATTTTTTTCATGGAACAGTGATTTCTGCTACTACATCCTAGTTTGTACATACTGAAATGTAGCATGCTTGGTCTGAGGTATAACATACAGCATATTTTTATTAAGCACAACATCTAAAATAGCACAGATTGCAAAACACCCTTTAGTCACTTAGCATCAAGTGTGCCGAAATCGCTGTTTGGCACGGAGTGTTTTCCATTCAGGTGTTTTGACAGGAGCCGTCCCTGCTGAGCTGTCTCTGGATGAGCTGGTGGCTGGCCCGTAACCCGATCTGGGGCTTGTTTCTGTGTGTTGTCTGCAGAGGCAGAGAAGAACACTTGCATTAGCTGCATTGATCAGCCCACCTCGCATCGCATCGTTTAGGAGACAATTAATACTCCCTTGTAAAGACTCCCCGGAGCATTTCCTTGGAGCTGGATTGCTTTACACAGAAACCACAGGCGGTGTTTGCAAAATGGGAGGGAGCCAAGTAGGAAAAAGAAAAAAGGCATTAAGAATGCTTTGTCTAGGAACCAAGTTTCATTTGCTGTGGTGACTTTCACTCGTGGCAGTCAAATTCCCTTTTCTGAGAAAGCGTTTGGAGAAGAAATTTAGCTGTATTTTGAAGCTGATTTGTTGAAAAGATGCTGTATGAGGTCACAAAAATATTTGTAAAAGCTTCCTCTTGAGAAATGTGCATTTGATTGGGAGACTTTTATAATTTGCAGTTACGAGTGTAAACATTCGAATTTTGTATTAAGGATTAGTAATCTGACATACTTTGACATATTGGTTGATATGTTTTAATTCTAATTTTAATTATTTTTAGATAACATATTTTGATAGACAGAAAAAAAAAGTGTGTTTCTTGTTCTGTCTTTTTTGCTGTAGTGCTTCTACCAATGTTGAATTTCAGTATTGTCTGATACTTAAGATAAAAATCAGATTTTAAGTATATATGAATATGTTATCTTAAGAGCAGGCAAGGCTCTTAGTGTGCTTCTTCATCTTTAGGTAATAAAATATTTAATATTACAGATCATTCACAGAAGCAGGTGAAGAGTACAAACTAATAAAACCTAATTTTTTTCTTGGAAATTCCTAAGCTTATTGTAGTGTTCTCTGTTAAAGTATGTGTTGCACTCTTGTAAGGAGCATATCTTAAGATGATAAAAGCTGATAAAATTTTATGTTTTATATAAACATAAAATTGATAGGAAGGGAATTCTATGGAGAAGGTTGCTTACCACTCTGGTACATTAATCTATGTGACTCCATGCAGGTTGCACAGTGGAAGTGAGGCCAACCAACATGTGGTGAATTTCCAAAACTGTTGCAAACTTGTTGGTATTTGCCACATCATTACATTGCCATTTTCATTTTCTCATGTAGAGCGAATGAATTTTATGTGAAAAAAGATTAATTTGTGACCTTGACCTTATATCAATAGTATTTACTAGGAGTACATAAATAAAAAATATTATTTTATTTATTTTTGTGCTAATTCCATGGCTCAGATTTGTTATTTTGCTCTCACTCTCCATAGTCTTGAAGCAAAATATTCACTGACATTGAATAGAGATATTTATCTGGCTTATCTTTGCAACACAATCAGTATTAGGGTACTACTGTATTTTTAGGAATACACCAATATATTGATAGTTTATTTTATAATTGTCTTGTGTTAATAGAACTGTTCTACTGGTATTTGAAGACAACAGTGAGGTGATGAATATAAAAAAATTGTGTATGTTGGAAATTTAAAGAATATGTTTTTGAAAGTATGGATTATGTGAAATTTTAAGGCAGTTTTACTTGAGCGTGTAGGTTGTCTTATGTTGGTATTCCTGTAGAATGAAATTGGAAACTACAATATTATTTTTTAAGTTGGTTTTGAGGGGTTTGGGGAGCTTTTTTCCAACTCCTGTCAGATTCTGTTTTTCAATTCAAAACAGATTTTCTGGAACCTATTTAAGTGGTTTGATATGTGGAATACAGAACATGGAAGTGAAGTTTTATACTCTTGTTTCAGTGAAGTGTTATACTCTTACCTTTAGGATTGATACCTGGAGGTTTTATATTTGTTTAGTGAGAAGGTATCAAACTGTAACCCAATATGTAAAATAGCCCTTTTTTGCTATAAAGTCATAAAATAATCTAAAACCAGTCTCATTAAAAAAAAATAAAAATCAAGGAACTATTTTTCAACAGTTCTGCATCCATGTTCAGCCATCCTATAGATGTTTTTAAATAAGAAATCAATAGATAAGAACTGGTGTTGATTTTCTGTAGCACAAACAGAACAATTTCATTTTGGAAGAAGGTTATGAGTATTCTGACTGATGTTATCCAGGCTGACTTGGAAAGTTAGTGATTGTGGGATCTACGCCAATAGTTGTTTACAATGCCTTCACATCATTAGTATGTTTTCTTTCAGAAATCTCTCATTTGTACTTTTAGGGAGGTATTGCTCATCAGTTTTGCAGCATTGCCTTTTGAGTGCCATCTTTGTGCCCTAACTGAAGCAGTTTGTGGGACCTTGAAGAATCCACAGCATTCAGATGACTTTTGGTATTTGCAGGTACTACGGAGCGGGTGTGTCTGATCCAGGGAACAGTGGAAGCACTAAATGCGGTTCATGGCTTCATTGCAGAGAAGATTCGAGAAATGCCTCAGAACGTGGCCAAGACAGAGCCTGTCAGCATCCTACAGCCTCAGACCACTGTTAATCCAGACCGCATCAAACAAGTGAGTTTTTGCTTGGGAATAGAGAGTCACAGCAGCTCCTTAGAAGTCTTAAAGCTTTAGTTATGGAAGGGGTAAACATAACATGTTCTTTAAGAAAATGTTATTTTAGACTTTATTAACTTGCTGGTACTCTTTTTTTCCTTGTACTTACATGTTTCATGTTTCTCAGCAGTTCTTTTAGACAGTGTTTTATAAATTCCAATGCCATGCTCTAATGTGGTTTTTTCATAAACTTTTCTTTACTGTACAAGGTGATAATAGACCTCTAGGTCTTAGTTAAAGATTGCTGAATTTTAATCTTAAATGGTGAACCCTCTGTAAATCTTAAGTGTTACTAAAAATCAGAGATTAACAGAATGTTCTCTTCATTTATGTATATAAATAAAAGAAAAAAGTTAACTTCTTTTTTAGACCCTAAATAAGATAATTTAAAATCTTGTCTGTAAGAACTTGAAAACCTAAGGATAATTTACTTGGGAAGTTTTGTGCAATTTAATTTTATATTATTTTTGTGCATATTTTTGCCTATTTTTTACTGGCTTCATTCAAAATCTTTGGGTACTGCAAAAACTATTTGCAAGCTATTATTGCCCTAGTTCTTTATTCTTTGATTTTCAATAAAAATTTTAATTTTCAAAAATTTGCTCTGTAAGGAGAATGGGAAATATGCATCATACAGGATTTAAAGTTATTACTAAAATTTTTTCTTTTCTCTCTATCCTGTAGAGGAAAGATTTTAGTTTCTCACCTACCCCATGTGGGAAAAGATTGTTTTGTCCTTCTATGCTAGTAAGGTTCAGTTTCCTATAATTTGGTAACTGTGTGCAATTATTTTACTTTATATACAGTGACAAACACAGAATGCTTATATAAAGATGTTTTTGAGCAGGATGAGTTTGCAACAGACTGCTTTGGATGGGTGAAACTGTGCATAAACAATTTATATGATTTCTAATACTTACAACTCTTTCTTTTTTTTCTGTATGCAATAATTTTGCATACAAATTACTCTAGATAATTTATAATAAAATACTAAAAAGAAAGCCCCTAATTTTTTAAGATTAGTTTCTCAATTACTGGACATGAAAATTATTATGCCTGAAAGATAAAAGATCTGAAATTGATCTATATTTTGAGTGACTTTTCTGCTGATAAAATATTGGATTTTATTCCAATATTTCTTAATCCAGTGGGAAATGAGTGTTTTCTATTACAATAAAAAGTGGTTTTCCCCTTTTGAAATGAAATGAAGCTAGTTTTTTAGGTAAGTCAGTAAGATCCTGAGAAACTAGATGACAGAGTTCTTTAGTGAAATGCCTAAATAATTACTCTCTTGTGTCTGAAGATGATATATCCTGTTGTCCACACTATTTCTTCAGAAAATGTATTTGCAAAGTTGTTGAGGTTGTTTTTCTTTTATTTTGGGGACTTGTTTTTTGATTGGTTGGTTGGTTTGGTTGTTTAGTTGTTGCTGGTTTTTTTTCCTTTTTAAATTTTATTCCTCTTTTTTGAAAGTTTTTTTAGTTTGGGATTTCTTGGTTTGGAATGCTAAGTTCACTTAAATTCTGGAGGGATGGATTAGTGAATGCAGTCACTACTAATGAAGCTAAGATAGACTAAAGTACAATGTATACTAGCTTTGCATCTTAAAATATAAATATAATACTTGTATACATACAGGTGCATAATATAACATCAAATATTTGGGGATATGCATGTGCATATGTTAAACAATTTTAACCATAATGAATTGCTTAAATTCTCTTTTAATGAGGCAATATCTGTTTATGATAAATTAATGCACTATAAATATTGACTCAATCTAAAATTGACTCAAATCTAAAATCCATTATTTTTACTAAGAGATGAAATTGTTAGCTTAGTTCTTAGGTAGAATTTGGTGTGAATTAATCTGTCCTTCAGTGTCAGAGTATTCTGTACCTTAATGAAAGATATAATACCTTGATTTAAAAATTTAAGTGAATAATATTTTATAACAGGTTGCTGTGATTTAGAACTCCAGCATTCTTATTTTCTTGAGAGTATAAATATGACAATTCAATTAAAATTATTAGTAACATTTTAATACTAGTAATTTTGATTTTTTTAAAATAAGTTTTATTCTTTGTAATTTCTTCCTTTATGCAAAATTTTACACGGTTCTTCTGGTCTTAGAATGTTATCCAAGAACACTGGCACACAAAGTATTACATTGCAGATTGAAGATAATTTAAAGTTGATCTACTATCATTTAGGAACTCTGAAAATGTTTCAGTCAAAAAGAAGATGTAGTTATCTCCCCATGAATAAAGATTCCAGTAGTTGAAGTCTTGCAAAGCCACTCATATCTATATGATCATGCAACTCTCATTTCTCTGTTGTAATTTCTCTGTCTTGGGCTGCTTTATCAACATTCACCCTAGGGAAGGGAGCCAAGAAAGAAAATTTCTGGTTATAGATTCAATGAAGAAAGACAGTAGGTAAAGCCTCTGCTGACTACTTGAACTTCAGCACTTTCTGTCTTCTGGAAAGGCATGGGACACAGAGAGGTTGACTCCGGCCTGGCGTTTCTCCTTGCTAATGGAAATCACTATCTGAACCTTCTGTCCCTTTAACTTCAGCTTTTTCAGCTGCAGAAAATTTGAAAGCAAATCTTTGTGCTTCCTTTTGAGCCTTCTCCAGCTTGTTTTTTTTGTCTCTCCTAATCCTTTGGACTTATCAGGAGGTACCAGGGAGTTCTCTCCTCCAAGTAGCTCTGATAGATGTTTAATTGACAAATGTTTGTATCTTTTGTATCTACACAACATAGACAATCTCCATGGATGTCAGCCATCTGCTATTACTATAAGTATCATTAAACAATAACCAACTGGTTCCTGTGCCCTTTTTCTTTCCAGAAACTGCTCTGAGCATTTAACCTCCTTTTCCTCTCTATTAACTAGTGTCATACAAACTCTTACAAACCATTTCATAACTCACAGGAACAAAAACATGTTTTCATAAGACATCATGACCCTGAGCTGTTTAGTCTTTGTAATCAGCATCCAAAGCTTTAAATTTCACCTCTAAATTAATAGCAACTCTTATGAACAATGGAAAAGGCTGCTTAAATTGGTTTTATCACCTACTTCAGAAATTATTACAACTTTTTTGTGGGCTAGTTGAATTTTTCTTCCGGCTTTCAGTTGTAGCAGGTAGCAGATGTTGTAGCAGCCTGTCCAGGAAGCACATGGAAACAGATGTGGCCATTGCTGAGCTGTGCA
>NW_005054301.1:11698240-11710593 GCF_000277835.1 Geospiza fortis
TTTTGCACTGTTTGGCCTTCTGAGATCCCTTCCTACCTGAATGATTCTTTGATTCTATGAAATGTTTAGGTCTTTTAAAGCATAGAAAAGAATTAGAATTTCCTCCTCGTAAATCAAGGAAGAAAACTTTAATGTATAAATAAACTTCCACGTATAGAACTTCCAGTTAAAGCTTGCACTGGAACCAGTTTCACTTCAGCTTTTTCAATAGATAATTAATGTTTCAAGTTAAAATTCTGTTTATTAATCATGGTCCCAGTTATTTTATTCAAAATCTACAAAACTTATTGTCTGAACTCAGATCTGTAATTTCATGTTTCTCTATTGAAAACAACTGCTTTTACTCCAGAAATGTTGATCAACAACAAAAAAGAAAACTTAATTATTAAATAAAAACTTTTTCTTTCAAATGCCTGTATGGAACCTGAGTTTAAGAATACACAGCTAAAAATATTGGTTTAAATGGAGGAAAGGGTTGTTTGGTTTGAATTATGAGTTCTTCAGACTATAAAGGGTCAGTAGACTACATAGAGTCATGAAATGGTTTTAGCTGGAAGGCAAATTAAAGATCATCTAGATCCAACCCCTGTGCCAGGAACACTAGATCAGGTTGCCTTATCCAACCTGGCTTTGAACAAGTATGGATCATCCACAGATTCCCTGGTCAACCTCTTCTGGTGCCTCACCACCATAACAGTAAGGCTTCCTCCTAATATCTAATCTACCTGTTCCAGTTTAAAAACCTCTTCCCTTGTCCAGTCACTACTCTACTTGATAAAAAATCTGTCCCAATATTTCCGATAGGCCCCCTTTAAGTGATGGAAGTCTGCTCTACAGTTTCCAAGAAGTTTTCCTGTCTCTAGAATAAACAATGCCAATTCTCTCAGCCTATCTTCATAGGAGAGGTGCATCCAGTCACTGATCATCTTTGTGGACCTATTCTGGATCTTCTCCAGCAGATCCAGATGTCTCTCCTATCTTGAGAGTCCCAGAGGTAGATGCAGCACTGCAGGTGGAGTCTCACTAGAGCAGAGAGACAGAATCACTTCTCATCCTCCTAGACACACTTCTTCTAGTGCAGCCTAGGGTGCAGTTTGCCCTCTGGCCTGCATGTGCACATTGCTGGATTGTATCCAGTTCTTAATCCACCAATACGCTCAGATTCTTCCTTCCTGAAGAAACTTTCATTGGTTCCTTAAAAACCCTGTCCCTTCTGAGAAGCCTTTCTTTTCTTTATCATCTGTTGAAGAAAAAAGTCTCTCACCTAGATGAATCCTACTAAGCTGTGGAATGAGAAAATTAAAGTTTTAATTTAAACCAAAAATAAGTAGCTTCATAGAACACAGTGTCTTTTCATCTAGTTAGAAACTTCTCATGAACACTTTTCACTTGTGAACAGAGGTGAAAAATCACACCAGTTATCATCCTGCAATGTATAGCAAGATATGCAGAGGTCTTCACAACTTGCAAGAACTAAAAAAAGCTATTTAGTTCTGTATGTTGAATCCAATGGCAAAAGTTTAGTATTCCATAAAAATATGTGCCCTTTATCCTGTCCCTCATGTGCTTAATTCTGCTGCCAGATTGCTAGTTTTATTTTCTGTTTTATTTCAGCAGTGTTGAATACAATCTCAATATTTATGCAAAATTTGTCTATGAATGCAGTCAACTTTGTAGCTGTTTATTACCACTTCTGTGCTTCAAAAGTGGAATGAGACTAGAATATTTTGTTGAGGGATGAACAGCATCATTCAACTTCACATAAATTTTCAGTAGTGTTTTGGTTCTTCAGAAAATTCTTAAGTTCTCTCATACCTTCTGATGGCTTTGCAGTTTTGGTGTATATTTCTGTATCCCAAAGTATCCCAGAATGAAGAGGTAACCTTCTCTTCTAGAATGAATCTTAAACCCGAATCTTATAGGATTTCTCATGGCTGTGCCTTGTTACATACTTCGGTTTACTGTTATTTCTATGTAACAGCACCAGATCTGATGTGTTACTGTGGCAAGTTTTGATGAACGAGGAGGTCCTCATTCTGTTTTGTGCCTTTTACTGTAATAGTAATTCTAAATTGTTCCTTTCATCCAGAGTTGCTCTGGTGATCCAAATGGAACCTGGAGGCTTTCTTCAAGCTTCTTATCCCTTCTTGTCTTGGACAAAACATGAGATAATCTTTCTTCATGATCATACTTAACCATACTTATTTCCTTTCTCAAAGTCAGGTTCCCAAGGGTTCATAAATACAGATGAGTTACCTCTTAGTCTTTTTGAATTTCCCTATGCCCTGTCTCTTCCACTCAAAAGCAAAACCAAATGCAGGGACTGAAATATAATCAAAATTTATTTTATTCGTTCTTTACAGAAATGAAAAGGTAGGAAAAAAAAAAGTCACTGACATCATCAAAGTAGCCTTTTTGCAGTCTGAATTATAAGCAAATTACTAATCCTTGATTATTTCTTTATCCAAATTATATTTTTTGAAATGTGTTATATATTTATATAGTCATCTCCAAGATAAGAATCTTTTGGCAGAGTTACAGATTAAAAGAGATCAGAGCAGATGTGAAGAAGACTGTTTAGCAAAGCAGCAGTCTTTTATCTCTGATAGTGTTGAAAGTCTAATAAGTCAGTAGGTTGTGCAGTGGGGCCTCACAGTTCTCTCTGTTTCTCATTTTAACTGCAGAAGGTCTTAAACTGTTTAATACAATTTTTTTCAAAGATAACACCATTTCCTAAAATGTTGACTTAAGCAAATTAGTTTTATCACAGTAATTTCAGCGAATAAAAACACCAATATTAATATATGCAGGACTGAAACTCAGTTTTAGGTTAGTCTTAATAGTTATTTATTGCAGGTAATGTTGTTACCAAGATCTCCTTTGTTTGGCAAGCTTTGTAGAGAGAAACTAGAAAATGGTAAACTGTAAATACAGTCACCTTCACATTTAAATTATGTTCTTTCTATGCTTTCATGTCTGTAACCCTGTTTCAAATAATATTTTCTGCCTTTTCTTTCTAGTCCTAAATATATAAATATACTAGTAAGTACTGAGAGTTAATTGTCTCAGTACAGTTTTAATATTTATTATCCATGGTGTAAGTATTGAAATTTCTGTAGTGTAAAAATGTATATAAGGGTGTCATAGTAATCAAAAGAGGACTCAGAGACCTTTTGAAGCACCATGCAGATGGACTGAATGTAATCTATATTGCCATGGTGTAGCTATATCTTAACTTTATTAATCAAAAAATATCAAGAATGGAAGTGTGATGATTTGACCATGATTTTCTGCACACCCTTTAGTGTATTGTGCTCCCTGAGAGAAGTCTCCCACAGTATGGTCAGTGCTTGGGCACAAAGTAGTAGTATTTTCTTGGACTTTCTGAAGATGCTACAACTCAAATATGACTAAAACAGAATTTTATTTCTAAAATTAGGCTCCTTTTAAAATATTTAAAATCTGTTTTCTCAAATCTGTTCTAGAAGGGTAAAGTTGGAACAAAAATACTGTAACCTGTAACTCATTGTATCACAAGTAGTAGGAAAGGTGATAGTGTTTAAGAAAACAGAGAACTTTAATTTCATCATGGCTTAGATTATACTATTCAAGAAACACTTTAAAAAACACTCTGCAAGTTTTAGAAGTAGTGTGCGGTAGAAATTCTAACTTTTTTTTTCTATATCAGTAGTCAATCTGCAATTTCAGGAAATCCTCAATTGCCGTATGGAAATAGCAGACTCAAAAATTGAAATTTGTAATGTAAATTCATCTTACAATTTCTAACCTGTTTATACATCTCATTGTCAGAAATCTAACTACTAAATTTGAATGCTTGCCTCATGCAAAATATTTGCCAATTTTAAAGCATTCTATGCTGCATAATAAGTCAGAATATTGAGCTCTATCCAACTTTCTAATTTAAGGAGCAATTTTGCTTAAAAGTTTCTGCAAAGCAAGTGAGACTGTATTATACTTAACAGCCAGTGAAAATTCAATACAAACTCCAAATGCTTGTTTCTGGTGGGGACTTTTTAATGTTTGAAAAATCATTTTGTGTTATTTTGATATGAGAAAAATAAATAGGTGTGTCTTCAGAATTCTATGGAAGCTTGAAAAGAGACTAATTCTTACAAAACACTGTCAATTATTTTATATATATGTATGTGTATGTGTGTGTATATACATATATATATAAAACTAAAAGTAGTTATGTCAGTAAACAGTGTAAGAGAGATCAAGCCTCAAATACAAACAACCTGATATACAAAGGAAAAAAGCACAAAAAAACCAAGACAAAAAATAACTATGTTCAGTATTTAGTATTTTTTTTAATAAAAGGTACTTCTCATAGTCGATTCTTGTTCATTAATACAGTCTTTGCTTTTAAATTTATTAATCTCTTTTTTTCCATTGTATTTTAAGCAGGCTTTTGCTCAAATAAATAATGAAATGCTTCTACATAGTAGATGTTATAGTTCAACAGCCACTTGAAATGATTATCACCACTTTTTTTTTCATCACGGCTATATATTTCTGTGCTTTTGGAAGATTGATATAAAATTGAGATGCTTCCAGTTTCTTAAATCATCTGTGGTATCAGTGATTGTCATTATCCAGTGTTGAAGTGTTCTACATATTTCGCTATAAATCCTCTAGTTAAGTTTAATAACGACTGTGAAGAACAAACTTTTTTTCCTTTTAATAAGCAACCTAGCATACCAAAACAACATACAGTACCATATATGATGGTTAGCAGTGGTGTTGATAACACACATTATCAGTTTTCTGAAATATTATAGTCAAAATATATTAGAATATTTTTTTCTTTTGGGGATTGCAGGATGGAAGTTTAATACTTAGCTATAATAAAGAAAACCTATTGGGACAATAAACAATTCTCCATTCTTTTTGGTTGGGATTTTTGTTTTGTTTTGTTTTGGGTTTTTCTTTTTTTGTATTTTTTCCTGTTTTGCCTTAAATGATAAAAATCAGTTCATTGCAATTTCAGACTTTGGTAAGAGAAATACTGCATCATCTCACTAAAATCAGAAGTATAATTCTATACCTGAACAAGCTTAGCCATGTCCCACTGTGGAATCAGACACATCTTTTGCTAAATAATTCTAGCCCCTCACAAATGGACCCTTCATGATGGTCCCATGTTTGGTACATAAAGACATGGGAGAATCCTTTATAATTGCTTTGATTTTTACAATGTAGGGTGCCTGCTGAGCAATAGCAATTTGCCAGCTGCATATTTTTATAAGGTCCTATACATGATAGTATTTTCTACATATCCATCATAAAAGAGTCCCAGTTGATGCTTAAACTGTTTTTATGTTTTTACTGCTTTACAATGAGTACCAAGTTGGAAGCACAAAATAGGGATCTGTTTCTTAAGGTTTTATTTTTCCTGTTTTGACTGCCTGTTTATGTACAAACTATGAAAAATGGATCTTCATACTGTTTAACATACATCTAAAATATTTGTGTGTGCATATGTACAAGCCCATATTTTGCTAATACACAACTTTATGCATTCACAGTGTCCCAGCTTTCTCATATGCATTAAGAGTTTTAGTGCAAAAGTATGTATACCTATTTTATGAGGGACTGTCAATGATTGTAAGTAACAGAACTGCTGAAAGTGTGAAATTTTGCTTTATTTATTTCTAAATAGTTTTGGTTAGTAACTATATGAGCATATGATAAATTCCATTGTATAGCACTTTAACACTTATTTCTTGACATAAAAATAGTGTAATTTTTGATATATTATAATATTTATATATTGCAAAGATGTCACAAACATGCTTTGAATAAGTATTGTATGTTATGTTTTGAAATTTGGAATTTTACTTTTTTACTACATTTATAAAAAGAATAGAGAGTTTTTCTGTCACGATCTAATACTTTTAAGAGAAATGTGTATATAAAATTTTTAAACAGAGCAGTGCTTTTTTAATATGTTCAAGAATTAATGTTAAGCATCTGTATATTATTTAGAAAAGATGATCAATAAATATGACTCTTAATTCTTTTTTGTGTTTATTTTGAACACAGAACTATAATAAGCTGTTGACCTTTGCTCAACTAAATGAACATTTTTAACACTAATCATAAATATTTTGTAGTTATTTGTTATGAAGGTATTAGTTGCATGTTCATCCATCATGAGATTGATGCTTACATTTTTTCACCTGCTTCCAGATTAAAAAAGATCAATGAATATTTTAGCAGTTAGAATATAGCCAGAAAGGCAGTAGCTTCAGCGTAACTGTTGTAAGGTTTGGAATACAGTTTGCTGGCTATAAGTCCTTACTATACAATGGTGCTGTACAAAAGTGCCAGAGTAGATGTCTCTTAACTTCTTTCAGACATTGGCCCTGTTTGTTCATAGACTGATAACTGTTTCTAGTGTGCTCATTGAACTTGCTGGAATTTTTGTTTACTTATAGTCTTCATTTTCCCCAAGAGGAGGAGAGAGGAAAGAATATATTCCTCATGTGGTCAGCATATTTTTGAGTATTTATGTGAGTTCACCATCTTGATTTCAAGTCATGAATTTGTTTTTACATGCATAAGCATGCATATTTACATGCATTATTTATCCAATTGACTTTAAATTCCATTAAGTTCCAATGAGTAGGAGAAAGATTTTTGTCTTAGGCATTTTTTATTTCTTTTAATTTTCTAGTTATGTTATTTTGTTGGTTTATTTATTTTTTTAACTGTTCAGTCTAAGGCTTGTAAAGGTTGATTTGCTCCTGAACTGCTTTGTTCCCAGACATTGCCATCTTCCCCAACTACCACCAAGTCCTCTCCATCTGATCCCATGACCACCTCCAGAGCCAATCAGGTACAGTATCATCCTACCATCTACACCATACTTTTCACGGGTGACAGCTTGCAAACTGGAGAAAAAGATATGGTGGGTTAAGGATTTATTCGTTCATTCACATATATACACCCATAACCATAGATATCTAACTCTTGTTAGAAATTGGTAAAGTAAATGGAAAATATTTTGCTTTTAATTTATTTTGGTGGGCTTCGTTAAAATCTCTGATGAAAGCAAAGTATCTTTTAAAATAGTTGGGTTGCTTTGTTTTTTCCATTTGATAAATTGCAAGGATACAAAACTGGTGTGTTTGCAGACAAAGTAACTCTTGGTTTGTATATGTTTGTGTATATATGCACACACGTATTTTCTTCCTGGATCAGTTTTAAATTATAATAGAATTATCTCTAAACCCATGCTTAAATAGCTGGAATTCAACCCAGCAATGGCAAACAGACTTCTTTATTGCAGAATTTTGAAATGTGTCTGTGGACAGTAACATAGGGGCATTATTTAAATATAAAAGTATTTTAAATGAAAATTTATTGATGAGGAATGAAGTAAAATTAAATCTCTCTGAAAACTTGCTAAACACATCTAAGTAAGTTTAATTCGTATTGTATTTTTAAATGCATAAACTGTCCTTTTAGCAGCATGTTAATTCTACTAATTTATTTTTGTTTTAACTGGAAAAGTCTGTGTCCAGTTGATTGTATCCCCAAATTATCGTTATCTTTGTCTTCCCTATAAAAATTGTAAAAAATTACTACATACCATGCTTTTTAGAACTTATTCATGCTTAAAAAATACCTTTTTTATTTTTGATGTACTGCTAAACTTAATGTACTTTGTGTTCAAATAATGTATTTAGTATATGCTAAGAGTTCCCACAGTCTGTTTCAGTTAGCTGAATGTTGCTATCAGATCTTGCATAAATAACAGCAAATATGAGAAAAGTTTACTTCACAAGCTAATTTCCCCTGAAAGTTAACACTGTTATTAATTACTAATTCTCTGATATTTTTTGAACTGCTTAGAACTTGCTGGTGTATGAACGAACAATTTCACACAAACAGAAGCGTATTAAAGCATTATACCTTTGATCAACACATGACGTTTATTGAAGGGGGTATCAAATACAGAAAGTAATGGAACTTAGGAAGAAATTGTATAGATAGAGGAACTACCAAGAAAAATATAGGTTGTGATATCCTTGACTTCAACTTGAAAGCCTTCTTCATCAGCCTGCTTCCATTCCAGCAACAGTTACTTGGCTTCATCATCATTAAATGACAAAGATGAAATCTTTGCCAACACTTAGGGATGGTTTATTATAGGCTCTGTTCAGCTTTTATTCTCTCTCTCTTAATTTTAGTATTTTGTTTATTTTAATTAGAAGGTTTTGAAAATGAGTGCAGGGATTGTTTTTTAATGGGTTCTTACTATCTTTCTTTTGTTTCACACTTTTTTTTAGTATATGTATATCCTGATGATCATTATTTAGAGAAAAAAGAAGTGCTTTTATTTACAGGATATACAATTTGAGCATGTTAATTAGCATAGGAGAAGCACCTACTTTGCATCTGTTCTATGAATTTTATATTATTAGAATTATAGTGTAGTGTATAAACTTTAAATGACCTTTCAATAGCTAAAAATACTTATGCTTATAGAAAGTTGTTCTATGAGAATATTGTCAAGTAATATAGCTAAATTCACAAGCCATATGACATGTATGCTTTGTGTCCTGTCTGTATTCCAAATTACATATTTTAATGCATTTTATTCATAATCTGTGTTCAATTCAGTTTTCATACAAGTAATCAAGACCTTTTTTGAACAGTATCAGAACTGTATATATGAACAAGAGTAATGAGTTCCTTAATTGACTTTTGGAACTGCTTTTATTATTAACTATTGAAACTTGTACAGGTTTATGATTATTTTATCCCTTCTCGTGTTTTCTAGTGATTTCTAGCCATTCCAGCAGGAAGCACAAAGCACATGATAAGGCAACTAAGGCCTTTCTGTTCATTCTGGTGATAAAGTGACATCACTGGCAATTGTTCCCAGGCTGTAGTGGTGATTAGCATTCAGCACCAGGGTATCCACAAGTATCTGCACTGCGGCTGTCACATGGAAATAGGTTCCAACGCAGTCACCTCAAACCTGTCTGCAGCCACATGAACACCCAACAGGAGAGTATGAGAGAACAATAGTAAATGTTTGTTTTGATATATGGCTGTGTAAGATGACTCTCAGTAGAAAAATAACCATTCAGGTATGAATTTTCTCACAAGATGGTATGATAACACGAGAGAGCTTAGTTAACTGGATGGATGTCAGGAAAGTCAGTGTTAAGAAGATGAATTCACAGCACTCTCTGTTGTGTGCATAAGGTAGCATATTAGGCTTAAGATCATTCCATTTTATGTAATGTTTTAATCATGAGAAGATGATATTTTATGTTAAAGATTAGAAAGGTGATTAAGCAAACTTTAAGCAATACTTCATGCTGGGTTGCTGTTGAAATGAGATTTTTAAGCTGGGTTGGAGGACTCCCCCATAAGTCATTGCAAGTAGAGAATTGCGAGTCTGTGCTTTGATGAGAAGAGCTGATGTGAGCCTTGTGCTATACAAGCATGTCAGTTGTGTTCCCCTGACAGAGCTTGAACAATTTCTAGACACACTTTTTAATACAAGAAGAAAATAGCACTGCCAACAGAGGTCAGAGGAAGCTAGGCAGGAAATCTGGCTTGTATTAGATCTTCCTTTTAATGACTCACTTTGCCTCCATTCAGATGAGGTCATAACTCCTTTGTATGGCAGTTTCAGCTTTTGATGAATTGTTTTTGGAAAAATCCAGTGTTCGTGAACTACTTGTTTTATGATTCTCAAGGAGAGGATAGTCTCTGAAAATGCCTTATCTAGTGGAAGAGAAGTTTCTTTAGAACTGTCATGTTTTGCATTTTACTGAGTTGTCTTGAGTGCGACAGAAACCTCTTCACTGGAAGTGTGTTTTTCTTCAGTTCTTTGTTCCAGGAAGTTATACATCTGCCAATATTATTCTTGTAAATGTCTTATTTTTTTCAGTGGAACTTCCTTGGACCTTTATTCACATTAAAAATCCATACTCTGCAAACTTCTCAAGGAAGAAGGAACCAAAGAGGCAATAGAATTAGAGGCAGTAGAATGTCCAATAACTTTTTTCCCCCCTCCTGTCTGCCTATTGCTGAAACTAACTCAATCTTTCTGTACTTTTAGACTAAAAGCTTCTGTGTTACACCCTTATGAGCTTGGTCAGCTCTGTTAATAGCCAAACACTGATAGACATATAGCTACAGTGGTGAAACTGTTCTGCTGATGCCCCTGGAGCTGGCAGAATATAGCTTTACTTTTATTTACTAGGAGGAGGAAATCAATTTGACTTCTCCAAAGTACACTTCAAGAGGTAATTTCATCTCTAAAGTGATAAATAATGCACTAAACATCATATAGAACATGCTTGCTTTTCCTCTGTAGAACCTAGGAAAGGTACAAGTTTTATTATTATTTTAACAATTGACTTTAGATATACTAGTATTTCTATAATTAAACTGTTTACATATTTTTATTCATTCACAAGATTATTTTTTTGGTTTTATCTGCCTGTGTAACTGATGTTATTCTGATTATAGAGGGAGAAACAGATAAAGCTAAGTTTTTATTTCTCCTTTGCCTATTTGATGTATACCTGTAAAGGACACTTGCATGTCTCCTTCTCCAGTCCTCCCCTTCTCCATGAAATTGGTACCACTGCTGACCTTTGCTACTGGCTTAAGAGAATAAAAGGGCCAAAGCACACATTCATACTTATTAGTGAGTCAGGAGAGTAATAGATAGGAGTCCTTTTTCCTTGCCTTACAATTTAGATAGGCTTAAGCTTAGCAATAAAATAGGATTTATCATAGCAAACTTTGAGTCATTAGCTTACTATCTAAACCTTTTTTTTTTACTTTTTTAAAAGCACTATTTTTTCCCATGGTATTTGTATTTTTTACAATTGTACCTTCAATTTGGCTGCTTTGTTATTGCACCTGAAAATCTTCTTTTATCATTTAGTACAATGTAATATAAAATTTTTGGAGTGCAGATAGGTGTAGATTTTGTTCATTCAGTCCTCAGGTCTGCTTTTTTTGTTTCAACATTTCTATCTCATCTTGTTGCTGCAATATCTGTAATAAATAATACTTTTCAACCTTTTCACATGATGGGACTAAGCCAGGGTTCTTGGAACTGCCTGTACTCAGCAGGTAGAGCACAAACATATGGCTATTAAAATCTTGGTATTTGGAATTTGTGCTTTTGGCTCACATTGCCTCTCTATTTTATGCAAAGTCTATAGCCTGCAATGTGATATAATAGTACACATATAACTAGAGACTGGGAGATGAATTGATATTGTAATGATTGATGCATCCCATCTCCCTCTCTGACTTTAAAGAACCACCCTACCCTGTTTGCAAAATTGCTTGCAGAAGTTTGATCTTTTCATTCCTCACAGAAAGGTAGAATCTGAAAATAAAGGCAGTCTGTAAAGCATGCTGACAGCTTTTAAAGGGTTGATGAACTCCTATTTGACATATAACTTCTTGTGGGAGGTGGAGGAGGAAATAGGAAAGAAACCTTTGTTTCAGTCTTCTGTTATCATTAAGACATGGATTTTAAAAATATGTATAATAACCACCTTCAAATGATAATTTTTTAAATCAGTACTTTAATCTTAATACTGAGTTTTAATGATGATCTCAGGATACTCCATAGCCATCTTAGGTCAGTGATATATTATCTCAATTTGCCTTTGAACTTTGATATGAGGCTTATTTAAGATATAGTGTCTTGAATATTTTAACTGTAATATTAATCTATTTTTGTTTCCTTGATTTTAATGTCAATTTTTAGGGTAGTGCTGAGAAAATCTATTTTCTTTTGAGGTCTTCCACATATTGACTAATGCTGGATTGATCACTTGATCTTTCCAAATCTCAGTACTGTGTATTCAAGATCAAAGTCAATATAAAATTATTTACCATTCTTAGAAAAGTTGCTATAGAATTAAAAATGTGATATAACTTTAATTGGATTACTAAGAATATTTGCTATGGTAATTCTCTGAGATAACAATTTGACCTTTTGTCAACCAATCTGATTCATCACTGATAAATACGACCATTTCATTTACATCCAGATGATGCTGTCAGTGGTCTGCAATACAAACCTAATATTCTGTTTGAAAGAGGCTTTGTCTAATAGACAGTGTTTTTATATGGACCATGACTAAAGTATTTAGTGAACCAGCTTGTTTTAGTTTAATAAGACAGAGTTCCTTTTTTGATTACAAGGTGCCTATGGCACACTGTAGATAGCACATAATAAATAATGTTTGAATCCATATATCTTGAAAAGGCTAGGAAGAATTATTCTCCTGTTCATGTGAGAGGGATCCAGTAGAGGTTCCACTGGTTTAGAT
>NW_005054301.1:11710603-11714507 GCF_000277835.1 Geospiza fortis
CTACCCTCCACAGACTAACTGTAGACTTTCTTCTCATCCTCATGTTAATACATTACTTGTAATATATTGATTTTTTCCTTTAACCATTTTTCCAGTATTTTACAGTATCTGAGCTCAGTGCTTGTTTGCATTGTTTCCTTAGGCTATATATTTAAATTATATAAAATGTTTAAACAATTTAAAAAATCTTATATGCAAAAGAGTTTGGTGATTTTACTCTTCTTATTGTCTGTTTCAATTTTTCCCCTTGGGACAAGTATGTAGGTAATAAATTGGGTTCGTATTCCATACTCATTTCCTTTTTTCTTTCCCACTGCACAACAATTATAGGGGTCACTGTTTACTGTTCATGTCTTAAATGTAGGAGAAATGTGAGGAACTTTGCTGAGAAATGGGGACAGATGTAGATTCTCACTGCTAAGTCTCTGAAAACTACTGGCATGTCATTCATAGGATGTCATAAATGACATGCCAGTTTCAGTCCTGTAAGTAAAAATGTGATTCCATGTTTGTGCATCTTATTTGAGTTTTATGCTTGATAATAATTAGAATCAATTAGTTTCCTATTTCATTCCCCCTTCAAAAAGATATATGTTCTCAGTGTAATGAACAGAATTACTATTCTCTTCTATTAAAACTGATAAATGTCTTAAATCAAAACTTCCTCATGTTTTAAACTCTACCTGGTTGTTAGATTTTTTGGCTGTTTTCCCCCCGTAGATAAAAATCCAAAGGTAAAAAACAAAACAAAACCCCCACATATAAAAGCAAAGCTTATTAAAAAAAAGGAGAGAAAGTCTGTGTTTATGAAGACTTAGATGATTTAGAAAATATAAAAATCTTAGTGTGACTTTATGAAGCCTGCTTTTGATTCAAACAATCTGTTTTTAAATCATTATTGCTTCAGTTAAGATGCTGAGATCATTACTGTTTAAAGTACACTTATGACTTTCATGGGATTTATTCACTTTAAAATATTTTGTAGTGAACATGTAAAACGATAATGCTTTTTTGGATTTTAATGGGTTCTGTTTAGACTGCTAGGGTTATCATCATCTTGTCTTGTTGCAGTTGTTTAAGAATTCAAAAAGTCCCTCACTTAAATTAAGATGTTCTTTCATTTATGAATATTTGTAGATACGATATATAGGTTTTGGCATTTTTCCATGTCCCCATACTAAGAGAAGGTCCTATCTGCCTAGGAAAAATGATCATTAAACAAAGAAAATTTGGAGAGTACACATTTTTCTCTTTGTCAAAATATCATAAAGGTTTTCAAATGTCCTTTGCCAAAGGGTGTTTAATTTCTTCATATTCTGTGTTCCTTTTTAAGTATAATTCTTTTATCAATACAAAATTAAAATGAATAGCGTGTTATAAAATTCCAAATAATATCCATGTTCACGTTCCATCCCAGATAAGCTAGAGTGAAAGTTGGCAACATATTACTCTGTGATCTAACCAAGGTTAGCTGAGACTTTGAGTTCTTAATACTCAGGTTTAGTATGGTAGATGTACTGTTTCATTCAAAACTGCTCTTGGGTGAAAAATCCAGCCATATTCTCAGGTGCGCAGGCAAAGTCACTGAGTGCCTTCTTCTCTGTTTGAACAATCCAGAGAAAACAGACCAGAGCAATTTCCAGAATGCAAATCTGGATGACTGTATTGTTATTTCTCTGCTGCATAATCAGTCAGATAAAGGTTTGACTCCAAGTTTTCAATTATTTGGAATTTAATTTAGTGGCTTTTAAGGAGTACAGAATTTATATGATTAAGGGAGAATGTGGGAAGAAACACTGAGGCTGTAGACCTTACTGTTGCACCAGGACAGATCATTTATAGCAGACTGTCATGTAGAAAAGGCAATACCATGTTTTTCTGTCAGGTGTTAGTTGAGTGAGGCATGATTAGGCCTGGCCCTAGAAGATCCTCCTTGTTAGTTAATTGGGTTTTTTCCTGCTACCTGAAATATTTTCATTTTCACAAGCTGCTTGTAGGTACAGTGTAGCACTACACTTTGCTAGGCTAGGCAGACTGCTGGATGCATTGTCTGTCCTCTGCATGCTTTGAGAACTCATCAGATGGGGAGAAGTCATAGATACATTGAGACAAACCCACCAATTATAGTTGGTCTCTGCCTGATTTGAGTGAAAAGGGAGTGTTCTTTGTTTACAAATCATGGAAGCAGATTGATGAATTGCACTACAGAGAATAAGATGTAGAAGGTTTTTCCTTTTCCAGAGGTTAGCTGCAGCTGTTGGGACCTTTGCCTGAGGCATTGCACCCTAGATTTCAGATAGTCTATATCAAAATATGTAATTGCATCTTATTCAGTAGAATTATCCCGTAGTTTTGGGCTTGTAGATATTTTCACATTTATTGATTTGGGGTTTGGTTTTGGATGTTTGGATTGGATTGGTTAGTTGATGAATTGTTTGGGGTTTTTTTCCTGAAAGCAAGTTGGACCTCCTGCAAGTAATAGCAGATATTAAGAGGCATGGTTTGCAAATAGTGGATCAATTGGACTATTGTCCCTCTAAGTCTAAGGGTTCGCTGGTCTGTGACCTGCCAGTGATTTGCATTTGAATCTTTGCAGCCTTGAAGGGTATTAGTCTGGGGTGCAGAGGGTCTGCTGCCTGTTTCATCTTCTGTTTTCTCCTGCTTCTCAAATGGCACCTTAGTGAATGCAGCCTTAGAGATCAAAGTCTTGCTGGACTATTTCCCCCCACCCCTTACATTATCAAACAATAATACACTTCTACATGATAAATTACTCATTCAAGTGAACTTACTACCTGTGATTTGGATGGGGTTAGAAAAATATGGTTGGGATTTTTTATTTCTTTAAAGCTTCTGGAAGCCTGCAAGTGCACTGAAGTGTAAATTCTTCTTTCATATTTTTAGGTAGCATAGTACATGAGCTCAGTGCTTCTCAACTTTTTGTGATTATCGTTACTGTCCACTTAACAAACTTAAAATGCAGTGAGAATTGATTGACTTTATTCTCTTAGTAATAATTATAGTAATTGTGATAATAAATTAAAAGCTGCCCCCTACCCATGAGATACTGAAATGCAGTCTCCATGTGGGCTCTTTTAAAGTGTTGCAGTTAGGGAATTAAACTGGCTTATGAAATAGATTAGACTATGATTAATGGCATTCTATAGTAAAAAGTAGTGAACCAAAATACAATACCTTAAAATCTGCAGACCTGTGTGCATGTATAATTAAGTGATACAAAAAAAAAAATAGAAATCAAGTAAAAAGATAATAATTTCCTTGCAGAAAATTTGTTCCTAAGAATAAATTTAAAGTGTTTAATAAAACTGTAAATATAGTCTAGAACCAGTATTATCACATTGTTTTACAAACAGAAGGAAAGAGTTGTTTGTTGAAGACGTTTCACAGGTTGTATTTCACTTGTATACCAGCAATTAAGGCTGTTTTATAGAAATTTCTGTGTAATTATGTCATAAGTAATTAGATAATAAATGATACACATTACATTACCAGAAAAGACTCATTGGCTGTACAAAATCTGTTTGTGTACTGTTGGTTTGTCTTTACTGCATGCAATTTCAAGGTAAACTGTAAGTTACACTTGCCTGGCATTAATAGGAACTCAGATGAATCAGGGTAAGAAAAGGAGACTGCAGCTTTGTTAGGATGAAATTTATGTTTTGAAAACAGAATTTAAGTGATATTAGAATAATTAATAATGCATTTATGCATTTATTATACATGTGCAAAGGATCACATTGAGTATTTGTTAAATAGAAAAAAGGGACAAATATATTGTGAAATCAAAAAGGATTAGTAAAGCTATTAATTTCCTCGCCTCCATCTCATTTTTGAGACAGCTCTTCCATTTTTTAATTTTTTTTCTTTTCACATTTTTCAGTAT
>NW_005054301.1:11714700-11715112 GCF_000277835.1 Geospiza fortis
AAGCAGAAAAATATGTATACATTGTGCATAGTAGTTGAGATCAGGGCAAGATTTAGGTGCAAATTATTTTTCATTGTATCTTTAACAAGAGATATTTAAATCAAATTTACTTAGATGCTGCCTTCAAATTTACTCTGTGTAAAGTATTTTTCCATGTTAATGCGCACATAGTATTACACATTTGTAATATAAGTATAAAAACATGTAATGTAAATGTGTAAATACAGCCATATTTGTGCCCCACAGCCTTAGTTTGCATGAGGAGTAATTTTTTTCCCATGTGAACATTTCTGTGAGATCGCTGTCTATGCAAAATTATGAATAGGTACCAGTTATCTATATTCAAGTATTGCCTATGCCTAGTGCTTGTCTATAGATAGTTTGCCTTAATGAAATTTTTCTCCCATTGTAT
>NW_005054301.1:11715173-11727673 GCF_000277835.1 Geospiza fortis
ATATGCAGTTTTCCTACTGAGCTGTGTATGTATGATCTAAATCCAGGATCTTCCCATTTAATAAGGACTATGCAATTGTACCTTCACCTGTCTCTTGTAATTATAGGGAATTTTTAAAAGCTGAGTTGACTTTGATAAGTGACCTAAGTTAGTTTCGTAACTGACCTAAGTTATCTTGGTTAAACACATATAAGTTTACAAGAGTTAACCAAGACGTAGATAGACTTATAAACTAAAGATATGAATCAGCTGGGGTGAATGTTAACTTCTAAGCTGGCCAGCCACAGCTTAATTGCAGTTAATGATATATTTCCTGAGACCTACAGCTTGATTTTATCTTATTCTCTTCTCTGATCCTTCTTAGAGACATATTGTCAGGCTCTGAGAGGAAGGTTTTGAATTGAATTGTCAGAAGGCTCTATTAGCATTAGAGAGCTATGGAGTCCTGTAGCACTGCTTATTAAATTTGGAAACATCACAGAATCTCAAAATCAATTAGGTTGGACAAGATTTCTGTCATCATCAAGTCCAACCAGTGATGTAACACCATCTTGTATACCAGACCTTGACACTAAGTGCCACCTCCAGTCATTTCTTGAACACCTCCAGGGACAGTGACTGCACCACCTCCCTGCACTGTTTATTCCAATGTTTAATTACTCTTTCTGTGAAGAAATTCCTTCTCATGTCCAGCCTGAACTTCCCCTGGCAAAGCTTGAGGCCATTTCCTCTTGTCCTGTCCCCAGCTGCCTGGGAGAAGAGGCTGAACTCCCACCTCACTACAAGCCTCTTTCAGGGAGTTGTAGAGAGCAGTAAGGTCTCCCCTGAGCTTCCATTTCTCTGGACTTCCTCAGCTGCTCCATGTGGGACTTACTCTCCAGACACTTCACCAGCTTTGTTGCTCTTCTCTGCACATACTCTTAAAGTGAGGGACCCAGAGCTGAGCACAATACTTGTGTGTGGCCACCTATCCATCCACCCATTAGGGAAACCACACTAAAAAAACTATGTCCTTTTTGTAATCAAAATTTCTAATAATTATTATTTTTCATGACCTAGAGAGACATGGTTATATAAATGTTTTCTGTTTAACTGTCCTCCCTTTCTTATTTGAAAACAATTTTCAAACAACATCTAAGAGAGTATCCCTGAGACTTTCATTGAGTAGTTCTTGCTACACAAAATCCTATTTTATTAGTTAAGAACTAATTAATACAGGAACTGTCAAGCTTCTGCTGCTGGTCATCTAATGCAAAGCCAGGGGTTCAAAGTAACCATAACCCTTGGTGCTGTTAATTTGTTAGTTCATCTAGATAGACCAGGTACATTTCACAGAAGCCAGATTGCCCTCTCCATCATCTTTATTCCACCATATTTATTTTACGTCTATTGGTTGATGATAGAATAAGTTTTATCTTTCATTTTACGCCAATTTTGTGATCTTGAAGTAAAAGTGCATGTGCAAAACTGGTGTCAGGTTATGCCAAGATGCACCATTAAAAATGCCCTGTCCAGTCTTTTCTTACCTCTACATATGTAACTTAATACAGACTGGATATGGAAGATACTTCTCAGACCAAAGTTATATTATTTAGATTACATAATATTGTTAAGAGCAGAAATCTAGTTTCCAAGAAAGGTTGGAGAGTCCCTTGAAATAATTTTGTAACAGAGTGTGGGTTTTGTTCCTAGATTTTGGAATGAGAACATCATTCATTTGTTCTGTGCATCCAACTTATTTTTGACATGATTGCAGCTGGGAGATTCTAAGACATGATGGACCTGGAAGGAAGTGGGGGCTCCACTCATTGTGTCTGTAGAGAGTGCAAATATGTGCATGTCTTTGTGCATGAGGTTTTTTTTTCTTATTGGTTTTAAAATAAGCTGAATTGCAAAAATATGATTTAAAGAGGCACTTGTGATTGAGTAGCTTCTGTACTCTCTGCCTGAGCTGAAACTCTTCACTAGATACTCAGTGCAAGAGGACTGCTCCTACTTACAAGTAAATCAAGTATTAGGCATTCTTATATAGCAGCATATATTTATAGTACAGTACTGTGTGTGCATATAAAAGTATCTATAGTAGTGATATATATTCAGATATTTGCTTAATTTATTTACTTTCTGTGAGTTTTTCTATTAAATCATATGTCTGTGGGAATGGTGAGAAGGTCTTTTGTTATTTTGTTTCACGGTGTTTTTTGGCTTTTTTTAATTGTTGTGTTTAGTTAGTATGTTTAAAATATTCCTCCTCTTAGAAGCTATTTGGCTCTACCATCTTATCATGTGTTTATATCTAAAGCAAAATGGATGTTTTCAGAAAAAAAACTCCTAAGAAAAACTGTATTTATACAGTTTTTAGGAAAACATTTTGTCATTAGCTTTCTGCCATTTTTCCTTTTTAATTTTTTTTTAGTGAAAAACACCATGAAGCTATACAGAACTGTTTGTAGGGGAAAACAAGAGTAAATATGCTCTTACTTTCATAGACCTGAGACATTAATAGTGTTACCACAAGGGTTTTAATTCATGTGTGTCTCCCCTTCCTCTCCATGGAGAACAGAGTAATTACTCCAGAATTTTAATTACAAATAGTGTAGGAGGGGATGTTAGGGTTTAGTATCATTATTTTACTTTATGGTCATGCAAACCCAAAGGTGTTCATTTAGACAAAACACATTCAGCTAGTTACACTTTCTTTTACCGTCTTCTTTCAAAATCTATCATTTTTTCAATTCCACAGATTGTCACTTAAAACTTTAATTTTCAGAATATCAGAATATGATAACTGTGATAGCAAAATTGGGGACTATTTGTGAGCATGAAAATATTAAATATAGAAATAGTGTATTTTAAGAAAGGGACTAAAGACTATCATATTTTCTGAGCACTTTACCTGCTTCCTTTGGGAATTGCAAACCTGTTGATATGAGTGACCATAAAGTTCCTCTTGCTGATGATCAAATTCTCTCTTTTGATCTCACAAAAGGATCACAAAGAGCTTTGAGCAAGAAAGAAATACCCCTTTTTAAATGGTCATAATAAATCCTTGTTTTCCATAGAATTGAAATGGTTCTGGTGATTCACCTTGATTCTACATCTTTCAAAAGAGAGGTCTCCTGCAGAGGATATATAGTTGATAACTTAAGTTTTGTTCAGAATTGCCAAATGATTCCTGAATTATTGTGATATGTATCTTGTAAAAATCAACTGTGGCAAAGATCCTCTGAAAACAAACTAAAACTCTTAGTCTTCTTTCGTCCTGTCAGTCCTATAGATAGATTAATTAATTTTAAAATGTGGTTTCCAGAGACTGATTTTCAGTATTCTTACCAGTAATGCTGAAACACGATTTCATACTTGGATTTAAATCCAAAATTAATTTAGAAAATATTTAACATGCTGTTAAAATAATGTGATCTGGCCAGCAATGTCAAAACATAAAAATCTCAATGTATTTCTAATATCCAGGGTTTAGTTTTTCCAAGGTTTCAAGTTTTAGTCAGTTTCAATGAAAAATGTTGTTGACAGAGAAATGGCAAGTCCCTTAGCACATTTCTATTGGCTGTTCTTTCCTCTGAATTTAATTAAATGACATAACTAATGCATATAATTTTCTGCATTGATTCTTTTAGAAGAACATAATTGTGTATTCTAGCCATATTTATCCAAGTTTATACTGAAAACAGGGCACTGTTGATAGCTGTGATGCTTTGTAATGTTAACAGTGTATCTTCATCTTGAAAACTCATACTCAATTCAAATAGTTATTTTAAAATGGTGTTAGTTTTCTCTTAGACTTGCGGGTACATGGCCATTAAAAAACATTTTAAAAAATTAAAATAAAAAAAAAAGGAAGCATCAGTCTTCTGGGCGTCAATTGAAAATTGATTCCTAGGTTATAGGTTGTCCAAGATTTGTTATCAACATCTTAGCAAATCTCTTTTATGTGTTAGCCATAGGATTTCTTCCAATGATTACTTCTCATCAAGTGCAAATTTTCTAGTTAAAATACAGCATGTCATTCAGAGTAAGTTTATGGCTGATCTGCTACTGGGGAGTACCTGTAAAGCTCATGCATGCTGACTTTAAAGGATTCTATGGAGGAGGGCAGAAATGTCCTATTTATTTATGTATTTGTCTTCTGAAGCTTTGTCAGGAAGCAGCCAGTGCAATGCTTCTTTGGACAATGAGTTTTTAGCTATGAGGAGCCAAACATCTACGGATCTATGACTGGGAAAGCATAAAAAAAGGGATGCACCCACTCTGTCAAGATTGACTAACTTTTGAAACCGGAGTGGCTTTTATGAGTTCATAAGTTAGATCCTGTCTAATGTAAAACTGTGGGAGTTTTAGTGATACCATCAGTGAAGCATATTTAGTTTTAAAATAATATACATTATCTATATTTTATGTCAATTATTTTATATTGAGAAGAGTTTCTTTCAGCAATTCCAATAATGAAATTATGTTATATAGTTTCTTTCAGTTAGAAGTATCTCAAATTGCTATACTTAATTCATGCATTTTCTAAACCCCTCGTTGTCTCTGTGAAGTATTGGCAGGTATTCCACCTGCAACAAATTATATAAGAAATATTAAAAAAAAAGGAAAATCTGAGATGAGGGAGGGGAAAATCTGGTGATTTTAAAGAGAGAATAGGGTTAACATTTGATCTTCACTGAAGATTTTAGACAATACTGGACAGAACTGTTAGTATTCATGCTTTCTGTCTTTTTAAAAATGTTTCATCTGAACAATGGCACAGCCAATATGGATATCTAATTTTCTATGTATACTGCGTTCTCTGCAACTGAGTAAAAATCTATTAATTTTTTCTCTTGTGTAATTTAGTATGTAACCGGCTCATTTTTTATTTTTTTAATTATAAAAAAGTGAAAAGTATAAATGAAGCTTCTCAAAATGCATTACACTTCTTTGCAAATGTAATTTGGAGCTCATGAAACATTAATGCATTAAATGTGGAATGTTGTTTTTATGCTACTGAGAAAAAAATTAGAAAAGTTAAGTTTCTTCTCTATGTTATTAAAACTATGTATCATAGAGAATTCATGGAGGAGTTGGTTTACTCCATTTGCACAGTTTTGAATCATATTTTCTTGAGGGGTACTTATGAAACTATTCAGATTTTTATGTGTGTATATGTGTGTAATAATTTTTAATAATACTTTCTTCAGAACTAGATAATCTTATAAAATCAGCCACCTGTATAACCGACATTGTTTTAGCAATTATTCTTTCAGTGTACACAACTTGACTATGCGCACATTCTGCTTTTGAGAGAAGCCTTTCTATTTATGAGTTAGAGCCTACACACACTGGTGACAGAAGGGCAACTAAAACAGGCAGCAGAGAATATTTTTCTTGTTTCTTTAAACATGATTTGCTAGTTTCTTGCTGTGAGAAATTTGCATTCCAAATTACATCTTTAGTTAAAAGCATGAAAGAAAAATCTTAATGTTCATACTTTAAAGTGGGCAGAATTGTAATTAGGTAGTTACTAAAAGAAGTGGGAGTGACTTTTTTAAGTGCCTCAAAGAGTCAAGGTTTAATATCAAATGCTAATTGAAAAATAGTATTGATTTAAGCCAAAAGAGCAATTTGTGCAAAACATCCTTACACAGTTTTATCTCTAGTAAATATTTCTCCTGCTTAGTTCTGACTTTCTAAGCCTTGTGGTTTCAGATGTAAATTGTTCCCGGGTATTTAAGTTGAAGTTGAGTTTCTATTGCATGACAGTTTTTGTGACTAAAATGGAATTAAAAATGTAACCTCCGCTGAGAGAAGAGGTCTAAGAACTGGAGAAAAATAAACACTTGTGGTGAACAGTAGTGTCAGTATCAGACCAAAATCCTCCTGCAGTGTACCAGCAGATAAAATCAAACATCTTAGAATATCTATTTGCTCTGTCAATTTTTTGTATTTGTAATAATCTATGGTGATTTGAGACAAAACTCAGAGTTGCAATATTTTTTCAATGGATTAAGTTAACCTTGAATTGTCTTGAAAGAAACTGTAATTATGAGGTCAGAAATAACACAAAGAGGCAACATGGTGAAGTAGCAAAATTATATTCATCTTGGAATAATTGCAGGCAACATTTATGAAGGGAATACTACAAGTATATGTACTGCTTGTGATGAGAAGAAAATCATATTAACATAAACATGACTAGAAAAAGAAAAAGTGCATTATGTTGAGGAACAAAGTAGCAGCTAATCTCCTTCTGTAATCCATTGCACTTGTTCACACAGTATTTCAGCTCTAGACATTCTTTTGCAGAAAGAGAGAAATCGAGTTGGAATGACATTTACAGAATTTAAACATGGTCAGGAAAGATGATAATTTATTGGTCTAGGTTTATTTACCTAATGATCTAGCTAAATTTACAAAGAATTGCTTTGCTTTTTATGGATATGTGCCTATTTTTGTAAATAAGTATCAAGCAGATTATCAGAAAAATGTTTTTAAAAGATGTCTCTATTCCTTCTAAGAATTTTCCCTGAAGCCAAAATGTATAATCTGGAACTGAGCAACCAGGAATTTGTTCAGGACACCTCTGAAAAAGTAAATTCATGTTTCAGCATGTGCATGAATACAGTATGGAACCCAGTCCAGAGATACTGAAAATATTGAGAGAAATTCCAGTAGCTTCCTTAAGGCTATGAATATGCAGTAAGTAGAGATTTGCTGTGTAAGGCTACTGTTGGAAGCTGAGCCCAAGTCTGACATGAGCAAACATCTGTCCAGAGCAACCTTGCATGGCTGCCTGCTGTATAGGTGGAATGACTCATGACCTTTCAGTAGCTTGTGCTGCCTTGAACTTGTGGCTCTTGCTGGCAGCGTGGCCAGGGGCTTCCCAGGAGTTGCGTGATAGAACAGAGCATGGCTGTGAATTCTAAGTGCATGCAGGCATCACCTTGCCTGTAATGAACTTAGTTGTCTTTCTGCTTGATTTCAGTAGAACTTCTCTCACATCTTCAGTTGATCCTGATTTTCTCCCAGATTTTTGTTATAGTGCCACTTCACTTTAGGATGGATTGTATGGGACTACTCACAAGCCTAGTGTAGCACTGTATTTATCTTGCCACCAAAAATTTCCTAGGTCATCCTACTCCTCACTGACTGCTCTCTACAGGAATTGGTGTGTTCAGAACACCTTCTCACCAAGTCTAAGCCTGTAGTCATATGAGCAGCTAAAATAGCATGAAATTTTCAGACGTAGAATCCAGAGACCAGAGGGAGTTTTAAAGAGTTTAAAACTACTGAGGAGCAAGAAGACAGAAAAAAAAAGAAAAGAAAAAATATGAAATAGAATGTAGCAATTTACGGTTTTAAGGAAGTGCAGTTATTTGCTTTAGAGATAAAATATAGAATTGTGACAAATTAGGATGAATTTGTTAGATTAGATGGAATCTTTTCTGTAAAGTGTTTTTCTGTTAAGAAAAAATAAACCAGTATTAGACAAGTAGTTGAAAGATTTAATAGAAGGAGAAAGAGCAATTGTCACAAGAAATTCATGGAATGAGTTATAATTACACTGTTGAAAATAAAAGAGGAAAAAGGAAACCTGAATAATATATAAAATGATCCTTGGTTCATTAATCTCTGTGCAATCTCTTAGAAACACTTCACGGAAGTGGAATAAACAGAGCCTGATGCATTTAAATATTTCCACTGTTGAATTGTTTGGTTTGTTTTTTGCAAGTTTTGATGCTATTTTGTATAATCAGTAATATTTCTCTTCTGGTGTAATTTAGTGTAGGCATGTGTCATGCCACCATGTCAAACTTGAAACTTAAAACCATGTTTTTCAACCTTCTTAACATACAGTTACTCTAATTGGTGTAACAGCCATATCAAGTGCTAATTCTTGCTATCTAGCCTACATTTCATCCTTCCACTAAATTTATCAGTCAGACCTTGTATTAGCTGGGTGGCATGTATGGTGTGCGTTTGTGATTGCCATCCCCCCAGTTCTAGAGACTGTGAGAAATGGTAATATAACCAGACCAAATATTGTCAGAGAGAAGGAGGACAAAGAAATAAAGCAGTAGAAAAGTGAAAGGGTGGAATGGGTGAAACTTTGATATGGCTTGTTGGAGGTCTCTACATGAGAGGAGTGGGAATGAGAATTGGCAGGACATGGGTAGTAGTGCAGATTTGGTCATGGTTCGTCTTCCCATGAAACTATTTAGCATTTATTCATGTGCATTCGTAGCTGCTCAGTGCACATTATCTCACTGCAGCACTGGGGAGGATGACAGTGGCAGAGCATAATCACCAAACATCTGGCATTCCACAGTAGATGCTGTTCTGCTCACTTAACTTAGCCAGGACTTTCAGTTTGGTAAATCAGAGGACTTGCAGGCAATTCTGACATGATATATGAATGCAGCATGGGCTTATGCAAGTGGATTGTCAATAAATGGGAAAGGTTTAGGGAATTAGCTGATACAGGGTTTAGGAGTCTAGGATTTACGTGAGCTACTCATGGTGAGTTAAAAGCAGTTTGAAGTGTGTCTCTGGACACAGTGGTTGAGATCCCTAAAGTACCAGGCCTCTTCCTCTGAAGGGCAGAGTTGCATCAAATCTCTGCAGATTGCATTGGGAACTGAGGGCAGCAAACTGCTCTTCAGTTGGAGCCCTTCTTACAGCCCACGTTTCTTTGACTTTTGTCAAGGCTTTTAAAGACACAGTCTTGTTTCACTGAAAATGTATGCAGGGAAATTACTTTGTTTCTATTATATTTGTTATAGTTGGATGACTTTTGGAGGAAGAAGTATTATATTTTTTGAGCCTGATTTTGAACTTTCTTATGCTAATGGAAATACGATGAGAGTGATGCCTGTGGAAGTAATTAATTTGCTTTGTGAGCAAGAAAATGTCATAATCCTTAGTTTTTATGAAACTTATTTGACATGAAATAAAGGTTGAGTTACTTCCCTTTTTTCTTCCTATAACATTTAAACAAAATAAATTACACGTGTTCTTATTTTTATGCATATGTAAGCATATGTTCATAATTGCTTTAGATAATCAATCTCCTTTTTGCAGCACAAGTTTGGCTATAGCCAGGAGCATACACACAAACCTGGAAACCTAATCTTCCTGCGTAGTGAAAGATACCTTTATTGGATAGCTCAGAGCACTTATTTTGGGTAGCAGTTTCTCACTTCTGCATCCAAATCAGTTTCTGAACCCGTTATCTGTAAAAGGAAAATAAGGGCACTGTCCAATTTCCTTGACAGACAAGGAGTTAAGTACTTTTTTCAAAAATGGTGGTCACATAGGTAACAAAACCAAACAGATAATATTTGATTTTTCATTTTCTGAATTGTTTTGTATCATTTTATACCTTTTAACTTAGTGACCGTATGGATTTTAGGCTTCAACAGGAAAGAAAAAAAAAGTTGCATTATTTATTTTCTACCAGCACCTAGACTGCTGTGATCTATCTAATACTTTAGATACTGTGTTATTATACAGCGCAACAAATGTTTGCCATAAATACTTGATATTCCAATATACAAACAAGGAAAAGATTTAGTGAGTAAAAGAAATAGATGGAGATTTCCAAACTGGTAGCAAGATTAGTCTTCCTAATTAAAAAAATCTTAAACATATTTTGCTGTTAAAAATAATTACTAAATTTTTAAATGAAATTTTAAATTAGCTGTCCCAGATACAAGAATGTTACAGCTGAATATCTCATAATAATACAAATGTTGCTCTTCATTTCGAGAAGAGCAGGATTGCTTATGTTTTAAGTAAAATGAGTACAGATGTATTTATGTTTTATTCAAACTGAATTTTCACTGGAATGTAATGATTTTTTTAATGTAAAATAGAGGCATACTGTCTAATTATTTAATACATATATGTTTTTAAAAGATGTCCTGTATGTAAATTATGTGAAATATTCACCATGGCAGGGGTTGTATTTGAAAGAGTATTATCGGTATCTTCCTAAACTAATACCATTTTAAAAGTTGCAAATAAAAGAAACAATAGTCTGTTTCTAAATCAGATATTTAGAAAAGGGTATCTTTATTTCTGAAACAGACAAACATATATTAATCCAGCACATGAAATTTTATGGTTTTTTTTCAAAATGCATCATAATATTTATGTTGTTTGTAATGCTAAATACAAAACCATGTCTGGGCAAGGTGGGAGTGGGTCAGTAAGAAGAAGGAGATAATTCTTTATCTCTCCTCTGATTAGACAGATAATTTTGCCCAATAACTAGAGCTGTTAGTGGTAACCTAATGAACATTTCTGTGTCAAGTGAGAAAAGTACCAGTTTCTCATTCCGAAAATCTTTTTTTTAATTTTGTGGCTGAATTAAGCCATTGCTTTATTTTACTATGCCCATCCTTAAGAAAAATCCCAGCTATGTAACAGAGAACTGGATTTTCATATGTTGCATATGTAATTGTAGTATTACAGGTGCAACAATACTGCCCTGGCATTAAATATCCTATTTACATCTGAAATCACATGTATGGTTTTGAGAGTGTATTTTTGTACTTTCTTATGTTTTTAGAGTTCTTTCACCTAAATTTACATAGGCACTTATGCCAGACTTGATCAGAACTGTGCATATTGCTTATTGACATCTCCCACGGAACCTTTTAGTGTGTCTTAAACCAGTGGAGGCAAGTAAATGTTTTCTGTAGTATGCAGCACAAAACCATAATAATGAGAGCTGTGCAGTGCTGCATTTTTGGAGTGTTACCAAAAAAAAAAAAAACCAAAAAACCAAACAAATAAAACAAAACCACCAAAAACAAAACAAACCCAAACCCAAAAACAATCTGGACAATTCTTCAAGTTAGCAATTACCTAATGTGGTTTATATCTAGAAGTGAAATATCTAATAAAAATTAAGAGTTGTTTCTTTCTTTTTATGATGGGAATACTTAAAAAGATTACTTTAAAATTACCAAATACCTTGATCTACATTTAAAATTACTAGGAGATGTCCTGACTTAAAACTAAGTCTGCCGAAAAATATATATAAAACCTGTCATTATGTATTTAAGTGTATATACAGTGATTTTTTTTATAGGTTTATTTAATATATGGGTGGACAAAATTTTTCTTCAATACCCTTCTTTCACATTACCTTTAGAATAATTCAGCAGCTGATCATTTTTTATTTATTCTATAGAACATGTTCTGTTTTGATGCCAATGAAATTCTGAATTAAAAATTACATATATAATTTAAAACAATCCAGTGCAAAATACAGTATGATATATTATTTTTAATGTAAATATTGTGTAAGTGGAAAATATAAGTGTTTCTCAAGTTTCTAGTATGCTGGATTCTCAAAGATATGATTTTCATGCTAACATAACCATTGGAAATATCTAAGCTTTTTCTAACCTTAAAAAACTTATTTGTAGGCATGCATATTGGTTTGCAATTAGTTTGACTTTATAATGAGGCAGTAAAAAGAGGCTGTTACTAATAGCATTTAATTGTGTTTTATATTATTTTGTTGCTAAGACTTTAGATAGAATTTTGGTGAAAGGACTGAAAAGTTTTGCCCCTACACATATTCCACAAAATTGGGATGAAGGGATATCTGAACTCAAAGCTACTAAAACCAAAACTTTTGTAAAATAAAACATCTTATTAATTCAATGTCCTAAAATAGACAGTACATTAAAACTTTGGGACACATTTGTAAAATGTATATCAAAAACAAAAGCTATGAAAAATATGTATAAATATTGAATTTTTATCCTGGGCATCATTCTTCACTCATAGCAATAAGTCAATAGGTAATACATTTATTGACGTTAATTATGTTGTGTCCATTGAAACTTGTTTAAACAGAAGCAAAGGTAGGATTTATAGGTAAATAACCTTTGTTTGAAGCCATTTGGTAAATTTTTAAATGCACAAATGCTTTGTTTTGTATTCTCAAATTCTCAGCTCTTAGGTACTTTTTCCTGTAAAATTTAATTTCCATAGGCTGAATAATAATAATACAGTGTATCAGATAATGAATTTCCATACAGTGATGTGGGTTACACATCAAAGAGTCAAGATCATGTTCTGTTCCAGACCAGCTATTTCATCTGTCCAAGGTTTAGCCGAATGTTGCTTTGGTTGTGTTTTTTTGTTTGTTTTGGTTTTGGTTTGTTCAGTTTCTTTCTTTTCTTTTTTTTTTTCTTTTTTTTTTATTATTGCTACTATAGATGTTTTAAAGGAAGGTAAAGAATTTCAGACAAATTTTGCCAAAGAAGTTGTTTTGCTGCATTCGCCTGGAAAGAGAGGAATCATGTGAAAATACTCAGTTTGATACAATCTGAGATAATCTTTCCATATGAATATAATAGCTGCATTTGCTTAATCTTTTTGGTCTGAACTGTGCTATGCTGAAAGCAGTATTTTCTGTGGGAGAATGATAGAAATGATTTTCCTGTTAATTTATCTTTAATTCTTCTTAATATACATTTGAA
>NW_005054301.1:11732673-11770241 GCF_000277835.1 Geospiza fortis
TTGAGACAAGATGTCTACATACTCCAAATTTTAAATGCTTTATGTGGATTTTGGGTGGATTGAGGGCTACTGTAACACAGATTCACAAACTGAGACTGGTTTATTCTATAAGTGATAGAGATTCAAATGGTATTTTTTAAATGCAAGAATAACATGGCTTAGCATGTCCGTATCTGGTGCAATGCAGTCCCTGTACATATAATATGCTGCAGCTCTAATAAAAATGGTTGAAAAATCTTTAATGAAAAGAGAACAATATACTCTATTATAGTTCCATAAATATGTTTGCTTCCAGAAGTTTTGCATCTTTGTTTTTTCCTCAAAACTTTAATAATCTATAATAATTTCTTGCAATTACATGTTGATGCCTTTTGTTCAAAGGGTAAGTACTGTGCTGCTTTAACTGGATCTTGGCAGGCAATTTTACACACAGCACATTCTCCTTGCAGCTATATTCATATATTTTTCTCTTAAAATTGTAATTCCCTATTTTAGAATAATTAATTTAGAATTTGTTATTAGTTTAATAGTAAAGTATTTTTCTATACAGATTAATACAATAGCCTCTATATTATATAAGAAAAAAGATATGCAGGAAGGTTTACATTACATATAAACATATATACTGCTATTTGTAAATATTTTTTTGTGATTAAATTAAAAAGTAGTGTAATTTCAGGCTTATAATGTAAATATTGTTTGAACTGAAAACATTCAATATTTTGCTTACAATATATTTTTAGGGGTAATTTAAAATGTGTAGCTTTAAAGAAAAAAAGTTTCACAGATTTATAGTGGTTAAGCAGCTGTTTCCACATTGTTAGGGTATAGAAGTTCCAATTGCCACATTAATCAAAGTATTGAGACTACAAAATCCATTTCATTTAATCTCATTATTGAATAAACAGCTCTGTAGTGATGCCTATTTGTACTTGTTTCTCTAATAAAAATGCAACTGTAGCTCTCAACACAAATTAGTTTTAATTATTTAAATGATATGAATTTGTCAAACATAAATAATCTAACACCTGGTTTGCCTCCTCATTTTCTGAAAAAAAGGGTTTCATGAAAACTAGTAGAGGATGATAATGGGGAATAACAAAGGTAGGTCTATGTATTTATTCCAATTCTATTAATTTTAGAAAAGGACAAATGTGAGTTGATTACTGTCTAAGAGGGTGGAAAAGTAATCTGTCTTATTGCTATGCAAGGACACAACAGAATACAGCAAAGCAGAAGGATGTCTCACACACACTGGTTCTGTGCAACTCCCTTGTCCTATGCTCCTGTCTGAGGACTGGTGACAATGATTTACAGTTTAGCAATCCTTCTTCTGAATACAAGGATCGCGTTAGCAAGCGATAAGTGCTCTAGGTTTTAAGACACTTAATCAAGATGCCAAAATCTGCCATAACAGTCACCAATTTATGTGAAACAAGCCTTCTCAGGCAAAACAAAAGGCTGAATTTCCCTGTTTTTTCTTTGTTTTAGTAACTTCATTTCAGGAGGCCTGCCTGACCTTAGAAGAGGAGTACCCTTAGTGTCAGAAGGGTATAATATCATATATAAGCCAATTGGTAGCTAACTCTGAAAATTGAGATCCATTTGTTTTTCACCACAGGATAGTATAATTATATTTGCTGTTTCTGTCTCATGCTACATTTTGTTTTAAAATATTTGGTATTTAAAACTCTGGATATCCTAACACACTACCCTGAAATAATTTATCATTTGGTTGAGGAAATATATAATCCAGTTGTGGTTGTTGGTGGTGGCCTCATATGGCACTTCAAGCAGTGATAATTTGTATGACTTTCTGTATATTAAACAATTCTTTAATATTGATTCTGTTTGTGGTGTATTAACTGTTATCCTTTCTTGGTAAAGAAAGTGTGCTAAGCAGATAGTTACTGTCTTAAATCAACAAGGCAATTTTAGAGTCACATGAAGCTGTTGAAACCTACCACTCAGTAGTTTGTCTGCCAGATTAATCATCTTTATTGTTCCTTCTGGAGATGTGTCTCTTCCTTTGTGCAAAATATTTCCAGCAGGCAGGCTTATAGTGAGAACTTACGACACTCCCAGGGTATGATTACATGACTGTCACCGTTATTATTGTACCCTACATGTTAGTAACATAGTTCAGGGTTTCAGAAGTAATTTTTTTTTTAAATCCAAATTGCAGATTTTTTCTTAAGCATTTTATATTTCATAGTGCATTTTTTCTCAAAATGTTCTTATAATTATTTTGTGTTAGTAGTCCCTTCTCGGTGCTTTTAATTTAAAATTCCTATACTCAAATTTTGCATATCAGCTTGGTTTTTAAAACCATTTATGGTATTTAATGATTGTTAAATAATCAGTAAATATACTACAGAAAAGTACTGTGAGACTACCAAGTTAGTTTTGATGTCATTGGAATTCAATTAAATGTCAGTAGTAAAAATAAAATCAAAGAGATATGGCAGGCCAGAGTTCTCAACAGGAATGAGAACAGTATTTATTTTATAATAATTTTATAAATTTATAACTTGAAACCATATAAACTAACAAAAAGCATGGACAAATGATGTTTTCAAGGCTCCTTTTATACATCAGAGGACATTAGCTTGTAATCTAGATACATAAAATAGTGTAAGTAAAATGACAGTATTATCTTTGCTGATGTTGCATTCAATGCTGCAAAACCTTCATGTTACTGAAGATGTTATGATGATAAAAATACTTTTAAGCAAAAATATCAGGATAATCATATTTCATATTTGTATCTTTGAAACAATATGAAGTATCTCAGTTTTTCAATATATTTCCCTAAATATATGGAGTTCTTTGCTGCTTAATATGAGCTCTTAGGAAAGTATGTTTATGGGGGGAGGGAGAGAGAATTTGCACTAATATTTTTACTCAAATGTACTGATAAAAAGTAAATATCACTTTAAAAACAGTTGCTTGCTTTCTCTTCTAAAAGCCTACTTGGCAATGTGTCACATTCCAGACTTTTTGAAATTTATAATGGCCTTACCTGGCAGCAGCTATTCTTGTCACAATACATTATTCCTCTTTCTGTACCTAGAGGATGTAGCACACATTATTGAAACACTTCAGTTTCTGCTGTGCATGCTAATTTTAAATTCTGATTGGAGCTTTGAGAATTTTGAGTTTGAAAATATAACATGTAAACAGAAGAGGGCCATAGTTGAGAACCTCTTTTTACGTGGCAGTTGGTGGATACATCATGATATTGTTGCTAGCCTTCCTGTCTGTCTATATGAACATTTTAATTGCACACATTGTAGCACAGTATAGCTCAAAGTTATAAATAATTTGCATCCAATTTGTGTATAATGATTTAATTTGCAATTTTCCTTACTTTGAGTTAAAAGAGTTGGTGTCCTGTGATATTGTCTTCGTGCTTTATATTACCACACAAACAGATGTAAGCATGAGCAGTTGCAGACTGTGAGATGTAGAGAAGACTGAAGAAGGAGTAACAGTGTGATTTTAGAAAAGTCACAGGACTCCAACAGTATATCATACAGATAGGTTTACAAAAAGAAGAAAATATTTTATTTTTGATTATAATGCTTCAAAGAACAAGTGAATTTTCACTGAATTCTTGATCATACCCTGTCAATAAACTCAAACCTCACAGAAATTTATTCTAGTTAAAAAAAAAGTGTTTTCAATTGTCTTGTTATAATCAATTTGCTCTCTAAAATTCAGTTCATTTTTTCCTCCCAATCAAATGACATCATTTGCTCTACAGTGAAAAAAAGGGCAATTTTTGAAACAAAAGCTGGTCCTAATCAGACTGTATTACTTACTGGGAACCAATTTGATTGCATGTGACTAATGCATTAATTTTATCATTATCGTAGGTCATCAAGACAAGTAATGGAGTGTCATCACTAAGTATGATTTTAAGTGAGAAATTGGATTATTTTTTACTCCCACCATCAATGGGCATAGTAGAATTCCTGGCATCCATGGGTTTATATGTCTACTCTTTTGCTATATGCATTTGTCTACATTATGTGGCAGCAGAACTCCTGATGAAAAACACTAATTTCAGTTTTAACTGAACATGCATATTTCTATATACAAATATTTTAAAAATAAATGTTTAATTCATGTGTTTAGGCAAAGCTCAAGTGGATGTAAAAAAGGACACATTGGTGAATGAGCTGGCCAAATTTGCCCCATGTAGGCAAGTACATCACTTCTATCTGCAGATTTGTATGTCAGTCAATAATGTTACTCAAAGGGTAACCATAAAGTTCAGAGAAGCTTGGTGTGATTTGGTGGACAATCTGCTTTGGAGGTGCTGAGCTGCTATGTACTGGTGACCAAAATTAATGTAGAAACCAGTAACAGTTGAAGTGATGAATTCCAGCCTAAGTGAGCAACTCTATAAATATATTACCTAAAAGACATATTTATGGTGGTTTTATTTTCCCAGACTGAAGACTTAGAAGAGAAAAATTTATTACAGAAAACCTGTCAAAGGGTGTTTAGGGTCTCTAAAGTTTCCAGCTTTGCCTTTATTTGAATTCCAATGAAATCAAAGGAAATTTTTGTTAAAAGTGAAAGCCCTCACAAGAAAGCTATGACTTCTAGGAACAGTGAGGGGTTATTCTGTAAAATTTGAATGTTATGGTTGAAGTTCAATCTACTTTCATCAATACTTAAAATGGTGGGTACTAATTTGGAATTAATCACTAATTGGAATTATTAACTATGTCAATCAATCCTGCTCAAAGTTCAATGTTAATAGATGGACATTCCTCGCTATGGTAAACTTGAGATAGACATACCAAGGATAAAACTCAGAAAGAGTTTACATTGTTTCTATAGGAGGGCATGCTCCAGAAAAGAAACATTTTCCAGAATCATACAGTACTGTAATAAATTAATGATATGATTACTAGTGTTTTTGTTAAAAACAATTAAGTGTTGCTGTTTCAGTTTAGACATGTTTATCCTAAATGCTGTAAATATAGAAATCACTGACAAAACCCTGATGATTGTTCTTCTATAAAACTCCACTTCCAGCTCTTGCAAAGATAGTCTTTAAGAATTCAACAGCAACAATGTTTTTTAATATATATTCTCCTACTAAGCATTTTTCCAGTACTGCGTTTAATATTTTCTTCCTTCAAAATAAAGAAACGTTATTATGAGTGTAGCCTAAAAATGCTTCTATACTTATTGTTAAAGCATTGGATGCATACAGCAGATGTCATCCTAATATGGCATTGTTCTGGACTGATATCATCTCCAATTCTCTTGCCTCTAACATAAAATAAACTGATTGATCTAATTTTGTTTTTCACTTCTAATATCAGTAGCAGAAAAAAAAAAGGGAGCTCTTTAATATCTTTTAAACAAAGAAGGTGAGTTTGCAAGGTTGAATAATTTATAAGGATGTTTTGTAGGACAGGAGATGACCTGGTTGGCTAATATTTACATATTTAGTTGAAGAAATGCAGCCATATGTGTCTTTCAACTACCTGTCCATTTCCACACACTCCCAAAATACATCTGCTTGATTTCAAAGTGGGTATAACAGGATAAAGTAAATAAAGAATCAAATATGTCCTCTGTTAATAAATTTTGATGGGTTTATCTATCTTTGATAGACAGAGCAAGCACGTAGCACAGCAAGATACCACACAGGTTTGTGAGCTGTAGAGTAGGCAAAAAAAAAAGGCAGTATATGCTTCCAGTGTATATATATATATATTTGTATATGTTTATGGTTTTTGCAGAGAACACTTTCCAGGACTGCACATCATTATATCAAAGCCAAAATATTGTGTTCCCCCTGCACAAATATTTCACACTTAAAGAATTGTAATTTTGACACCATTTTGTTTAATCAGAATTTTTCTGTCTAGCTCACTTGAAATAAGAATGCAATTTCTACAGAAGTGTTCAGAAAACTGGAACTGTCTTAGGAGGGTAAGTTAACACCTCCCTCAAGGAAGCAGCAAAGAGGTAATTTCAGCTACACAGGCTCTGTGTTTTGTTTAGAAATGTAAGACCAACTGTAAATAATTTTAATATCAGTGTTTCTGAAAATGATTGAATAATACTTCAATTGAAAGATTAATTACCACCTGAGAAGTCTTTTTTAAAATTGCAGCATGTTGTGACCACTGATTTTTTCCAAACGACCCTGACTCCTGAACCTCTTGCTACAGTGCATTGCAGTGTCATAACTGTGCTATTTAGGGTAGAGACAGTAAAAATCAAGTAAGTCAGCCTAAGCCCATTGTGTCTGGGAATTCATTCTATCTGCAGGAAAACAAAACAAAGCAAAGGCTCATGTCACTGACACTTACAAGTCAAGCAATTCATTCCTCCTTGGAGTCTTCCTCATCATTTTTTTCCAGATGGATTAAAAGACAAGTTTCCTCAGTGCAAGGTCAAAATGTGAGCTATGACTACACAGTGTAGGGTAGATATGTTTTGAAAGTTTATTTTACAGCACTTGAAACTAATTCCCACTTTGGCAAATGTCTCTTAGCAAGCAAGCATAAACCTCACAGAAGCACAGTGTTAGAATACTGTCAGCTTAGGTTTTATAGTTGTTTTCTCTTGACTTAGTGCAAAGGAGAGCACATGCATGAAAGCTTTCTCCTACATTACCAGAGATTAGTCAGAACTCTGGCATTCATGGTGGCAAAACTTGAATTGTTTAGGACAAAATTCTTTTTACATCACAGTCTACATAAACCTATTAATAATATCAAGTATTAGTCATGAAGATGAATTTGCTCTGGAAATGTTAAGAAAAATAAAGAGATTTGAAAATGCAGGTGCTGTATGAAGGAAGGTGTAAGTCAATTAATGATAATAAAATGTTGGAGAATACCATCCTGGTTACACAGCAGCTCTTCATTATAACAGAGAGTTTGCAGCAATGAAGCAATTAGTAAACGCCCTTTTTGTAAATAGTGTGGCTTAGGAGGAAAAAAATTTCTGAAGAAAATAAATTATCTCCCTGCATAAGTGCCTCCTTGAAGTATATGAAGCTATTCTCATTATTCAAGCTAATCTTTTTTTACAGGTAACTTTATTATTATATAGACTCTAATGAAATGAATATTAATGATTGAAAGAGCCTGATAAGTTACTCAGCATAAAAAAATCTATTTTTTACTTTGTAAGTATTGTAAGTCTCTAAAACCACTATTCTCCATACATCCATCAGTGCTACTGGGGTTAGAAGGGCCTCTGTGTAAGAATCAGCATAATTTGGTCTTACATGAGGAAAACACAATAAAACTGGAAGTGTTATCACTTTGATTACCAGTTTTGCATTAGTGTGCATGTTGTATAATGTGCTCTGCCCACAGATAAGACATTGTATGCTGGTACTTGTTTCAGTGAGGTGAGTGGAATTTGCAATTCAGTGAGACTTTTTAGAGATCAAAGCAAAGGACAAAGGCATGTGTAAAGAGACATATGAAAGAAAATATCACTGAGTGCCACATTATTCCTTCTAGGCCCTATTCCATAATCAATTTGAATAAGTTAATTGATGTAGATACAGTTCAGCCTGGCAGAGATGATAATCTTAATTAGGAAAAATGGTCACACTGCAGGGATGTAGGCTGCAACTGGAGGTGCACTTGAAATAAAGATCTGATGCTATCATTGCGGAAATTGTTTCTAGCTCCTGCATATAAGGCTCATTTATCAAAGCCCCAAATGTTCTGACAGTTTGCATTGTACAAGTCACCTTTAAGGGAATACTCTGATGCCTTGTTAAGGAAATACTGTTATTCCTGCCTGTATGGTTTCCCATATAGAAAAGTCTAGAACCCAACCCACATATCTGTCCCCAGGCTTGAATATGTAAGATATCTTTATCAAATGTAGCTAACTTAGAGGTATATCCCTTATATTTAGGCACCATCAGGTAGTTTTGTATGATGGCCTATGACTGTTATTTGGAGATATTAAATTTCTTTCTGAGCTTCATTAGTACTCACTTCTTCATTTTCACTATGTAGCAGTGGAAATAATTCTTTGATAACATTGTTCTGGTGACCTTGTTCTGATAAACTCACCTTTGTCAAAAGGACAGTTCCTTCCTACTCACCACATATTTACAATAGATCTATAGAACCAAAATATTACAAACTTTTTATGGTTATATGCTCAAAAAATTATCAATAGATGTCACTTGAGTGATATAACACCAGTTAAACATTTTTAAAAGACTGCAATTTTAAGCATCTGCAATAAAGCCAAAGAATGGAAATTACATTACTTGGCCTTTATGTAATTCTGCATTCTACTTTAGAGGTTTACATCTATAACCACCACCACTGTGATGGTGAAGCTTGAGCACCTCACCATTTCAGATAGATTCCATAGTCACATTGCTAAAATTCTGCTTTTACCTCATTCCACCAAATGAAAAAATAAACAAAATCTACTCACATGGAGGTCCCATCTAGATCTGTGAGAGAGCCAGTTAGAACATTTTTACCAAAAAGTAATCACACCAGATGCAGAGAAATGAAGGAGCAAGTATAAAAGCAGAGTGGATAACCTTATGGTATGCTATACTCCTAGCAGTAAGCTCTGAGAGCATGGTAATTCACATAATAGTATTGATGTAGCCTAAGTAGTGAGTAAAACCCAGCTATTTCTAGCAGAGAGCATACAACCACTTCAAACAACAACAAAAAAAAAAGGAAGCAAAATCACATTAATTTTGCTTCCAACTAGTATTTAAAAAATTATTTAAGAATTTTTGCACTATAACACAACCATCAAATTTTAAATGCTTGGTAAAACAATAATTTCTTGGGAGAGAGGTATGATGCATATTGGACTGCAATAATGTGAAAAAAAAAACTTGTCCTATTTTAGAATAATTAAGTTTTCACTTCCACTTTGCATTCAGTAATGTTATACATAATTTAGCACAGGTATATGTACATATATATATACTTCTTTGAAAAGCTAAAACTCTGCCACTTTCCGTCCTCAGAACCACTAGTCAACAAAATTCTTTCATTTTTCTCATCTTCTCCTTGATCATTTTTAAATGAACAACATTTTAAAATTTGTGCTTTGAAAAGCTATTTTCCCATTCAGAGGAAGTCTGAATAATTAACATATTCTAGAAAATGTGAATTTAAACTCTTAAGTTTTGCTACAAGTAAGGCAGTCCACTTGTCCAATTTTTTAATAGAAAAGATGGCTATCAAATTTACTACCCCATTACATTCTCAAATTAAGTCTTTTAATGCATGAGCTTGCTAACCCTGAGGATCTATGGTCAGGAGCAGGTTTCAAGGCAACAGTAGTGCCTCTCTGTAAATCTGGTAGCCTGCTTCAGTTTTCTGCTGCATTCCCTAATGCACACTTGCTGATAACTAATTTTTTTCAGCTTAATTTTGCACATCTCTAGATTAGCACCCTTCATGACTTCCTCTGGGAGGTTTTCTCTCAAGTCTTTTAGTCAGTCATTTTTCATGGCAACTGATCTAAGTTTTCCTTGTCATTTTTCATTTACCTCCTTCATATTTTATAGCTTTTTCTCTCCTTGACGACTTGATAATATTAAAGAAATTGAACAGATGCTCTCACTAACAAAAGTGAATGCAAGTTCAATGATGGAAAAAGAGAAGAAATTATCTCTTTTCTTCCTCACATTCATGAATAATTCCCACACAAAAATGGAGCAAACTTCCATTAAGTCATATATGTGAACTGATTACAGCTTGGTCTCAGGCAAATACCAGAAAGCCCTTCAGAGGTGCACACATGCATTTGAGAACATTAGAATACAAACTTAATCCAAAAAGTACAAAGCCTGTCCTCTCAGAATATTTTTCATTTTCATTCCTTGAGATTTGCTTATGACTGAAGGGTCTAAGCATCTCCATAACCATGTGTAGCCTTTTGTCTGTTCCATGCGTAAAGGATCAGCTAGGACAACACTAGTCACTAGTTTCAGAATTAACACAAGGAAACCTCTTTGCTGGTTCACATTTATACCAATATTGCATTGACTCAAGCAAATTACACATTTAACAAGGCAATTCAGTTAAACTAGTGAAAACTTATCTGGAAGAAGGTATGCCAAATTTTCAGTAATTCTTTACTGATTCAGAGCAGGATTTAAGAGCATCCACGTAAGAGAAAATATAAAAATATAGTTGGTAATTATTTTATGTAAACTAAGCTAAAAACCATGTTTCTGCTTTTTCCATCCAAAGTCAACAAGTCATCTCAAGGCACAAGAGTTTTCAGACCTAGAGCGTAAGACTCAGCAATAATCCAATTTGGGAACAAGATGTGCTGCTTGTTTTGTGAGCCACTTTTCACAGTCTCAAGATCTAGTTTGGAAGGTACCTAGGCAATTACAGACTGAAATAGGCTTTTTTGTTTTTGGAAATACTCATTAAACTCATGTTTAATGCTTTTGAGATCACACTAGACATCCATCTACACCTTCATCTACACCTAAATAATCTTTACAAATCCAGCCTTTAGGCTGGGATTTCATTACTCTCTCTGGTTTTGAAGCAAAGCTAAATTAGAGTCCCACTTCCTCAGGCACCTTGTCCTCCCTCATCTTATCTGAAGTTTATAGCCTTTCTAGTCTTATAGTAAAGGTAATAAAGCTTGGAGGCATCATTTACAAAATCAAATTTAAAAATCAAATTGAAAAATGTTCCAAGTACAGTAAATAAGAAGAGCAGTATTTTGACACAGGCTGTTTCAATGTGCAGTTTACAGATATCTTTATCATCACAGGTGAGGTAACAAGCTGCAGCACATGTGGCATGTTTCTTGAAGCCAAATTGCTTATTCCTTAGTTTTCTGTTTGTAAAAGATCCATCCAATAGAAGTTCCATAGCAAGTCTGTAATTACCAGATTCCTGATAAAGCGATTTCTTTATTTATTTTGTCCTAAAAAATGTTATATGAGGTAGATATTTTCTGTCTGGAGTATTTTTAAAATGTTTCCTTATTTATACATTTTATACACTGTCTGGTTTTTTTTTGTTATTCCAAAGGGGCCTGATCCAAACCAATAGATGTAAAGGAAATTACTCTGATGAGCTTTGGAATATCACCTTAGAAATTATATAGCAGAGTTTTCTTGAGCTATAATTAGTCAGTCATCCTTTCTAGTGAGCCGTTCCAAAGTCTTTTACAGTTGATTTTTTACAGCACTTGTCAAAGATTGTTAACCTATGATATGATCTTTTCTAAATACAGGATAGTACACAGCCCTCAGAGACATTTGCTCATTACATGCCTCTAGGGGTTAGACACTTAATGATATCCTATCAACATCAGTGAGAATAAATGCAGAATGTACCTCATCAGTTACTGAATCACAAAATCACATATTTTTTGAAGTTGGAAGAGAATTCTTGAGACTATGTAGTGCAATCACACTGTTCAAGCAAGGTCAATCAAAGTTTTTGCTGAATTTCAAAAGATTCCTATCTGCTCAATTCTCCAGCCTGTTTGTGTCCCTCTGAATGGTAGCACACCTATCTAATGCCTATTATTTTATAGCTATTTCTCCAGGTTTTGTATCAAACCTGATCAGGATGAGCCCTTCCCCATCACCCATGTCATTAATGAAGATGTTAAATGGTTATGGTGCCAGTATTTGATCCCTGGAGTATGCTGTTAGTGACTGACCTCCAGCTGCTCCCCCCTCCAACCATCCTCCAGGCTAAACAGATCCAGCTCTCTGTCTTCCTATGGAAGGTGCTCCAATCCCTTAACCCCCTCTGTAACCCTTCACTTAGCCCTCTCCTCTGGCTCCATTTCTCCCTGGTACTCAGGAGCCCAGCACTGGAGTATTGGGAAAGGATCACCTCTCTGTGCTTGCTGGCAACACTCCTAATTACAGCCAAGGCTTCCTTAGCCTGCTTTGTCATGAGGGCACATTTTTGGCTCCTCCTTAGCTTGTTTTCCACCAGATTCTCCAGGTCTTTTTCTAAAAAACTGTTTTCCAGCCAGTTGGCCCCAAAATGCATTGTTGCATGAGGTTATTTCTCCCGAGGTGCAGAACTTCACATTTTTCTCTGTTGATTAAATGGAACAGGCCAAAATCTGGGCTTCTGATGACCAGGGTAATGATTCTGCTTTTTGCTCTAGTCCAGTCTCTTAAAATACTGATTTCCACTATCATTGGTTACTGCAGTCAAAGGATGTTTCTGAATTCCACATCCCTGACCACTTCTTCCCTGTTTTAAGTATGAGTTGCACCACTCCTTATTAATTCCTGCATCACTTGTGTCAGAGGCTGTTGTCAGTGCAGTTTAGAAACCTCCTAGTTTGCTTTTCCTTGCTACGTTGTCTTTCTAGCAGATGTCAGGGTGACATGTCAGGCACAAGACCCAGCAACTGGGAATATGAGACTTCTTCATGTTGTCTGACAAAGATCTCAACCACTCCTTTCCTATTAGGAATGACCTATGTTGATCTGCCCACCAGTTCCCAACACAGCAGCTCTCAGGTCATCACTCCTCACAAGGCGGAGCTCCATGCATTCCAACTTGTTTCTCACACAAAGGACAGCTCCCTCCAGCATTCCCAGCCTGTGGTTCTGAAGGGGCCTGTGTTGTGTTTTGCAGCACTCTGTTGTGTCATCTATCCCACCACATCTCCATTCTTTAAATGAGGTCATAATCCTGTAACTGCGCACGGACTCCCAATTCTTTCTGTTTTCTGGTCTGTGTGCATTAGTGTACAGTCATTTCAGGGGGCACTCAAGTGTGGTGACTCCCCATGAAGAGAATAAGACATTCCCTCACAAGACTTTGGCACAAACACTTCTTTATTTACATCCCTGTGCTTCTGGCAATCCCACTTCAACCTGCTATTTTGATTGCTATGTCCCTTCTGTTCACAGCACCTCAGATCCTTTGCCTGCCTACCCTCTCCTCCACTTGCTATCATGAAGGAAAAGATCAGCAAATACGGTCATGCTCTTTTCCAGATACATTTTAACTTGTTTAACCTCATATGAAAACCTCATGTGAAAAGTACAATTTCTAATAAAGAGTTTTTTATACATAGATTAGCACACTTAGTACATTACTTCATTGCTCTTCATTAGCAGAAAGATTCAGGGGCTGGAGTTGTTAAGTCTTGCTAAAGTTGTTAGTCTTGTTCTCAAATAAATCTTCTAGGAAAACCAAGGTTTTACTCAAAATATATTGCAGTATTTGACTCACCAATGCATTTTCAGTCTATTTTCAGACTTGTATTTTATTTACACATTTATTGGACAAATCTGATTGATATAGTTTCCTATTAATAAATTACAAACTTTCATTCTATATTATTGCTTGAGTTATAGCCCTCCCAAATGCCACTGTGGTCTGTCACATTGAGATAAAACTTTTAGTGATGCAGTTTTCCTCCCTAGTGCTATTTCACCTTACTGTTGTAGTTCATTATTGCTGCAATTGTATTATCTTTTCTTTGTATACATTTTGAAATATCTAAATTTGATTTGCTGAAGGCATTTAATTTTAATCAGTAAGCTAAGATTAATAATTTAAATTCAGTAGAACAAACAGAATTTGAAACGTAATAGAAAAATCCATTTAAAATTACATTTAATATTGGATTTACTTGTTTCTTATTGTTTTGTTATAAGCAAAATTGTAAACAGTTGACTTTGTCAATGTACAATCTGACAAAAATTCAGATTTACAAGGAAATTACAATATTCTTGATAATAAGTTGCAGTAATAATAATAAATTAGTATCTTCTCTAGATTAAATGTTCATTATCTTAGCAACAATTACTGTAGAAATGTTTAGTAGCTTTGCACATAGAAAAGATATGTTTATCAGAATCCACATTGGACTTCATGGTTGTTATATTATCTGAATACTTCGTGAAATTTTTTTGGTCAATTGGAGTTTTTTTAAATTTATTTTTTCCTTTTTTTTAAAAAAAAAAAAGAAAAGCTTAATTTAATTTTAACCATTTTTAGAGGCAGCATTCCAGTATATAGGTAGCCAACATTTACGGAAGAAGAAGTTGTAAAGAAGAACAACTAATTAAATACAACTCAAATATCTTTAGAAGCTTGAAGTCCTCTGAGTGACATACAAATTGCCCACATAATTCTAGCCACATGATACAGAGGAAGGAGCAGTCCTCTGATACTTTAGTTGTCTTCTACACAACAATATAACTGTCTTCGTGACTTTGACAGCCTGAAGTTATGTAGTTTCATTTTACAGCACAAATTTAGCCCTTTTAGAAAGAAATCTGCACAAACCAGCAGAAAGATCATGGGCATGTTTAGGCTAGCCAGAAAAGCCAGAAAGGCAGCCCAAATGGAAGGAGCATCTTTTCAGTCTCATGGAAGAGCATATTTTCTATTGCCTCACTTTGGGTCTGAATGGATATGTGTGTCACAATTTCAGATACTTCCAGAAGCTATTCATTTGTCAAAATCTTGTCTCATAGAGCTCTCAATAAATCTATCACCTACTTTCTGATCCCCCCAGTTTCTAATGTAGTAACATAGGGATTAAAACATCTGTGTCAGTGCCTGCTGGAATTTGAAAGTTCATCCACATTCTAAGCAGATATCCACTAACTAGCACAATAAGTGAGCATTCTAGAATAGAAACACTGCCCTGCAGTATTTAGCATTAAAAATTATTGTGTAAGGTGTTCAATGACACTAATATTCAGTTCTTAGTTCTCTCCCTAGTGGTTGCTTTACTTACTGTATTTTTTCTTTGACCCAGCAAGCATTTAATTACACTGTGCAAAAGAGAGAAACTTCAAAAGAAATTTAAAATACCTTTCATTAGTACTTTTTGCCATCATTCAATAACTAACGATCACTTTAAAAAAAATTTAAAAGCAGAGTATGACACAAAACCTAGATTTTTACAGATTGGCTGAGTGCATTAACTGTTGAGTTAATTTATAAAATAAAGAATAAATTTAATCTCATTTCCTGGTCTCTTTTTAGGCAGAAATAGATGAGTGTTCACAATGCAATTTTCAAATGAGTTCCATATGTGAGATAATGGAATATGCAACTCAGATTGTAGGGGCCACACATCAGAGAGAAAGCAAGCTTCCTGGGTGTGCAACCTAGCTGCAAAAATATGAGCACATGAGACACTCTTGGCCAAAATCTAGATGTCTAGAGAAACTAAAAATTAAAATAAAAAACCATAAATATCTTCAGAAATTGCCAATATTCTGGATTCAGAGAGAAGTAAATAAGCATTTTCAGAATTTAAACAGGTTCAATGCTAATTATCTGTAAAGCGCTTATTTGAGTGGTTAGATATTTGTGTGGGTTTGAGCCAACTATTGAAACACAAAGTACACGTCAAGTAATGTTTAAGGTAAAGACATGAAAGACTAGTCTACATGTATTAGCATTCACTTTTCTGTAAGTGCTAAATCTGTTCCCCAGCAGTATGATTTAATTTGCCACTTGGTTGTAAAATGGTACTCTACACTGAGATTAGGTGTTCTTTATGAGCATTGGCACAAATGTAGTAAGAGTGAGTTGCCACCGTAAAAATTGTACAGGATTGGTAGATGGGAACCATATCTCAGTCAGGGTGTATTGTGGGAGCAGAGTGATTTAGGGCAGTACAAAAAGAGAATTGTTATGGTGATGCATTATCTGTGGGCAGAAAACCCATGACTACTGAGACAATTTGCTCAGCACTCACATGAACAGCTTAAGGAAGAACAGCAAAATGAAAGCAACATCTTTTGAAAAAACTCTAAAATCTGTTTGGGGTGCTTTTGATTTCATAGCATTGTTTGTTCCTCAGTGGACTAATAATTTCTTCAGACTTTTGCATTTTGTTTTAGAAAAATACAGTTATATAAGTTTTAGGTAAAACCACAGAGCGTGAGTTATCCTTCTGTTCCGAGTCCTAGCTAAAATGATAAACTAACCAAGGAAAACAATGAAAGAGTAGACTTAGATATAATGATTACTTACCATTATTAGCTGTACTTCATTTTTTTTTTCAAATTTCCTCAAACTTTTGGTATTCAAGCATTATAAATCAAGCCTAAGCACAATAAGATGTGGTTTTAAAACCTAATTTGTGGACTGGTTTTCTGATTTTGATTACTTTGAAATGCTCCTTCCCCACAAATGTAACAAGTAGAGATGATAGATGAATAACTTGATTCTGGAAAATATTTACTTCTGGGAGCAGACAATTAAATGGAGATACATTAATAAATCAAATTAATAATTAGATTAAGCAGAAAAGGTACTTTTGCATGCATTTTTTTGTGATGGCACATGAGACAGGCCTTCAAAAACCACTGGAGTGAAAATACTGCCTTTCTTGAAACCGAAAAATGTCTAAGGTCAATCACACAAACCAGAGCTTCAAGACAACCATCTCTGCTTTAAAACATGCCTTCATACATCATATGTAGCTGATTCTGTGTGGATAGCAACAAGTTGGAAAGAGGTGTGGGTTGAGAGGAACTGGTCTCCAGAAGGAATGAAGAACCAGACATTTTACCCAGATTTATGAAAGTAAAAGAAAGTTACAATTTTCAAACTTTTTATCATTATTATTTTTAAATTCTTTAAAAAAAATTATCTGAGATGAAGGAAAAATTTTAACTGACAGTCATACTTTTAGTCTTATGGTTATTTTGGGGGAATAACAAGACTGAGTTTGCAAGGGTTAATACTTTCGTTTAGAAATTATATTTTAGAAAGATCTCAGATATGTTTTCATAGTTTAGAGTGCAGCAGAATATGAATCAGGGGTATATGTGCCAGTCCTGTCCTGTGAAAAACATTTTAAGGAGGAACAAGTACGTTTTAGTGCCACAGTAAAAAGGGATGTTAATAATCATATTCACAGAGAAGTTGTTTTCTGAATCACCACCACTCTTTAAAGCTTTTAAAATACAATAGAACTGGAATATTTTTCTCATAATAAACTGGAATTCAAAGCTGAGACCAACTACCACTCCACTAATGACCCTATTCTTTGATATTATGGCTATAGGCAGTGAACATTAAAATGTCCAGCGTCTCCAGTCTGACACATCAGATGTCTCCTTGTTGTGTTGAAACAATTTGTGTAAAAGTGTTTATTTAGCATAAGACAGATGTACTGTGCATAGTTTAGACTTAATATTCTCTTATTATGCTGAGGAGATTTTGCAGGTTGTCGTACAATATTTTTTTAAATATTTCTTTTGTCACATATACTCCTATCATAAGCAAATGTCTGTTGTGCACAGTACAGTACAAATGTCAAACTGAAAGCTGATACAAATAGTTACAGCCAGCAAATGTAAAGTGTCTCTAAGAATAAAATTGTTATATTTAATGCAAAAGAATCTAGATTGAAAAAAAATAGAGAGTGAAGAGGAGAGTGGGAAGCTTATAAGAAGCAGGCCCTTGGGAAGAGAATATAAGGGAGATGATATGGGCTTATGATTTTCATTAAAAGATAAATCTGATGCAGGTCTAGGAACAAAAAGACATCATCAGAACTGCAAAGGAGACAGATAAATCCTTGCCGTAATCTGTTTCCTGAAAACATGCAAGAAATGAATGACTATAGGAATGGAGTAATGGAAATAGGATTAAATGTAACAGCACAGTATCCTCAATGGTGCACATTTAAGAGTTAAACCAAGAATTTTCATTAACTGGAAGATCATCAGCCAGAAGCGAATGAAAAAGAATTTAGCCTTATAAGTGGATCGGCAGATGTCGCAAAGAGAAACCAACTAAGAAAAAGGTAAGTGTCACTCTAGAATATGCAGGAAGATATGCCTCCAGTACAAAACCTGAAAAATTAGTATCACTGCACATCACTTCTCTGAAATATGGTAAACTACTGTGATCACTCATATTAATCAAAGCTTTAATCTGCATGGGTAAAGGTGAGTGCTACTGGGATAACCAAAGGAATAGAAAATCTTAAGGATGTTATTTGTAGGTACAAAAGTGAGTTAAACAGAAAGGAGGAAGACATACAGAATATTAAAATAAAAAATTATTTCAAACTCCTGATGAATACACTGAGTCTGATAACTAAAATGCTTTCACCTGTCAGTGTGGTATTCAAATGGTCTTTCATTGCAGCTAGCAGAGACAAAACCCAGCTATAAGACAGTTGGTATTTCAGTCAGGACCAGTAAAATAGGTTGGGAAGACTCGGTCCTATCCAAAGTTGTCCATTTCTTCAGCCTTCAGACAAAATAGAGCTCTAATTCAGTTTTGAATAGATTTCTGTCTCATGTCTCTTAGCAAAGACAAAGATCCTGATCAGCACACATCCTTCACTGCTTTGAACACCTCTTTTCAGAAAATCCATCCCTTTTTTTAGGCCAGAATAGTTACATGCTCCTTGCTGAACTTCTTTTGAAATTACTCCCATCATCCTATTTCAGTATCTTAATGTGTTGAGATAATAAACTTGGGTCAGTATGATCTTTTGAAACATCAACTACATTTATGATGCTGGGGATTGATCGATCAAATGAGGCAAATGAAAATGTTAGATGGAACAGTGGAAATTTTGCAGGTTCCTATGAAACTGACACCCCCAAGTCTTCAAATACCAAAATAAATATCCAAATTTATACTAACACGATTATAACTGGCTAGCAGAATTGCAGCATTTGTAGCAAGCATCCAGTTGTAGAATTTCTACAGCAAGCATCCAGTAGTAGAAAAATTTCTAAACCAAAATTGTTGTGACATTAAAAAAAGCCTACAAATCCACAAGGTCATCTCTTTTGTAAAAATAGCACTTGACCATGCAGGTACTAAAAAGCCAAACAAAGAGTAATGTATTTCTATTAACTTCACTTTTGAATTATGCATTTCTGACTTTTTAGCATATCATTTAAGCACATTTATAATTGATAGGAAAAGTTTGATTATTTTCCTGGGCTATCATATACTGAAAAATAATTGAGCCTAGAGGTGCAGAAGGCAGCTTCATTCTTCCTAATTGGGTTCATCTGAACTTTTTACAATCTAGTCTGAGAAAATTTAATTGATAATTAACAGCACTTCAATTCGTCTACTCATGAGGCTTTAAAAATACATGAAAAGCTGACAACTCATTGAATGAAAAACAGTGTACACAATTAAATATAAAGAAAATCTTGATTGCCTAAATCAAAGCTTACTGTGTTAGGGAGATGAATGAAATCTGTTACATAAAGACTTCTTTTAATGTCCAAATTGGTTTTTAAGAAGCAAATATATTAACTATCAAAATATTCAGTGTCCCATCACATTTCCCTCCCAGAGACCAGAGGAACCAGCCATCCATTACAGGAGGTCAGAGGCACTTTTTTCTGTGAATTGCAGCTTTTAACTGCTGGCTTCTGGCACTAGGATGTAATAAAGGTTGTAACATTTAACCACATGAAGTCCAGGCAGATGTTATTCAAGAAATGTGCCCTTTTTTTACCAGATTCACTGAATTGGAGATAGCCCAACATACTTTGCATCTAAGAAGTTAGTGGATTTATTTCAATGTTGCTAATAATGCATGCATCTCTTGCCTATCTCCTGAAGATAACAAGTCACTGTATAGCCCCCAAGAGGCAAGTTCAATAACATTTCATCTCTATTTCCTATCTAGATAATCTGAGGTACAAAAAACTGCATCACACTTGCTGCAGTCAGTATCTGAACTGGAGCTAGAAGTAAAATTATGTTTATTTTTAGGTTAAATTTTAGCAGTAAGACCATGTGCAACTTCTTTATGCACAAGAAGGAAAGAAGCACGTAATTACATTGAATATGTAACGGAAATGCAATATATATATATATATATAGGTGTGTGTGTGTATATATATATATATATAACAGTTTGAAATTCAAATAAACATATGTTCTCCCCAGGTACATCTACAGGGAAGATGATGATAATGTTATATAATCATGCCCCACTCTTATGAGACTTTTTCAAGACATTTACTTTTCTCTTACTATAGTAAATAAACTCTAAATTTGGAAGGATATTGGGAAGAGACAGTAGCTGAAAGAAAAATTCCAGCCAACCATAGATGGGATAAAATAATAAACACAGGTGCATGTTTGACAGATGTTTAACAATTTTTACTTCAGTAGGAAAAGGGTCAACACAAGAATTCCCAAAACGTACCTGTGAATATCATCAGACAATCATTCAAGCAAGGAAGCCATAAATCCTGGTGGTGAAGAGACAGGGAAGTTCCCATGTTTCTGGTAAAAGTGAGTAAATAATAAATCCTGAACAAGAATGTAAACTTGTTCATTCCAGTGGGGTTGCCAATTCATCTCTGAGTCTTAGTGCAACTCCAGATTTTTGGAAATTGAGATGGAGCATTTGAGAGAGCCACAAGTTTGGCAGGATTATCAGCCTCTCAATAAATATACATTTGTGTGGTTGATCCCTGTTGCAAATTCTCCAGAACAAGTAAAATTGCATGAACAAGCAATCTCACTGTCATGAACAGCTTAGACAGGTCATGAAGAGGCAAACGAACGAGAAAATATCTTCTCCTTCCTTCCTTCCTTCCTTTCTAAGTCTAATTCCACTGTATATCTTTTTAAACTTAGAAGAATGCAAATTAGTTATAAGTGCAAATAATTTTAAAAAAAGGATGATGGGCCAGTGAATTACACAGGAAAAAAATGACATGTATCATGCTTAAAAAGTCTAATTCTCTTTTTTTGTTTGTTTTCCTGAAAGCCAGTTACAGAAAAATTTAATAGTTACTAATGGAGAAAAAAAATTCAATAAAACTTCACCTGAATCACACAAGAACTTTGAGGCCACTCCTACACATAAATCTCACAAGCAGCATAATGTGACTTCTAAGGATATCTGGCATAAAGATTCAGTGTAGGCAACTCATTTAGTGCGAGACCCTGCTCCCAAGTCAATACGGAAACGTTTGGCCTGAATAATCAGGGCTTGTGACTGCAAATGCCTCCTGAGTTCCAGAAGAACAAAACAATATGCTGAGGATGATGAGAGGACGCAAGAGACTTAGAACAGACTCTAGATTCCTCCTGTATTTTTGCCAGAGCTACTGAGCTGTGAGTCAGATCTTTACCACATGAGGAGGTTGACTATAACTTTAAATGAAAGCCTAGGAACATTGATAGCCCTGGAAAAAATAGGGGACTGTTGAGGAAGGATGACAGGAGATGTCAGTATTCTTGTGAAATGTTTGCAGAGCAATTTCAGTGTCTGACTATTGTCAGTAATTATTTTTACTGGGATTGGCAACAAAATAAATAAAAATCATATAAGGGATTAAGTATATGAAGATTAATTCAGTAATGCCTTTGGTTCTTATTTTCAAGCTTCATGCTTCTGTGGGACTGTGGAAACAAGGAAAATATGCTTCTCCTATTACTCATTTAAACTCCCTTTAGAACAGGAACAGTTGCTTTTGTTTGCTGTGTTCTTTTCCCTTACTTCAAGGAGAGGATTTGGGTGAGAAGAAGATTAATTAAATTTCTTTTCCTGTGTATTTAACTTATCGATGTTCCCTGCCAGAGGAACCAAAGCTACTTCAGATACCTAGAGGAAAATCAGAGGTTTTTGGAAGACTCAAGGCAAATTACTTTTCACAAATTACAAATTACTTATAATTACTTATACTTATTACATACCACCAAATTTCAATAGTATGTTTGTCGTGAAGAGATTTTTTGTTTCAAAATCTCTTATGGAAGTATGTGCATATGCATGTGTCTCTCTGTTATGGATATATACAAGAACAAAAACTTAGAGCAATTTAAAATCAGGATTAAGGACAAAAGCAGTCTGTGCATCTCTCAACAAACCAATTAGTTTGCAACTCTATAGCAGAATAACACATTTGAAATGAACAGCTCTTTCTAAAGAAGTGCAAATATTATTCTCTCTGATTAGAGACACTGTAGTTGAGCAGGGATAAAAGATGTTGTAAATCCATTAGTGAAGCACTGCTTGCCTTCATTTCAGTTTAATATTTCTTAAAGCTATAAAATTGTATTATGTTAATGTAATGTACAGTCCAAGTGATAAAGGCAGCTAATGTGATTACTACTCACTGTGCTATAAACCTTTCAGCAGAGCTGCAGATAAATTGGTATTCAACTGTTTCTCATGATGACAGTGTTATACAGAGCAGATCACATGTTGAAAGCATCATCTGGTTGTTAGGAGATTTTTACATGCTAGAATGCTTATGCAGATGCTAGAACCAACCTTCAAAGCAGTACCTCCCTAATTGGTGGTAAGCAAGGCCTAGTGGACCAGAGGTCCTTATTTAAACTATGTATGCAAAGGACAAATCTAGTGTGATGTCATTATTATGATTATTCATTTGCAGAAAAATTATCACACATCAGATCAGAAAAATTCATTTTTACTGGTATTAGTGCTCTCCTCTTCATCTTGCTGTCAAAATAAGCAGCAGTTTGCTGAAAAGCATGAAGACTCTTCTTCAGTTTTCTTATGATCATATAACATTATTTTCAGTTATTCACCTTACACATTTTGAAGAGAAAATTTTTACCTCATTGTGTAAGTTTACATTACAATTCTATTGGGCAATTCGCAATAAAATTCTGGTTGTCAAGCAGAAATATTAAGTTGAGAATAGTTAGAACAAAAGTCTGAATGTGTGGTCAGGGCATTAACTATTTCACTGAAGTTTGGAATTCAAAGACAGGTCTTTTCCGAGGACAGATTTGTACATTTCCTTCCAGGAAATTTGAACTAGATAAGAAGAGACAGAAAAATTACATTCAGAAGACAAATAGCCAAACAGTCCTCCATCTGACATGGCCTTTCCCTGTCACGCTTCTGTTGCAATATTTAGTGCAGTCACTGACCACATGTGTCTACCAATGGCTATTATTTCTTCTTTCAAGCACTTCTGAAAGGAGAAACAATCTTTTTGTACTCAAAAATATAGTAGTGCACAAGCACTGACTTCCCTTTTGCTCACTTCTAAATGTCTGTACTTTGATGTTTGGAAGTAGCTCATTCTGCATGAGAATATCAGCAGAACATGACTGGGAAAATTACTGCACATGTTTATACCCTGTTTTTGTTCTCCAGGATGGAATCCATGCTGGGAGACATTCATCCAGTTTTCCTGAAGCCAGTAAGTTTAATGGCCAAAAGCAGTAACTGAGGAAGAGTAAAGTGGCTAAGGCATGATGATAAAGTAGAGGAGGAATCAGGTTTGTTCAGCCCAGGGAAGGGAAAGTGCCAGGTGGCACATAACAGCCTGGCAATACCTGTGAGGCAGTTATCGCAAAACCTGAGTCAGTCTCTTCACATTGGCTTATGGCAGGAATATGAATGGATTTAGGGGATTATTTCTTCATCAGGACTGTCAAGAAGTGTAGCAGATTGCCCATAACAGTTGTGAAGTGTCTGGTCTTGAAGGTTTTCAAGACATGATGCTTAAAGTGCTGAGAAACTTTGTCTGACCTTGTGACTGTTTTAACTTAGGCAGCACCTACCTAAGGTCCCTCCCAGGTTGTCTTATTCTGTATTATTGTGATTCTAGTTTTCAGTAGGTCACGATATTATCCAGTACTACAACGTCAGAAAATAACAAGGGGGTGGCAGTGATAAAAAATTAGAGGGAAATAGAGAGTTATAAGCAATTTATTACGAAAACAATTCTCGAGACATTTAAAATGGCTGGAAATTTACATTCTGTTATCCTCTGATAGGTAAAGGTAGCTTGGCTAATAATTTAGGAAACATCATTAACTTGAATTGATAACTGGAAAGAAAACCTGTGGAGATGCTTTAAGAAATAATCCTGAAAATTTCTGTGTTTAACTTATGGAAGAAGTACATATGATTCACATCTGTCTCCATCCTCAAGTCTTGCCCACTATTCCTTAATTTGCACCAGAGTGCATGTGTCCAAACAAGCTTATGCAGACACAGCTCCTTTTTGGCCTCTGACACAAGAGAGTGGCTAAAGGCTATGAGGAAACATACCAATTAAAAACATTAAAAACTCAAAAGAGCATGCATAATAAGTATCACTTTCAAAGGGAGATGAGAGCAAAATTCCCCAGTCTAGTTAGAGATGTAGAACCTCCCAATACTTCCCAAATCCTTGCATCTAGAGGCTTAGCTATGGAGTCTTATCTAATGTCATACAACCAAGCAGTATATTAAAGCTTAAAGGGTAAAGCATTCCCATATCTTTCTAATGATGATTAATTAATTTTGTATTCATTTGAGTAACATTAAACAAAATCAATTCATTTAGCATGAATGTGGATAGACATTTATTTTCTTCTGCATTTTCAGGAGAAACTCTTTAAATGAACAATTGTACAAGTGAATAACTGAGAGAAAGGAACTGAGTTTCCATGCCAGACAAAAATCGTACAATAAATAACATAAATCCATGAATATTTATTTGTTTACCTTTGATAAGTGTCATATTTACTTTATGAACATATGGTACAGAAAATGAATAGTTCTGTGCCATGGGGAAGATACAACATGAAGTTATTTTATATTTTGACACTTGCTGTTATATTATTTCAGCAGTGACAATCAATAAGAACTTCAGAGAAATATCTTTAAAAAAAATATTGAATCAGCTATTTTTGCTTTAAGTAAGGATTTATCCTTTTTCCACAATCATGCTGCAACAGTTATGTAAGAAAATCTCAGTATTTTAGAGCCTTCCATGACAGAGTTCTTCAAAGAATATTTTTCCAATTATCCAATTATGTGGAATTTCTGCCTTCTTCCCTTTGCCTGCACTTTTTTCCCCACACAGAATTTGTGAGACCACCTAAGGCTGACCAACATCTGAGATTCTGTAGTCATTTACTTTTAAGCAAAAGCACCTTATTTTTAAAGTAGACCTCCCTGAGGTGACTAGGACTTCTTTTCAAACTGTTAGCTGGAGCTGTAAAGTTATGAAGCTCAAACCTTTGTAAAACACATCCCCATGTGGATGTTTAGCATTACCTGGGGGTCAACAACTCAGCCACAGATTAACCAGCTCCCTAAAGTTTCAAACTACAGCTCTAGAAAGTTTATGTTAAAATCCAAGCATCCAGATTTTACCAAATGCTGAGTTCTTCATTTGTGGATTTATCTATGAGGTGAACTTGATTGTGCAGAAGTAGATTCACATCTGTAATGTGAATAAATGATTAGGAAATCTGGTCCCTAACACTAATGAAAAAGAATAAAAATGTGTTTTGATATGGAATTTCTTACATTGGAAAAAATATAAATTGGCTGGATTTACCTCACCTATTTACAAGTGACTAATTACCAAATTCCTAATCTTGCCTGGAAATGATAAGGAACAGATATCATGTAGAATACTTTCTTCCCTCTATTGACAAAAAGGTAAAAAGCTTTCATGTGTCTTAGCTTTTAACTTCACCTTGAAATGTTATGCAACAACTGCAACCGTGTTAGGGATTTCCAAATTTTCATCCTAATCACATTTTAAGACTTATTTCTTAATACTGAAACTGTATCCAATTTATGTTTTTTACCCTCAGCTGTGGAGGACCATCCATACCATCCATATTCTGGATCCTGTACATATTCTGGATCCTGTACCTTCTTTCAATAAATTCAGGGCTAAGAAAACAGCAGTCAGATTAAGACTTATCTTGAGGCACATATTGTATCTGTGTTTCTGTAGTTTTTAACATAAGAAAGTTTAAAAAACTCAAATATTGTGACAACCTTCTGGATTTAAAAAATAGTCTTGTAATTCATGACAGCTTCTAACAAGTCACTCCAAATCTCTGCAGATTTGGAAGTGTAACATTTACTTTGTTGAAACCTTCAGCATATTGCATGTATCAATTTCTTGGTTTTCAGTGTGATGGATTGCAAACTTAAAGATGTCATTAGTTCAGTTTTACATACATTTAGGCAAAAAATCATATGGATTTTTAAGAAAATTAAATAAAATTAAATATCACTTTGAACTTAAGATCGTACATTTTAGAAAATGAACATGAACAAAAATGGAGCAAATGTTTTTAATGAACTGTGAACAGAAAGCTTGACCTTCTCTATAAAACACATACCTTAGGTGAGACAAAAGATATTTAATACAATGAATTTTATTGCATGTTTTTTTCAGTGTTGATGACTTACTACAGATCAAACTTTTTTTTAAATATTCAGAATACTGGATAGTAAAGAAGAAATTCGAATGTACTTTATTTTCCTGTTCTTGCTGGTGAACACAAGGATGTGTTTAATACACTGTGGAAAGAGAATAGGATCAGCAGCTGGTTTACCTGGGAAAAAAGCTTAGTGTGCAGGTAAATCATTGAAGCATATTCCACCCTCAGATGATAACAAGAAACTGGCAATGTTCATTACTGATATACCCAACTCCTCAACAGCATATCTTGTAGTTTACTCTCTCATGCAGTTTACAAATCTTTAATAATCTGACAAGGACCGATTTCAGATGTGGTTACCAGAGTCTTGTAAATTATTTTAGTGGGATGTGAGGGGAAGGAAAGGGAAATTAACACTCTGAAGGGCAGCTTCTCAAGTGGCAGCTTGCAATGACAGTTTGACAGACTTTCTGGTGCTGTGGAAGAATTATATGCAATAACTACATGAATTGCTCACTTTCCTCCAAAGATTACATATTTTTTAAAGTGTCGTAAATACAAAGATGTGGGAAGCATTACTCGGCAGAAAAATATAAAATTCTATTTTATGTCCCTTGCAGCTCATTTGCATAATGCAATCCAGAGGGTTGTTTGTCAGAGGTGGGAAGACAGTTTAAACAAATATTCAATGTATGTATACCGTCTGCAGCAAAAGGTCATGGTCTTAGCAGGCAGCTAAAAAAGTAAACAAAGGCCAGCATGTCTGCATTCTCCCTGCATCATATTGACAGCAAACAATAGCTCCCTAACAGAATATCTGTCAAGTTGGAAACATTATACTGAGTATTTTGTTCTGGCTGATATAGACTGTTCAAGTAAGTCATTATACTGGGAGGCAGCTACTGCCATTTCAAAAAGTATCTTGAGACTACAGCAATTTCATATCACTGTAATTCAACAGCAACTGACTACTAACTAGCTAAGTGTCACAGACTCCATCCAGTATGACTGTTTCCATGGTAATTGGATACCTGGGCACTTTATCCAAACCTGCTTGCTAGACATTGTTAAGGACTATGAAGGAAATCCTCAGACTTTTCCTTTCTACAGACTGACTGGTAGGCACACTGAATAACTAATTTTCACTATTTCCAGTTTTATATTATATAACTCCAACTATTCACGTCCCAAAAGCACATTGATAGCTTGTATTCTGCATCCTTTTGTTCCTTTCATCCAGTGTCTACTGAAAGATTCTAAGCTAAACCCCTCACCTCCTTGCACTGACCTATACCAGTAAAAACACCTGTTTGACTCAAAACAAGGAAGGTCTCATACAGGTATTGAATAATTTAATGAAGAATTTTAAATCCAGTATATTCCTACAAAAATGCTTATTTAAAATCGATGTTATCTTTTGTCAACTCACCCTGATTTCTGGGTGTAAAACAACTTTCATATGTGAGAACAGTTACAAAATAAACTGCAGGCTTATTGAGGATGAAACAGGGAACAAGGGAAGGAAGAAATTAACTGTCCACTGTCTTTGATAAACTGATAACAAGTGTTAGGGCAATTATTTTCTGTGCCTGTTCTTACCCAGTCTTTCTTCTAAATGATCTGTGTATGTGCCAGTAAGCAAAAATCAGCTCCTGTTTTTAATCTCATATTCCATCTGCTTCTGGAATTACTGCTAAGGGCAGGTGGCAAATGAGTTCTTTCTAATTTTCCAATCTTCTCCATGGGATGAGTTCTACCTCCTTGTTCAGGCTGAGTAGCTCTTTACCAGCCCTTGGGATAGAGTAAAGAGTAGCTCAAGCTGGGCAGATATGACAAAACCTGCATCAGAATGAAATGAGGGCACAGACACTTTAATGTTACGTGTGTCATGTGCACAATACATTATGAGACAATGATTTCTGAGTTGGAAGGTTCCAGGACAATAGACCAGGGCATGACATAAAGGCATTTTCTTTATGGCTAGTTTTTTTAGTGACATGTTTACATACAGTTGTTTCTGCACCTCTTAATACAATTGTGTTTTGCTGAATATAATTCTTCAAGAAAGAATGATTTCTTTTATCACAGTGTCAGGTTCTAACCAAGGAAAGAAATGAGCATTAACTATATAAAAAAGAAGTGTTAAGTCCTATATCCATCAATCTAATTTGTGAATGCCAAGATTTTTTCTGTCATTTCAATGAAAATCAAAAGCAGGTGTATATCTGATTAATTCTTATATCCTCAGATACACATTAATACATATACATTGGTATAACATTGGTCTGTACTTATACATACATATTCGTGTATATAACCATGATGTAAGAGCATCTTCTCTGAAAAAGAGGAGTCAAAGGATTTTCTAGAAACTTATTTGACATAATAATAATTCATTGATCTCTCTGCTTTATCGGGGGCTGGTAATAGAATACCCCAAGGGGAAGAATCCATGCCAGAGTCCTGGATCAAAGGGTTTACCTCTTTGCTCACATAGGTGCTGAATCCATGGCTTATTTCCAAGTAAAAGTGCCTGCAGCAACATTTGCTAATTACAGGTTGTGTTCTACTGTTTCCAAACAGGGTGAAAGTGACAGAAGTTTAACTGTAAATAATTACACACTTGAGTAAGTATGTGATTAGTCCTATTTGTTGTGGTCGGGACTAGAGTGACAGGACAAGAATGGAGTGATTGCATTATTTACAGCTTAATTGTAGACAAGTAATTACTTATGTAAGCTGGTGCTGTGGGGTCAGGGAATACATGCCTGAGAACATCTAGGGGTTGAATGGAAACTTCAGAAAGTCGGTTTCCAAATGATGTAGCAGAAGTGTAAATTCTATGCATTTATCTAATTATGGAGGGAGGTCCTTGAATTAAATGCTTTGGAATGTTAAATGTCTTGTTCTCTTGAAACCAAGGATTAGATGTAATATTTAAACCAGCACTTCCAGCCTAATAAATCACAAATGCCACCTAGTGGCTTTTGCTGTCTAGTGAATCATTGCATACAAAAAAAAAAAAATTAAAACCACCAAAAAGGAAAAAAAAAAGTGATTAAACCCCCATGTTATTTCCATGAATGTGCATATGGTTGATGAGATTATCTGTGAACACATTTTTCCATCTAGTTCCCAGCCATGTTCTATTTGCATTGGATGAGTTTGTGAAAATCTTACTCATATTGGCAAGTAGCAGTGAATAATCCCATTAAAATGTAGTTAAACTCCCTGCTTTGGAACAGTATTTTAACTATGTGCTCTCCTTGCCAAGTAAAATAGGGTTCTGATTAACAAAATATGTTAAATCAGTAATAAGGTTAGCTAAGTTAGTTAAATTAACTAAACATGTCAATAAACTACCCTAATTCTAAGTCTAGTCCATCCAACTAAATAAATACTTCATTTTTTACTTGGGTGCTCCTTTTCCAAAATGGCAAATTATTTCAGAATCAAGGTCAAGAAAGAAAGAAAGAAAAAAAAAGAAAAAGGAAAATGACCAAGATGATTATTTTGAAGGAGAATAATTGCAGTATAATGAACCACTTACTTGAGCCATCTATATGTTGTTAGATTCATTTAAAAATCATGAAAGGAACCTTACAGAATCAGAACAAAAATTTTATTAGTAATAATTATGGTACTCTTTAAGTTGTGAAGTTTCTCTGTTTCCACATCTTTGCAAACAACTGCGTATGTTGAGCTTATGATGATGGATATTCACATGTGAAAAATATTTAGCAAGTGTTAACTTTTTTTTTTCTGAGAGAGCAAGAGCTTGAAAATCTCAGAAGCACTAGAAGTTGAGTCTTGTGATAAGTGCAAAAAAATATTTTAAAAAGTCTCATTTATAGCCCAATTCAGCAAAAAACCTTAAATTGAAACATCAAAGTTTTGAAATTTGTCAGGGTTATTTTGGCACAGCAAGTAGAAAAAAAATGTTAGGGACTTTCAGAAACTTGAGTAGTCCATCTGCTTTGAAAAAATGTGATTAAAGTGCAATTGTTAAAAATTGTCAAAGCCTGGGGAGGAGTGTTGAATAGACCAGGCTTTTTTTTTTTTCCTCTACTTGGAGATATGCACACTCCATTGATTTCAGAACATTAAAATTATGCCAACGATAGGTTGCGATTAAGTGATCTAGGTATGCATATGCAGATATGTGAATGTTTTATGTATTTAGTGATATATATTGAGGTCATTATTTCTAGGGATGCTTAGAGTTATGCATGTGACATATGAAAGTTAAGTGGAGCCTAAATACTTAAGGTGCTTTGCCTCCCAAAATTGAGGTGAATCTGCTCAGAGCTGTTCCTTCCGAAGTATTAATTTTTGATGGATGACAAATCTGTGTGCTTCAGAGTTATTACTTTTTAACATCTATTTGTACAAATTTTCTATGGAATGTTCACATTTCTTTAAGGCATGACCCTACAACTTTCATATGCCTCAATCTTCATATGCTTTTAGTGCATATTTATCCTCAAGCAGGAGAATAAATTCATTAAATTCATTTCATGGTATTAAGTCCAGTTGTTGCAGAGATTTTAATATAACTAAAATCATTATATTTTTCAGTAAGTAAGTAAGAAAAGTAAGCAGAGGTTCATGAAAGTTATGTTCCTCTCCATAGGTCATATAACAACTCAGTGAGAGAACAAAGTGCAAAATGTCACCTCTGTTCTTGATTATTTTCTTTGCAAGTGCTACAGGGTTTGTGGTTTTTTAAAGAAAAATGTCTGTAGTTATTGAACGAGATAACTAGTGCACATGCTAGTAAAGGTGTTTACTTTCTCAAATACTCAAAGCACATTCAAAGGTCTCAGTTCTATTCCTGCTTTTATTGTGACATGAAAAAAACCCACCCACAAAGATTTTACAAAGCCTTTCTTAGGTTATAAATCTTTTAAAAATTAAGAGATGTAACTTTTTGGATCTAAATAATTACTCACTGGTATATTTGCTTTTATCTTCCTTTAATTTAGTTATTCTTGTGGAAACTCTGAACAGACCTGTAAAGCTGACCACTGAATAGAAAGAAATTACCCATCAGAATAAATGCTAAATTGCTGCCAAGTGTTATAACATAGCCTGTCCTTTAATCATGTCCGTTGACATTCTCTGAATCTGAGGTAATAGAATTTGTAAAATTTGAATTGTTTTACAAATTGCCTATACATCTTTGCAGAAAGAAAACAGTAGATGACAATTTTTGGTTACACAATTTAGAAAACAAAACCAGTTTTTGGTGGATGCAATTAGTTATAGTGGGATAAGGAAACATTAAAATTGCATGGCTGGAGTGGGTTGTTAATGACACTACTAATAACAATAATTGGATTCTTTGTAATTTTTCTTGACCTACTCTTGCTTATACATGCTTTTTCTTTCTTCTTCCTCTTGTTTTACCTCATTTATTCAAATTTGTCATGGAAAGTAAGATGATATTAATTTTGTTTCTCACATATTTCTTCATTTCTGCTTTATCATCTGGCCTTTTTAAGAAATATATATCTAATATATATACACTAATATTATATATATAGGACTAAGATGTGTAAGATGTTTAGTAGTATCTAATCTATTAGTGGGTTCTTATGTTGGATTTTCACGTAATCCCGTGCAACCTTAGTGAAAGTAAAAATGACCTTAGTGAAAGTCAACAGAATGGGTTCTGTGGTCATTAATTCACATTAACCACATTCACACTAACTATTCACATTAACCACGTAGTCTACGATCCCAATCTATAGTAGTCAGCTGTCTAGAGCATGCTGTATTGTCCAACCATCCAGGAAGTCTGTATTTTTATATCAAGAGAAAGAATGCATGACTGCATTTCCCTTTAAAATGGCACATCAAAGAATGCATCACACTTGTCCTTCAGACATGTTAACAGGTCATAGGCCTCTAAGAGAGAGAGAACTAGGCTTTGAGAGCTCTTAAGCCCTAAGCTACTTAGTACTTATGCCACAGCTCCTGAATCCCTATTAATTAGTTCATACTGTGTTTCCTTAATGTCCAATACAGTCTTCAGGGAATCTGCTTTGTTTCCATTCAAGGCAGAGAGTAGAGAGAAGACATAGGCCATGGGAGTGCTGGAAATTAAAAGAGGAAGTTACTGTGGGAGTGGTGGACTGGGAGACTAACAACAGTGTCTGAATGACCTCTAAAGGTGCTGCAAGAGGACACAGGATAGGGCCAACCTCTAAACCACATGTTGGACACAGCTTCTAGTTTTGGGTGGAACAGTTGTCTGAAACTGACAAAAGAGTTTTTAAGGCAAGTGGTTGGTATGTTTTTTGTTGAGGGAGATGTTAGGCGTGCTCCTATGTGTTGTAATACATAAATAATATTACTTTAAAAAGACATCTAAGTTCTGAAAATGTTTATAATGCTCCTAAAAACATGCAGTGCAGCAAAGCAATTAATAGCTGAGAAAATTGCCAATATATAAGAATTCTTTATTCATTTATTTTTTTATAGTTTTAAAACAGAGTAAATCACTGGTTTAATCAGTTAATAATATTAAAATAATTTAAATCCTGTGGCAAATCAAAACACAAATTGTCTAAATATATGTTCTCTGAAGGACTTTGGCCTCAAGTCATAATAAATTCTTCATCTAATAAGCAAATTCTAGAAGAAAATTATGTCTGCCTCCAAATTTCTTAATTTGGCCTGCCTTTTTATATGTTCCCTTTCCTTAATTCATAGCATCATAGAATCACAGAATATCTCTTGTTGGAAGGGACCATATGACTAACAGCTTCCTCCAGATGCTCCTTGAACTCTTACAGGATTTGCGCCATGACCCCTTCCTTGGGGAGCCTTTTCCTTGTGGAGCCATCCTCTCAGTGAAGAACGTTTTTCTAACATTTATTCTGAATTTCTATTGACACAAGGTAATTCTATTTCCTTGTATCCTACCATTGGTCTCCAGAGAGAGGAGATAAACACCTCTTCCACCTCTGGTGCTGCCCACCTTGAGGAAGTTGTAGACTATGACGAGGTCACCCATCAGCCTTCCCTTCTCCAAGATGAGCAAAGCACCTTTGACGTCAGCCACCCCTTGAAATTGCTGCCTATGAGACCTTTCGCCATCTTGGTTGCCCTCTTCTGGACACATTCAAATAATTTGATTTTCTTCTTATATTGAGGCACCCAAAACTGCACACAGTAATTGAGGTGCTGCCACATCAGTGCAGAGCAGAGGAGAGCAATCCCTTCCCTTGCCTGGCTGGTGATGCTGTGCCTGATGCACCCCAGGACGCGGCTGGCTGTCCTGGCCACCAGGGCACTGCTGACTGATATTAAATTTACCACCAACACAGACCCATTGATCAGTTTCTGCAGAGCTGCTCTCCAGCCTTTTATTCCCCATATCTATAACCTGGATTATCCCGTCCCGTGGTGCCTGTTCGTGCTAAATTTCATATTGTTGAGATATCCAGATCTCTCTTTAAGGCCCCTCTGCTCTCAAGGGTGTCCACAGCTTCTCCTAATTAGTATCACTGGCAAACTCATTCAAGTTAATTCTACCAAAAAAAAAAGTTTTCATATATGAGTAACAAAAATTTAGTGACAAGTGAAGAAATAGTAATGAATTCTGCTCAAATACATAGAATACCTGTTATTATTAATTTTGTTGATTATTGCTATGACTAGGAAATAAGAAGAAACTCCAGGTTTGCCTGACCAGACATGGAGTACTGGTACCTTGGAGAACATGCAGCATAAACATGCAGATGAAGTGTACATTAGAATACAGACAATCAAGCCAACTGAACTGTGCTATCAGAAACGTCTTCCCAAGTCTTTAGTGAAGTAGGAGCCCAGGCAGGGGGCAAGTAGGTTAATTCACTAGAAAGGAATGAAAGTTCTGTGTCAGCAGAAGAGAGAGAAAGGGAAGTAAACAGATAAAGTGAGAAATAGAGACTCAAAGTATGCCTGAGGCTTTTCCTTCCAATAGGTCAGACATTTCTCTTTGATAGATATTACGCAGATCATAATTAATTAATGACACAATTGAGTCTGTCTTTCTGGCTTAAGTTTAGAATTTAGAGCTATTCGCTGCTTAAAAAACCCATAAAAAATACTACTTAATTGCTCCTGCAATCAATTAGTCCAACTTATCATTCAGCCAATGATGATAGTTTGCACTTATCAAAGGAGAATAAAACACCCTCAAACAGTCAGAAAGTGATTAGACATTACTTTTAGGTGGTATCCCATACCACCATGTATTTTGGCATTCTTGTGAGAAATGCACTTTAAACCCTCCACTCACAAGTACCTCTTTTACTACAGGAGAATATGCATATTTTTACATTGAAAACTTATATTTGCTTCTTCTTAATTTGTGGCACAATTCATTACTTTTGCAATAATATGTCCTCTATATTCTGTGGGTCTATTTGAACTGAAGTCTTGGTATAATTTCTTTCTCTCTCTTTTTTTATTTTTTTCTGTTGACACAAATATATATATATAATTCTCTTTAATATTCAGCTATGTACTATGGTACTATATAATTTCAATTCAAATATGAAATTCAAAGCTTTTTCTACCAGTCAAAAGTCATGGTACCTCTCCACAAGTGGAATTGTGAGAGAATAATACATATAGGCCAGGCACAGACTGAAATAACTTGGAAGAGAAGAGACAGCTGTCAATATACTCATCAATACTATCAGATGAGAAGGAACCAAAATGCAGTCACAGAGAAGGATTTACTGTAAGTTAGACAAATTCCTATATCTTTTGCATGCCATAATGAAAACAGAACTGTAGGGGTCATATCAGGGACTTCATTCTGAAAATAAACCACTTTAATTATGGAATATTCACAAGTATCTTAACATAAGCTTCACCCATCTGCAATCAGATTTAACCTCTTCTAAAAGGAGTTGTCAAAGCATATAGCTAATATATATTTTATATATATTATAATCTATTTTAGGTATTATTTTTTAGTATGTCCATTAATTAGATAGAGCAAGAAATATTTCTCTTAAGAGCTAATTACAGATACCAAAGAATGACATCTAATTTTTTGTGGGTTTTCTCAGAAAAGCATCTTATAATGTAAGAAATTACATTAAACTGGAAATTAGTTTTTTGCTGGTTGCCTAATGCCTTTCCCAGGGTGCCATCCTTCTCAAGCTTGTGGCGGTGGTTATATTTCACTCCCTGTTGCTTTTCACTGCTAACAGTGGATAAATGAAAATGCTTTTTCCCTGGTCATTCCCCTAAATGTGCTCACAGCCTTTGCTTATCTAGCATGTATAGGCAAGTTGACACTTTTCCCAGCATAAAGAGCATACAAATGCTGGCAGCTATAAAGCTCTGGCACAAACATCCAAGCTGATTCTCACAAATGGACACACAAGTGCTTAGGTTTCTGTTAGGGATTCTAAATCCCAGAAAGTATGCCAAACAGCTGCTCTGCTATTGTTCCAACTTTGCCTTCACTGGCCAATAAAATTAGTATTATTTGCCTTTTGTAATCACTATTTATTTCTGCTTTTCAGTAGATACAAACATTGAAAATAGCTGGTCAGAAAAGACTTCATGATGCAGCTGCCAAATGAGCACATGAGTACATCTGTGGCACCTTGCAGATTAAGGCACCAGGCAAAATAAAGACACATATGGTGCACAGGAACAGGACCTGGACTGAATGTGACAGTTAATTGAATGAAGATTGCAAATCTGGCCTTGGGATGGCATTCAAAATGTATGAAAATATCCAATCAAATTCAGCGAAATCGCCACAGCTGATGATGACTCAACATGGTCTAAGCACTGGCATTGGGAAAAAAAAACAAAAACAAACTAGCAAAACTTGTGGAAGTTATTATCCTTTCTGCTTCTTCCTGCTGGCTCTGGGAAGCACATTGCAAGTTATGCTTACTTCACATGTTTACCATTTTCAGATCTCTCTCCCCTGTGTCAGGAAAGGTACTTGCTGAGCTTGAGTGAAGAGTAAGAAAGTTCGAACTAGGTTATTTTCTGGACTGTTATGATAGGTACCTTTATTTTTTGTCAGCATAAACTTGCACAAATATACTCTGGGCCTCATAACTATATTTTCTCTACTAAACTTTTCTCTGTCTTAACTCTTAAATACATTTCTGGTAATTTTTCAGATTTTGCCATTTAGGGGTAATTAAATTAATCTCCTTTTTTAGAGATGTGTCTTGACATGATTTTACACAATATAATTATGCTTTTTATTTTAATATTCCTTCTTTCTACTCTAGCTATTGTTTTCTATATTTGTGTGATTTGTGGTGCTTTGCTTTCTTTTTGATTGAACACATATTTCAGATTGTTCTGCTTATTGTTGTCTCAGGATGTTGCCAAAATATTTTTATACAACAGTTAGAAAATCCTATACAATACAGAACCAGCGAAGAGCCACATGGTAAAATGTTAATCCAAGATTTTTAAAAGCCAGATTCCATTAACTCTTAGTTATAAATATTTTATATGATCTTATCTTACCCTGAGATTGGCTTAGTTGGTTAGAGCATGGTGCTAATACCACCAAAGTTCTGAATTCGATTCCTTTAAGAGTTGGACTTGATGATCCTTGTGGGTGACTTCCAACCCAGAATATTCTGTGATTCTGTAATCTGCAACAATAAAAAGGAAAAAAAAAAAAAAGAGCAAACACATAGGTTCTCTGTATTATGTGTGTGCCCCCATTACTAAACTAAGGTGATCCTGACATCTTCATGGTGGTATCTGAGTCTGCTGGTGGTGAAGCTTTCCTGGGTAAGCCAGGTTACCCCAGTCTTCATTCACACCTTTAGACTGCATGTGAGACTTGCCAGGTGCCCAAGGAGGATCATCAGAAGTGATGTTCTTGGAGCTGCTACACCAGGACAACCTGATCCTGGTTCTAAAAGAGCACTCATAGATAGGGGAAAAATATGTGGGACAGGGGAAGCCAATGTGTAATCCTCACTGCAGCCTGTCAATTTTACTTTTAATGATGTTAGAAATCTGCTTTTAAATTCCTGATCAGTTTTAAATAGATCAGCTGGACAATTTTCCTTCATCTCCCCTTTCTATCTTATTTTCACTGTATCCAAATGTCATACAAAACTGGAAGTTTTCTGTCCTGCTGCATAATTGCTTACTCTGTTCTGCAAGAACTGCAAAAATTCTACTTTCCTAGAAACAGAGGCTTTGGGGGATTTTTCATAATTAAGGACATTTGATCTATATGATTTTTTTTCATGACCCTTAAATAAAGTAAGTATAATACAGGTAATAGAGGGCAGAGGTGGTTTTTTTCCCAGAGGAAATTAATTATTCCAACTCTTATTTTCATCCTGAATTAGAATGACATGGCAAAGCAGCAATTATCCCTGCACTGGAAGCTTAAAAATCTTGTCTTTAAGCAACATTCTATTTTTA
>NW_005054301.1:11770281-11786963 GCF_000277835.1 Geospiza fortis
GTCTGGGGTACCCTGGGCAGAGGGATGCTGTGTGCACATACTCTGAGGTGCACAGGGCTAACCACTGTTTGTCTGGGATATCCAGCTCTCCAGCAGCTCAGTCTTAGTTACCGTCACCATTCCACCAGGAATCTGCTTGGAAGTGGTGGGGTAGGAAGGAGAATTTATGGATGTGACTATTGCGGTTACAGTGTTTTCTTTTCATTCATCAAGCTACTGTTGGATGCTTGCTTTTTTTCTCAGTTTGATACAAACCTGAATACCACAGGGATTTATTAAAATTCCATATGCACTGTGAAGTCCAAATGTAGGGTAAGCTAAATCATAATATAATCTGCCCTAGGAGCTTTAGTCATGCATTCAGAAGGGAAACTGAATTATTTTACAGGAGATATAATTAAATCAGTGATTCCTCTCTGTAGAAAAGCTCTATGAGCCATCCTAACAAATGCTGTTACATGCTTCCTTAGGGACTAACACAGGGGCAGACAAATATTGAAACAGTTTTTGGTTTTATTTTGCAAATGAAAATGTCAAGAATCAGATCTACTTGCCCCAAGAAGAAATATTATATTTAAAATTACCTAAAACATATTTGAATGTTATGGTAAAATTGAAATTTTAACAGATACATATTTTCATTAAAAATTTTTGAGCAGAAATTGTCCAAAAGTTCCACAGGGTTGTTCTGACATTTCAAATCACTGTAATGCTTTTAGTGAACTACTCTGGTAGTAGCAAGTCAAAAGGTGTATATTAACAGATAAACTATTCCTAGGTTACATTCTGTTCTTCATTAAATTAATGAAGTGTTACTAAAGTTCTTCTCCAGTTTTTGCAATTAACACTGTTCCTCAAATTGGTTCAGCTTAGAGAAAGTAAAGACATTTCTTATATTGCATCTCTTGGTGATATAAACTGGCAGAAGAGGTAACAGCATTACTTAAACATGTTGCTGTTAAATACCCAAATCTTTGTCTACACATTAGTCAGAGATACAAACACCATGAAATCCCCTGTCTTTAGAATTCCATTATATTATCTTGTGGTAAGATATTTGCATGTGTATTCTGTGAGTAAGGAATTGTTCCTTACACTATGTCATGATATTCCTATTATTTCTCTGAAATTATATCCATACTATCTCTTTTGCCATTACCATTCTGCAACATACTTTCACAATACAAAAGTAGTAATTGATGAAAAGTAAAGTAATTGTGCTTGAAATTCAAGAAGAGGGACTGCATTATGAGAACTGATGGAAAAGGACTACAAATGAAAGTGGTGGTAAAGTGCAGTAACAATTAATGGACACAATGAAAGTGGAATCTATTCATACACAACAACATACACATCTCTCACAGCAGTGTCTCCAAGCATTTAGAGACAGGCAACACAGTTGAAAGGGAATTGAGTTAGAAAGCAAAGGGGCAAAGAAGAGGAATGTATCACTGTTGAAGAAGGTGAAACCTGTGTTGGAAGAAAGTTAGCAGTAAGTTTTGAAGTAAGAAACAGGTTTTGAATTGAGGAAAAATTAGTTAATGAAAAGGACAGGGCTACAAAGGACAGAATAATTGAATTTCTTACAGTTCAAGAATATTTTTAATGTTCCAAACTTTATTGCTTTCCTCATTTTTTAAATCCTATACCTACTTTCAATTCTTTTCACATTGCTGCTCATATTCTGAATAAAAAGTCATTTTTATCCTTTAAAAAAGTAGCAGACTCTGCTGTTTGTTGCACAGTACATAAGATATAATTGTGTCAGGATCATGATAAGGGGATGACTTGATAATGTGGGGTTTTTTTACCCCAAGAAAGCACTTGAGAGAAACATATAGATGAGGACCCAGAGTCAGTTAGATAATGAACTAATTTCTATGAGTCTTTGGCAGTTTGAGGTACACACTACAGAAATGATTTTTCATGCAGAATTCTTTAAAACTCCTGTACATTGTACCATCTGCCCTAGAGTTTTATTTCTAGATCATTTTTGATCTTTACAAAACATCTGGTAGTATCACTGTCTTTCTGAAAATAGTTTATTTTAACTCATTCTTTTTCAACAGAGAGAGCTGGTCACAAGCATATGTATAGTCACATATAGCTATTGCCTTTTAGCAGTCTCCACACTCCATATATTAATTGATGCTGTAAAGAAATGGCACTTAAGACACATGCACAGGGATAAGCATAAGTATCTCTGCCCTTAGCTTTCCTTCACAAGTAATTAATACCAAGGTCAACCAAGTTAAACTGCAGGACATGATGGTTCTTTGTTTTCTAACTTATAAACTGATGGCCTTCAAGATTTTTATGAGTTTCTTAGCAAAATAAGTAAGGGTGAGGCATTTCATTTGTCCCTGCATTGCTCGGTGATTACTCTGGGATGGAATGTCTCTGATCTTTAGCCAGATGGGACCTGCACATGATTACTCAGTGTTTCTTGCTGAGCACACAAAGGGCATTGGACAAAATCATCAGGCACCAGCCCAGGAAAAATGAAAGGTACATTTCATATAATTCTTAACTGAACTGTAGAAATCAGAAGTACAGACTGTTGTAGATAATGTATCATAGGATTCAAAAGCCATGAGATGTTCCAGTAGAAGCTGGCTTACATAAAGTCCTGGGTATTTTACAGAAACAAACTTGTCCTTGATAAACCTTCTTCACCAAATGTCTACTATTACCCATTTCAGAGTCAGGAGAGAGAGCTACCAGCATTTTTTGCATCACCATGTTCATTGCTATGATATGTTCCATGCTTACAGACTGGTGTGCAGAATAAAGTCTTTCACTTTCTAACATGTGTGATTTCTTAATGACCATGCCAAACAGAATGGATTTGGGTGCAGCTTATAAATCATTTGTGTAATCCTAGCATTCTCAGGTTGCACTATAACCTCATTTACTCCAAATATTAAAATCTGCATTCTACTAAAGTTTCAGGCACAGTTGTTTTTCATATGGAGTATTTTGCCTTTTTTTTCTTTTAAAAAGCCAGCTCTCTATCAGTTTAATATAACACTTTTAAGTACAACAAGAAAATTGTAAGACTTTGAAGACTTGAAAGAACTGCTTGTTGTTATCCTATAAAACCTGATCATGTCAGTATACTGACACAGCACTTTTTTGCGGCACATAATTTTGCACTTAGTATTTGTATCATTAAATCTTAACATTCATTCAAATACATAATTTAATACAAGGTTTTTCACATGTGTAGCATTTGTGTTTGATTCAAAGAAATTTTAAACTTCAGAAGCAGAATGAACAAAACTCTTTGATGGTTCAGATCGAGGGAAACTTGATGCAACTGTTTGTGCAGGACTTTGCACTTTGCCCTTGTTGAATTCCAAAGGCTCCTCTCAGCCCATTTTTCCAGCCTGGAAAGTCCTACTGGATGGCAGCATGACCCTCTAAGGTCTCAACCATTCCTCCCAGTTTTGTGTCATTGGCAAACTTGCTGAGGGTACATGCTGCCCATTGTTCAGATTGTTAATGAAAATACTAACCAGAATTTGACTCAGAATTTACCCCTGAGGTAAATTTCAAGTCATTGGCCTCCAATAAGATTTCAGGACACTTAGCACTACCCTCTGAGCCTGCCCATTCAGCCAGTTTTCAATCCAGCTCACTGTCTGTCCATCCAGACCCTCCCCTGAGAGGGAGCTTTCATTTCTCTGGTGGAGGGACTCATATCTGAGTCTGGAGGCACTTCAGGGGTCTTTGATGGTTTATGACACTGTCTGAGACATGACAGTTTTCTCCTCTCCTGTCAGCACAGCAGGGCCAGGAATGTTCCTTGGGGGATGGGAGGACAGGAGTTTTACAACCCAGTGGTTTGTGTAAGGAGGACAGTTTAGCCTAACAAGAGACACCACCCATAGGATTTGTCTCTTATCTCACTCATAGCACATCATTCACTCTGTGTCTTACCAGATCACAGGTTAGCCATTACACACCTAAAAGATCCCCTGCTCCACCTCCAAACCCGGCTTCCACAAAGCATCCTGGGACCTCCACAAGTGGGGAGTGTTTTGAGTCATTAACCCATAACAGTCCATAACCCAAAACACCCCGTCTTCCCTTTGGCAAATAACAGGCTGGTTAAAGACCCCTATGAGGACAAGGACCTGCAAATGTGAGAATGCTCCTATCTCCTATATGTAGGGTGTATATATCTACTTCATCCTTCTGGTCAGGCAGCCTGTATCAGACACCCACTACTCTGATGTTTATCCATCAGTTTTTTTAGCTGGCTCATCACCATCCCCAAGCAGAGCTGCAAATATTCTGTCTCATATAAAGAGCTGCTCCGCCCTGTCTTCCCAGCCTGTTCTTCCTAAGGAGCATGCGTCTCTCCACTGCAACCAGTCAAGGGATCCATGGCACCATGTGTTTGTGATCCCAACAGGAGCATAGCCCTGGAGCAGTACACAGATCTCTGATTTATGTTCACGTCTAATGGTATGAACATAAGTGTATGTGCCCATCTGGAGGGGCAACATCCATTGCACCAAGTATCCCTACTTACAAAGGTCCAGCTTCACAGTAAACTGGTAAAACTACTGCTTGATTTTAACTGGTGTTGCTGAAACACCATTTTTTAGACCTAATAGAGGTTTGTCTTTTTATTTAGTTTCATTGGTTATCCAATGCAGGTAGCTCAGTTTGAAAGCTGCACTGTGAGCTGCAGGTTGAGCTCTGGATGATGAGAGCCTGAGGCAAGAGGCCATGACCTGCCAACCCTTTGCACAACTAAGAGCATAGGGACCTGTGGCCATGCCGGGGCACCAGACATGGCAGGACCCCTTGCCCCCCAGACTGTCACTCAGACTGTGATGGTGTAAAAAGCCAAGAGTTCCTTTGTTCAAGGTCCCTCCTTGGAAGTATCAGCTCAAGCTTAGTTTTGTTTCTGGTTATTGCACTATAAGTAAATGATTTGAAGGATCTGGATGTCCAAGACTGCAGTCTTGGAAACTGGGAAACCTGAGGTGGAGCAGGTGAGGAAACCTGGTGTGACAGTGTGAGAGCAGGAGGTGCAGCTGTGAAGGAGCCTCGGTCCCAGCTCAGGTCGTGCGAGAGTGACTGTGCCAGAGGGCTCCTGGATGGTCAGACAGGAGTTTCTTTAAAAGTTTTATCTTCACCCATAAATAATTTCTGTTCTAAGCTGTTGTTAACCTGTTTTTGCATTCCTTTCCCATGAAAAGGTGCTTAAGTTTAAGTAGAGTGCAGCAAAGAAGAACCCATTCTAGTGCTAAGACGACTTAAAAAGGTAAGATATGACCAAGGATTGAGGTTTTAAAACTGTTTGCTACCATCTTAAAGAAATTCTCCAATTTTGCCTGTAAAAAGAAAAGGGATTGTCTCCATCTTTTATCACTGAAAACTGTCAGATATACATCAGTAGAAAAAAGCAGAATTTTCTCAGGTCTCTAATATTTTAATAGGATAAAGCAGAGGATGATATTTATACCAAATGTTTTTTTAGTAATTTTTCTCCTTAATAATTTTCAGTTGAAAGCATCTATTCTGCTCATAGACTAATATGAATATTCAGGTATGAAGTTATACAAATAAGAACAAAGTTATATTTACTGTTACTCTCATTCCTATGAGGTCCTTTTAAAAGACTGAACCTTCTGGGAAGGATGTTGAGACATTTCCTTTCTTCACAACTGAACAATTTCCTTGAGAATTTTCTCCCCAAAAATCTCAGCATCAGGTTGCCTCACAGCCCTTGTTCTGAATACCATGAGGTACAGCTATACATGCAAATCTCCACTATTATTAGGTAAGAAGGCTGCACCCCTTTCCCTGACTTTAGGTGTTGTGGTATTCTATTGCTCATTAATCAATAATTAGGCATATTTTTATAGGTGACTTAATGAAGGCATAGCTCAGTTTTGGCAAAGCAGTACAATTTGTTCCATGCATGGCAGTCTGCCTTAGCAACAAAGTCTGGAATCACATTTCTTCTCATTTTGAAGTCACATTGGGAGATTTTTCAGGTATTAGAACTGCATTTTCCAACCTCTCTGTGCTCTCATTTAAGATGTCTTTGGGATTATCTCTTCTTGTGAAATCCTGACTGCTGACAAAAGCTACATTCAAATGGAAAAGAAATTTCATCTGTTTCAGGAATAAATCACACATGTATTCAAAAGAAAACTTTCTCTGAACCTATCAATCAGCAAGTCATGCTGGAAAGAATTCAGACATCATTAAATAAACATGATGACTTGCTCTGTGCTGAAAATATTGATGTTGAATATTCAATATATAATGACAGAAGAGAAAAACATTTGTTTGGTCTGATTTATACACATGTAACCAGAATCTCTTTCAGAAAGCAAAATGAGCTACATATTGTTTTATAGTGACACTTAGATACAACACATGTATATGTCTTTTGGAAACATCTTGAAAAGCAGAGCAATTGTGGGAAAGTGAGAAACAAGCCTTGTATTGCTTCCTTCCAATGCTAGGCTCAGAAGATATTGTAGCAAAGAACTGTAGACAGCCAATGCACCTTCATTTAAAGCAGTTAGTCCAATCTTTGCCCCCTGCCTCAGCTTTGTTAGGTTTCATGGTGAAGAAGGGGGTGGTTCTTCATCAAATTGAAAGAAAGAATAGGATCACCAAGAGTTCATAGAAACTTACATTTCAGAAAATCATATAAAAAACCCTTTCTTGCATAATATGATTTTTGCTGATATTTCTGTTTCCTTCATATTCTAGGAGAACATTTTGCTTCTCACTGGGTTGCATACTGTTCTGAAATGAAGACAGAAGGCCAAAAGACTACCAGAATATTTCTCCTTTTAAAGAAAACCAGTTGTTCTGGAGTATCAAACACATGCATAACACAATGTGCATCACCAGTTTCTATCTCAGAAAAAAAAAGTACATGTGTGTATGAATGCAGTGATATTACATTTATTAGAAACATAGAGAAAAAACTGATTAATTTGTGGATTAAACATAATAGTTTCATTTTCCTTAGGTTTATGTCTTAGAGAGAATCAAAAATTGAAAGATAAAAAATATCCTAAATAATAAGTAACATAAAACTCTTTATAACAATATTATGCTACTAAAATATGTAGATTGCAGTCATTTGACAGCTCTAATGACTCATGACCATGTCCAGTGGACTACAGCCATGCTAACCCAGTGTACCATGTATCCAGGAAGAAACCACATTCTTGAATTTGACTGGAGGTATCTAAGTTCCAGTGGTGGAGAACTAGATTGACTATGACCCTATGGTATTGGTAAAGCATAATTTTAAGCCATAGTGGTCCACATCTAATGCCAAAAAGCAGTTCTGTACAGAACTTTATATGTTATAGATAAAATCAACTCTTTCTTTGACTTTGCTTGACTTTGTTTCCTTTAACCACTGTGAGAAATGGAGTCATACTTACAAACAAATTAGCTCATGGGGGAGAGGTATGGGAAACACAAAGAAAAGTTCTCTGAATTAAATTGCTTTAAAAAAATTGAGCATTTCCATCACTGGGGTTTTTATTTTTTTGGGTTTCTTTAGGAAAGAGTTTGTTGAAGTTATCCCCTTACAGGTTTTTAACTAAGCAGTACTGAATACCATTCAAATGATACCTCACCTGCTTAGAGAAAAATGAGGTTAAGGAAGCTATTGCTTATCCATCCTGGCTGTGAAATGTGAGCATTTGGCTGAAACTCAGTGACATTAGAACCTCCCTAATTCCCAAGATTCAGACCTTTGAGCAGTCCTCCCTTCGTTTGTATGCAGAAGAATGTTTTATTTGTCTATATCATGTGACAGACATTACATACAGCAGAATGACTGATGTATGGATGATACTCCCAATGTCCTACTAAATGATGAAACTACACATAAGAGATCTGTATACTTTGGCTACACAACTGGCCAAGCAGTAGCAGAAAACTTCCAATTGAGGAAGCAAGAGAAATGACAGAACCAGAGATAAGCCTGGTTTTTAACCAAAATTAAGCTGCAGAGCCTTGGGATATAATATCCTACAAGGTACCTAGGTCATCAAATTCATAATTGAATCTTCTATTATCCTGACATCAAGGGTGTCAGGATAATTTTTTTTTAATTTTTAATTTTTTTAACTGAGAAAATAATTATAAAGTCATGTTAGAACACATATCTGGTACAAGAACCTTCAGTTTCTTTGCTTCTTTTTCTTATATGTAGGGTTACATGTACCTACAATTCTGGATAGGTGCTAGTTGTTCCAAGTATTCTTGGACAGAATATTAGTGAAATAAGGAGAATAAGTGCACAGAAAAGCTACTCACAATTCAATTTTTACTGAATGTTTTGAGGAAGGTTTTTTAAAATTTTGTTGTTGTTGTTTGGTTTTTTTTATGCTTTATTTTTGTATGTAATACTATGAAAATGGTGAGGGTCTTTGCTGTTGAAACTACCTTGGTTGTATACAAATACAACCTAGAACATTTATCAAATGTCTATGTTTTCCATACCAAAGTCTTAACTAAGTACTAAATGTATTTATATTGCTTAAAATGCATAGAAATATATAAAAATTATATAATATTGAATGTAATATTTTATTAGAATACATCTAATATTAATAAGGTTTCTTTTGAATATACGATATGTTTATACCTGTCAATATCAATGTTCTCAAAATCTATTTTATTGTAATAAAAAAGTATTAAAATGTAACCCTTTGTGCCATGATTTTATGTCTTATTTTATAAGAATATTAAAAAAATAAGCTCTTTCCATACGTTTTCTATAGAATCATCAGAAAATGTTTGCTGTAAAGTGAATTCCTCTTGAGACAGCATTATGCCGAAAGCCTGTGTGCCATTGGTGAAGTGGATTTAACCCCCTAAAACTTCTATAAAGGGAGACACAAGAGTTCAGGAGTGATCTCATAGGAGCTACTCAGACTGAATCTGAATATTTTTAAACCCTAAAGCGAAGCTATCATATACTTTGAGGGAAAACTTAATTTCTTTAGACTTCTTTAATTATTTTAATGAGTGCACTGAACAGATAGAAAGATACAAATTTCAAAGGGAAGAGAGAAAGTTGGCAAAAAGGAAAATCCCCTCACTTTCAAATACAAATATACTAGCTTTTGGCAATATGTTTCTGCCATGTTGAAATTTTTTTAATTACGTATGGATATATGGAGATCAGGGAGTTCACACAACAAAGAAAATCCTTTAAGTTGCTTAAGAATCATAGAATGGAATTGTTTTGTGTCGGCTTTATTACTTAGAGTGGGGAATAGCTTCCTCTAGAGCTTCTCATCTTGGCCTCTGCTTGTTTTGTGCTTATTATATTTACATACAACTCTTCCAAAAATTGATTGTTTTGACCGGTGCTCACCAGAATGAGGTGTAGGTTCCTTGCTCATGGCACACTGCATTTAGTTCAAAGCATAAACTTATTCTTGTAGAAAAGATTAAAAATACATACAGAGCTGTATATTTGTATTAAATTCAGAATAATATAAACCTAATGTTCAGCAGATGCTAACATTAGTTCTCTTTAAGTAGAATACTTTAAATAGACATGGTTTTATTCTTGATACCAAAATACAGCTAAGTGGGATTCAAAACTCGATATCAAAATGCAGGTAAAGTGGAATTCAAAACTATTTTGAATCCCACTGACCATTGGCATCAATCACTGCTCACTAGTGAGATAGTAGTATTTAGGTGTCAGCTGCTACACAAAAACAAAATTAAAAAAATCCCAAACCTCAAATCTATGAATATTTTTTCTTTTAAAATTTTAAAATTTCATTTTGAAAGAAAATGGAGGTATCTCATAGAGTTTTCACTCCTTGGCACATCAAATAATTTTGTTTTTATCTTTTCCCTGTTACACAAAATATGATTGACTCTATGCCAAGTTTTGAGATGCTGCCAGTAACATTGCACATTATAGCTTTCCCTGCTAGGCCATGACAATGACAATGGTCATGTTGATATATGAAAATAAATCACAGTCAGTGTATGCTATTTGTGGCATAAGGAAAAAGCCTTTAAGTAATAATAGTGGATTTTTTTGATCTTTTCTTTAAGATTGAGTGGAAGATCCCTTCAGGTCAGTCTTCATGTTAGTGCAAAGAATTGCAGTAAATAGAACATGTAGTCTCTCCAGATATCTCCCTTGCTTAACCATTAAAGGTTAGACTTGCGTTTTCCAGGCACCCTTACTGTGGCATCCTCTGGCTTTTATTCATCAGACCTTTGTTAACATTTTCAGGAGTTTTCCTATTTATTTTGACTGTGAGTGGATGCATTATTGAATTATTAAATGTTGCTCTTTTTTGAAGAGCAAGTTGTTGTTTGCTTTAGGTTAACATTACTCCATGAGTGAAAGTTCAAAAGTAATTATTAGGCTATTAATTTAACAAGACTTTGTTTTAAATATAATCCAATTCAATTTTGAGAATAAAGCTATAGAGTTCATACTTAATTTTACCGTGGAAAAAAAAAGCCACAAACAAACCTCTTATAAATCACAGAAAGTATACATGCCAGTAGCTTTATAAGAGCCAACATTATATTGTTGATAACATTTCTAGTTTAAAATAGTTTACAGGTCAGTATGACTTCATCATGCAGTTTATACAGTTTTATATATGATACAAAGCCATATCTACAGGTATGATAGACTGCAGTTCAGGCACGCTGGTTATTTGCAGTAGAAATGGAGAGAAGGATCTGTGGATGAATTTCTTCAGGGCTTCATGCTGTGTCTTATACATTAATCATGAAGCATCATGCTTATGCAAATGTGCAGCAGCCTAATTAGGCAGAGTAGAACATTTGGAATAATGCTATGACTGTTGGGCTTCTGAAATATGTTCCTCAGCCAAATTCTCAAAAGCAAAGTAGATCTGAGATGCCTTTTTACTTTTGAAAACAGGTGTACAATTGTCTTCTTGGTGCTTATTTCATGCCTTCAACTTTAAAATAAAGCTTGATCCCAGTTGGCATGACATTTTCCTTGTCACTGGAAAGTAGCTGTGGATATTCTGAATCACTGACAAGAAAACAAAATGTTCATTCAGAGCTCAGACATGCTGAGAATTTTGAGAATCCTATAATACTTTGCGAATTTTTGTTGTCTGATTTGAACATTCTGTCTTCTGAAAATATTGAGGTAGAATTTGACACTTCTATTCTTCTTGCTACAATAAGTGATTAATCAAAATATTCTTATTCACATTCTGAGAATTCAATATCTTAAATATAAATATGCAGAATATTAAACATTCTGCTTTAGAATACAAAATTTTATTGCACAAATTAATTTATACTCATCCAAAAATTACTTTTTAACAAAATTACTTCCGTGTTTCCTATGTCCATGAATGTTTGCTAGGTTTTCTTCACACCTGTTAAAAAGTTAAGCAGCAATTTATTTACTTTTTGGTAGCTGCTGTAGAGAAAAAGAAATTAGTACTTACAAACTAAATCACTAGTGTTATGGTAAACACAACACAGCACTAAACAATCCTAAACAAAATAAGTTAATATTGTTTGTTAGGATTTTAGCATTTGATCTCTACATTCTTCATTGGTTCAGAGGTTAGTATATAGATCAAGTTCCATCTATACATAATAGCAGAGGCACCGTGCTGCCTGACAACAATAACTATGTGTGAGAACAAGAGCAAATGCCTGAAGACTGCCATAGAAAGAGGAAATTATGACCTTTAAACTAAGGTGCCAGTATGCTTAGAAATATCTGAAGGTGTTCCCTGCTGTGGTGTCTCATGATGTATGGAGATTCTAGTGGAAATAGGTGTTCCAGCTGCAGCAGAGTATCAAATGGAAGTTAAACTGTAAAAATTTCAGGTGGTGAGCAAAAGAATTGTCCTTTTTAAAAGACAGAGAAAGACAGAGAGTTATGAGAGTGTGACATTTTGTAGTTTTTAAATTGCAGAGGACTCATCATCTGAATTTCACATCACAGGATGACAAGGAGTCCAATAGTGTTCCTCCTGTCCAGCAGAGGATTATTGGAGCCTCTTATGAGGAAAAGGGCTATGTATTTTGTTGTATTTTATGACCATATAAGTACATTTCCTGAATAATCTTGTATTTAGGGAACACAGAAAAAAATTATAAGAAATTAATGATTTATATTTGTTTTTATTAATGATCAGTATATGCACTTTACGGAAGGTCACAGCTTCATATGCCAGGTCAATAGAATTCAGACCCTAAATAGAATCTTAAAACCATTTAATGCCTCAAGTGCTTCATAAGAAGTCTGAAATCTGTTTTTTTCTCATTTACATCTAGTTCAATCAGTATCTCCTCCTCTGACCGTGACTACAGTGCCCGAAAGGTGACACTTCACATTTTCCCATTCTAAGTTTTCTGTGAAGAAAAATGTTCCCTGGTTTCCTCTAGGATCTGAGTCCTATCAGTGAGCGGCAGTCTGGCTGTTGGTGCCAGTCTAGATGTGATGAGAGAAGAACTTCCTATACAGCCAGAGGGAACAATTTATGATGACATCTCTTAAATTTCCACTCAGGGCTGGCTGGAGCAGGGTGAAATTTCAAGAGCAGGTAATGAGACAAAAATGTGAGTTCCACAAAGACAATCATCACCTGCAAATTAGCAGAATTATTTCTCAAATTTTCATTGTTTCAAGTAAATCATAGCTTCCTCTTGAAGTTGAAGAGTGAGCAATATTGTATGTTGAAATTCTCCTTAATTACTCTTAGCAGCTTTAAAAATAGAACTAAATTTTAATTTAAAAAAACTAGAACAGTGCAGATAATAAAATAAGTATTAATTACTATGCTTTTAAAAGCCCTTAATACTATAGCCAATCTGTGCCATCAAAATGCATAAAGATATTCTGAATTTACAGACTTGTCAGTTACTTAATAAAGTTAAAATTGATATTAAAATCCTATAACCTAAACAATTCAATAAAAATTATATTATTAAAGACTTATTCAATGTCTTAGCTTTCTTGGGCAACTTTATTTTAACAGAAAATAAGACAAGAATATTTAAAAAAATATCTCTTTCAAATCAATCAAATATACTTTATTTTACTGTTAAACTGAGAAAGCCTCCTTTCTTATTATCTCAGAAAAATGTATTTCAAAGCATAAACATAATTCCAAACTGGAGAATGCCAGCAGTAGGACTTTTGCGAGAGGGTTTAGTGCTGCTGTTTGGACTGAGTCTAATTTATTTTTATCTTATAAGGAGTTTTGCATGTTCCTTAAACTTCAGAACAGTTTTTCTGAGATCTGCTTTCCTGCCAGCCCTTGCATCCATGTTGGGCTGATTTCCTTGGCTTCTCTGACTTGAAAGTGAATTCAAAACATTCCAGTAAGCTGACTTGCGTTTGGTCTGACACATGGACTTCAATTTTCTCAAGAAGCATATGCATCCAGCAGTAAGGGTTTCTAAATTGTGTCTCCTGACACCAAAGGAGGACTTAGATGACTGGAGACAGGATCAAAGTTCTCAAAACAATGGCACTTTGGGAATGTGGTATTATGAGTGTCAAAACACGTTCTCCTGAAATGCGTGGCTGACTCCTCCAATTCATCTCCATGTCCCCTAAAAGCTCTTATGTTTTCTATCTGCCTTCTTCAAAAATTACAAGGTTTAAAGTTGATCATAGTCCTATTATTTCTTTCAAAATGATGTTTTATCAATTGTGTTACCCTCTTAGATTTTTGAGACTCTATGACATTTTAAACAGTGAAATTCAAGTGCCTGCCTACCAAGAAGGACTTCTCAGAAAGTCTGGGCATTATATGACACTTATCTCAGGTTTACTCTGTATACCTCTTAAAGGAGGTTTGTGAATTACTTGGACTGTAATTTCTTAGGATTTCTGAGCTCATAAAGTTTAGTTATGCCTTATACATAATTTAATTTCATTTTTTTCTTAATCCCCACAATCTGCATCAGCTAATTCTTAGATATTTCTTTTAAATTCTCAAAGAATGTGGAGGAATTGGCTCTCCTCAAATCAGTGAAATTTAAAAAACTTGTAAAGGAAGAAACAAACACCACAAACTGTTTATGTAACTTCACAGATAAGTGAATATCCTTGTATTCAGGGAGGCAACTTAGCTTTTTAAACAAGAAATTTCTTTAACAGCAAATTGCAGGAAAATATGATTCTTCTTTTAACCAATACAAATTTGCTCAACAACCTTCTAAAATCATCAGAAATGGTAGAGCTAAGCCATCTGACAAGGTGAGAAAGTGAGACCATTAATTTTCTCATGTCTACAAATTGCTTGCTAAGAATAAATTTCTGTGAAGTCCACTTTATAAATATGTTCAAACTACTTGTGTAATAGTAAATAGAGCTGACAATTTATTTAGTGTATCATGTACAATACTTGGCAATTTGTGATTAATATCTAAAATCTTGATGTGCTGCATTGGATGGGGCTTTGAGCAACCAGGTCTAGTGGAAGGTGCCCCTGTCCAGAGCAGAGGGTTTGGAACTAGATGATCTTTAAGGTCCCCTTCAACACACATCATTCTATGACTATATACTGCTGTGGTTTTACAGGAAGTAGGTTTTCTGGGTCACCAATTAGGTGTTCAGATTTTAATATTGGCACCTGGTTTGGCCACTTGTGTATTGGATACGCCTCTGAGAACACAGGGGTTAAAAAGCAGAGCTCTCGCAGGAGAAGCCCTTTTTGAGTTCCGGTCAGTGAAGAGTCCAGACCTTCCTCTGCCCAGCTGCCAGCTTGGCAGGGCAGGGGAAAGCCATGCGGACGTGAGGTAGGCCGGGCCTTGGACAGAGATGGGAGGTAGGCCTGGCCTGAGGATGGAAGGGTGGAGGAACCCTGAGAGATAGAGAGAGAGAGAAGCACCAGGAGGTATTGGGCAGTATCCCCCTTGGAAGACAGAGAGGGAGATAGAGAGAGAAGCCGATGCCTGGACTTTAACCTTGAAATTTGATATCATGTGCTGGTGGCACGGCCCACCTTGCAGAGAAGAGCGGGGGAGTGCACCGAGAAGAGTCTGGCCACTTGTAGGAGCTTTTAACCCTTTTTGGACAATGAAAACTCCACAGAGCATTGACCTCCCCTAGAGGGGAGATAGAGATGAAGTGGAAGAAGGAAATGTGCAAGTGTGAAGGTCTGGGCAAGTGAGAGTGATGCTGGAAGAGTAGAGAAGAACCTTAGGTGGAAAGAGATGATGGAGTGGCTGGACTCTTTCTGTACAGCCATGGACAGAACCGTGCTTCCTTGTGATACAGAGACTGCGTCCAGGGGGAGGCGGTGGCTCAGAGCCGAGAGGGTTTGGTGTTGGTGCCCCTCAGCCCCAGAGGGCGAACAAATCTTGTTGTTGTTGATGTCCCAAAAAGGAGAGACTGTGCCCTTTTTGGAAGGAGACAAAGTATCCTTAAAAGACGACCCTAGAGGCAGCTCTGGTCCGTGTTCAGTGGTGAGAGCACGGGACATGAAAAGGAAGAGGTCACCATGGCACAAAAAGGACTCCTCTCCTCTTGATGAACTGAAGATTGATTGATTGTCTGAAGGTTTTGATGATGGACTGAGAGTTGGAATTTGGGAGATAGATGTATTGGAAATGTGGTGGGGGGAGGAGGAAATGTTTTTGTGAGGTTTTCATTTTCCATGTGTGTGTGTGTCTTTTTACTTGTAGTTTAGTTAATAAACTTTTCCTCTATTCCTAAGTAGAAGCCTGCTTTGCTTATTCCTGGTCACATCTCACAGCAGACACCAGGGAGAGTGTGTTTTCATGGGGGCACTGGCATTGTGCCAGGGTCAAACCATGACAATACTTATGAAACATATTAGTTGAACTTTTTACAAGACTCCGCCTGAGTGACTTTTGCAGAAATAGGTTACTTATACTGCTTTTGTTCCTCTCATAGATTACTGTCCTTATGGTTTAAGTTGCTTAATGTGTGAATATATAGAGTTGCCAACTACCCTAAGCTGGGAATTGCACTTGTGTACTGAGGGGAGATAATGTCAAAAGCCTTGCTGCAGTCCATGTACACAGCATCCAGTGCTCTCCCCTCATCTGTTCAGCCAGTTATCCCATTGCAAAAGGCAATCAGGTTGGTCGAACCTGATTTTCCTTTGGTGAATCCATGTTGACTCTATTTGATCATCCTGTCTTCTACATGCTTAGAGAGTCTCCAGATGAGCCGTTCCATCACCTTTACAGTCTGATAGGCCTTTCGTTCCCCAGTTTCTCCTTCTTGCCTCTTCTGAAGACTGGAGTGACATTTGCTTTCTTCCAGCCCTCAGGCACCTCTCCTGACTGCCACTACCTTTCAAAGGTGATTGAGAGAGAGCTAGCAATGATGTGTACCAAGTGCCTCCGTAACCAGTGGACATTGATTCCTTTGATAAGATTTGCATTATACCAAGTTTTGTCTCTATTAATAGATAATATCATAACCCAGGATACTGAATTAGCTTCATATCATAATAAACTCATTAATCATTAATGTGATTGAAGATTTTTTTTTTTTTTTTTTGCTGCAGAGTGCAGGAGGAAAAGGATAAGGATGAGGGTGCTGGCCAAGGTGTGACTTGGATCATCTATAGAAAACTAGTGGCAAGGTTTACTGATTTATTTCTCAAGAGACCTTAGACAATAATCTGCTTAGGAGGGAAAGAGAGAGAGTT
>NW_005054301.1:11786984-11795440 GCF_000277835.1 Geospiza fortis
AGAGTGAGAGTTGTTGGTTCAGAACAGGGTCTGCCTTTCTTTCAAAAAATCATTCCCTCTTTCATAGAGTTTCTCAACACTGAATCCATCAGTGCCCTTTGCTCTTGTGAGTATCTCTCAGCTGTAAAGAAAACTACTATAGAGGGACAGGCAGCTGCCTAGGATTACAAATTACAGCAGAGATGCCCCACACTAGACAGATTGTTCATCATAGTCTCTGACACTGCTGTTTCTGAGAGGTCATTCTGTTGCTGTCTAGTGGCAAATGATTGTAACAGTGGATGCATCCTTTTATGCCTGCCTCAGTGCATTGACATTTCTGCTTTTGTATATATTTTATGCAGTTCCTTGCATTGTTCCTGAGCACATCAGCCTCTTCTTTCTATCTGAAAATATTTGTATTCATATCTTACTCAAAAAGGATTGTTAACTGTCACTTTCTTACTTTATTTTACTTTTTTTACAGACAAGCTTTGAGTTAAGTCAAATTATTCTTATCTGTGGCCAGAGTTTTTTATTTTGTTTAGGTTACTTTGTGTCTTATCATCTCACTATTTTCTATTGATGGAGGGAGAAAACCAAAGCTATGAAATCTTGAAAAAAATATTTGTCATAAAAGGAATACACTTTTACTTCAAGATGGACATAGCTACTAAAACAGTGCAAGGATCCTTCTGTGTTTAAAATATTCCTGTCTGACAGTCTCTGAAGTAATTTCTATTCCTGCTAAATGATTTCAAAGATTAACGGTAAACAATGTCTGACTGTACTTGTAAAACACATGTAAAATATGATTTAGTGTTTACCTTTTCTTTAAATGCATAATAACGACCCTTTGGTTTAAATTTATTTTACTAAGGCAGTGATATCAAGTATGGTGGAATTAAAGTCAAACACCTTTTCATAATCGAGATATATCTGGAAGATTTAGCAGCATTGTTTTATACGGGTATTTCCATAGGTGCTCTGCATTTTAAAACACTTTTTTTAATAGGAGCAGTGCAAAATCTTCCCACGATCTTTCAGAGCTGCAACTTGCAAAGTCTCTGATATCCATTGCACTGTTACAAATCTTCTTTGCAATTATAATGTCATCTGTGTGCACAGTGCATTTGAACTGTTGTCACAACTACCTCACAGTTTTCTAGAATGCCCATTAAATCAGAAATGTTCCACAGTTCTTCAGTTGTTATTTAGACATTGGTTTGGGTTTTTTCCTCATAGTGCTAAATTAGTTGACTCTTAAAATATTGATTTAAGCCCTTAGGGTTGCACACTGATCTAAGAGATGCTTGTTGAAAACTGAATTATAGATAAGTTTTCCCCCATGCTGGAGAGAATAGCTTAGATGTTCAAAGAGAATTTGGTGACCTACCCATTTTAAAATTGCAAAATTTACTTATTTTAATTTATTTATTCCTAGAATTGCATAATACTTAAGGCACTCTGAGCTGGACAAAGTTAGCAACAAAAATATTTGAGCACACTGCTCTCTAAAGAATTCAAAATTACCTTTTATGCAAATTTTTATATAATTAGGGGTAGTGGCCTGGGCTCAAATAAGAAAACATACCTTTTATTTTATAATACTAAACTGCCAGTCATGATAAAAGAATTTCTTTGTTGCTGTAATTTTTCAGTTATTATAATTAATTTAAAAAACACAGATAAGAAAATCTAAGAGAATGTAGAAATGGAATATTGCTAAAATTCTAATGATATTAAGTTTTTTGTTCCTTTACAATGTATTTGAATGTAGTTAATTTATTAATATTTTTCTAGCAGTTTTTAAAATCAAAATATATTCTGTAAAACCTAAATAATAGTTCAAAATTATTTTATGGATAAGTGGATAAAATCAACATGACACATAAGTCACATAAGTCATCACAACTAGATGTAACTTCCTTGTGTAAGAAAAAGGACTGACATACTGCACTTCTTGTGTACATGCTGAATTTGTGTGGCATTAGAAATACAGAATTACTTAAAATAATATGAAGTGAAGAATTCCATCCTTTGATGACAAAATAATGCTAAAGATAAGGAATATGGAAAGGAAAACCACATAGGAAATGAAATTGTGTATGAAGAAAGGAAGATCCCCTGATTCCCAAAAGAAATTACTAGATATGCAAGGGCAAGATATCATATTGATTTTTGATCTATGAATTAGAATTTCAATTCATCTTAAATTGCCCAGACTTATAAGAGCAGGTCCTCAGCTCATGTTAGCTCCATGTCAGAGCCCTAACAATGAAGTAATTTATTTTACATTTTGCAAAAATATCCCCAAACTGTGATTCTTTGGAGAGGTTTTACATCAAGATGCAAACTCTGAGCATTAGATTGCATTGAGATAATCACCACATAAAAAGAAATATGTAATTGAGGTATTTTTTTTATGTTTCCTTCTAGGCCAGATTTGCTGTATATTCTTCATATCATTGAGCCATAATTCTTCAAGAGTAGAAGAATAAGGGTGATTATTTTTGTGCAAGAAAATATGTACTGGGAGGGAGATCTGGAATCTTGTCCTTTTCTTTTTTTCTTCTTTAATCTACAGTTTAAGATATGAATAAATCTACTGCAATAGGAACAATCCCTGCAGAAGAGACAGAGAAGAGGGTGGTTCTGTCCCTCTTACCTTTTTCATGACCTCCAGTTTAAGATTACCAGTATACTAATTTCAACACAGTTAATATACTACATATATACATTAGTAGAGTGCATATGCAACAAAGATACATCTTAACTGTCTGGGACATATGGGAGATGGTTGTATAACCAGCAGCAGTCTGGGAAGCATTAAGAGGGACTGGAGAGCCCCAGAAGAAGGGGTAAAGGGCTCAAGCTGGAGTAGTTATTTCATCAGTCCTCCAGGCCAAGGAGGTGGAGCATAGGAGGGGCTCTTCTTCAGGAACTTTAGTAGTAGGACAGGGAGTCATGTGTGCAAATTGAAAGAGGAGAAATTTAGGCTTACATTAGAAAGAAATTCTTTACAGTGAGGATGGTGAGTACTGGAAGAGTTTGCCCAGGGAGGTTGTGGGTGCTCCAATCCTGGCTGTGTTCAAGGCCAGTTTGGAGAAGACCTTGAGCAACCTGGCCTAGAGGGAGGTGTCCTTGCCCATGGCTGGGGAGGTTGGGACTCCTTTGAGGAGTTGATCTTTAAGGTCACTTCCAACCTTTAATTTTCTATGACTCCAAAACTGGATGTGCAAATATGTGCAAATGAAAAACAATGAATTTTTTTGAAAGAAATGTATGAAGCAATGACACTGGATAGTCCTCATACAAAACACCACATTAATATTATTTGCACTGTGTAACAATTCTTGTGTTTTATCCCATGTAAGAGGTAATGCTAAAGCAAACTATTAAGCTATGGCAAAGAAAGCTCAGAGAAATCTTAGCACTTAGACCAATTAGCTATGCAGAAGATAACCTATCCTTAGAAAGACCAGGCTGTAATATCTATATTTTTTCTGGAACCCAACATTGACCAAGTAGTTCGAGGGAAATGAGAATTATGTTTTATTATCCAGTGTAGGATAATAATATTAATTATCCTATGGCATTTGCACTTATTCCACTGGTGTACTATGTGCAAAACTTTCAAACATCAGACCAAAATGCAAACATAAAAAGATTTATGCAAGGTTTTGCAAGAAAAGACTTAAAAGATAACATGTGTAAATATGAAGCGTATTATGTCCACATACATCATGGTGAACTTTAGCAGACAGGCTTTTCTTCCCGTAAGTGTAAAAAAAAAGAAAAAAGAAATCAGTTTAAGGGTAGCTGGGCAAAAATATCTTGGTCTGTGGCTGTCATGACAAGGACACCCTTCTGGATTTGTGCATTTTTCCACTGAGCTTTGATCACAGAGTCATACTCCTGCTCACTGCTTTAGGTAAAGAAATAGGGTTCTTTAACTAACTTGCTATATCATGTGTTGGACTACTGGTCTAGAAATTAATGAGCGCTTCTCAAAGGGAAATTCTCACAGACAGATCTGATAGGCTATTTTTTTTAAGCCATTTTAATAAATCAGAAGAAGGATCCAGTAACTGGGTGTATTTTATCTATACAAAAAAAGCTCATAAACTTTTCTCATATATATGGGATTTATTATATTTCTCCAAAGCAATTTGAAAAGCACTGAATTATACTCCCTTTCAGGTTCCAAAAGAACTTTAGTAATAAAAGGAGAAAGTTGTTGCTGAAATTCATTTTCTTATGGATTTATGGGAAAACTAAAAATTGCTTTGATGTCTTTTGCATTCCCTTGCCAATTTAAAAAAAAAAAAGAAGAAAGAAAAAAAAAAAGATAAAAGAACTTCTATTAAATTTAACAACACTCTTCTCGTCTCCCCCCACTTCAAACCTCATTTATCTTTTATGAGCCCTAGGCATCTTGCCATAATAAAACTGTGCATAATACTAGAGTTCTATAATAATTTTCTGGTTTTTCATTTTTTTTTAACCTAACTACTCACTGTGGCACTGACCCTGCCATTTAAGAATTTGGGGTGAATGGGCCAAAACTTTAAAGATTACAGCATGTAGTTCAATATTCAAAGCACTGAATTTGGGCAATTATGATACCAAATTTTCAGAGGGATTGCTAGCTCCACTTGCTGCTAACAGCATTCCTTCAACTTAGCATTGCCTAAAAATAGTTACTGGGTTATAAATTTTTTCAGGAAGAAGAGGGAAATATTGTGGGAAGAAGAGAAAATATTAACATATATTAGAAAATGTTTAAACATTAAATGTATATAACATATGAACAAAGATGTTACACATCCCTAAATTCAATTGATTCCTTTTATCTACTGATTTCCATTGGGTGATTTTCTGGAACAAAATGATTAACCTCTAGTGATTTAAAGAACTTTTGATTATATCTCAATGAAGGTCTTATTTTTTAAGTTTTCTGAAAATAGAGACTTTTTTACTATCTATTTTTTTTTCCTGCTCATTTAAAGGCATTCTACTGTCTTTGAAAAGTAGATCCAATGAAGACAAGGACAAAAATATTGTTGATTTGGATTAAGTTGAAGCAATATATTAAAGGGGAAGTTTTCAGATTTTCTTTTAATATAGACATCTATAATGAAAAGACCTGCATTAGAGTATCTCTCCAGAGCTCTTAAAAAAAAAAAACTGGAGACAAAACCAGCCATTTGGAGTAAATTATTCTAGTGTAAAGAAAGAAATTATTTCCAGTGAGCATTTCCCTAAGTTGCTCTTTTTCCCCTGTGACTATACCTGGAGATAGGTTTCTATACCTGCACCATAATGTTTAATCTTAGATGTCATAAAATCCTCCCATATTGCCAGCTTCATTTTAACACAAGTCAGAGATTTTTGTCAAACATTTCAACTGAATTACTGTATAACTTGTTAAAACATTTGTAAGCAACATAAAAATCTGTATTCTAGATTGAAATATAAATGTAGGTTATAATTGCATGCATACTGCTCAAAAGCTATTCCTTTGCTCAAAGGCAAAGGAAGAAAGAGCAACATCTGAAGGACATTGTGGATATTATCTTTAGAATTTTGAGCTTTAAATGTGACCAGTAACCCAATATTGAACTCCTTCATTCATCAACTGAAGCTATGCAGCAGAGTTGGAAAATATGAAAAAACCCCAATATAATACAGGAGGAAAACTGACACAAATTTCTCTTGTATATGTTGTATTTATAGTTTTGAAGGTACAATAAAGACAGTGGCCAGCAGGGTTAGCCTCCATTACCTACTTCCTATTGAACAGGTGGATAGAGGGAAAATGCTAAATTGGAGATTGCAAACAGAGTAGAGTTTGGTACTTAAGAGTACAGATGTGGAGAAGATATATGGGAGCAAGGCTTTGAGAGGGAGTCAGATCTGTGTAGACTTCTGAAAAACATTACTCTCTTAAGAAATTACCTTCTATGCTCTAATATTTGAGCCTTGGTTTTCTTAGTAAGCCCATCAAGAAGGACAATGAATGTGTTAATGGATGTCATGGAGCTCGATTCCAATATTGACAGAAACCATATCTAAGAGTTCTAAGGCATTTTTTGTAATACATGGTCTTTTTGAAACTTCTTCAGTATTTTATTTCCAGACTTCCTAAAGTCTCTGCTTTAAAACTGCAGAAGGAAAACCAATTAATCACAGGTTGCCGTGTAACATATAATCAAAGAGAAGTGAGATTTGATATCAATCTTATTTTCTCAGTCAAAGATAAGATGTTGTAAGTGTAACAGGTGCCTATCACTGAGAATATGACTTCTTTATTACAAATTATAGAAGATACATATCATTCATGAGTTTCTGGCCTTTTCCTGGAAGGAAGTACAAAAATTCATTTTTCAACAATAGAAAATGAATGACTGAAAAAAGAAGAAATTTGAGGCCAGGTTCTCAGCCAAGTCTGTCAAAATGAAGTGTTGGTGATTTCTAGAAAGAGGAAGATTTCAATATGTCAGCCTGTGAACTGAAACTACAAAAACTCCCAGCTTGTGGGTTTGGTTGATGAGGGTTTTGTTTGTTTGTTTGCTTTAATGAGAATCCTGTGAAATTTATTGGTGTCCTATGAGCTTAGGGTGGCTTATATTTGCATTGTCAAGTTGTCAAGTCAGTTTTACCTTTTTCATGCCGGGGAAACTCTTTCTGCCAGAGGGCTGCCTTTAAGATTACAATGTCTGTTGTGTGGATAGAAAATCTTTTCTGGACAGCAAGTTTGTCAAGATAGAATTGTTAGAAAAAGCTTCAAGAGTGAAAGAAGGCTAGCATTTGCCTTCACTACTGAGGAACATGTAAGTTTGATAGGTAGTGGTCAGATTTATTGTAGGAAATAAGGGATTGGGAAAATATCAGCTTTAGGATGTTTGAAGCATTTTCTATCCAAGATTTCACTCTGCAGTTTTTCACTAAAATGATGTCATTCAAGGCTGAGATGTTTATTCAGTTGTGGCATAAGTCCTTACCTTCAAGTGGTCCCACAGAGAGGGTAGGCCTTTCAAACCCAAACTGAAAAATGGCAAGCCTAAATTCTAAGTAGAAAAATATTAGTCTGTTTTCTACTTCATACGAGAAAAAAAAAATTAAAAAACCCCAAAAAGCAATCAAAACAACACTTCCTTTTCCTTTTCCATATTCCCTATTCTCTATTCCCTTTTCCATTTCCCCTTCCCTCTTCTTTTTCCTTTATGTACTTATATCAGGGGCATCTTTTTAAAGAAATATCAAGTTCAGAGCATACCAGACAGTACTTGGATAATTATATAAATTTCTCTTGAGTTGGTCTGGTTTTCAGGTAAACTTCTTCATTTTATTCTCATTATGATATTGTTTTTCTCATTTTCAGAACTTACTTTGAATTATTCATTTTCTATGAAAATTGCTTAATGGTCATGAGGCTTCCAAATATGCATTTTCCAAGTTATTTTCCATATAATAATTAAAACAATCAAAATATTCTAAATCCTGTGTATCATTTATAATTTGAAAGCTACCACTTCCTTTCTGTGACTAAACAGTTGATTTCTCCAGTATATAGAATGTAGTAAGACTTTGATTTTAACTCTTTGCAGTGTTCTTCATATAGTTGAGAAGTCTGGAAGTGTATTCCTGATTACCACATTTCAGTTTGCAACAAGGAAATTCTGATGTAAAAATCTAAAATCAATGCAAAAAATCTATAAGATGACACTTTTACACTGAAGTATCACAATCTGGAGTAAACTGTGCTTCCTGCCATGATCTCTTAAGTCACTAATAGCAGCTTGGATCCATTTGGGGGAGTATTAAATGTTGTCTTATACACCTCATATCTTAGTTTGTCCTTTTAAATAATGGGAAGAATAACAAGCCTCAAAACATTGGGGTTGCTTCATGAAGTAGATTATCCTTTTTCTATAAACAAGAATAAAGGGAATGTGAATAAGCTTTAAATTACCTGAGGCAGGAGTGGATATTTCCATATGCATATATTTCCTCCTAATAACTTTCTGCTTCGTATTAACCCAGCAGCTGGAATAAAATTTATTAGAACAAACGGTGGTCTCCCAGGAACCTTCATGTTCTCAAGCTAGTGGATTAATGCTTCATAAATAGCTGGATATCCTTATTTAGTGAGTTTCTCCATGTCAGTTTTCCATACATATCATCTCTGGTCTAGTCTCCCTTCAGGCTAAGCCCATTAATATATGCTGTATCTGGTTGTTGCTTGGATCCATTTTCATGCTTTGTATCTTTGTGCTATATCAATGCGAATAAAATTTTACGAGATACAGCACATATATTCCCGAAAGGTATACAAGCAAAATGAACAAACCTAAATTTCCATCTTTACTGTAGTACTGCCAACATTAGGCACTCTGCTGGAGAAAGAATATCCTGCTCTGTTAGGGCAAACCTGATTAATCCCTTGGTAACCTTTATTTCTGATTTTTCAT
>NW_005054301.1:11795469-11880689 GCF_000277835.1 Geospiza fortis
CTGCTCTGTGAATAAATTTTGCATCTTATACACTTTTGTGCTGTAAACAAGAAGCTCTTCTCAGCTTCTCACTTCATTACTAATCTTATTTTTTATAACTTCTCTAAATTTGTATCAGTTTATAAATTGCCTTTAGTCCATTTAGTATTGATTACATTTGTTAGTTAGGAATTATTGCAGTGCAAGATGGCATCTGCTATCTTCTCTGGCCCCCTTTTTTTATGATGAAGGTTTAGTCAGCCCACAGTCTATGATAGTCTTACTAAGATATTTGACCATTATTTACATAGAAAAAGTGTAAATTAGAGCTGTAAACCCCAGCTCTACTCCTCTGCTCCTGCAGCTATTATGCTTTTAGAATATTGCCTTTGCTGTGACTCTAGCCTATTGCTTTTCTCTTCCTTGATACCACTTTTCCTGTCCCAAAATATAAAAAAGCATGATAGAATCAGTAAAAAAAATGTTCAAGGCTCCCAGTGCTTATTTGGTAAATATTTTGTGACTCTTTCAAAAAAACATGATAGATTTACTGCGTATAGATTCATAGAAGGAAGGTTATTTTAAGCAAGATATCTTCTTTTGCATTGCTAGACCTTCTGCCTGTGTTGTTACTTTCTCTGCCATTCATATGCACGAGTAGCATCACTGTATTTGTTAGCATATGAGTTAAAAATTATTGGTAATTCTATGCAAACTACATTTTTAACAGAATTCTTAATTGCATTAAAAAAATAACAGCTAAACAGAACAGGGATCTTCCAAGCAGCCACTCCCTTGTCTGCAGCTCACAGGCACAATAGATGTCACCCACTACCCATCAGCGAGTTCCGAGGATCCAAAATTTCCTCAGGTCAGAGGAATAATGCAAGCAAACATGCAAGCTGCAATTCTTCCAAAGTGCCAACCTTCTTCTAACTAATATGAGTATTTTAATGGAACTGCTACTGGGCTCAGGGCCATGGGCTTGGAAACTAGTCTGCATGTCATAATAGCTATGGAAAGACAGACAAACTTATGCCTGTGACTGGGCTTTTCTGAACACGTGTGATCTCCAGGATCCCCCTCAAAATGGTTTTGCCTCACTGATTATTTTGCAATTTGTAGTACTTTAGTAGTTTCATGCAAATTCAGGTACAGAGAGGGTTTTTTAACACAGGTAACAAGGCATACATGATCAAATTCTGCGTGTGAGAGAGAACTTCTTTCAAGTCAGTAATTTTTTACTCCATCCACTAATTTGGCAAAAACATTTTACAGTCTCTATAATATTTTCTATAACTTTTATGGAAATATGAGGCCAGATATGTGAGAGAGTTGTTATTAATGCCTTTACTAAGTGAGAATTCTTGAGCAACTGAAATTACAAAAATCAAGCTCCACTGGCTCATGGAACTACCTATTTGAAAATCTGGCTCTGAACTTCACAAGCATCTATTGCCTTACTCTTTGACAGATGTTTGGTGTTCTGCGTGAAGATGTATCCTAGAGAAATGAAACAATAACAACGTTTTCATTTCAGTTGTTTCAATTTTGATGCTTGTTTTCATTCTCATAAGCAAATGTTTTCCTCTTGTTCTTTCATAAACTGCCATGGGAAAAAATAAAATAAATCTCTAAGAACAAAAAGAAAACAATAAACTCTTAAGTGGCTATTTGGTTTTTGTTCAGATTCCTAACAGCTGCTTCATTCTACTTCACTGGTTCCAGATTTAATAAGGACATGTAAGACTTTAAGAAAACAGCAATTAAGAAATTCCTTCTTCTTTTTTTTTTTTTTTAATTTTTTTTCCAGATTCTAACATAAAATCATGTGCTGCAGTTTTCCTTTGACTATAATGCCTGGATTTCTTATTTATAATTTCTTAACTTATTTATTAAGAATAGTGAAAGTAATAAAAATATTTCTTTTCCTTGAATAATGAAAGGCTCAAAATTTCTGTCCTGCATACTGATTAGACTCAAGTGAATAAAATAAATCAATCTTTATTCTGGTGAAATATCAGAACTTTGAAAACCAAAACTAATGAGAAAGATCAAAATCTGTTTCATTCTGATCGCATCTCTTTCTGTGTAAGCAGTACTAAAACATTTGAAGAACTATAAAAGTTCCTGCTATAAAAGTTTTCATATGTTATCTCTTTCTTCAATAGAAGTAAATTACTCACTAATTTCTTAGTTAAGAAACTCTGCATTCATTTTTGGGCTTTCCTTATCTTTTACTTTATTAATTTAGGATGTCATTGTACCCAACTTCTTTCAGTTTTATATGCCCTAATCTTCCTTGGGGATTTCATTGTTCTTAACAAACTTGATGTATTCTGGAGCCACATTTACTGAAGGCTATCATAGAAGCATGGAAGATCCTGAGTTGGAAGGGACACATTAGGATCATGAAAGTATCATCAATAAGTATCATGAAACTATCCTCAGCAAATGCTCTTATTGAGTTGAGTTCATTTGTGTACTGGTTAATTTTCTTCAGAATGGGGAGTGTGAGGCCATGTTCTATATTTGTGCTGAAAACAGCATTGATACCTCAGGTATTTGTTACTGCTGAGTGGCACTTACACAGAGCCAAGGACTCCTTGCACCACCCTACCAGCAAGGATGCTGGGAGAGAAAAAGTTGGGAGGCTACACACCTGGGACAGCTGACTCCATCTGATGAAAGATATGTTCTATACAATATAGTTTAACAGCACTGAAAACTGGGGGAAGGACTTGGAAGGGAGGGGTGTTTGGAATGTGATGGTGTTTGTTTTTCCAAGTCATTGAGGAAATAATAAGCAAGACAGACAAACTTATGCCTATGACTCCCATGTTGAGGCCCTACTTTATGGGGGATGGCTGAACGCCTGCCTGTCCATGGCAAGTGGCGAATGAATTCCTTGTTTAACTTTGTTTGCATGAATGATTTTTGCTTTACCTATTAAACCTTCTTTATCTCAACCCAAGATTTTTCATACTTTTTCTGCCCCATTCCACTGGGGAAGTGAGCCAGGGGCTCAGATGCTTGAATGCACTTGAGGCACCTTTTTTTGCCCTGAGGTAGATCATGGTCATGTGTGTCACTGTTTTTGGTAAGGTGGGATGGTATGTCAGGTGTTCACTGAAACAGGAAAATAATCTAGCTTATTTATGGGCTTGAGAGGCATTAAAGTCCTCTTTGCTTCACCAGCAATTGAATTATTTCTGTCCTGATTACAACAACACCAATGCTTCAGTATATTATCTGGCACCTGAAAAAGACTTTTGACAGTATCAGCGTTCTACTGGTAAATCTTTAATAACATTTATAATATCACCTGTCATCAGATAGAGTTTCAATGGTAATTTATCTTTACTCCTCCCCTTTGCTCTTTGCTAGAAATCAGCAGAAATGAGACACACAGTTACTAAGGGAGACCTGTAGAGTGCCAAATATACATTCTTGATAGACTAAATTATCCTCAACTTGAAAATAAAATTAAACTTCAAATTGAATTTTAGACAGTAGTGATAAAATTTTAAAGAGGAAATTGATAGTTGAAAAATCTCCTTTTATTTTTAATGAAGTTTCACAGACTAGTCATCTTATTGTTCCAACATTTGCAATGCTGATTTGACATCTCCAATACTTGTTTTAGTCTTAAATTTTCTTTATGAAAAGAAAATGTGTCATTCTTCACTTATATGCCTTATAGCAAAAACAAAACCAAGTGAGGAAGACATTTGTTTTCAGTAATAGATAACAGTACATAATCTCAAAATCTTTTTGTAAGAGTTGACTCCACACAGTCACCAAGATGAAACTGTGCTAATTTTTGCTTTGGTTGAAGAACCATTCAAGGAATATAAAGTGAGAACAAGATTTTGAGTGAGAATGTGATTAATTTAGTGAACAAAAGGTACAGAAAATCACCTTCTGTCTTTGTCTTCTGTCTTTGAACCTTCAGTCAATTGTCAGGCACCCTAGGGTTTGGGTTGCTGGACTTTTTGAACCACAGAATCATCAAGGATAGGAGAGACCTTCAAGATCAACTAGTTCAATTGTCACCTTAGCACCACTGAAATTACCCCTAAACCATATCCCCAAGTGCCACATCTAGGTGCCTCTTAAACATTTGAACCTCTGTTTAAGTGACCACCACCTCCAGGACAATTTATTTGAATACCTAAACACTCTTTTGGGTTTTATTTCCTAATATCTAATCTGAACTTGCCCTGGTGCAATTTAAGGGTATTTCATCTCATCTTTTTACTTGAGACATGGTAGAAGAGAACAACCCCCACCTGTCTACAACTTCCTTTCAGTAATTTCTCCTTTCCCCTGAGAGCGACAAGGTCCCCCTTTAGCCTCCTTTTCTCCAGACTAAACAATCACAGCTACCTCAGCCACTCCTCATAAGATATATTTTCTAGACAATTCAACACCTTTGCCACCCTTCTTTGGACATGCTAAATTTGAAATAACATCAAGATTGAGGCTTGAAGGAAAGTGTAATTCAGGAAAAATGAATATATTCAATAAAATCTGTAAAAATTTGAAATTCTAAGGCCCAGATTTTTGACACTAAAATAATTTTGACTTCTACCTCAGCCCTGAAATGTTGCAGTATATGCTATATATTTAGACCTCTGTTGAGCTGAATTAATGGCTTTCTTAAAACATTAAAAGTGTCTTGGACGTCTCTTAGAATAACACAATCTGAAAAATCAAATCTATTTTTACAAAGGGATCCCTCTGGCTTTTAAATAAAAAGTGGTGTCTTTATTCCATTTTGTTGACAGAGATTATCAAGATGTCATTGACATGACATATTCTTTAGAGTAAAAGTCTTTTCCAAAAAGTTAAGTCTACAGGGTTGGTAAATAGCTATTCCATATTCAAACCCACTTATCTACTTTATAATTTCCTTCAAACCTCAGGAATTCCTCATATAGAAATTACCTCATCAATAAAATTTTGTATTGCAGAATGGCATCTTAATGTGTCTGACCATGGCTGTTGTCCTGTGTAGATGTAGTTTCAATACATTAATCTTTGATGCAGAACTCTTAGTTTCAGTAAAATATAATATCTATTTATAATGGATAAATCTTAGTTTTGGGTTCCTCTTGTTAAAAAGGTGACTGTCATCTCTGAATCATTTAAGTTTAAAGTTAATTCTGGTTATGTGGGCAATTGTGCATTGTAATGGAAAACATTTCTCAAGGGGAAATTAGAAAAGCATTAGCCTCTCTATGGCAATTTGTTTCTGATAAGGAATGCATCCAAAATGTTTTGTTTTTTACATTTCTAGATGTAAATGAGAGTTTACAAATTTTAAAAAGGATTCAATACAGAGAGTTATTCAGAAAAGTTTTGTTCTGGAATGCCGTATTTACTTCAAGACTGGGACTGTATTCTATAGACTATAAAAAAACCCCTATAACCAAAAGAACTAATGCTAGTTCTACTATATATCTAGTTTATGATGCTACTCTTAGGCAAACAATAAAATAAAAATAAATTTCTTGTCAGGAATTGTCTTGCTAAAATGGTGGATATAAAAGAGAAAATTGGTTTAGAATTTCTTCCTGGAAAAGTACTAACGTGGATATGTTCAATACTTCTAGTCCAGGTCAGCTTATATATATTTCAAGAAATCCTTTGAAGTTTTTCACTTTCTGTATTAGTCTAAACAGCAGGTGAAAAATATACAGAAGAGAAATAAGCTTGCTGTCTCTGTCTTTTTTATTAAACACCAGAGACAAATGGATTTTCCAAGAAAAAAAACAAAATATGTTATGAGTTGTTATACATTTACCAAATGCTATTGTTATACATTTACCAAATTCTTTTCTGGAGGCTGACAGTTCTCTACTGCTATGATATGATATTTTCCTTTGAGGGGTTTATTGCTCTGTAAGTACTGTATGTGCTAGGCTGACTTACCTGAGGTGAGATGATCAGCAAAAGTGTTAGTTTGTCCACTTTCATATGCAGAGAGATACCTGGGAAAAGTTCCTGGGGAAGGGCCCATATCACACCTCCTCCCCTCATGGTGGAGGCAGAGTTACCCACTCAGCATCGTCCATACAAGGCTACATTTTTTTGGTCATTTTTTATTTATTTTACTCACTGGGCCCAATGGGCTGATGGAAAGAAATGATTGTTTCCATTTCCTATCAGTGGTAAACAGAAAAATAGCTTTTAGGAGAATTCAGGTCCTCTGATCTGAAGACCTATCCCTCTTGGTAGCAGCTTGCTCTTTAGTGCAGTCCAAAGTTCGCTCTGCCACGTTTCCACTTCATCCACAATCAGATATTTGGGCTTCATATCCTATTTTTCCCCTGTGGTAGATAAAGCAGAGTGTGGCACGATATAGCTGCCTGAAGACAGATGCCATGTGATGTTCTCTGGGACACCAAGGTGGTGGTAGGGGACTGGCAGCTGGACACAGGGCTTGTTGGAGGCCCTTGCACTTCAGCAGCGGCAGCTGAAGTCTAGGTAGGACATTCCCTGGACCCTTTGTGGACTAATGATGATCTACTTGTCAATCAAGAATTTTCTGAAATAAAGATAGTTTTACTCAATTAGTCAAGGCTAGGCTGCAGTATCCACCTTGAGATAAGCACAAGATACTGTGCTATTTTGTGATTCTTTATAATCCTAAAAATTTCCATCTCAAACCATTCCAAGCATTTCCCCAAAGATGATCTAAATGTGATTGATCAATACACACAATATTAAGAAACAATTGTAATGAGTTTGGAATGAAAATTGTATTTCCTCTGGTGCAAACCCAAGAACAGTCTTAAAAAATCTTTTAGAGTTAGGGCACTACAAATAATGTTCCTTCACAGGAGACTTGGCATAGTGTATATAGATCCCCCTGTTCTCGTTTTGCCTTTGGCAGAATGGTCTCAGCCTCCGAAGCCAGCTTTTTCCTTCTTAGCAACGAAAATCCCTTCCAGGGGCCAGCAAGTGTTACATGAGTGTAACATGGTAGCTCTTATAAGAGCACAGGAATACTAGCGCTGAAACACTATTAGGTTCCTTTTTATCAAACGTGGGATAAGATCATTCTAGCACTACTCATTCCTTATCAAGTGGTAAGGAATTTTTTATTATTGATGATCCAAAATATAAATGACAGGTTTTTAGATTAGATCAGTGTGTAACTGTGAGTACAGAACAGAGAATGCTGGCTGAAATCTTCAGGCTTGTATTCTGAAAAAGAAATAATATAGTGCTTCCATTGCTGTTTCCAATAAGTTTGGCATTTCTCATATGTGATATATCAATTTTGAAAGATAAGAGATATAATTATTTGTCGTCAAGGCTCTCAAAGCTAGGAGGTTTAAGTGTTTCAATGAACATCTGGTTGTGGTGCCTTTCCTTTCTATAACTTCAAAAAATAACATTTGTCATTTCAGAAGAAATAAAATGATGCTCATCTTAGATGAAAGTAAGAGGTGAAAGCTCCACTTGCACATGGTATGAAAATTAAAGTAATGAAGAATAAAATAAATAATGTGTTGGATTATTCAGATTTTAATAAATTCTCTTTTCCATTCCAAAAGCAATGCATCTTATATTTGCATCCTGTAATCAGCCTCAGGGTATTGAGTTGGCAAAGAAATTTCTCTTTTAGCCTGTAGCCATGTGCTTTCTTGTTTTCTTTCATCCAACACTTTTATTTATCCCCTTTTGCTCCTGTCTTTTATTTTCTTCTGCATACTCACACTTTCTGATCCCCTGCCTTGTATTTCATCTTCTCAGCTCTTATCCCAGCAGATTTCTTTTCAAAATACATGCATAGCTCTGAGAAAATGGCTTGGGAAGGAGGATCCCTGGGGAGAAGGCCTCAGGAAATGAAATAGCTCAGCTTAAACATAACAATGAGTTGATCACAGGACTGGGATGAATGCAGTTAAGTGTGCTGAGTTTGTATTGTTTGGTTCTTGAACAGGGCTAAATAATAATACTTAAAACATGCCTAAAAGTAGATTTCTTTTTTTTTTTTTGTAATTAAGCCATATCAGAAAGATAATGGGACTTTAGGCTAGTAAGTTTTTTATTTCACTCAGTAATACAGATTTATTTACTGGTTGTTTGTGCTAAATTTCAACCAACTTTTCAACCCCTAAAAAATCTAATCCTAAGGTATTAAAGCAGCATACATTAACAGAAAGGTTATGGATGACAGCTGGGTTGGCTGATGATAGCTGAAGGAAAACAAGTTTTACTAGGTGGAAAGATTATTACTGGAGGGCTTACACCAGTGAGGTGGCAAAATCAAACAGAGACTGTGCCTTTAGCTGTTGGCATGGCTATGAAATCTGCATACACAAGCTCATAGCTTTTTTTCACCGCACTTTTTTACTCACTCTGTGTATGAAAGACAAATGGTATTTTGCTTCCCTGGAATCACACCAAATAATTTCCAGGTGCTGAGTTTGTCCATTCAGTCACTTTTTGATGTAAGATACAGTCTAAATGAAGCACAATTTTATGCAAATTGTGCTGATTTATCTGCACTAATTCTTAGAAATTGTTAAGATTTAACAAAATAGTCTTTATTTACCAATCATCTGTAATATATTATTTCAAAGCATAATTTATTTTCCAGAATCTAATGTACAAAACCAAATTTTTTACATTATATACTGTTTTATGCTAGTGTAGAGAACTGAGTTTCAAACCTATGGAGCCGCCAATAACCAGATTCTGTAGTACAACTTCAGAGACTTGGACGACGCAGGTGTTTTAGCCTTTAGCCAACACTTTATGGCACAGGCTATAAATTAGGAAGGAATTTAACTTTTAGTGTCTTCATATTACAGTCTATCAGGACAGTGTGGAAACAAGAGCTATTTCTATTAGCATAGTAATGAAATATTTTTTCTAAAGATAGTGAATGAAATCAACAAACTAATTAGATTTTATGCATAATACTTGATGGTCAACATTAGTCAAAAGAGATAACAAAATCTTCTGTTTAATGCAGCCAATATTCTTGTTTATATTGGATGAGGAAAAAGAACAAGAAGATAGCATAAACCACTGTGAGAGAAGTGCTTTCTAGAATGAAATCGTGTGCATCTCAGCATTATACAGAATAGAAAAGGAAAAGAGTAGTTTTCAACATAGCATGATATTCGTTACTCAATTCAGCAGTCATGTGTAGCGTTACACGGATAGAACAGTCACATACATCAGCTATGACAGACGCACTTGTAGGGAAGAAGTGCAATATTCTGCATCTAATCTTACAAACACACATGCTAGCTTGTTCATGGCCCTTCTTCAAAAGATAGCGAAAAAAAACCCTGAAATCTAGAGACTTTTGTTTCCAATGCTCCAACAGTGTATTTTGTGTCCTCTGGCATATTTCCTGGACCTCAGTTGCCCTGAGATGCTGAGGCTGGTGAGGCCAATGGCACTGGTTTAACAGAATTTCATTTCTAGCCACTTTTGTTCAGACTGTCAGACCTGGTCCAATAGTAAGAACATGTAGCTAGAGAAAATTAATATTCTTTCATCTTTATATAAACCAGTATAAAAGCAGTTTTAAACCTTTTCCTAAGACCTACTACACAGTTGTTCTGTATTCATGGAAGCCAGGTTGATTAATTCTGTCCTGTAACATCTCAAATGCATCTCTGGAATTACTGAAGAGCATATCTTATTCCTTTCTATAAAATATGTATAAGTATTTCTAACGTAATTTCTTGTTTTCTACTTTTATATTCCTTTTCTTACCTGTATCCTTCTTCCCCTCCATGTATCTACTACTTTTAATAGCTCCTTCTCTGTTCCTTATGTGCTATCATAACTCAATTACAGATGTAGATTTTCCTTCCTGCTTGCAAAATCATTGCCTAATTTATTATTCAATTAAAGGACTTTCAGATCAATTCTATATTTTCAGATAAATCCTATTTTTAATGTAATAAAATTAATGAAAATAATGTATAAGAGTTCACTTTATTCTATGAAGAATGAAAAAAATAATTGTTTTATTTATTTAAGGTAACAAGGAGAGATTGAAAAGGAAACATTCTTTTAACAACATCTCTTATTGCACAACAGTAGTGAGGAAAGGTAATTGAAATTTACTCACTCATATAGAGACTAAATGACTATTTTCAGCATATCTCTTTTGCACAGTATTTAAAGTATAAGTGGAAATAGCTTTTGACAAATTGCAAGTAACTCAGCAAATATATTAATAGTAATTTATGTGAATGACATGTAATTTAATTTATGCCAAGATTGCTGAAATTTTAGCAGATCATCACTCTCTGAAAGTACAGAATCAGATATTGACCTCCCCATGTTAAAAAATTTAAATATAGCTTATCTAGCATTTCTCTTTCTCATTATAAAATAAGCAGCTGCATTAACTGCATACCAAAGATTCATAATATATTGCTCTTCTACTTTATTCAGCTCTTGAGTAGAAATGATTCCAAAACACAGCCTTAGATGTAAACAGTCTCACACTGTTACTAATTCTGTTGTGTAAACAGACTTCCACCTACATAAACAGATGAAAACCAACACCAAATGCTCTCATCTCGTGGGGGATTGAACACTGTGAATTTCAATCTAAGTGCCATACCTTCAGTGTGCTCCTTGATGTAGGTAAATTGACTGAATTATGTAAGTATTTTTCTGTTTGTGTGTGCACTTCATATGAAGTCTAAGACTTTCATAGCAGAGTCAATATCTGCACAAATTGTCACAGCTACAGAAAAAATGCTTTTTGTATGTAATGTTCTATTTAATCTAATATCTAAATAACGACAGAAAATTTTGAAAGCTTCCTAATACAAAATTAAAAGCAATCCAAATATTTATCTGCAAAAAAAAATCTTCATGATTTTTAAACTTTTTCTTGCAAAATGGATTCTGTCTGGTTGCATTCCCCTTTCAATACTATAACACTATGTTACAATGATACTATATTAAGTTTGGCATTTCATAGTACTTACATTGTGGGAAATAGGGAATAATCATTCCTATTCATTTTATCCATGACTTTTTGTGATTCCATGGACCTCTATCATATACACTCATTTATTTTATAATTTATTTATAATTTTATATTTCAAAAACTGAAGAGAACCAAAGTTTCAGTTCCTCCTTGCCAACTCACAGTTCTGATAATCTTCATTGCCCCACCGAGACTGTAACTGGTGATTTTTCCCACACCTCAGGTGACCAGTACCGCCTTCATAGCCTGTGGGAATGCCAGCACATTGTTCTGCTGCTCCTATGAGGCTGTGGCCTTGGTAACAGAATTCCTGTCACTGTGGATTGCTTACTGGATGGGTTTGTATTTGCTGTCATGTATTTTTGGAACCAGAATGTGAAAGATCATATTTTGGGTCACAGAAAGGAAAAAATAGTAGCGGAACTCTCTCAGCATTGGAGTTGCTTCCACCTTTTTTTTTTTCCCCTTTTTTTACCTGCAGGTAACGCTGTTCTATAGTTTGTTACTACAGCTTGTACAACATGCTGATTTTTTCCTGGTTACTCTATCTGGTCTTCAGAGACCAAAAATATTTAAATGAGTAAAAAATTTGTTTTCTCTGCTGTGTTGTTTTGTTGGTTTTCTGTTTGGCTTTTTGTTTCTTGCCTTTTTGGTAGATTTTTTAATGCAGTTATTTTAATGCAAATGTTTAGAAAAATAGAGTGCAATGATATTTGTCATCTATTCTCCGAGAGGTATGAGAAATACCCCTTTAATTCAGGTCAGCACAGATTTATGTTGGATTGATGAGAAGAAATTTCTAATTAAAGTGTGCAGATTTCACCAAGGATCAGTGTATTCTGAGGCACAAAATATAATTTTCAAAGAGAGATGACTGCAATCTCAAAAAACTTTTCATTGACTTCTGCAATCTTCCATCATTTCTACTTCCCCACCCCAGAGCAGCAGCAGAACTAACAAAATAAAACCCTAAATTCTGGGGTGAAAAATTGTTGATTTCACTTTGAAATGTAGTGGCGTTACAAAACTTAGCCAAACTAACAGCCACAAGGTATAGCAAGACTATGACTCTTAAACACAAATAATGTGTTACAACTCCCGGTAAAGCTCCAAACATGAATTTTCAATTCTTTTTTGTCAAAAGTGAGCCCTTCTACAACATCTGTACTGACTAGAGTAGTGCGATACTTTGTAGGAATAAAATTACATACTATATGAATCAGGATTATCTCACTGAGGATCAAAATCATGATTCAATATGGCAGATAGCATGGAAATATCTCTCACATGCAACATGTGCTGCTAGTATCTTTAAAACAATTTCTATCAACTTCATCACTTAAAAAAAGAACTAACATTCAGTTTGGATGAATAAGCAGAGATATTTCTGAATAGAATTCAGTGCTCTTCCTGTAATATGAAAGCCTCAAGCAGATGAAGTTAAATAATCAGTTGATGGTAGCTGAAATCGGAACTATAGACAAAAACATGTCACGGACACATATTTCATTTTTACCTGGTGGGACAACAGGTATTTATCAGTATTCTCTATCAAATCACAGTCTTTCTTGCAAGATCTGGATTGAATAGTGGGCATTGAAAAATCAATGATTTTGTAATAGATTTATAAAATGTATTATTTATTGAATTCAAATGGCTTGAATTGGTGTTATGACCTGCCCTTATTGCATCATTAACATTTTTTAAGTCATAATATTTTTCCTGTCTTAAACTTTCAGCATCATATGTTGATTTTTTTTCCCGCAGCTAAAGTGCAAGGTTTCATCTGATTGATAAATTAATGAAACAGTATTTTCATAAAAGATTGGACTTTTGTTGTTGAAAATTGCCCTTAAAAAAAAGTTACATAAAATCATTCAAAAAGTTAAACTCTTGCATTTGAACTGCTGTGGCATCAATTAAAGGGACCATTTCAGTCCTTCACTGTTTTAACAAATGTTTATTGTCCTCTTTGCAGGATAATTCTATGAAAATGAAACAAGTTTCCCTGAACAAAAAATTCAACTTTTTGGAGAAAAGATCCTGGTGCTTTCTGACTTCCTACTTATAGCATTAGTATCTTAGAATAAAAATGTTTTGGATTTTATGATTTAGAGGCCTTTAGAAAATATATTACCTCTAAAATTTCTACATCATAATGTGTCTATGAAACTATTATATGTTTTCCTGTATTTAGTTTGTCTTAGCCCTAGCTTTTAATTTTTGGCTGTCACACCTCCGTCTTATAGTAGAATTTTCATGAACTTTATACCAAGTTCTGCATCACTATCCACCTACCACAGAAATTTACTATGATTGCTATTTTTGATGAAGTTTTTTGTGCAGTTGACCACAACTTCTAGAAAGTGGCTTGAATTTTTTCAAGATTATGTCTGCAATTAAGAAAGTTGATGTTTCCATGATACCTTTTGATAGAACCTATATTCTGAGTCTGTGATTTTTCCAATCACTTTGAAATATAGGGATCACGTTCTGCCATCAAACCAAGTTATTGAACTAAAAGACTGTCATTCTTTGTGCTTAACAATCTTTTCTTCAGCCCATTTAGGTTAGTGGTATCACAGAGAAGTCCTTGTTTGGGAAGAGAGAAATTCTTATGTTACTTTTTGCATTAGGACTCTTCTGTTTCTTTCTTCTATGAATATTGAAAATATCTTTCCCTCCAACATTTTCAGTGTTATTTTGAAGAACAAGAACAGCTCATGATGAGAGCAGCAAGATCTATATCATTCAAACTTGTTTCCTTTTTAAAAAACAAGACAGGATACTCTAATACATTTCCAGACAGCCTGACACAGCTGTGAGCACAAAACTGCCATGGAAGAAAGGCAGTCTGGTAGACAAATTTCAGCCAAGATTAGTGCTCCTCTTGCCTGTGCTTAAAATACTTGCTACTTTGAAATGCACAGTTTTTCATCCTCCTCCCACAGGCAGTTATGCAGCTGTGAGCACTGTTGGCAAAGTATGTGAGCTTTTTGCTCTGGTTCAAGGACCTTAAATTTAAGGTAGTGACAGACCATGGTCAGTAAGGGTTCCCTGGAAGAAGATTCAAAGTAAAAAGAAAACACGAGGTTTCCAAGGCTGTACAGGCTGAAGCAGTCAGAAGGTAGTAAAATGGTGTCAGGAGAGCTCTTTTCTAGTTATCATGCATTGGGCTTCTATGGACGACATCATGAGGTGTGTTACACGAGAAGAAAACAAAATTTAATCTTGAATCTTCCCCTTACATTGTTGGGTACTGGGTTGTTCTTAATGCTTTGTTTATTCATGGCTAAAATATTACAAAAAAAATTGTCTGGCACCAGATAGGTTTTATGATCAAAGACACCTCAGCGTTTGCCTCCTGGTTGTTCATCCTCTTCCAGGATGTTTCAGCAAATTTCAGTGAAATGCTCCTGATTTTTAGCCTGTTCCCTCTCTCCCTAATCATGATCAAAAAATCTCTGTATGGTTTAAAGAACAAGCGTCAATCTTCTGCCTTGCAGCTGGAGATCTATATTCTGTAGATTAATGGCAAACAGAAAAGCTACTGGATGGGGGACTAAGTTTCAAATATTTCTGTGAAGGCAAATAAACTAAATCTGCAGTGTAAAATTTAGTCCTTGTACTCACACTCTCCAGAATCTAAAATGTTCTTCTCATTAATGTGTCACCCATGGATTTTCTTATGTATCCTCTAGGCTGGTACCTGCTAGGGGAAAATATACTGTGTTGGCCCTGATAGGCTGAGTGAGGTGAAAGTGATGCAGTCCATGTCCCAGGTCCCATCAGCAGTGAAATTGAGCATGTCTTCCCAGTAGGCACATGCACACAGAGCGCACACATACTCACACACACACACACGAACACACACACACACACACACACACACACACACACACAAATATCCATGGCCATCCATACAGGTTGTTAGAGACAGACAAGACACACAAAGCACTCACATGCACGGAGCCGGAACTGATGGCCTCAACCTGCCCACCATCTGGCTAAGCAAGGTTATAAATACATGTACAACATGGATCATTCCAGCAGGCAGGCTCAGACGCTTGATCTGCTCAACAGTGGCCCAGGATCCCAGACTCTCCATTTGCTGTCAAATGGAGTCATACAAGACTCAAGACCATAACCTGACTTCAGCTGTTGTTACAGACTCCCCAGTCTCATGGTCACACTTGCATACACACTGCCCAAACTGGCTGCGACTCCCCTGATCTTCAGTAGCCAATTCCCCCACAGTCTCACCCACAGAGACACATACACTTATCCTCCTTGGCTCCTCAGCCACTTTATCCACCACTTTCCAGGAAGTCTGGCTTGATCTTCACTAGTAAGATTCTCGTGTGATCCAGTTGGTGGCAGCCATGCCTCTGAGCCTTGGTCCCAGTCCTGTGGCTGGCACTGAGCTTCACTGGGGTCTCCCCAGTCGCCACCACCCAGGCACATGAATCCCTGACCCATGGTTTGACCGCACCTGCTGGCACCCAGACCCCTGTACAGACAGACAATAGAGTAGGATTTCCAGAAGAGTACTCTGGGTGACTAAAAACCATTTTAAACTTGAATTTAGGCATCATGATCCTTAAGGATTTTACTGCAGAATAACTTATCAGAAATGTAAGTTTATTCAGTGCCAAGTGTGAGTCCTTAGAGTTTTCTTTGGGACACTAATTTTCCTAAGTAACTGTATCTGCAATATATGTACTTTACCTAATTTCTTTTATTTGTTTTCTTCAGCTCTGGTATATATTTCCATTTTATAAACTTTCAGGTATTTTAAGGTTTTTTTTGAGTTTACTTTTTTTTTTTGTAAATCCAGCTGATTAAGATACCCTTATAAATCTATCTCTAGCTGTAGAAATCACTTCTGATGACATAATTTTGTCTAGATCACCAAAATACCTAAAAAAATTTTATCAGAAGTTTTCTGAACAGCCTTAACAAATCAGTGTATGATAGAATACTAAATGATTTTTACATGGTAAAACTTAGGTTTGTATTCTGTTTAGCCACTTGAATAGTTTGGCTCCTTATTTGACCCTATTAACACCACAATGATTACAAATTGTGATGCTATTATAGAAGTGCATTTTATTGATGAAAAAAATTGAGGTAGCAACATAGAACATAAACATGCTTTGGTTTGTTTTTCTTTAAAAATAATGTGAGTATCCCCTCCCGGAGCTGCAAACAAGCATTGATGTGATACTGTACCACTATATTTGCAGAGCGAGTAATTCTATCTGGAAGATAATTGCTCTGAGTGCTTATTTTCAGATTTTACAAAGGAACAAGAAGGGAAAAAAAAGTAACACTTTGCTATAGCAACATGAAGGAAAATAGCTCTTTTTTAGTACAAACATTCTGGATAACACCAAAAATATGAATGTTTGAGTGTCATGATTAGAGGTTCTAATTTTTGACCAGTAAGACGTTGAATTTCTGGCTATGAGGTCTCAGTGAAAGAACTTGAAGGACTTGATTTGAAAGCTGGCTTTTCTCTGCAATTTTAATCTGTGTACACTGAAAGAGCTTCATTCAGATTTGTAGCAGCCATCCTGGGATTGATGTCACCACCTATTATTATAGAGGAGAACCTTTTATCTGAAGGTTCCCAGAGCTTCTTCCAGCTTCTATGATATGGCTGTTCTATTGACATGTAGTGTCCCTTGGGTCTGATATAATCTGATAACTTTCACACCATGTTCTTCTGGGGGGAACAAAGAATTTAGTTATCTCTTCTTCTTCATTAAAATTGTTACTATCTACATTCACAGTGCTAGATTTAGCCAACCCTTTTGTGATTAAATGTAGCTGTATAAAAAGTAGGAATAAAGGATCAGCATAATATTATACACAGGTTAAAGACATATTGTTAGAAAATGTTGACTGCAGATAGGTTAAAAAACAGTTTAAACATACAAACATGTAAAAATGCTTCTCTGAATATGGCATCCAGTTGTGTTTCTGGCATATTTCTTTTTGATGGTTCAGTGCATGTCCCTTCATGAGCAGACATAGATCAGAACTTACATTCCACCTGATCTTTAATTCTTTCTACCTTGGTGGCAAGCACCAGATTTTCTGAGGAGATGTTAAAGCAGGCTACCCACAGTTTCTTTTTATTTCCAGACATTGAGTACTTGGTGATTACTCTCAAACAAAAGAATCTGTTGCTTGGTCATCCTAATATCTGGCTTTTCCACAGCTTTGAGAAGACTTGAGGGCTCTGGACAGCTGACTGGTCTGTCCTAAAAGACGAAGCTGGGTCTTGGCTAGTAATGAGACATTCACAAATGAAGGCAGCCTAAAGCACAGTCACTACTGGAACACATGTGACTGTAAGCCAAGTTTGACAAAACCAAAATAAAATTAAAGGAACATAAATTTGCCACTTATAACTTGTGAGAAATTATAATTGGAATAGCTAAAGGCTTTATAGGTAAGTTCAAAATTATGAGTCTCTGTAACACTGTTCCTTAGAAGTTATATCTCAAGTTCTGCAACTCAGAAATGAAGTAGAAAATATTTGTGCCGTTCTTTGTGGATGAGATAAAACATCAAGAGGAATTCTGGAGAGTACCTAAAACTGCTAACCCCTAAAGACCAAAGGGAAATAAATATACAGTTCTATATTTTTGCTTTATTTGACCCACTGCTAAACGCAGTATGCACTTGCAGAAATGCGTACAGTAAGATGAGATGCCTAACTGGCTTTTGAAAAATTTTGTGTCCATCCTGCTAACATATTCTGGAGAAAAGACTTGAAACAAAAAGTTGATTGTTATTTGTGTTTTTGTTATTATTGTACGATTATCTTGTCAAGTAGTTATTTCAATAGTAGCCAGCAGGAGAAAAAAGTGTATTTTGATATAGCATAATGTTCCAGATCCAGTGTTTTTAAAGCTGATCAAGTTGAAGACAAAGAATCTTGTATCAGTTATAAGTTTCTTGAATTTATATTTAAATTTTCTGTACAGACTCAGGTACAGTATCATTTCCTGTCTTTGTAGTAATAGATCATGACAAATTTCCTGTATATGGGATGATCTAATCTAATTGTTTACTTCTGTTCTTGAACCAACAGTTAAGGCACTTTAGGAGCAATTTTAATGTCCACAGCATGCTGTGCATTGCACTGACAGCAAAGTAATGAGTCAGTGTTGAACAATGCAATACTCAGGTGCTTAATGCTGCAAAATGCCTATAAATAAATAAATACATAATGTATAAACAAAGTAAATAAGAATAACTGAGTTACAGCGCCAAGCAAAAGGCTTAAACTACAGCTGGTCTAGAATCCAAATCATGGTAATCTTGTATTCCTATATTATATCCACAGACAGTTTAGTGTATATTCTTATATATATATATATATACATACAGAGTTTATATATACCAAAAGCTCTCTCTCATCATCTTCCATTATAGGTAATGGCATTTCAGTGCATGTTTAAACTGACACACAAATATTGTTTTCATTATTAATTGATAAAGAAATTTCAAAAATTGAACTTAAAAAACCTTTCTGTAGGGCTAAGCATAACTTTATTATATCAATTTTCTGCAGATAAATACACAGGTTACAAAATGTTAGTGTTTTTTTTGTTCTAACATACCAGTATAGAATGTGCAGTGTAATAATAATTTTGGTTGTGCTTTGAGAGTTCAGCATGACCTTATGGGTCACTGAATTCATTTCACTAACTCATCACAAACTACAATGACAGCAAAGTCACCTACTGCGCCACCTTCATCTAAAGTAAATAGCATGGAGAATTTAAACAAGTGTTTCTGCTCCTTTCAGTGCTTCAGAAAATCAAGTTGTTGTTGGACCTTTTGTGAGTTTTGAGAGTATCTTTACAGTTCAACATTCATATTAATTTAGACCATTATTGTAAATGATGCCAACTTTATTTGTAGCTAAGAAGACAATATATTTACATGGTTACCTAAAATTAGATGGTTCATAAGACAACATTTCTCCATGTCTCACCAATTTAGGGATTTCAGCAAAACGTTCATTGACAAATAAGTATGAATACAGAAAAAATAAATAGCAGAAAAATAAAGGTGTCTCTTTTTCTTCAGAAAGACTCCTCTTTTTTTTCCCACATGCTTTCAAAAAATTTTTTTCAGATTGTATTTTCTTTTGAACTCCATGAAAGCTTACATTTACAGGAACTAAAAATAAGAGTAATGCAACTGGCTATAATGAGTCGCAGCATGTCAATACATGCAGCTACATCTTTGCAAATCATTCCAGCTACTACTCTCTAATCCTTTACATCTAAAGGCAGAGGTTCAGTTTGAAGGGGTAGATCATATAGCTCCTCTCAGTAAACACAAATGCTCATTTCAAACCAATAGCTGGCCCAGTGTGTCTTTGTCTTTAACTTTGCTTTGTGAATACTGAATAAAGACAATAGAAATTTTCAGAATGTACTGCTGATTTAGGACACTTCATCTTTTGGATGCCCTAGATATGATTTTCCAAAGGATTGTAGCTTTAGGCTTTTACTGATCTACCTTAAACTCCTTATATTCAGAATTTCAAAGAATTTACCCCAAAACTTTCAATTCTTTCTTTTCCAATGTGTTCATTTGCACTTTACAGACACACACTGCTGGAAGGGATGCTGTCTTATCAGACAGGCACAACGTTTTTCTTCTTATTCATCAATGCTGCATTTTCTTTAGGTAAGAAAAGATAACCGCAATGAGCACTAATTTTTTGTGTACCTCTGGGGTTGCATTGGACTGCTGAAAACAAGAGATAAGATCACTGGCTTCACTAAGCAACTCCATTTACTTTAGATATATGTGTAAGATACTCAGGAGAGAGGAAAATATTTACATTCTGGCATCTTAATGTACTTCCATCTTTTTTCACCTTCTTTCTCTTTGCTTCTGTAATGATTTCTTTTCCTCCTGTTAAAACCTGCAGGCAGTGGCATAACTAATTCATGTTTATACAGCAATGCAGGGGCTATAGCATTGTCTTTGAGGTGAGTGGACTTTTTGTCTGTACATTGAAACACCATATCAGAGGGGAATTTACCTCATATACTTTGCCTAGCAACAGTCTCTAATTAATGCCCCCCTCAACTCTCACCCCCAACCAAAACTCTCTCAAATATATATCTCCATGCATGGATGCTTTCACAGGGCTTTTGGTTTCACTCAACTCTATTGAGAAGTTAGCTATCACAAAATCATTTAATAGCCCTTTTATGTGCCATTCTTTCCACCTGCTAATTTATGGTTCCTTCTTATGCATGTCTGCATTCTTGTAACTGTCCTTTGGAGACAGCTTCTTGCCTTGAATGAAGAGATTTTGTTTTGCTCTTTTCTCTCTCTCTCTATCTCTGTATGTGTGGGGGGAGTAAGCCCCTCACTTGAGAGGATTCATGTGCTTTTATCAAGGACATCTGACATAAACTGAAAATATAACTTACCAGTTGTATTTTTTCTTAACACACTTACCAACCATCTTAGTCAGCAGTTAGTTAGTAGTTAGTAAGTACTTGGTGTCCAGAATGTGCCCTTTTCTATGCTAGAATAAGTTTAGAAGAAACACCTAATTTATAATTCTGTTGTATCACAACATTGTCCTGGCTTTGTGCCCAGTTACATGAGAATGTTTAACCCTTTTATTCCAATTGCATTATTTCTAAAATTTGGCAGACTTGGTTGTTTTTCACTTCTATACATATACTACGCTATATGTATCTCAGTTTATGTTTTCTTTCATCTCTAAGCCTTTCCCCTTTTTCCAAATCCTGTAGCCACAAAAAGCATGCTGGTTGTCTACACTAATTTATGTTTTGAGAGAAATGACTCTTTGACTTTCTTCTGACAGTGTTGGGCTACTGGAAGACTGGTTGTTAATTTATTTGTCCACCATAAAAGAAGGTGCTTGCTGGGAAAAGTTTTAAATAATTACTTGAAGCAGAGTCTACACTGAATTAATGTAATGAAAACACAAATAAAAAAGTAATATCCCTTTGGAGAATAACAAGTAGTAAAAGAATAATTCTGTAGCATTTGATGTTTTAATGATTAGATATGTCATGTTATAGTGAATAATACCAGAGTTCACCAGCTGCTTAATGTTTGTCTTGAAACCACTTATTCTTACTGTGATTAAAAAAAAAAAGATTTATTTATTTGTTACTGGAGACTACTAGAAAGAAAAATTCATCTAAGGAAAGCTTAACAAGTTTCTGTAGTAAAACAATCTACATTAACTATAGGGAGGTCTTGTGGCATTAAAAAATTATAATTCTACTGTGATTTGACTTAATACATTCCTATAGAAAAATAATTTTGAAAATATATGAAGACAAGAGGCATTTACAGTTGTAAGGACATTCTATATCTTTTCTCAAATAATATAAGTGTTCAGACCTCAGTTTTTGTCCATAGACCAAAACCTACTTCTGAATAAAGGGATCTATATAGGCATTCTCCAAACTGTGAGGATATTAGGTCTTCAGCATATTTTATCAACTCAGTTTTCACATTTCCCGTGTTTTAAAATTTTCTTTGCTTTGTGTTGGAACAAAATGAAGCCAAGAGAATGCAACAGCAGCATGACTTTCCCTTGAACACCAAGAAGAGAAATGAATAGATACTCATCTTTCACTTGATGAGAAAGCCAAACTCTGACAGACTAGGTAGTTAATTACCTAAACCAGGGCAAGTGGGTAGGTGCAGAAATGCCAGTCCAGTTTCAAAGAGACAGGGTAGTCAAAAAGTGGGACAAAGATGTAGCCTAAGCACCATTAAAACTTCAGGCAGGCAGAAACTTCTAGATTGCAATTTCAATGTTTGTCCCCAGTCCTTTCCTTGTCATTAGTAATTTTTTTTTAATTGCTTCAGTGATAAAAATACTGTTGTATAAATTGGTCACATGTTCTGCACTTATTTCAATTTTGGTTTCTTTAGGAATACTTAAACATTTCACATTAGGAAAGATGGGTGTGGGTAATATTCTTCTCCTGAAGATTGGTGATCTTATAATCTTATTGTTCCTGCAGGAAGTTTGAAATTTGGTTTGTTTCTATATTTTTTTCTAAATCATAATTCTGTATACATAATTCATCATAATTCTGTGAGATACATAAGAAGTTATTAAACCTCTTAGATGCACCCTAGACCTGCTGTCTTTTCAGATATATTGTACCCTGCATGTATTTACAAGTTAAAGAACAGGTCATAGAATAAGTGTTTTACCTTCTTGCATGATGTTATAGACATTAATGATTTCAGTAAATTGAATGAAATATTCAAGGCAGCATACATCCCAACCCATCCAGCAAACACTGTGACAAATCAGCAAATCTTTTACCTCTACTCACTTCTACCATGTGTTCCTTTCATTTCATTGATTATGTTCTGGACATGTGAAACACTTGTATATTGTTAACAACTTCTATACACCATTAAAATAGGAGGCAGTGGCAAAAATGTATTTTTCCTATAAAATTTGGAACAGGCCTGTTATGGTCTCTCTTCATATGATAGACATTCTACTTTTAAAAAAACATTTACTTTCACACAAATTGTAAATCATTACCTTTCATAAATGAAAAATAGAAAACCTCTAGGTAATGTAAAGCTTAGTGCAAAGTTACATGAGGAATTTCTTGTTTTATTAGCCCCTACCTTTTCATAGAGTTTTCTTCTTTCAGTTTCATTTTTCTGGTTTGCTTATCTTTTTACCTTTGGAGTTTTATTTCCTGTAACTCGATCAATTTAACAGTGTCTTTGCTCATATTCTGTGCGGTAAATAAGGTAGTTACATTACATGCCTGCAGAGTTTCCACTGTCAGTACTTCAGATTTAAGACTGGATATTGATAGTGTACAGTGCTTTCACATCTGCTATTAAACAAAGGGTTATATCCCTCTATCTCTGCAACAGACCATGAAAAACATATCTGTCTTAATTCAAGCAGCTGTAAAATACTCTGTCATCTACTCTAACAAACGTTTTAGGACCTATACTTTGCTTCCCATATTTTTATTTGGTTTTATTTCATAATATTCTTTCTGAAGGTCCTAACTTTTTCATTTCTCTTGATAAAATTGGGAAAGACTGCAGTTTATTAAATTAAAGTACTGATCTCTTTACTCTCATGACCAGTGACAGAACTCAAGGAAATGACATGAAACTATTGGGGGACGTTTAGGTTGGATATCAGGAAAAGGTTCTTCACCAAGATGGTTGGGCACTGGAAGAGGCTGCCCAGGGCAGTGGTCACAGCACCCACCTGACAGAGCTCAAGAAACATTTCAAGAATGTTCTTAGGCACAGGCTGTGACTCTTGGGTTGTCCTGTGCAGGGCTAGCCATTTGACTTGATAATCCTTGTTGATCCCTTCAAACTCAGAACATTCTGTTATTCTGTGTGATTCTGTGATTGCAGTCACAGTTTAAAAATCTCTCAGAACTGAACCACTAGTGGATTCTGCATGTTCCAGAAAATTTTTCTATTGCCAAAATATAATTTAGATTTAAGAATTAGGAGAAAATAACAGAAGTCATAAAAAAGATATTTTTCAATGCTCATAGATTTTTCCTCTTCTGATTATGATACAGTTGAGGTGAAGAAGGTAAGGAATACTGCAGATAATAAATAGAATTCTTTGCTATTCTTTTTTACAGGATGACATTATAAAATGTTTAAAATCTTTATATTGTCCTCCAGAATGTCAGCTTTGCCTGAGAAATCTATATGGTTCCTTCTTTTGCTGGCTAAAGCCTTCCAAATCTGAGTTAACTCTGTCCTGGTCCAAGCCAGCAAAAAGGGGAACAGGATTTGTTATACGTGTTATTATCTAAGCTTTCTTGTTTTCCAGGGCAGGTGAGCTAATGAAGATATTATGCATGTGAGCCATGATACTGTTCCTGCAGAAACTTGTGCTTGACCTCAGTGGTACCTTAGGATTCTAAGACATCAGTAACATTGGGTTAAATATGAAATTATAAAAGTATCTACAGAATTTAAAAAGAATATCACCCATCTTCTGTTTTGCCTTCTTTTCTAGTTTTTGGTTTGGGGGCTTTTTTGGTGGGTTTTACTTGCTTGAGTTTTTCTAATCCTATTTGGTATTTTCTCATAGCAGTAATAACAATGTTTGGAAAAGTTTGGTCCACAGTACTTTGGCATAGATTGTTCACAGATGTTTTTTCTGATCATTTTTATCCTCTTATGAAACAAGTCTCAAGTAAAACAAAAACATCGTAACATTATATGTGGTGACAGCCCTACCAGCATATTGAAAGCAAGAGGAACTTCAAATTAAGTTTATGGTAAACCTGTATGTACTTTTCTCTCCTTCAAGCTATAATAAAAATGTTAGTTAACTACTTTTAAAAATGGCATTTTTCTCACATTATATTTGCTGCAGCAAACGCATCCCAGATGTTAAGGAAAACTGCCATTTTTCAACAGGAGTTATTTTAAAGCAGCCCATTTTTTTGCATTACACAAGACTTGGGAACTTCAACAAACTTTGTGGGAGAAAGAGGATATTCCAGATTAGAATCCTGAAATTAACATGCTGATATCTCCAGTTTCATTTAAAAAGAAAAATAAAAGAGAGTCGATCAAATAAATAAATGAAAACCCCAGTTTATCAATAAGAAATTAAATCTTTCTAAGTGTTATCAAACAATGGAAAATAAAAAATTGCTCCAGTTAAGAGCGCTGTGACACCTCATGCAGTCACATTAATTGTCCAGTACAATTCTGGCTTTGTACTGGTGAGAATCACAAAATGGGCCAGGTTGGAAGGGACCACAGCGGGTCACCTGGTTCAACTTCCTTTCTCAAACAGGGTCATCCTGGCACATGGCACGGGATTGCATCGAGATGCTTCTTGAACATCTCTGGTGAGCAAGATTCCACAAACTCTCAGGGCAACCTGTTGCAGTGCTCAGTCACTCACACAGCAAAGTTCTTCCTCACATTCAGGCGGAACTTCCCGTGCATGAGTTTCACTCTGCTGTGTTTTGTTGGCCTGGCTCCATCCTCTTGACATCTGCCCTTTTGATATTTAAATGAACTGATGAGGCCCCCTCTCAATCACCTCTTCTGGATGATGAGCAGGCCCAGCCCTTGCAACCTTTTCTTATAAGAGAGATTCGCCAGACCTTTGATCAACTTAGTAGCCCTCCACTGGATCTGCTCCAGAAGCTCTGTGTCTCTCTTGTGCTGTGGAGCCCAGAACTGAATCAGCACTAGTGTGTTTTTGGGATTCATCATGGGGGAGATGTATAGGTTTTCAAAGATTCATATTTTTTATACAGAGAAGGTGGTTTGTGGAAAAATATTCATATCTAGATCTGTTAGTTATTTTGTTACTTGTTCCTTAAAATGTTACTATTTGTTTTGTCTTTGCAAACTATAAATGCACATTTTCCAAAACAAGAACAAAGCTTAAGTATTCATAATTGTTTGAAGCTTTTTGGAGGACTTTAGAACCAGGAAGAAATCCCCAAAGTGTCATCAAACACTGGATAACATTTTTAACTTTTGGATAGTTATCAAAAAGACATCATAAAATGGATTTGACCCTACCATTCTGTTTGATGGTGAGTCTTTTGAATTCCTAGTGAAATTAATTTTTAATTTTAAATTAATGAATATAAGAATGGAACAGAAGCCATTTCTGCTTATGTTAGCTAATCAGAATTTCCAGTTTCTATATCTTTATAACTGCACATATATCAATTTAAATTAACATTTATTGGAAGAGGTTTTGCTTTATCATTATTTCTCATTTTATAAATAGTACAAGCTACTGTGCCAGAGTACTAGCACTATCCATCCAACCTGATCTTCAGCTATTCCAAACCCATTTTTATTATAGCAAGGTGCAACTCAAAGGACATAATCCATGTATTAAACATTTGTGCTAGCATAATACTGCAAGGTAAATTGTTATTGATTCATACAAAGGGTAAAGTTGAAAAGATTTGCATTTAAATTAAAAAAAGCAATGCTGGAAATCAATAATAACAACCAAGGGATTTACCTTTGGAAATATCCCGGCATCAAAAAATTATTCAGATTTACAGTTTTTGCACTTTAGGTATACAGAGCAACCAAGGACGAAATTTATTTCTTTTTTCACATTCCTGTTACTATTAAATAAACTCAGATAATACTTGACTGTTAAGTATAGTTATCTTAGAATGTTTCACATATGCAATACATGCTAAAGTGTATGATTACGTGTCTTTATCTGTCTCTGAAGTTCACTTATGCTGAACAATGTCAGTGTTGTCACTAATGAAATCTATATCCCACATTTCTGTTGGTCAAAGTGCAATTTTATGTTGTGTCCAGTTATTTGGTTCAAAATGCTTCAGTGATTAGTCAATAGTTAACCAGGTGATGAAATTGAAGATGTGGCTATGCAGAATTCTACCTTAGCAAGCATCTACCTCACTCTAGAATCTATCTACCTAGGCTCATTTTCCCACCTGATTTCTGTTCTATATGTGAATTATTTTGGGCATGATTAAAATGTCTCTCATATCCTGTGGATATAGTACAAGGAACAGTAGTAAGATACATTAGAGGCTACAGTAGTGACAAGGCACAGAAGACTAGCAGAATATTTGTGGTTACCTTCTGAAAATGAACAGGAAAAACCTTTAGGTGTTGAATTACAAAGATGTTTATTAACATTTATGTAATATAGAGATGTAAATCTCTATTAGTAGAAATTCATTAAACTAACATCTGTGTAACTCACTACCTTTTCCTCTTCAACTTAAAATCACAAATCATAGAAGCAAAAGGATTTATGGTTTGTTGAGATGATAAAAGGCTGGGTTAGAGACTCATCCTTTCATATGGCTCCTGGATGGTGAACTCAATATCTCAGTTTGCAACCTCCACTTTCATAGACTGACATTGTGCAATCTTGTACATTAATATTTGCAAAGACTCCACCTATGGTGGTTTTGGACGCTTTAGAATAATTTGTTTCATAGATAGGCAGAAGAACCATGGGAGAAGAGTGCCTGTAAATTTCCTAGCCTGTTAAGATATGAAGTTGAAAGTTCAGTTTTGAACACACTTGGAAAAATTACCAGGTCTTCCTAGAATGATGTTTTTGCATAAATTAACTTGTGTTTCAGAAAGACTAAGTGATCTGTCCAGAAAAAAAATCCTGTGGGAAATAGGAGAATGGCACAGTGAATATGTATGAGAAGAGGGACAGCAAGTACATAAATTAAACCCAGCAATGTTGTGTAATTATCTGAATAGTTTGACCTGAACATGAGTAGAGGCTTTGCTAGAGTTTTTGTTTTTTTGGGGTTTTTTCATCTCTCGATAACAAAGTGTATTTTCTATATCAGAAATTTTTGTCCTTTTTTTTTCTTTTTTCTGCCTCTATGTGCAGTTAAGCCACTGTTTCAATGTGTATATGCATAATGTATCATAAAAGACTCTTTCCACTAGGTCTAATCAAACTCTGGTGTGAGTACTGGAAGCAACACAAAAGAAATTTGCTGTTAGTGTGAGATTTCTTCCAGAATTTATAATGTATATTGCATCTGTAGTATAAATTTTCCAATCAAATACATGCATAAACTGGCATCTTGTGTCCCTGATAAGTTTTGGGCAAATTTGATAATAAGGATGTCATCAGTTTCTCAGCGGTTGATTTAGTAACTACTATTAACTGCCAAAAAGGTATGGCTAAATGAAATAAAATGTTTCACTACACCAGTAATTCTGAGAGTTCTTGGGGTTGCTTAAAAAAATAAGAATAAATGCTAAAAAGCTTTCATTATCTTCTTTTGAAACTGTGAACAGAATACCTTGTTTGACAGCATTGACAGCTGAGGTCTGATGACTCTCGCTGCAGCACATAAAAGAAAATTACTACTCATTAGGACTACTTTGTTCTTGACTATATAGGACCATGTCTCCAGCAGTCATCACAAGGGAAAGAGCACCCATATTTCAGTTACACTCTACTAAGCTAAAGCACTTTACCCTAAACTATTCATTAAGAACGTGCTAGACATTTTTACTGTGTGATTATACCACCTACTTTGCTGAAGAGATCACGGATCACAGAGTATTTTGAGTAGAATGGGACCACAAGGATCATCAAGTCCAACTCTAAAGGAAATGGCACATACAGGGATTGAACTCACAGCATTGGTGTTAATAACACCCTGCTCTAAACAACTGAGCTAACTTCTAGTGAAAGGAAATTAAGGTAATGAAAGGAAGCATCTGATTTATCTGCAGGTGATACTTAGAATTTTTCCTGAATTGCCCATCAATATCCTACATTGCTTGCTTATGGAAAAGGATGTGAATCCCCTACTACATTATCCAGTATAACATACTTTCTCAGATATTGAGATTTAAACAGAGTGTAATACAGCATTAAACTGGTCTCCCTTACTAGAAAAACACTTTAGGCAGTCTGGGGCAGAATTTGACCTATTTTTGAAGTCCTTTGTTGCAAACCTTCCCTATGGGGAGCACACCTCTGTGTCTGAGGTTTGTTCTCATATATGCCATTTGAAGTTCAGAGCATAACAACTTCCTTAACACCATGAACTAGATAAAACTACCATTAATTCTAAATTTGTATAGATACTTACATTTTACCTTTCCTGTATATGCCACTTTGTGTATTAGTGCCTTGACTATTCTTTAGAACTAACTTATTTGAGGAATAAATTATCTGGATATACTTTCATAGTATTCTACCATATTACATTTTATTTTAGCTACACACTATCAACAAATGGCCTATCAACACCACAATAAAAAATTCAGAAGTGGAATCTGTGAAACATGATATTGGGTTTCATCAGAGGCTTGAATATGATCTTAATAAGCACAGCTTTAATATCATTAACAGTTTTTCCTATGCTTCAGCTAGTGTTCATGCAGATGAGAACAAATATCAATATCCATCTGTCAAGTGAATGCAGCACATATGGTATCTTAGAATCTTAAAACAAATTAGGTGTGGTTTATAAAATGTGATTCAAACCACTGTAGTGTGCAATAGCATGAGAAGGATAAGAGATTTGCTGACCTTGCTTTGCCTTGTAGTGAAAGAAAGGCATGCATTAAAACCTTGAACAGGATACCTCCTTTTGCAAAAATACTGTGTATGGAATCTTGAGTTTCTCAGGAGTGCATCTGTCTGTATTAATCCTAGACCTAATTAATTTCAAATGTTGTGGGAATTTGGCTACACTACATCTATGCATGTTTTGCTTTGTATTGCATATACAGATACTTAAATGAAAATAGTGGTGTTTATAGACAGAGTTGCAGCACACCTATGACATCTAAGTGTGTATATATGTATATATATATGACAAACCTCACAAATTATAACCTTTTCCTAGCTGATTTCTAAAACCTGGCTTTAAGAAATTTAAAAAAACTTAATTCCCTTGATGAAAGCAGATGGAAGAGTCCCATATGACTAGAGAGAGATTGGAAATTTTCAAGAGCATATCAGCTTCAGTAGTTTGCATTTGGAATCACAGATTGCAGTTGCATCAAAACTAAACTTGTTATCTAGCTTTTTAGCAATATCTCTTTTCTATGTTGTAGTTTTTCACTTTTTACTGCAAACAGGGAAAGTTTGTAGAAAGAGTAAACCAAACACTCTAGAATAAAAAGAGTGTGATGTTCTCTAAAGAGGAGTAGAGGACTCGTATCAGGGATGCTGCTGAGTGACTACCAGGACTCAGAAAGTCCACTGATTATTACTCACTGCTGCTGTTTCTGGGAGCCAGTGATGCAGCCATGAGCAGTCCAAGCAGCACCAAGGAGGATTACTGATCCCTAGGAGAGACAGTAAAGGCCTCTGGAATACATGTAGTTTTTTCATCAATCCTCCTGATCAAACGGAATGATTTTGAAGGGGCTCCTTGGATCTGAAGAATCAACAAATGACTACAGGACTTAAGCCACAGGCAGGGGCTTGGCTGCTTAGATCATGGGACTCTGAGGAACCTGGTCTACCAGGGGCTGATGGATTCCATCTGTCAGAGAGGGAGGGGGAATTTTCAGTCTTAAGCTTGCCAAACTGGTGATGGAGGCTTCAAACTAAAATAAGCAGGGGAGGAGAATCTCAATCCATTCCACTCCTACAAGCTTGATGCAGAGGCTTAGCAAGACATGACTGGTGAGGAATAACAGGTCAGCAGGAGAACACCTGAAGTGCAGAACAAAGGAATTCCAGCTTTTCTAGCCAGCAAGTCAACATCATTGAGGGCTCTAGAAGGTAGAGTAGAAGACTGTATTCTGCTCTATGAGGCCATGTCTGGACTTCTGAGATACTGTGTTGAGTTCTAGGCCTTAAGGTTCAAGAAAGACCAGGAACTACTGGAAATGGTTAAGAAGTGGACTGTGAAGATCATTAGGAAACTGGGACATGTCTCTTGTGAGGAAAGGTTGGGAGAGCAGAGTTTGTTTAACCTGGAAAAAGGTGACTCAGATGGGATCTTATCAATGCCTAAAGTTATCTTAAGGGTGGATGTCAAAAGAATGGGGTCAGACAAAGGTGGATGTCAAGAGGATGGGACCAGACTCTTTACAGTGTTCCTAAACAACAGGAAAAGGAGCAAAGGGCACAGACTGGAACACAGAAGGTTCCATCTAAATATGGGAAAAATCTTCTCTATTTTGGGATTGACAGAATACTAGAACAGGCTGCCCAAAGAGGTTTTGGAGTCTCCTTCTCTGGAAATACTCAAATCCAGTCTGGATGTGATCCTGTACAATCTGCTCTGGGAGGGACTGTTTAGCAGAGGGGTTGAACTAGATGATCTCCAGAACTCCCTGCCAACATCAACACTTCTGTGATTCTGTGATCCTTCTTGAGAATAAGTATGCTGGTTTAATAGAAACTTCCCATATACAGATGTTTGAGTTGAGTGGAGAGCCAAAACCTTAGCTGTAAAGAGAAATTATATGAATAAAACTGCTTTGCAAAATGTCTTTACCTTTTCTAAGGGAGAGAAAAAAAAAAAAGAACTGTATCCTGTGTATAATAAGACAAGTGAATGCCAAACATCTGATTTAGGATCTCATAGAAAATTCATCATGTTTCATTTTTGCTTTTGGGTATTGTGGAAGATTGGGAGACTTCAGAAATTACGTAGAACTGAGAACAGACCTGAGGGACATTATCATATAAAGGTTTGCAGGATAACACATCCACAATTCCTTCAACACATGCTTTGCAGAGCCTGTCTGTACAACTGAGAGTGATCTTAAGAACAAGTTCTGACTAGAAGTCTACTTAAGTTAATCTAAATATGTAGGTACAGTGAAGTGAAGAATTAGTTCTGGTATCATATATACAAGGCAAATCTGATTTAAGCAAGCTGTGAAAACTACAGTTAGCTTTCAGTAGTGTAGAATTCAGAGACAAGTCTGTACAGAATGAATACTGAAGTAAAGCAAAGTAAAATTAAAAAGAAGTATAATCCAGAACTTGATAAGGCTGATGGGAGCTTACTTTACACAGCCTATTAAAGGAGTTCAAATAGAACTGTGATAAAAAGATAGGAAATAAAGTTTAGAAAGTTTTAATTTTTTAAATAAGCTTTTTGTAGAACTTAATCTTATAAAAAATATCTCCTTTAATCTGTTGCTTTATATCAAGCCTCATCTGAAATCTTTCTCTGGGCTCTTTAATTAGATTTAACTTAAAACATAGCACATTTATTTTATGTTTCCTTTTCAAACTGTGGATTTGAGATAGTGGACTTACACACAAAGAACAAATGTAAGATAATAAATTCATCCCTGATGTAGTGTCACTGATTTCAGAAGTAATTCTGAAAATATATTTTACAAAGATTTCATTAACTTATAGTAATTTTTCATTTCACTAGGGAAACCAGACATGCAAAAGAATGAGGAAAAGGAATCAGAAATAATTAAAAGTACATGTGATAGTAATTTCTTCTGTACCCAAAGAGAGTTTAAAAACTACTATTTAGCTTTCTACAGAAAAAGAAAAAGGCAAATGCAATAAAATGAATAATATATCAAAAGCTAAGGAATAAAAGATTTACCATAATTTCTTCTATCCTTTCTAAAATAATTCATGTCATCAGTAGATTGCAGTATTTATTTGGCAGAGGTGAAATAGATTGCATTTATCTGAATCACTTCATGGAATTCACTCATACTGTCAAAAAACATATGTAAGGTTATTCAGGAAAGTCAGTACATATTCTCCTATGGAAAATAAAAATTAATTTCAAGCCCAGAACCGATTCAATTCTTATCATTATGTCATGCTAGTTAGTCCCTCTGTGACTTGCAAAGACATTACTCAGAATTCAAATGCATCAAGGTCTTAAATAATTTAGGATTAGGCAGTGGGAGCTGTTGCTCTGTCTATGATGGGAAAATGCAGGTTTCCTTGTCTTAGAGGTTTCAGAAAATCTGCTTTAAAAGTTTCTGATTCCTTAACAATACTTGGGCTTTATAGCTGCTTGAGTAAAACTGGAGAAACATTAGAAAAATTGTATTAAGCATTGATTTTTTCTGCATGTGAAGAGAAGTCCCTTGGAGTGCTTTTCATACAATTGGGAACTACAGTCACATGGTGTAATTACAAATTATGTGTTAGGGCATAAAGTGATCAGTAGCTAGAACCAGCAAAAAAAAAAAAAATCTTTGCTAAATCAGGGATGGGAGGTGGGAGGAACATGAAAAATATGTATTATGCAATTTCTTCACTTGATTTATTTTTTATTTGATTTGTTGTTTGAAGTCAGTCCCAGTTCCAAGCCCACCTTTGGCAATTTAATATTAGATTAGAGTTCATAAATGTCAAGCTGTCTTTTCACATCAGCTTGCTGCAGTACAACTGTATATGCAGGCACTGCTTTCTTTGTTCATTGTGGTCATAAAAAACATTTCTGCAGTAGCTGAAGAATTTATAAATGCCACACTCTGTCCTTTTTTCCTTTTTTTTCTTGCAGCATCATGTTATCTGTAATTCATTAATAAGTAGAGACTCTGCAAAGTATGTGTTTTAACAATCATCTGTTTCTACAATCTGAGACTGACTTTGCTGCAGTGTGCTAGTGTGCAGAAGAGGGAGCTGTCAGCAGCAGCTGATTTATAAGAGCGATTTACCTTCTGGAGAGTGCAATTATGTTCATAGTTGAGAATTAATCAGGTGCGAGAACTACAGAATAATCACACTCTTGACTTTGGAAGGACAAACTAAATGGAGATTGTTACACCAAGTCATCTCAGCAGATGGTGATCTCTTTACTCTTTAACAGCTGGAAGACCAGGTTTCCAGGATAGTTGTCTTTATTTTTAAAAAGAAAGAAAATGAGCAATCTTGCAGTGGTTACCTATCAGGTCACATTGGTGACAACACATGAGAAAGGTACAGCAAGAATAAAATACATCAGCAATCATGAAATTAAATTAAATGAGATAAAATTAGGGTTTTTTAATTTGCCACTATGACATTTTGTATAGTTCTGTGAATATAATAAAGGATTCTCTCTGCTGACTAAAAGACTTCTCTCTCTCTTAATAATGAGCATGATATCTTTTACATTTCAGCTTTCTTGGTATATGTCTTTTAACAGTTACATTTTATTAAAGCTCATGGCAGCTGGATCTTAATTTGAAGATGCCTCACTGTCTAAAAATCCAAATGCTATAAGAGGAGATTTCCAGATAGTTTATTGAGATTCTACAGGATTTTTAATGGAAATATGTTACTTTTTATTCTGTCTGGGCTCACTGCTATCCCTTATAGGTAGAATCTTACTCTAGGCACTGCCAATCAGATATGTCATGTGCAATCACACTCAGCATGCAGAGAATATTGACTTTGTGAGGCGCTTTGTGCAGTGAAAAGTCTCTCTTAGTTCCAATGAATCTTGATTAAATTTTGTGAGATTCACCACCTCCGATGAAGAGGGTGGTGATCATTTTGCTCATTACCTGAGAGGCTGGAAAATTTCAGGAGGCATGTTGTCAAACAAGTGTTAGTTACAATTGCTACAGAGATGTCCCATGTTCTCCACATTATATTTATACCTGGTAGATCAAAGAGAAATCTCCTTTACTAGCCCAATATGAAATATGGTCATAAGCAAACTAACTGTAGACAAAAACAGTTATGAGCAAATTCTACCAGAATTTCCCCCATTTTAAGCAACGACCGTTCCTTGTATAGTGATGATGTGTAGTGCCTAGCAGTCAAAGTCATGGTGTGCTTTTTCTTTTGAAAATAATATGAGATAGTGAGCTCTTTAGGAGGACATACTTCTGTTTTTTTGCACATCCAATGAACTTTCAAATGTGCCTTAATCCAAAGCAGCCATTGGAACCATTGCAACATCAATGATGGACACATTTTGTCTTTGCCACAGGAAAATGTTTTATGATAAAAATGCTGCAAAAGTTCCAGCATTCAGGCACGAGAGAGAAAAGATCTAAAAATTCAACACATTGTTTTCATGTGAGCAGAATCTGACAGCAGAGGTGAAAAGTTACTTTCTAAATCAAACATGCTGTATTGTGTGGGATGAGTTCCATTTGGCTTCCCTGCTTCATTATGCCTCCTTATCCCTACAGCACAGGGATTTTTTTTTAAGTGTCTGAAATGTCACCTTGGGACTTGACAAATTATCCTTCCTGTTATGCCATGTTCTCAAGGAGACTATGCTATGGCCTTATTTTAGTATGAAAAAAAGACCATAACGTCCGCATTGGCAAATAAATGATCCTGTATTTATTTACGTATCTTCCAAGTGTTTCTCAAAGGATCCATTCAAGATGAAATTCTGTCTGTCTCAAAAGAGACAAAGGTGTTTTGTGCCCCATTTGTACAATGAGGGATCTGTGTATTAAGGCAGCAGTGTGCATATAATTATGCATAATTTTAACTATAATTACAGTCCTTCATTTCCCTCTCTCTGTGAGTTGCCACCTGCAATAATCTGGATCATATTTAGCATGAATATAGTCATTTTTAAAGTGTAGATTTTATCTGAAAAACAAAGCTGCTCAGAAACCAGTGCTCACACAGAGTTTTTTTTCCCCACTCTTTGCAAGCTTTCCTCAGAGGTCTATGATTTGTACATGCACTAGTTTATCTACAATCAAAGAAGAAAGTGTCAATATTCACTCCAAGAATATCAGACTTCATATCAGAGTTCTGGGGCCTGCAGAACTCTCCAGAAAAAAGTATGACTAAGTAATCAATAAGTGGAGAATAAAAGTAATTTCAGTCTTACAGACAGTAAGTTTTATACTGTTCAGCATGTCCATCTAGGCTCATGTTTCCTTCTTCAACACAAGTATATATTGCGTTTGTATTTCTGATGACCCAAACTGACAGCTCCTTTACTTTGTGAACAAAAGTTCCTGAAACTTACTCGTATGAGATACTGAGCATTCAACTAGAGATATAGATCAAATCTCATTCAACATTAGTCCATAAATTAGCAAGTCTTCCTCCTCACATAAACTATGCAGTGCATGTTCACAGATAGGTCCTGCAAATTGAGTTGATCTTAAATCTACTCTCTTCCAAGTTCTAAGAAAAAATTTCCGTCCTCCTGCAACAGCAGTGACTCATGGCCTCCCATATAGCTTGCCCTGTGTCTCCACCAATAAGAAAATTAACACTGATGCGTAGAAGCCCCTAAAACCCCACTGTCATGGGAACTAGGGCATAGTCTTTTGCACAGCAATTTGGGCAGCAATATGTTATTTAGAGAAAAATACTATGAAAATATAGGCTTTAAAAGCACCCCAGATTTCATGATTGATGACTGTTTCTTATCTGTGTTGACTTGAGATTTCAGACAGATCAATAGTGATAGAAGATCCTCTACAACTCAACCTTCATCTTTTGTGTTAAATTCTATAGGTTCTTTTTCAATAAGAATTTATAATGTTTGTGTTGAATTAAGAGGAATTTTTGCATAACATTAAAGATTGGTAATGATATTGAAAGCTTAGGGCAGGACATCTCTGCCTTTTGAATATTTCTGATTGTTCTTTATCTCATGGTAATTGTAATAATTAATACTTGGTACGTGTTCACTTCTTTAATGCTGTGCAAAGAGCAGTCAATGAATCCTCACAAATTTCTATTTACAAAGTTCAAATTTTAAAAATCAAGGAATCATTTACCTTAAGAGATATTGTTACACATGATGATAATATGCATGATGTTTTCAGCATCACCATGCATATTACTACAGGAAATTTTACTTAAAGCAATGGGAGCTTTAAACATCCCTGCCCAACTCCAGAGAGCCCTACTGTGTGACAGAAAGGAGGGGATGATGTGAAAGTAGTGTAGGTGAAGTAGATGGACCTACTAAAAAGGCATCACACAGGATTTTCCTCACCTGGAAAAGTCTATGAGTAACAATTTTTCCTATCAGATTCTTCCTTTCTTACAATATATAAATTTAACAGAAAGTCAAAATAAAGCTAATAATATTTACTTTGTTCTCACAGACTGTGCATTCTCATTGTGCACTAAAGAGAAGAGAGATAAGAGTTGTCAGAGAAAGACAGCTTTGCAAAACTTCAGCAGCTGCATTGAAAGCAATCCACTTCATTCTCTAAAGCATAAAGTATTTCCCATTTCTTTCCCCTATGTAAAACCGACTGGATATGACTTTTTCTTTTTTATGTAGGTATGAGACCCATATAGTGGGTTTCATACCTACATAAACCCTATGGTTTTAAATTTCCCGTTTCAAATAGCTTTATTAATCTCTCAGCTGGTCACCTACAGATGCTAACTGTGCTTGCTGAAACAGCTCTGCTGGACACTCTAAACTCACTTTTTACTTCACCATTTTTATTAAACAAAAACCAAAAGCAGACGGGGGAGGAAAAAGAAAGGTTGTGTATCTCCAGCTTTAGCAAATACTTCAAGAAAGATGTAAAATATTTTCAAAGGTTATTTTTTTAAATTTTCTATAATAAAAAGATGCAAAAGTATCTCATTACCAAGAAGAAAGTCCACTAGAAAATCAACATGAAAGTATAGTCCTTTAAAGAATTATCCAGCTGATTATATGCTGAATGTATGCACTTTATTTTTTACAGTTCTTTTCTAGGGACATGACTAATTTTTAGGAATTTCAGATTTATAATCTTGTCAATTGCTTTTCCTTGCTATTTCAGCATTGCTGTGGTGTTACATGTGTTTTTTTTTTTGTTTTCCAAGGTGGTTTTATGGTCCTAACTTGTGTCAGAAAGATGATGTTTGATAGATTATTCAGACTACTTATCCAAGACAAGAAGCAGTGTACACCTGTGTCTATTTAAACTGGCTTGTCAGTCTGTGAGTGGACAGAGTGAAAAGTGAAAAAGTAGCAAATTGATATGGCAGTGGAGTGCTAAGTGCTCATTGTTGTGCATGGCTTATGTGGGGCTTTCTATAATTTGTGAATTCTGAAATGATTGATCATGCATGTTTTTTTCTGTCATTAGGGAAACAGGCCACTCACCTTCTAAACCATGGGAAGAGATAAATTTTAGTAAGAAATGAATTTATGCATCAGAATTTGACTAAATCATTTGGCTAGAAATCACAAGAAAGTTCCTTTAGTTAAGACAGTAGAGAACTGCAATCACTGTGCTGGGGTGATTCCCGCTGAGGGCAGAGTAAACTTTCTTTGTTAAACAAACTTTAATTTCTTTTTGTTCTGCAAAATGCATGGCAAAATTAACTTCTCTCCATTTCACAATGTTATGACCCTGCAGATGAAAGACCTTGTGACTATCACAAAGATTTGTGGAGGATACAGGTCATGGCCAGCATTCTATTTAATGTTACTCATAATATAATATGAAAAAAGTTGGGATAGGTTGTGCTTTGTCTAACATACATTAAGTTCCAGCCTTCTCTGTGTGTACAGTAAAGTTTCAGTGGCATAATATTTAATGTAGAGGATAGTCATAAAAAGTAGAAGACATACTTCTGGTTCAGTCTTCTATCTTCAGGCAGCTTTATAACAATACCAGAAACAAAGTTACACAACACATAATATTGCCCATCTATTTAGCTTCAACTTTTTAAAGACTATAGAATCTTTACTGTAATTGTATTTCTTATTAGCCTAGATATAAGTTTTGCTGCTATATGCAGCAAAACATGCAAAGTAGACTTAGAACACAGCACATTTTGTAGTTCATATTATTATGACGGGCTGTGATGTTTAAAATTTATTTAACACATTAGTCTAAATCATAAAGGAATGTGACCTCAAGTTCCTTAGAAGGCAGCTTCAATCCTACCTACCTGTTTAGGCTGGTCTACAGGAAGGGGTGAGAAATTAAGGGGAGGAGGAGTGCTGTTATGTGCACTAAAAGCTCACTGGGAATCTTTGCTGACAGGTCTTTAAGGTACTTCCATACGTAGGGCAGTCAGTCCATTTGTTTCAGAAGTACACCAGCAGGACAGAAATTTTATTAACTGGTCCTGATGCTACAGGATATTTTTCATTTATCTCTCATGGTTCTGCTACCCATTTCTTCTTGGGCATTACCTGTAGCCACTGAAATTTAATATACTGTGTAGACTTTGCTACAGAAACATAATTACCTTTGGAATTAGTTTTATTTCTCAGGGACTAGAAATAATGACTGAAAAATATATTTTTATACTAATACATTTGCATAGATATTTTCTTGGGTTTATTTATAAAAATTAAATATAAGAAATTAAAAAAGATAAACCTTTTCTTAATATCTAATAAAAATCAATGGAATAAAAATTGTGTTTACTTTGTTTGAATGTGTTGATTGTTCTTATGTCATAAAACAAAAAATTATAATTACATGTGTTTATTTTTAAGATAAGGAAAATTAAATTATAAATTTGGGTAACTCTATAACTCAAGGAATGAGACACCAGCAGTTATGTAAGTACTCCTGATATTAACTCTGTGACAAACATGCAGTTTACATTCATTGCCAGAAAAGAATCCTCATAAATTTTGCACCTCTTTATATGAACACAAATGTATATTCATATAAACTTTAGCCAATCATTGTCATCAAAGATTTAAAGAGTAATGTTTTGAAATGCTTACAAATCCAACACCAAGAAGAGTCTGCGAAATTCTGCGCTTACTCAGTGCAATAACTGTTGAAGGTGCTTGTGCTAATCCCATTAATTTAAACTGACATTAAAGGGATAGCCATATACATTTTGTGAATAGAGGGAAGGAACTATTGAACTTCTCACTACAGGAAAAAAAATGTGCCTTTTTGGGCCAGAAATAGAAGCAAGCATGGCACAACACAAGCTTTTCTAGTTTTGCTGCTGCAGAAGACATGGGCTGCCAGGACCCACATAACCTGATGAGATTTGCCTAGGTGGTGACCAGCCTCACTTTCTCTTTTTTCTGAAACGAATGAATGAGCTGAATCTTGGACCTGTGAGACACCCAGAAGCTGCCTACATCAACAATGAACAGAAGCATTTGTAGAAACCAGACTGTATTTGTCAAAAATGGGTGAGATTTCAATGTGAAATGAAGGCAACAAGATCTGGCAGTTTCATGATATTTCATGTGTGAATACTACAGATGTTCAGAAGGTTCCTTCTTTCTTTATTCCTTGCTTGATCAGTTCTTTGTTCTTAACCTTTTTTACTCTGTGCTACTACACTGTCACTTCTAGGTGACACAAAAAACAACACTAAATTAACAGCAATATTAGATAAAGTAGCAGAAGAGTATTTGGAAGTTTTTTGATACAAGATAATTTATTTTTCTAGGTAAATCCACTTTGTCTTGAATGATAACATTGAAACTGACCATCATGCTTCTATCATTTTTGACTTTAAAAAAAATTCTTTCCATAATGCAACCTAGGGACAAGGAAAACTTGAAAATCTACATAAATTGCAAACAGTTTTCAAAATATTAAAATGACTCTTTGCTTTAAGTGAGACCTAAGTACCTGCAAAATTGTTTTGTTTTTGAAGAAACATATCAATGTTGATGGACTGACTTAGAGTAATTAGCAGTCTTAAATGAGAGTTCATAACACTGCCTTCTGCATTGTGTGTTGGCTGGCTTTGGACAAGAAATAGTAAGAAATGAATGAATTTAACTTCATTCAGATTTGATAGATTCTGCCTCTAACAGAGATTGAATCTTTCAAGGACACAGCAAATTATATAGGCTTATTAAATTCTGTTTAGTCCGGCTACATTGTATTTCGTATGTTTTAAAGCAATAATTTATATGAAAGTATTTAACTTTTGTTGTTAATGAAAAATCAGTTTTTCAGTAAAAATAATGATTTGGCCAAATACAGGAAACACACTGAGTCGTTGATTTGAAATAACTATGCCTAGACTTATACATATTAAAGCAGGAAAATTACTTCTTTTTTTCTCACAAATGGAATTAGTATATTCCTCTAATCCTTAGTCCTTAGGTATGGAATATCATGTTCTCTTTGTTGTCGTTTCAAAGAAATTACTTTAATCTCTTGTATGCAGATTAGGCAAAGGAAAAGGTGAATTCACTGAGCAGGAATCAAAATCTTGTTATTAAGATGAGAGAATTAGCAAGATGTAAATGGAAAAACTCGTAAACAGATATAAGTACACAAACTGCTTACATGCATTGTGATGAAATGTTGTCAGGAAAGCTTAGGAAATTCAGAAAGATAATGTAATGAACATTTCTTATAGTTAATTGGAAGAAATTTAAGAACATCGGCTTTGTTGTTTCAATCTTCCTGATGTGACAAAAAGTCATGAGCTGCTACGTAATTTTTCATGGGTTTTTATAATTCAAAAATGGAGATAAAAAAAATTAGGAAGTACATACTATCTAAGAGTTGTAATATGGGATAATGGATTTAAATTTGTGTGTCCTGCAAGGAATATTTTTTGTGCTGACACTTATATTGTACATGTAATTTTCACACAGTGATCAGGAAGGTATGTTTGAGTATTCAAGGACAGCAGAACTTTGTCTGCATCACCTTTTTCATGCAAACTCTAACAGGAAAAATTATTGAGATATTACAAGATGGTTTTGCTGTATGTTTGCAAGAGCAAACACGAAAAATTCAGGAAGCCAGTATTTCCATTCTTACTGAGTGTCACATTCCCCATAAGAGTGGAATATTGGTCCCATTAACTCATGATACTGTGATTTTTTTGACATATCAGTCCAAATTCAACAATTGTGTACATCAGGAATAATTTCAATATTCTTCAAAGAATATGTGGCATTTCAGACTGAGTAATAGTATTAGAAGATCTATAATTCAAAATTTACCAGACAGCAGCCCCTTACAACATTAATATTATTCAAATAATAATTCATTGAAATCAAATACAAAAATGCAGTCAATAAACATCTGCATATGCAAGGTACTGACAAATGCAAACTAGTACTATGTCCTTCCTGACAAAATGGATAGAACACACAAATTTCATAAGCAATACAATGTTTAAAAGATGTATTACAGTTTTCTTCTGGATGAAGGTTATTATCTGGAAAGGCATAAAAAGAACTCCAAGGTGTGATTCATGAAAATATGGCAAGATGTGATAAAAAAGCTGGAGCTAGAAGGGCTGAAACCCTTTACAAGATCTAAAAAGAAATTAAGATGGAAGTATATTTCTGCTTAAATCTTAATCTAAGGTTAAGTAAAAGTAAGACATCAAATAGAAAGGAAACTAAAGAAGAAGATATAAAATTAAGAGATAAGATTTAATTTACTTTAGGATACAAAGAAAAAGTCTAAGACTAAATTTTAAATATCTATGAGTGCCACAATAGAACTAATTATGATGATACAGTCCTATCTTGGTAAAAAGGAATAGAAATTAATTAAATCTCCAATGTACATAATTTTATAATCCTGCTTTCACATACCTTAAATGCATAAAAAGCTTTCAAGGTTTAATCCCAGACAATACTTCAACCCCACAGAGCTGCTCACTCATTGTCTCATGGTGGTAGTGTGGCAGAGAAACAGCAGGGTGCAAGTGACAAACTTGGGGGTTGAGACAAAGACAAATTAATAGGAAAAGAAAAGGACAGATATGCAAGCAAACCAAAACAAGGAATCCATTCCCCACTTCCCATGGGCAGGCAGGTGTGCAGCCACCCCCATCATGTGTAGCAGTTACTTGGGAAGTCAAACACCATCACTCTGAACACCCCCACTCCCTTTTTCTTCTCCCAGCTTTATGTACTGAGCATGGTGACATATTTTGTGGGATATCACTTTTGTAACTTGGGCTCAGCTGTCCCAACTGCATCACTCCCAGTTTCTTGGGTACCCCAAGCCTGCCAGCTGGTGGGGTGGGTTGAAAAGCTAAAAAGGCCTTGACTCTTTTTGAAGGCTGCTGAGCAATAACAAAAATATCCTTGTATTATCAACACTGCTTTCAGCACAAATCCAAAACTTAGATGCATACTAGCTACTGCAAAGGAAATTACCCCAGCCAAACTCAGCGAAAACACAAACCAAGAAAAGAAATTATTACCAGGATGGAGTACAGTAATAGACTAGAAGGCTGTCACAGGGTTCATTTAATGTCTTATTTATTACTTATGGTTGTTTTCTTAACTTGTCTACAAGGTACAAGAAGAAATACAAGCAAAAAAGGTGTTCTAGTATACATAGATATTTATTCTATTTATTTATTAAGTCATTATTTTTTTTCTGTCTGATATTTACCATTATAGCAGACTCGAAAAGGCTTTTAGTTTGAAAAGTTTCATGTTCCTGGAATTTAGCAGTAATTTTTCTCCTTTCCCCTTCTGTCATACCAAAATAATTAATTTTGGAAAATGCCTGATGGATGTTCCTCAAATAACATGCACATGAAATAATATTATGAAATTGCAAGTTGAAAAGGATTTTACTGCTGAAATATTCCTCTATTTCTTAACTCTTGTGTCTAAGGGCAACAGTTTTCATGAAAAGCAAACAAAGTGAAAACTTTCAGGTTGTTCCCACTGGATTTCAGTCTGCTTTATTTGGAAAAAAATGAGGAGTGCCTGCTTAAAGATTTACAAAAATATGGTACACAAGGAAAACAGTCCACTCATTTTGTTGTAAAATGCCATATAAGTAGATTTAGCTACATAAATTAAGAATTCTTCATAGAGAAATATTTTTCATAGACCCTCCTGAGCACATAAGTGTCCTCAAGATGCTGACATAAGTTCATTATGCAACCCATCAAAAATTATTTACTTTCAAGGTATTATTTCTTGAGGTAAATCTCTCTGCTTATATATTATTGGCTTCCAAGAAAAGCAACCCACTGAGTTAGCACTGAGAATAATTGGAATTTTGTTATTTAATTAAATTTATAGATCAATTTATACTTTATTGTTACTCTTACTTTAAAAACACTTTTTAGTTCCTTTTAAAAATTTTGCATATAGGAAAAAGATTACAAATATTGAAATAAAATAATGTTCATAAGAACTTTGAGGATGGTTTAGGTGTTCACTATCCAACTTAGAAAACAAGCAGTTACTGGAGATTAAGTAGTCTGCTCCTGAGTTTCAAATAAAGGTGTGTTGTAATGCCAAGACATCGGTCAAGAAATGTGATCACAAGATTAAAAAATGCAAGGCTGTACTGAGCAAGGGATTTAGGCCAAAGCATGGAATTAGACATGGATATGTAGCTTCAAACAAGCTGCTAACTATCTCTCAAGAGTATCTAAATGGCTTAAATGTAAGATAGTTCATGGGCTATGTTTTATGTCTCCTCGTCAACTTGAACAAGATAACAAATCATTAGCCTTCAAAGTGACTGATTTTTGGCCCCATTGTCTGAAGTCAGGTGAACTGAAACATTACTGATGATAAATCATAGAATATCCTGAGTTAGAAAGGACTCCCAAGTATCATCAAGTCCAACTGCTGGCTCTGCACAGAGAAAATCCGAAAATCACACCATGTGCCTGAGAGGATTGTCCAAATTCTTCTTGAGTTCTGTCAGGCTGGTACTGTGAAACCACTGCCTTGGGGATCCTCTTCCAATGCCCAACCACCCTAAGGGTAAAAAACCTTTTTCTAATATCCAGTCTAAACCTCCCCTGACACACCTTCAGGCCATTCCCTCAGTCCTGTCACTGTCACCACAAAGAAGAGATCAGTGCCTGCCCCTCCTCTTCCCCTCATGAGGAAGTTGCAACTGCAGTGAGGTCTGCCCTCAGTCTCCTCTTCTTCAGACTGAACAGAAGAAGCCACACCTCATAAGGCTTCACCTCAAGGCTCTTCATCATCTTTATAGCCCTCCTTTGGATGCTCTCTAATAGCTTAATGTCCTTTTATGTTCTAGTGGTCAAAACTGGGCATGGGACTTGAGGTAAGGCCACGCCTCTAGAGGCTCAGAGTAGAGTGGGGCAATCACCTCCCTCAGCTGCTTGGTGATGCTGCATCTGATGCAGTCCAGGACAGGGTTGGCTCCCTGGAGCTACTTGTTGCATTTCTGGCTGCCAGTCACTGCTGACTCATTCAACTTGCTATCAGCTACAACTCCCAGGTCACTTTCCTCAGCACTTCTCTCCAGCCTGTCATTCCCCAGTCTGAACATACCTCCAGGATTGCTCCTTCACAGAATTCAGCACTCACCCTTGTTAAACTTCCTACAGCTGGTGAAGATAAAGATAGCTTATTCACAAAATCTTTTAAATAACATTTGAAAGTACTATTGTTTAAATCCATACTTTGTCAGGCAAAAGTATGTGGCATATTTATGTAGCTCACTGCATACATTCAGATTTTTCAATTATTTAAGAAAAATAATATGTTTCTAACCATAAGGTTCAGTAGGTAATTAATTCAACATAAAGCGTATTATGTGGAATATAACAATATGACAGTATTAACTTTTATCTGTAACCTTACAAAATGGTACATTCAAAAAAAAAGGTGAATTGTTATTATATCCTGTTGGTTCCTGAAAGCAACCAGACCAATTAATGACATTTCATTTTCAGTGTTAAGCAATTCTACTTCAGACCCAGTTAGCAATTTGGTTTTCACCAATGGTGTTAAAAAAATCTAATAAAGAATAGTAAGGGCAGTTTCCTAAAGAAAAAGAGGCAAAGTTCCCTAAGGACAAAGAAAAAGAGATATTGAGAGAAAAAGGAGCAGAAATGTAAGCTAACAATGTACATTCACTTATTAATGATGCTGAGTGTAACCATAGGGTACTGAAGGAATAATAATGACTAAATATTTAGTTGCTACAGTTACTCTCCTTGATCTTTCCATGAACCTCCCAAAGTGACAGCAGTGAGCACGGCTGTGGATCAGGGCCAAGTTTGCACTTTTGCCCATGGACCATAATTAAAATAGATTTATGAATGAGGAAATGCCTGCAGAAAGAGGTCAGTCTTGCAACTTTTCCCAGAGGTCATTAGATTTTTTGAAGACTAAACCGTAGTTTAAATCTACCCACTTATTGTGGATTCTTCCCTTTACAGCATATTTTTTACTGCAAAAAAAGGCAGCTGAGTATGCATTCCAGTGAGATTCAGGGCCACTATTACTCATACTCATAGTTTGGCTTATAATAGCTTTGATTATATGGGCATCATTGTTTTCAGTGGCATAGAGAGCCTAATTGCCTTGCTTGCAGAATGCAAACTGTTTTCTTTTATGAATCCATGGAAACAAAAGCTGTATATGGAAAGGATTATTATGAGTTTTAGATTTACCCTAATGGGTTCTCTCTTGACTTTTTCTGAGAAGATTCTTGTAATTTCTACCTACCATTGGTTACATAATTTCAGCTGGATTTCATTGCCTCTTTCTGAATTACTATGAAAAGCCATCCTATACTTTTAATGAAAGGGTATACTTTTTCACCCCAAATATGCTTGTACCTCATATTGTAAACTGAATTAGTGAGATCAAGTGAAAGAACAATTTTTTCACATCTTTCATTGATACTCCATATTAATGTTCAAAAGAGAAAAAAGGACAGACAGGTAGAAACAGCAAATTACAGCCCAACACTGAGTACACAGATGAGGCTTGTTCACATTTTACAATGACATCAGCTTCTAGCACTTCTTTCCAATTCTGTGTCTATTTGATTGGAAACAGACAATGTATTTTCACTCTTATTAACTCTTGGCCTCTTCTGCAAAGAAATTTTACATCCCTGCTAAAAAAAATTCTGTGTTTGTACTTGCGCATGTTTTGTTTTTCAGCAAACATATATCACTTCTCTGATTGCACAATTTCTTTGTTTTATGATTTGTTCTGTTATAAAGGAAATACCAGGAGAATGCATATGTAAAATTTGAGTGCTTCATAAATGAATACTCTGCAGGACCATATATTGATTTTTCATGAATCTGCATAGTTCCATGGGCTTTTATGACCAAATAAATACATTCTAGGAACTGGCTGTTATGTACATTGATCATTCCCAAAGCAAATAATGATGAAGACAAAGTCATTTTAGATATCACATCTTAGTTTTCACTACAATATGTTTATTGTGAAGGCACATGGAAGGAAATTTTCTTTCCTCTGTGCATTCCCCTGTTTATGAAGTTAATTTAAATTAGACAAGTCTCTCCAGTGCAATAGTCCCACATGGAGACTGGTTGTGAATAACAAATTCCCTTCAACTTGTTTCACTGATGGCTTCCACTGCTGCAAACATTTTTATTGGCAGAATTGTCAGCTAGTTAGGTTTTTGATTATTTTTCCCTGACAGATCAGTTGAAGAAACAATAGCTTGAAGGAGAATAAGATCTAAGGATTACTGAATTATATCACTTATTGTGAATAGACAGCTGTCTGGCAGATGCAGCCTAATATAAGGACATATTCTAAGCTAGATAAGATATCTGGAGTTCATTATAACATATGCTGAGCAGTTGTAAAAGCCAAACCAAGTCATGGTGAGCCACACTGGTGATGAGCATTAATAGTATTGTTATTGGATAAAATATTCTACCATCACCAATGGTAGAATTACTACTACTATTCCCCCATAAAAACATGGAGTTTCAAGGCCATTGTCTAACACAATATCTCAGAGTGAACTTCAAAAGATAATCTGACATAATAATTTCCTTTTGATTTTATTGTTTGAAGTACATTTTTTCAAAATAAAAGGAAAAGAGAAGTTGGGAATTTTAGAAATTTTGCAGGCCTGCTACCTTGTTTCTAGCTCTGAGAAAACAGAGCTTAAATAACAAGCTCAGTGCGATAATAGAATGAGACAATGACTCAAGGATTTCTGTTCTTTAGAACACTCTCCTTGAATGAATGATTTCCCTTGGAACATTAAAGATGAATTCAAGTTGCAGTGGATGGTGCTACATCAGGATTAAGCATTTTCATGTTTTCCATACTTTTTCCAAATACATCTCTACTTGTTCATAGAGCTGAATGTATGAATATATATATACTTCTTATTACTTATCTTAGTTTCTAGTTTCCTTTTAACATCAGAAGATGCTGTCCAACTAACACAGGGACATATACAGAAACAAAAAAAGTGGACATTCCCTATATGGTCAGTTCAAACCACTGCATTGATACACAACTTCCTGCCTCACACATTTTCTCTGCTCCAGCATGGGTCTTCTGCATGCACTACAATTCTTCAGGAAAAGGCTTCTTAAAGATTTTGTGTTAATCCCCAATAGGACACAGGTCTTGTCAGAATATCTTCTCCTCCATAGCCTTCTCTCTACAGGCTGCATTTTCCCTCAGGAGGCAACTATAATTTGGGTTTTCTATGGGCTGTAATTTCTTTCAGGCATTGCCTCTTGTTGCAGCACAGGGTTGTCCACTGGATGCAGGGGGACAACCTGCTTCACCACTATATTTGCTACAGACTGCAGTGAAGTCTCTGTCTGATGTTTGTAGCTTCTTCACTCCTGCTCCCCATCCTTCCTTACTGACCTTGGTGTATTACAGGGCTCTTTCTCCCACATTTTGCTCACAGATACACAGAATAACTCCAGTCAGAAAAGACCAGAGTGGGTCATCTGATCCAATCTCTGTATTCAAGCAGGGTCTTCCTATAGAACACTGCAGAGCATTTTCTCCAAATGATTCTTGAATTTCTTTGGTGAGAGATACTCCAGAATCTCTCTGGGCAATCTGTTCCAGTGCTTTGTCACCCACACAGTAAAAAAGGTCTTCCTCAAATTCAGATGGAACTTCCTGTGCATCAGTTTCTGCCTGTTGTCTCTTTTCCTATTGCTTGACACCACCGAGAAGAGCCTGGATCCAGCCTCTTGACACTCTCTTCAGACACACACACATTGATGAGGTTCCCTCTCATTTTTATCTTGTAGTTGAACAGGTTCAATACTCTGAGCCTTGTCTGATAAGAGAGATGTTCCAGTCTCTATATCATCTTTGACAACCCCATCGCACTTATTCCAGGAGCTTCATGTACTGAAAAACCCAGAACTGGACACAGCACTCCAGATGTGGCCTTACCAGGGGCAGGATCAAGTCCCTCAACCTGCTGGCAATGTTCTTCCCAACGCACCCTGGGATAGCACTGGCCTTCTTGGCCTTCAGGGCACACTGCTGGCTCATGGACAGTTTGTTGTCCACCAGGACCCCCAGGTCTTTCTCCACAGAGCTGCTTTCAGAAGGTCAGCCATGAGCCTGAACTGGTGCCTGGGGTTATTCTTCCCCAGGTGCAGGACCCTGCACCTGCATTTGTTGAATTTCAGAAAGTTCTTCTCTGCCCCTCTCCAAGCTGTCGAGGTCCTTCTGCAGGGCTGCCCAGCCCTCTGGGGTATAGGCCAGTCCTCCCAGCTCGGTGTCACCAGGGAACTTGCTGAAGAGGGATCTGCACCTTCATCCAAGGCATTGAAGAATAAATGAAACAATACTGGGCCCAATATTGAGCACTGAGGGACCCTGCTGGTTACAAGCTTCCAACTAGAGCCCATGCCACTGATTGTAATGGGATCTGCCATTTAGGCAGTTCCCAATCCACCTCATTGTCCGCTCATCAAGTATCTACCTCCTGAGTTTGCCTAAGAGGATATCCTGAGAAACTCCTGTCTCTCACAGCTGCATTTTTTACCTTTTGTGTTGGTGAGTGTGGGGTTATTTTGGAGCTGGCTGAAATCAGCTATGTTCAACATAAACCTCAGTCTCTTCTCATAGGGACCACCTCACTAACAAAGTCTTGCAAGGTAAAGCAAATATAGTAATATAGAAAGCTAGCTGTGTGGGTCTTACAATCCTATATTTATATAAATTTATTTGTTAAAGCCATATTTTATTCACCTTACCTCTAGCCTAGTTTTGTCAAGAGTTATAGTTGGAATCTAAATAAGATGCATCTCTTTATTGTCAGAAAGGTCCTATAAATTAATATTTCGTAATAAATAGTGAAACCAAAGATTTAAAATATTTTACATGCTTGTAAGAAATGTCTTTTTTTTTTTTACCTAGGTTCTTGCCCATAAAATACATGGACTATTTTATTACAGAGAAAGTAGACATGGATTTGCAAAGCATCAGTGCTATAGGACAAAAATGGTCATTTAAGAAGAGAACAGATGCTACAAATCAGTTTGAATGCATTTGGAGATCGTGTCCTGACACATAATTATATAAATGTCTGTCTAATTATCAAGATACTGATATTGAGCAATGCAATGGATGAGAAGCTGAAGGTGATTCTAAACTTCGTTCCATAAAAGATTACTCTAAGGCTGAAGAGTGCTTGAGACCACTGAATGTCTGATGCCAGTGCCTGAAATATGATGCTGTCATTCAGGCATCTGCTCAAAGCCACTCAGGCAAGAAGTGAGATGACCAAATAAAAGCATACAAGAGGTGCAAATCATCTGTGTATTTCTATTGTAGGGTATGATATTTATCATGCCACATAGGAAATCTTAATAGAGCAAAGCATACCGTGGCTCTCCTGTTATCAAGCATACTGTGACTGACTGCTATCAAGGAATATGATTTATAGCTTTGTAGAGAATTTATGAATCTACCTGAACTCTCTGAACCAGTCCATCCTTGTCTGAATACATTGAAGACTTGGTCTTGGGAAAGTAGCTGCCATATGAGCTCAGGAAATTCACTAAGATGAGGATTAGCATTGATAAATGACTGTACAGGAGCATACAGAATTTAACAGGGTATGGAGGAGGCAAGGAGAAAATCAAAACTATAGCTGCTCATTCTTTGGCCATGTACTATAAGCACAGGGGACTACAGTTCATTTCAGCAGCAGTGATTGCATTTAATATCCTTTTTCTGGCATGGAATAGAAACAGGTGCCTGCACTGACCTCTCTGTATTTTTAGTCACAAGGTATTTGCTTGCTTTTGAAATACAGTGGATATATTAAGAATTTACTTTTGTTTCTGAGATGGTGCAGTGGTGCAGTCTATCCAGATAAAGTCTCCTCTCTGAATCAGCCTCAGTTCATTTCCAGTGTTGCCAATAATGGGAGAAATACTTAAGAATCTTACTCTTACTAATTGTGTCAAGTCAAGTACTTTTTTCCCTTGTTGCCCTCCTCAGTTAGAGTGGAACAGTGGCTACCCAAGGAGAAAGAAAGAGACATAATTAAGAAAAATAGAAGCAGTAATATATGGTGGGTTTTTTTACTAAGATGCAAGACATGTAAAAAGAATTAACCTATGAGTGGAAGACACAGGCAGAAAAAATGGGTGTACTTATACAGCCAGGAAGGTACGTCCACCATTTATTTAAAGGATTTGTAACCTTTATAGATCTAAATCTTCCTGGCTACCCAAGCCACAGCTGTTACTTAGATAATTTTTTCATGTTGTTTTTCTTTTTCTCTCTCTCTCCCCCTTCAAGTTTGATTATTGTTATGTACCTTCCATGACATATTACTTTTTAAAATGTTGGGAAATATTATGCTAAATGCACAATTCTTCAGTGCCCTTCCAGACACTGTGTGTCTCCAACCAATTTTCCCTTTTATTCCACCAGCTGTGCTGAGTAACAAATACAACCTAAAGGACGTCTAAGATGTTGGTTTTCATTAGAACAAAAAGTGTCAAGGATGACAACCAAGCATCTAGTTCATTTCATTGCAGGTACTAGCATCTGGAAGACAGGAACAAAAAAAGAAATATTTCCACAATAAACTATGATCCCGTTATACAGAAACAATGCCATACAGGAGTAATGATCAGAATTTACATGGAACATCTGTTCAGTACATTCATATTATCTTCATTCTTCCTTTCCAAAATATTGTACTAATCAGAACTTTCACTGGTTGAGAAATGTTTACAGAAAATAATGAGCTTGATTTCAGAAGCTAGTAAGTTCAAGACACAACAGGACCTTGCCCCTGTGGCCTCTATGCATATTCACAACCAAGTTATTTATCTGGCAATTCAAAATTCAGCACTCACAATGCACTGTTCAGAAATGACCTGATTATGGCAAAAGTTTTGATAGGAATACTCAGGGTGATTCCAATTGAAAAGTCATAAGCTACTTGCAGAACCTTTGAGGACTGAAAAGGAAAAATCTAATATGTGTTTTTTCTCTGCTTTCATACTTTGCACAGAAGCACTCTCACACCCAATTCTCACGTCAGCTTTTACAAAAGATGTAAGAATGCCTCCCAGGTTACTGGCAGCATTACAGTTTGTTTACCAAAGGTTGAAAACTCTGGCTTTTTGATCTCCCTCTGCACATCCACACGCAGCATGTGCGCTGTTGACTCTGCTGGTGGAGTTCTATAAGTCTGTCTTACAGAAGGTCCAACACAGAAAATTACAGAACCTGGTCCACAAAAAAATTTTCTTTGTTCATTCCCCCCTCCACCCTCCACAAGATGCCAGGCATGGCCTACCGTATCTAAAAGCACATAACAGTCCAGGATGAGCAGGCTTCTCACTAAGATGACAGTCAAACTGCCAAGGTTCCCAGGAACCTGGACACTGTTATCTGGGTCATGACTTTTATGAAGCGTGCCTGACACAGGAAGACAGGAAAGTGACTTCTATGAAGCATGTTGCAGTTCACATTTGCCTTCACTTATATTACCTTGGAAGGAAATTAAAGGCATGAAGCTGGGCATTTCCAGTCTTTTTAAACAAAGACTACATGCTTTTAATGCTGCACTTAAAAAAAAATCAATTTTATTGACTATCTGGAAAAAATTGCAAGATCTGAATATAAAGTTTATCTGAGAAGCTGGGGAGAACAAATCGCCCTGGTTTTGCTTTTATTGATGTCAAATCACTTTTGAGCAGATTAGAGGAACTAATTTAGAACACAGCCTGTTTTTGTGTTCTTAATCTCGCTTCGGATACTTTGCTTAATGCTTTATCCTGCATGTGCATATAGTCTTACTAGACTCCAACAGATGGCCTGTATCAAAGTTTTTCTTGAAAGAACTGTGACTAATGTGAGCTGGCCTCATTTATCAACTGTGGTCTGTATGGAAATAGACTCTAGCTGTGGATTGAGTAATTTCAAAAAGCCTGAGTTAGAAAGGACACAACTGGTAATACACAAACCCACAAATGTCCTTTTTTGTGTGTCTGTATGAATGTCTGTGAAGCAGAGAGTACTGTAAGAATCTATGTTTTGGGATTATTCATAAGGTATGCTCTGTACTCACAGTTTCTTTATAAAGACCTATGAAGTTCATTTATTTATATCAGTGAATGATTTTTGGCTAAGGTCTTTTAAAAACAAAGTAGTTTTGTTTGATTTGACTTCTCTTTTTAGAAATATTCCTGCTCTTAATATGATACACATTGGGCATCATATTAAGATCTTAACTTTCAAAGTGTAAAGGTTATAGATGAGAAAAATGGCATTCTGCATTCCCTCCTAGAAGCAGTGATCTGTCAACTCTAGAACCTTGTACACTAATGTTGTAGCTTCTCTACCTGGGACAGCACTCCACTGTCCTCGCACAAACTGGATAATGCAGAGCAGGCCATCCTGGCCATGACAGCACTGTTCGCACAAGTGTTGGTCCAATTCTGAAAGCACTGTTGGAAAACCATAAGCTAGATGGACAGCCAGAAGGAGATGAGAATATATTAAAATCTCATTATGTTTTCTTGACAATGTGACTTCTAGCAGACTTACTAATGCCAAACAGCTATATTAAAACCTTTGTGAGGCCAGCAGAGAGATGCCCACCTGTGTACACAGACTGAACTGGCAGCCTGGAAATGAGATTTCTTCTGTTTCAGATACTGTACTGGGCTGTTAGAAGAGATCAAAAAAGTTGAATTTAAACACACTTCGGCTTTGGAGGCTACTTCATCCTGCATTCTCCTGCAAAAGTAATCTTGATGGAACTTTATTGCTTTTAACATAACAATGTAGCACAGTGTAAGCATAACCTATGAATTCGACACTGCTGCTATTAGATTGACAATAGCTCGCTCAAAAACAACCCCACTGAAATACAGTGAGCTGTTTCCTCAGCTCTGGTGTTATTGTTAGTAATATACAGCAAGGCCAAGACACAGCACTTGTTTTAAGTTCTGCTTCATTACCTTTTCAGTTGTCAGTTATGAAGATACAATATCCCCATTGAGATCTGTTTGAAAAATTAGCTCTATTCTACTTAGCAAATTTACCTTATACTGCATTGCTGTGGAAATCATTGACGATAAGATTTAACGGATGCTAGAAAGATTGCTTAAAGATTCTAACATTGTTGATAGTCAAGTTAGACTGAACTAATACTGAGAGATCAAGTTGCAAAGATAGTAAGGAAAGAAGGTTATAGCTAAGTTATGATACATTGACTATTTTGGGGGAGAAGGTGGAGTGCCGAGTAACAAATCTGAACCTGTTGCTCAAACATTGGAAAATGCATTTGAATACTGCTCAGTGACTTGGAATAACGCAGACATACTGTATAGGTCAATTAAATTAAATGAAATTAATATCAAGGTCCACACTATTGGTGTTTGCACCTCAGGAATACATCTACAACTGAAAATATTAAAAAAAATTACTATGAATATAAAAAACCCACCAATCCCAAACCAATCACTTCTAGGACAGGAAAAGTTAATGAAGTGATAAATAACAGTATGTACAAATCCACTAAACTGACCACTCTGAATTGTTTGGAGGAAGATGTTAATTTGAACTATGTTAATTTTTATCTGCCCAGATTCATGTTTGTTCAACCTAAAAAAAAAACAAAACCAAAACCAAAACCAAAACCAAAACAAGAACCACCAAAAACCAAAATGAACAAACCTAACCAAACAAAAAGACACTTATGCCACATTTCATTAGATGGAAAATAGTATTCTTTAATCAGTGAAAATGTGAAGGAACATAGTATCACTGAGTCAGTAGAAAGCGATCTTTTTAGATATTGCTGTGCTTCAAAGGGGTATTATTTGACTATTTAGGCATGACAAGTGGTTAGAGAAGATGTTTCTGAGGAATTTTTTATGTGGTCATTACTGAGGGCCTTTTGCTAGGGACTCTGAAGTGTTTCAGTCACACTGCAGTACACTTGAAGTGTCCTGTAGCTGGAGGCATCACACTTTCAGACTCTTGCCCTACTGAGGAATTTCAACCACCCTGACATCTGCCAGAAAAGTAGCACAGTGAGCTGTAGGCAACCCAGAAAACTTCTGGCATACAGGAAGAATAAATTATTGAGCTGCAGTGACCATGCATTGGTGAAAATCACAATCCTCAGGGATATGGATCAGGTAAGGAGTAAAGTTAGGCACCTGAACTGTAGGAAAGCAAACTCCCAGCTTTCCAAGGAGATAGTGAATGAGATCCCCTGGCAGACTGCTCTCAGAGACAAGGGAGTGTAACAGAGCTGACAGATCTTTGAAAAGGAAACCTTTTATAGAGCACAAGGGCTAGCAATCACCAGGAGCAAGAAATCAGACAAGGGTTGCAGGACTGGCATGGCTGAGTGGGGAACTAAGGAGGATGAAGCAAGTGCACAGAGAGTAGAGACAAGGAGAGGTAGTCTGAGAAGAGTATAGAGATGAAGTTCAGTTGTGTAGAGATGGGTTGAGGAAAGCAAAGGGAAGATAGAACTGAACCTGGGAAGAGACAAACAGGGAGGGTTTCTACAGGTATGCTAGCCATAAAAGTAAAGTCAGAGAAAATTTGGCCCCCCAAAAATGCTGGAAAACTGGTAACAACAGTCTCAGTCTTCATTGGCAACACCTCTTCCCATACTTCTTGAATGGATGTGCAGCAGAATGAGGACTGGGGAGCGACCTTCTTCCCACTGTAAGTAAATATCAGGTTCATGACCACCTGAAGAACCTGAATGTGCGTAAGTCTGTGGGATCCATAGAGATGCATCACAGAGTCCACAGGGATATGTCTGAGGTAGTGCCAATCCACATTTGAAAAGTCTTGGCCATTAGGTGAAATCCCAGGTGACTGGAAAAATAATAATACATAAATGATAAAAAATAATGATTCATAAAGATGCCATCATCTTTAAAAAGGATAGAAAGGAGGATCCTGGGAACTACTGACCTGTTTAGCCTCACCTCTTTGCCTGAGAAGTTCATGGAACAGATCTTCCTACAAGCTGTGTTAAGGTATATGGGGGACAGGGAGGTGACTTGAGACAGCCAGCGTGTATTGCAAGTCCTACCTGACCAAGCTGGTGGCCTTATATTGTAAAGTGACTCCTTCAGTGGAAAAGGGAAGGGCTACAGAGTCATTTATCTGGATTTCTGTAAAGTCTTGGATAGAGTCCCCCCAGCATCCTTGTCTTTAAATTGGAAAAAAAAAGATTTGATAAGTGGATGTTGGATAAGAAAGCAGTTGGACAGTCCCATCCAGAAGGTAGTGGTCAATGGCTCATCCTCTCCTTCAGTTACGCCCCTTGACATACCTGAAGGACAGGACGCCATCCACTATGGCTGCTGTTTAAACTTATTATTTGAGTCTTAATTTGTTCCTGTTGGGTTTAAACAGCACATTGTTGAAACTCCTATACCTGATAATAAAGACCACCACTTCTCCTGATTTTTCCTGTTATCCCTACTTGTTTTCCTTATTTCTCTCTTCATGCTGTGAAATATGCAGGCTTTAATTTAATGCCAAACTTATTGAAAAAAAAAGGAAACAAAAAAATTCAGGTAATTTTGGAATATCATTTTCTTATCTCAGAATCAGTGAAATTGAGTACAACACACCCATGATAGAGTATAAGATTGTGGGATGCAGCTCTTTGGCATGTTGACTCCTGATTCATCTATATCCTTTGTAATGTCATCCTTTATGATTTGCAGATCATCCAGTATATTTTCCTTCTTTCTCTTTTATGCTCATGAAAGTTATGGGCTTGTTTTTTTTGTTTAGTTCAAGGAAACAAATACATTTTTTGACTCAGTCACGAAGCTGGTAAAGACTGAAATCTCAGAGGTTTAGCTTCTTTGTGAGAGATTCTTTTTTCAGCAGCTCTACATCTAATTTTCCTTGTATACCATCATTTGAGATTCTCAAGGTAGTGCTTATTGGCAGTGACCTGCCAGACATCCCAGGTCTTAAGGATGAGTGAATAAACTTAGCTGAATGCTGTTGAATATGTGATAATGCAATTAGTATTCTTGCCAACTGAATTGAAAATGAGATGTTGTGTCTTCAGGGACCTTTGTTCTCTTTTGTAAGTGGGGTTTTTTTCCCTCTATTTTCTTTTAAATACACCAGATACATATGAGCTAAGCAAAAATGTCCATTATAAATTAAAATAACTTTGTACTGTAGATTAGGTGGCCACTTCTGATTTGGCAGTTAAAGTTCAATTTACTTAACTGCTTAAGAAACAACAGACAAAAATATGATTTATTTGTTTAATTTTTATACAAATAAAATTATTACTGATAATAAATACACAATTTTACATTCAGAGCAATATATATAGGATGAAGTGGAACAAAGCCCAGGTTGTGCTATGTATTAACATTATACCAAGGCAGATCAGATCAGTTAATTTCCAAGATTTGCTAATAACAGTAGGGTGTGGTAGACTGGCAAAAAATCAGATGATCCTAATAATCTTGATATTTAATTCTTAGCTTGTTAATGCTAATCAGCTCTGTACAGATTCGTTGCATAGAGGTGCACAGGAAATAGTGCAAACAATTGGTGCCCACTTTTTTGTAGTAAATATTAGGGGAAGATTTTTCCTCGAAAAGATACAAGAATGTTGATATTCTCCTTGGAAAACCTCACAAGAGATGTGTATACAGGCTGTATATCACTTCCACTGCAGCTGTTATAGTCAATGACTTTAAACCCACAAAGAAGTGAATAAATCAGGTATCTCTGCTTATTAGGAGGGGTGAGCATGAAGCTGATTTGTGAAGTGAAGCTATTTGTAACAATGACGATTCCCTTCAGCTGAAAAAATAACACAGGGTGTTGTCTACTTCAGCCTTTTTGACAACGCTGTGAAGTATTTTGTTCAGAATGAAGCAGGGGAAAAAAAGAATTTAAAAAAAGAGAAAAAAATCCCAAACAACTAACAATACAGGAATACTTCGGCTAGAGGTGCAGAATGCCAGGAAGGCATCCAGCTAGAGTAGAGCCTCAGTGAAATTGCCCCACAAGATATGCAGTTCTTGGGAGGGTGGGTGATTTCATTTACCCTTTGGGCATTCTATACAGAATTAAAGCAGTGGGTCAGTGACCAGCCCAGAGAGCAGTACCTGTACTGACTGAAAGTAGTTTATTGTATTTTACTATGGGCACCCAGAATTAGAAGCAGAATAAGGAATAATATTATTTATATTGTAAAACCTTCACACTCCTGGAGAGTCCACACTAAAGGGAAAGGGTGCTGCGTGACTCCTTGACTGATATGAGCTACATCCTGCTGGTAAGGGCAGATAAGATTTTCAGAGTGAATCTGTAGCAATTCTGTGCATGGATAATGAAATAGGTCTGAGGAAATAATTTCAGAATTCATTGTTTGAACCAGAGAATCTTGGTTCAGATGAGGACTGGATTTCCAAGAGCTAGCCAGCAATATTTTTCCCTTTCCTATTGCTCTTGCTATTCTTCTCCTAGTGACATAAATATAAACTTTTTGTCCCATCTCCAAACCTCAGGACTCTATTACTCTGTGCCTGGCACTTTTCTCTGGGACTGAGTGATATGTGAACTAGCTTTGTCCCAGATAGGTACTATTTCACTGCAACACAAATGAGAAGATGCACTTCCACATGAGATGAGGATGTAATTGTGTGTCTTATACCAAAGTTTAGCTTCTTACAACCCCACCAGCATTTTGTGGTATGTTTTCCAACCTAAATATGTAGTACTTATAGCTAGGAAATATTTCTGCCTTTCATTTATTTTCATAGATGTCACTTTTGAGTTTGTCAACCAATGAGTGCTAAAAATTATAACATTTCTTGTTTTCACTGTCAAGAGTAGGAAGAGATGCACCTCCCTACTATCTTTCTTTATAAAAAAACAAAAACACAGTCCTTTATTTTATCTTTATTTTGAAAAATCCCTCTACCCCTTTGAAAATAGTGTGGCATCAAACAAATGCAGGTAAAGAAAAAAGCACAATGTAAAAACTGATGTGGAGGATTGTAGAATGACAAGGAGTTTTGCAGACCTCTATAGACTACATCCCACAGAATATAACACGATATATAAAATAATCATCATATCCTCACCACTTTCAGGTTATCATTCTTGTCTCAGATGATTTTTCTCTTGGTGTGACAAAGAGAAATTTTGGTACGGAACAGCAGAATGGCTAATGTATTCATAGCATCCATCCATAGTATGTATCAGGATGCTTGTAAAGATACTAGATGTTCATCTGTAAACTATTTTAAGGGGAATAATGAGTCCAAATAGTTTCAAAATATTCTCAGTGTCTCAATTTTTAAAATATTATTTTTATTTTTTATCCTTAAATGTAGTTTTCTCAATGGATGATTTATCTTCTCTCCTTTTTCTTCTCTTCTCTTCCCTTCTCTTTCCTTTTTTATCCTTTTCATTTGCTATAATTAAATAGACAAAACCAGCTTTTTGAGATATATGTTCTGCTGATCAAATTTTGATTCTGAATAGCTCACAGATTTCCTGACAGCCATAAGTATTCAAGCTCAGTGGGTATTTGTGCTCTCTAGTATCTATAAATATAGTGCAGATTTTTGATTGTTTTATGATGGAAGTTTATTTTATTTTATTTTTGCCTTCACAGTTGGCTTTGGATTTTTTTTCTGCTTTATAGACCCTTGTCTTTTTATTAGTTCTATGTTCCCTGTCTGCTGTCACTACCAGCATCTCACTGTAAACAAGAATGTTGTATCTCAGTGGGTTATTTTCTGTTAATAACCTGTGATACAGTATATAAATAAACCAGAGAGGAGCTCACAGGTGCAATTTATTAGAGTTATTGCAATGTGACTTCAGCAATGGTCTCTAGTTTTTTAAAAACTTTGGTGTGTTTTGAGTTGAAGAAGACAGCTATATATTGCAGTTCATGAGAGAGAAATAAATATCAGTGTAATGAAATATGTCCAAGTCCAACTCAATAATAATTGCAATTTCTCAGTGTCAATACTTGGAGACCTATGTGTACCTCACAATAATTCAAATGAAAGTACACCAGTAAAGTAACACATTATTCAGGTTAGACTGGAAGAATGAAACCAAACAAAATGGCAAACCATACCTGTCCTCCCTATGCTTATATCACTCTTAACTGCACTGTTAACTTAATAATAGTATTTCCCTGTTAAACTTCACAATATAGAATCATATTTCAGACATATGTTGTACCTATGGAGAAGAGCTGTGTAAAACAAACAAAAGCATAATTCAGAGACTGTTTGAATCCTACTCAAAGTTGCAATGAAGCTCCCAAATTACTCAAATTATTTTTAGCACACTTTTTAGAAAATCTGACTAAGGTGAAAGTCAAAATTTTATCAGTAATAATGTATCTTGTCCACAAAGAATAGAGCTGTCAGCTCTGAAATGTCTGTGAAGGCCACTGTGCTTTTCATCATTCACTGCTGCTAATAAGAAATTAAATCAGAGACTCTAGTACTTGGTGTGAGTCAGATTAAAGGAATAAGATTAAGTGCTCAGAGCAGCTAAAAATCAGTGTTCACCCTACCCTTCCTCATCCTTATAAGCTGATCTGTTGGCTCAAATAAAATCTATTCAGAATATTTTGGAATCATTTATCATATTCAGAAGTCTGTTATAAAATCATATTTTAGAACTCTTTACACTCAATACTGTAAGTTTTATATGTACAACATTATACTTTGTGCTCTTTTCTAAGATGAATTTATAATCATCATCTTCTCTAGACATTGACATCACCCCAAACAGAGTGCAGGTGGTACCTTTTGACCAATCACACAGCAAAAGGAGAAGCTTTCCATTTAAGGAGGACAGATAGTGTGTTTTGTGCCTCAAATAAAGTAGATTGCTGACATGGAAAATCAAGGTTATTGAAGGTGTTTGAATTGGAGCTCCTTCATATCCCTGGAAGGTGGAGACACCAGAAACATGATTTTGATGAAATATCAGGTTTCCTTGTCTTATCCACTCTACAATTTACAGAATCTATAATCATATATCATTGGTGTCTCGCAGAAGGGGACAGCTGACCTAGAAAAATTAATTTATTTTTGTCTATTACTGTTATCAGCAGAGTTATTCTGCAGAAAGGACTTCTTACACTGATTATCTTTGATTTTAAAGCCTTTTTGCTGGCATTAATAATTTCATTTTCAGAAATTAAATTCCCTTAATGACTATGGACAAATATCTGTTAGGAGATGCTCATCCCACAACCATGCCAGTTCCAGGGTTTGCACATTCAGTAAAAGCCTTTGTATATAACTGTCCATGCATAACCAATTTTTTGCCTTCCTGTGTAGGAATGAGTTCTGTGGGATTTATGGACATTAAAGTTCAAGATTTTCTTAACAGGCAGCAGGAACTGAGGGAAGATAACACCATGAAGGCAGTGCTTAGGTCCTGTCTCAACTCCTGCCTTGTAAGTTGCTGGGAACGCTACTGCCGATACTAAAGGCAACAAGAGCAGGCTTGTTTCTCCCATGTAGGTGCCATCAGGATTCAGGGACAACCATGATACCTCCAGCAGAGAGACTCTTAATGGGCCTCAGAGAGAGCAGATCCCAGTCTTGTATAGTGAAAGTTTCTGTCTTACAGGAAAATGAAAACCAATTTTAACTTAAGTAACTAATGCACTGTCTGTATTACTACCATGATAGTCCTGGGCAGACAATATAAGATCCTAACAGGTTTTTTTAATTATTAGTTTAATTGCAGCTGTTTCAATATCACTTTTAAATCCTATGGAAATATTTATGTATCCTCCTTTCATAATACTCTGTGGGACTTGTAGGAGAAAATCAAACAAAATGTAAGAACATAGGCAAATGTAATTTAAAATTCCTCCAAAATGTATGAATATTTTTTCCATTTTCCAGCTTTCCTTTTGTTAAAATTTCTATTGCTCTTCTGTTCAGAGGTATAATAATTCTCTTTTCCTATTATTTGCACTGTGGTTATTTTTTCTTTTGTATGATATTATAGCAAATGCATTACATATGAAGTGGAACTTAGACTAGGACATGTGCTAGAAATATCTTTAATCCTGGTAATTTTTAAATACGAGGATGAGCCAAAGGCAACAATTGCCTGTTCTCCTAAAAAGTGGAATTTTCCTCTTTAGTACACAGACGTGTTGCAATTGTTTTTACATCTATGATGTAAATTGCAGAGAAAGTGTTTGTCCTTTTTTCTGGACAAACAGGCTAAAATTTTTCAGATCTTTGTTGCAGGTACTTGAGTTTTCATGTGGGATCCTCATACTTTGTGCAGGTGTAATGCTATGAGGATATGTCTGAAATGTCTTCCTGGTAATATTACACACATCAGAACTGAAAATTTGACCTTTGCTAACATTTTCAAGGAGTTTGCAGCTTGTCACATATGACAAAATACTATAAATTAAAAACCAAATCATTGACCCTTTTCTTTAAACTGCTATATAGGAAGGAACTGTCACAAACTTCTACCTCAGCTGAAGGACCTGATACCTTCCCTTCCCTGAAGGGAAGATACATTTTTATTATTATTATTTACCTTTTATGTACAGATGACATCAAGCCATAGATACTGGCTATATGATAGCCAGTGCTGGAGCTTCTGGGATCTGTTCTTTCTGAAAGATGTTCTGTCACTAGCAATACTCAAAGGTGTGTTTGTTCATCATCCCAAGGTGTTACCCACTTGTCCTGCTGTCCAACACCACTTGTCTTTGACGTCTGTAGTGTCTGCATGGTCTGAATGTTAACTGAATAAATGCAAAGCATATGAGAAGGACAAACATTTGTAAGTACTTTTAATATCATCCTAATTCCTTAGGACTACATCTTTCCATGTTGTCAAGGCCTTCTGTGATATTAAGAGAGAAACAACAGTGTGTGAATGACTTGTGGATGTCAAGTTCTCCAATCCACTTTCTCTTGAACAAATGGAAGTCTTCCAACATTCTTTACCCTGGTCTCCTGTGTCAGAGACCCCTGAGGGCTGCTCTTGAACAATGCAAAGAAGGCATTTGGTTGCTCTGCTTTCTTTGCATTCTCTGTTATTACCTCCATTTAGTCCTGGTCTCACATAATCCTTTGTTTAGATTTTGTATTGAAGTATTTGAAGAAGCTCTTCTTGTTTTCCTTGACATTCTTGGCCAGATTTAATTCTGAATTTTGAGAGATGTTTTTGTCAGCTCAGATGCACAGTTAAACTGCATTTCCTCTGCATTTTCTCAGCTGTATGCAGCTGATACAAGCACTTTTACTAATCCAGGGAAATTCTCTCACATACCTTAACTCAAAAGTATAGATCAATCATTTCAAAGGAAAAATTGAACTGTCGAGAAAGTTTATGATTCCACAAACCCGGCACTGGAAAGTAGCCCTGCCCATGGCAGGGGGTTGAAGCTAGATGATCTTTAAGGACCCTGACTCTATAAAATCAATTTTTGATCAGGTAGTGTCATTTCTAATTAAGAGCAAATTCCTTTTTATGCCTCCTTATCATAGACATTCTCATATGTCATGTTGAACACTAATTTTCTCCATTCTGTTTTTTAGCAAAGCATTTTAACTCCTCAGCATTTCAGCTTTGTAGAGATTTAAAGTAGTGCATCTTTAGGCCCTTATTCCCTTATATCAGTGAAGATGAATGATAATATGTATATAAAATATTTAAATTAATCAGTGCTCCTGACTACATGTGCAATTTCATAGAAGTCAATGGAATTTAAATGACAAGCCTCTAATCACTTCAGTTTTCTACAAGTTTATTAGAGAAAGGCAGAAAGAAAAATTAACCTAATATACTTTTATATTTGCAATTTCTGTACTTTCATAACATTTTGAAACTTTACTTATCAGTAGATAAGGAAAATACACATATCTGTATATGCACTATGTGGTTTATCAGTAGATATAAAAAATAAACTTATAACAGTAATATGAAAGAAGTTTATATTTTTATATAAATTCAGATTTTCTTAATCTTTTTTACCAGCTGGGGCTAGTGAATTTTTAAATCTATGTGAAGTTAAATGAATTTTATGTACCTATTTCAGCTACCTATATTGCACTAACCCATTGGACTCAACACAAACCTATACCTAGAAATAGAAGGATTTATTTTCCCAGTTTTCTTAATGCTTCATGCTGTAGTCTGGCAATCAGAGATTGAAGCTTTGAAAGTATGATGTTCTTATATAGGCTTGCTCATCTATTTATTTGGCTTTGTGCTTTTCACTTCTTGAGTCACTATTCAATTTTGATTTCATGTTAATTGCTTTGCTTTTAAAGTTCCAGGCAGTTACTGGATAATTTCCTGTGCAAAGAGGTTAAAGCTAATAATGCAGACAAACAGCAGAAGCTTTCTTTGAGAATGCTGTTGAAGTTTGGCTTCCATGTCACGTACTGGGCCATAAAATGTAAAATAGATGTCTCCCTCCAAAAGCTCTGCAGTGAGAGAATAGTCTTAAAAACAGGGGGAGGTGAGCTTTAGAAAATAATAAAAATAATAAAAACCCACCACAACATAAAAAGTATTATAGTATCTGAAAGATACTATAATTCAAAGGTGTTAGGTTAATATGAGCTTGCACATTTAAAGGAATTTTTAATGTCAATCGATCAGTGAATAAATTTTGTAAATCTATTCTATGTAAAAGAATCCACTCTTCCAGCCTGGTAATGCTGTATTTTAGCAATAGTTGTGGTATAAAATCATGCTTCAACAGGAATACATCCCTTAAAAGCAGTAAGAAGCAATGGTGCTTTCTTTGTGATAAATTGACGCTAAAGTAAAAAATCTTAGTAATCTCCTATATTATTTAGAGGAGCAGTGATCAAAAGAAGAAACATTCAAAAAAATAGCATTCTTGTACATTCTGTACTGATGCAGTTACTGTCAGTAATGGTGAACACAATTTATACCAAGGAATGCAGTGGAAATGCTTTTAAAACTCACAGTTATAAATCTTTGCTGCAAGTTAGGAGAAGGAGAGTAAAAGGAGGACAGACAATTTTAAGATAGCTGCTACTACTTAATTGTGGTTTAATTATACTGCTACTTTTTCTTGTGCAGTGATGTTTTGTCAACACATTGCTTTTTACACAGCCGCTGCATGGGCAGTAAATTTCATTGCAATCGTCCTGCTGTTAAAAAAGAAAAAAATGGATTATAATTTTCAAAATAATATGTTCTTCTGTCATATTAATAAAAATTTAAAAATCTCTTTATTGTCAGGCATGCACTAAAAGGAGAGGTTGTAGGATGGTTCAATCTTCATCAAAATTTCACCCTGATTTTCATCAACAGTGAAAACTATGGAAACCTGCTGCTGTGTGTAAGCTTCAGATTATTTATTTCCTGGACGTCGGCTAAGCAAGACAAACTTACTCTTTGTTACTGTTCTGGTGTTTCCCTGGGGTCTGAGGATCAAGCATGGCAATAGACAGGAAAACTCCAACAGCAATGATTGACATGACATTTCAAATGTCATTCTCATATTTTCTTCCCTTGTAGTAATGCAGTCCCAAAATTCACCCTTCAACTTCTTTTCTGGTGTGAGAAGAAGAAGACATTTTTATTTTACTTGCAATACTCTCAAATTAATCAAAATACCAGACTACTATTTCAAAAGCTTTGTTTGAATTATTTAAAAATAATGTTATGTTGAATCCAGTGACTCACATAATCCTTAATTTCCAGAAACACAACACTTTAAAAATGATAATATATCAGAATTAACTCCCTGTGAAATAGAAAACCAGTAGAAATACTGATTACCATTCATAATTTTTATGACTATTATGCCTCAACATATTTAACATCTTTCTTAAAACAACATTTAATTTAATCTATAATAATATATGATACTCACTACTGTACATGCAAATATATATATTTTTTAAATAAGGACTTTTTATTGCAAGTCTTGTAATTGAGGTTGGAAAGTAAGACCTTTAATATCCTGAAAAACAGAAAAATATTGCTTGTGAATATTACTATTTTTGCAACTCCTGTTAGGAAGGTTGCCTGGTGCATACTTTCAGTCATTTGATGTTGGCAATACTGAAGTCATGGAGTTCAACAGCCCCATTTTTTTTGAAGGGTGATGAACCATTTGGCAGAACATTTCATTAAATTCCTCTGTGCAAAGGGGCTGTAGTGTATGTCTACCCCAGTGACTCTGTGTAAACTTTGCTTTGTAACTGATCTCAGCAGTACTTGAGACAGAGGAAAAAATAGGTATGGGGATAAGTGGTTGGACAGAGTTTCCACATCCTTCTCAATGTTGTAATCTTTCTACCAGCAAGAAGGGAGTATTTAGGTCAAGGAGAGAAATATTCATGGATCCCCAAAACTCTTCCATCTTCAAAAAGCTTCTCTTCTATACTTTTTACCTTGGTAGGATAATTTCTCTCCTCCTTTTGCCTTCCAAAGAATCTAGTCTGATTCTTCTGCCAGGTGCTAAAGGGAATATAGCTTTTCTAAGGAAATAGAAGAACTTAAGAATTTTAATGAAGTAAAAATAATATTTCAGAACTGCAGTACCAGCTGCATTGCAATAAAAAAAATCTAACTTTAAGAAAATTCTTCTTTTATCATAAGATTTGGGTCAATTGTTCATCTTTTAAGATGTGTGGGGAGAAAATGAGATAAATTAGTTGTTTTTCTTTTTTACCAGCTGCAACAGCAGGTAGCAATCTCACTTTACCTTGAATGTGTCATTCATTGCAAGCTACTTGCTTTCAGTCATGGGGATTTATAATGGTGGAAAATCACCAGGGAACACCACTACTTATCTCTGAAATAACACACCATAGAACACTGAAATTAATGCCCATTCAAAATGTATTTAAATTCTATGTTTTTCTTGCAGCTGGTTTCCATACCAGTAGCTGAAGGTAGCCAAATATAATGTCCTTCGAACCTTGGCTAGGAAATTTATAGCAGAGGATCTTTAACACTTAAAGCAAATTACTCACAATATTATATATGTTTATATTTTCACCTGTCCCACAGCACATTCTTGTTCATCATTTAAACCATGTCATTTTCTGCCACTACCCCAGATGGCATCTGTAATAATCCTGTGTATGAACAATTATTTCCACTAAAGTGGCATAGCTACTCCAATAACAGCTTTAGGGATTGCACAAGAGTACAGGATTGACTTCTGTGCTCTATGACTGCAAATAGAATTTATGTAGTAAGTTCAAGAATTTAAAAGAAAACAAAATATAAAACTCCCCACAATTTCTTAGTGATGTCATTGGCTTTATTAGTTGACAATGCAATACTGGTTAAGTTCAAGGTAAGCCATCAACAACAGCAGTGAGATAGAAAATGAAGAGGACTAACATCTGTTAAAATCCTTCAAATGATACACCTTTTAATAATGACAACACAGATTAGTCAGGCTCTAAAATGTTTAGGCATCATGGCTTCTCAAAAGTCACAATTTCCTCCCAGTATACTCCTGACACTCTTAATCCTCTGTTAATTTATTAAAATGACAAAAAATGATCTGCAGTATCCTTGAATAAATTTTGAGTTTCTGGGAGAACCTTAAGAGTTACATCATATATATACATACATATATATATACACATACATATATATATGAGTGAGTTCATATATATACACATCCTCATAGTGAGGATGTGTATGTGCATATATATAAGTACGGGCACATATATTTTTAATTTCAAGAAAATTTTGAGGATTCTAAAATCAAAAATCACAGCAAGCAATAGTATAAATACTACTTTAATAAGCCATATTCTGGTAATTTTTCTCATGAGACCTGAGTAAGACAACTACTCTTGATGAAGTGATCTGATGATATTTAAGTCAGTATCACAGTCAGCCACAAGACTGCCAGAATTTTAGTTGTCGACTAGTACCTGTTACACTGTCATCAAAATCAGTATAGTTTTCTAGTTTGCAAATTATTTTAACATGTGCTCCAAAATGTGTAAATTTCCTAAGCAAATTACGATTATGTCTGTCTGGAGTGGAGTTAATTTTCTTCACACAGCTTGTATTATAATGGGTTTTTAGATTTGTGCCTAAAGCAATGCTAGTAACACACCAATGTTTCAGATGTTGCTGAGCAGCGCTTGCACAACATCAAGGCCTTTTCTCACTCTGCTGCAGTTCCCCTGTGAACAGGGGGACAAGCAAGATTTTGTGAGAGTACGCAACCAGGAAGATAACCCAAAGAAACCAGATATTTCATGCCATATAGTGTCATCCTTGGCAATAAAAAAGAAAAAGAGGGGGATTAAGGATGGTTTGCCATCTTTTGCTTGGAAGAGAATTAGTCTAGGCTTGGAAGGTGGTGACTGCCTTTGTATCACTGTTTATTTTCTTCCTTCTTCCACTTCTTTTTTTATTAATTTTTTTAATCGGGAACCATATGATTCTTTGCTTTTTCTCTTCTTTTTCTCTTCTGCTGTCCCACTGGGGGCAGGGCAGTGAGTGAGCCGCTGAATGCTGCTTAGCTGCCTTAAGGCCTAAACCTACAACCAGTTAGTTATTAATCAAAATTTTTATTTTGCTAATTGCTATTTTCTATACTAGAAAAAAAGTCTCATGCCTTATTACTTATATTAAATGCAATATGACTGCAGTCAAAGAACTGGTCACTTGTTTGGAACAGAGCTAGGACCTTCCAAAACCAAAAGATTATCCAATACAATCAAAATTTAACTTCTCTACCTTCCTCTAAAGAATGATTATGGTACCAAGTGGTTAAGGTTTATGACACCATAGTGGGCATGAATTTTCCCAGCAATTTCACATTCAGCAGCAGCAAAGGATTTTTATGGATGCATGTGGAGAAAAAACTGGGAAGAGACACAGAAATTGTGTAGAATGGTCTGGAAAAAAAGAAAAAGGAAAGGCCATGGATGTAAGAGAAAGAGGAGTCTGATGGATTTCAGGACAGCAGGTAAACACTCAGAGAACTACAATGGTTTTCTCTAACATGTTGCATGCTGATATATGAGTTCATTATATCTTACTCCCTATCACATGGTGTAAGCTGTCATTGCCCCACCAATTTAACAGTAAATACTACTCCCAGAAGGAAGTAGATCTTCAGTTGTATACTCCACTGAGGTCAATATATTCACAGAAGGCAGCGACTGTAGAGGTAATCCTTTAAAAAAAATCCTCTGTAGAGTAACAAATTTTCTGATGAAAAACAAAGCAAAATACAAATATTTCAAACCAGCTTTCTCATTTGAACAGTAAGTTCAGATTTAGATTAACTCCAATTATTTTTTTCAAAATTACTTTATGTTTCAGGACCCCTTTCTTTTCTATTTGTAGAGGTGTTTCAATTTATTAGTAATACAGTAGAGACTCTTCACTTTAAACAAAGAAACTGCTGAACAAACACATGGGGCAGTGACCAGCTTCAAGGCTCACACCAGCTTTTCCACCTTCGCATAGTCATTGCAATTGGATGTTGATGTATGGGCTCTTAAATCTCTGAAATACAAACCCTATATTCATGAGCTATGAAGGTCTGCATCTGTATATGGGAATAACTCAAGTATTTTGGAGAATATTTCACAGTAAAATCAATATATACATCACATTATTTTCATTGACTTTGGGCTTGTATTTTTTACCTTAATATACAATGCTTCTGAACTGGAGGTTTATAACTGCAAGTCATTTGAAAGTCTTATCAAACGCTAGTTTAATCTTAATGATGCAAACTATTTCCATATTCATACACACACGCATTCTCTACAGAAATATAAATGCAAATCTTGAATATCTGTCTGAGCTACTTTCTTATGTCTGGTATTTCCAATGTCAGTGAAACAGATATCTTTCCTTAAAAAAGCAATATTTTTTTTCCATAACAAAAGGGAAATTGCATTTCTTTTGAATATTAAACATTGTTTCATTATATTTAAGCAAGTAGATAATTATGCAATAATTCCATACTAATTTATAATTACATGTATGTATAAATTACTGTCAACATCAAGTTAAGTGAAATATGTACTTCAATGTAAAAAATGAGATAAAGTGGAAGGTTAATTAAATGTATGATTGCAGCCAATAGTCTCCTGTCTTAGAGAAGAAAGACAGGAAATACAGATTGGTATCACTATTTTGTTTTCACCACTGTACTTTCTCCTCTTCTCCTTTGCTGTCCTTATTTATTTTCGATGACTTGACTACTAGTCCTTATCTTTTTGTGCTTTTCCTCCTCCTCTCCCTGGCATTGCTGTTGCAAGAACCAAACCCCCTCATAATTTATTTTCCCTTTGTATTACCATATACCAACAGGTGAGGTAAGAAGAAGACACTCAACAATTAAGTCCAGCCTGGCCAGTAGGGAAGAATGTTTATAGTTATTGTGTAAAACAAGAACGTATGCCATTCTGATTACTCTGGATAATCTTCAGAACACCTTGCAAATTTGACTCTTTTCCCATTACTAGACATCTCAGCTTGAGGTTCTATCTTGGATCTGAATCTTAATTAATTCACAGTAACAGCAAACACTGTAAAGTTCCTCTTGACATTATTTTTCTCTTTTTTTTTTTTTTTCAGATCCATTCATTGTATGATAAATATGTACTTAAGATGATAATGCTGCAAATGTTTTTTCAGTGGGGTAGGGTCAGGACTGTAATGCATAGAAATTTGCCTAATAGAGATGTGCAGAAGCTTCCAAACTGTTTCCTGATATTTCTGAGAAGATATTGAGCCAGCTTTGAATAATTTCATAATGTGGTACAATTTCATTGTCATTAAATACTTCCAATTGATTTTCTTATAAAAGATGATATAAAGTTTGATCAAGCCTAGTAAGGGTACAGTTCATAATTCTCTCTTGCTTTTCTTTTCCTTTCTTTTTCTCCATGCTTGTTTCTTTTGTGCAACCCACATTCACCCCCATGTCCCTGCTTCCCCATTATTCCTTACTGCACCAAATACATGAAAGACTTAAAATGCAAGGTCCTGACGGCAAGAGCTGAATCCACTAATAGAGAATGACTTGTTGCAATGTTTGCTTTGCCTTTCTTGCTCCAGACTCTGCACCAGCAGAATGGCATCCAGGGACTTGGTTTAGATTTTTCTGTTCATTCATAGTTTCTTAGACCTGTGATCTTGTTTGAGAAGACAGAGTCACAAGCTTTCCTTGTTTGTAATTTTTAGAAAACGATTTTTCATAAGGACATCTAGGCTGTTTATTTTAGAACCCTAACCATGTAAAGCATGTAATAATTTCAAACATTTACTAGATCCTTGTTCAATAGCATTAATCTGTATCTGACCGTTTTTGCCTAAAGAAGCTAGGCCATACACTTAGATTTTGAAAAGTAAGGAACTTGAGCAGACATATAATAAATAAGACATTTACAAACCCTATAAGACCCAGATTTTAGAAGATTCCTTTGGACTTATAGTTTCACAGGGAATTGTGAAGAGAAAACTATGGAGGTCTAGATTATTTTGAAAGTCCAACAGATCAGCAAACCAAATAGAGAGCTGAGGAGTGTTCCAGTTTATTACAAACTTTTTAACATACAGAGAGGATTTATGTGAGAGAAACACCTTCTGCTCGAAGGTTTTTAAACATAAGTGAAAAAACCTGAAGGTAGTCCTCATTCTAGGTCTTTCTTAAGCCTTTTCTTTAATAAATCTTGTCTTTTTTTGACATCAAGTTGTGAGTGATTATGATTCAGTTCATGGCTGACCTTATGTTGATAAAAAAGATCTTTCCTCTCTAGGTTCTCCAAACAGAATGAGAAATCATCAGCAACTGAGAAAACACAAGTCATGCAGACCCCCTCAATACTATAGGAAGGAATATACTCAGCCTAAAGAGTAGGCACACAAAAATACACCAAAACCAACCAACCAACCAAACAAACAAAACCCCCCACAAAACCAAAAAAACAAAAAAACCAAAAAAACCAATCCCTGTACCATTTGAATAACAAAGGATAACAATTTTGAGAGGAGAAAATAACTAATTAGTGGCACATCATCATTTTTACAAGACCACTGAGGCTGGCTTTCAACAAATGTTTAAAAGTCCTGATAATTCAAAAAATAAATACTCTCTGTGAAGGCTTCTATTATGCTGACCTATAAAGGCATTTATAACATTTAGTGTAAGTGAAAGCATTTTGGGAGTACTGTATAAGTTACACCTCTGGATGGAGTGCCTTTGGAGGTCACACAAAGCTGCTAATATTGTATGTACTTTGAAATATTTCTCACTCAAGCATGACCACTGGCCCTTGGCCACCTATTGTATGGCATTACTTTCATATCTCCTCTCAATAAGAGGATCCCCAGTTATGCAGCATCTTCCAGTAACGAAATTTGCAGAAATTTATAATCTATTTTAGTCTGAATCTAAATTATGCTTCTGAACATTTTACCTGTATGAATTTGATCTGGAGATGTACAGATGCATCACATCTATAAATAGCTCAAATATATCTAAGCGCAATGGAACAAAAGACTGAAAGTGTTTGAATATTGCAATCCTAAAAGAACAGCTGGTGAAACTTGGAGTTTTTGGGACTTAGTCCAAAGCCCACAGAGCCTAGTGGAAAGACTAAAGTGTCTCTAAGATCTAATTTCATTGCCCTGATTTATACCATAATTGTATAAACTGGCTTATAATGCAGTAAGAATGCTTTAGAGGTTGATTTGAAATCGGGCCCCCATTTACACAGCCCCTTTTCAGGAAGCTTGGCCAGGAGTTTGAGTTTAGCAGGATATCTGAGTCTGTGTTGCTGTATATGCTTGTTTGGGTCTGTGTGGGTCTACACAACAATCGGGCACAGAGCACAGCTAGCAGAGGCAGCCAGCAGATGTAGCAGTTTGCAAAGCAGTTTCTGGGTACTGCTTCTTCGATGTGCTCTGTCAGAAACCTGGGAACTTCTGAGGACCTTCAGAAGAGCATGAGGTTGCCTGCTGCTGCCAGGTAGGATTGGGGATCAGATATGGCTTCATCTACTTTGTCTTCCTCTGACAAACTTTGTCACCTGCCCTTTGTCAAAGACACCATTTTTTTTTCTGTCATTGACCCTCAAAGTAGGAGAAAATAATATCTACTTAGGTAATGTTTACTGGTACTTAATGATTGAAGCACTACCTTAAAAAAAAGAAAAAAAGAATGTTATAAAAGTAATAAAATTCAAAGACACAGTGAATTATAGCTGGACTGTAAATGAAAAATTAGAGAGAGCTCCTCCCCCCACACTGGAGTATGCTCATTATTTTGTTTAACCCACAACATTTAACTGTAATAAATTAAGGTCTACAGATAAAAATATTTTACCAACTGGACGTGAACAAACGTCTCAAGTACTCCGAAAAGGAGTTATTTAATGATTTTTTAAAAAATATTACTTTATAACCTATAAGAAGTTTATAGTCTTGGTTTTGTTTCATGCATTCATCTCCTCTTTATTAAGAGAGTATATTTTTATAGGGAAGAAAACTTCCATTTCATGTTCTAAAAAGACTTTAAAAAATATTTGTCAGTAAAGTTGCTGGTTCACATAAGAACAGTAACATTTTTTCTGCTAGGCCAAATTCTTCAACATGGAGGTAGTAATTATCTATGTAACAGAAAACTATTTGTATGAAGACTTGTTCTCTCTACACAGAAAATGGTTAGAACAATCATCAACATACTAGAAATCTCATTTCTACAGCTTTAGAAGTAAATGTTTGAAGGACACAATAAAAAGATTGATGTGCTTCATTCTACTGGAAGACATAGATGGAAGCTCCAGGAAGAGTTTCAATATCTTCATCTTAAAGAATGAAAGAGGAAACAGGGATCCTTAGTTGTAGCTGGAATTCTTAATCCTTTCCTGTTGCTGAAATGAAGACCCCCTAGAGAGAATCATGGCATGGGAAGAGATGTCTGAGGAGATTATACACAACTCTAGTACCTTTGAAAACTGATGTATACAAGGGCCTAATATGAGGCATGATCAACAAAAATCCACAGTGAGGATAAATAACAAGAGAAACATTCAGAAAAATATAGGCACAGCTGTTTTAAAATTGGCATTTCCCATCCTCATCATACCAGCAGATGTCAGATTTTGTTAGGCAGCAGTTTGAAAGCCCTAAACAATCAGAGGCTGAAATATCAAGAGATTACATTATTACCTGTCCTGCATGCTTTTATATTATTACCTGTCTTGTCAAGTATTTCCAATGCAACCTGTCTCAAGTAGCTGAGTGAGGTAACCTCCACTGTATTTTCCTGAGAATTAAACAAAATTACACTAAAGATTTTGAAAAGTAATTTCAAATTTTGACATGATTTAGAACCTGAGCATTCCTGAAGAGGTTCTTTCTCTTGGAAGTAAATTTTGCTCAAGGCGCAGCTCTGTGCATCACCTGGGTCAGGGTTAAAATTTGGACACACTCTTTTATCTGAGACCCAGAATCAAACAACCTCACCTCTGAAATCTGAACAAGACAATCAATGGTTTTTTTTTTGTCCAGTCAAGTTTGGTTTTTTTTTAATGAATTCAAGGGGTTCCTCAGTTGACACATTATGTCACTTACTTTCAGTCAGTAACTGTAAACCTGCTGGCTTTTGAGCTGATATCATATAGTTTTTATGATTCTATCTTGCATGCAATAAAATTGAAGTTATATAGTGGGTTAAGTAAAGTTAAAATTTATACGTAAAAAACTCCCAACTCCAGCTATAAACTACTTCTGCCAAAGAAGGAACATTGTGTGTATATATGTATATGAGAAAATATTTTAAAATGCTTCTCTTTTTATTACCAACAAGCATTTGCAGCATACATGAAACACTGTTTCAATTTTTCTCATTTTCAGCATTTCCTTTATTGTCATTATCCTTGAAATAATTTAGCTTTCTCTGATATATGTTGTAAAATTTGTACCACTTCATTAAACTTATCCAACAACAGTGATACACATTTTAAGAGTTATAATCCTGCTTTGTCTTTGTGGAGAGAAGCACTTTCCATTCAAAATAAATTATTAATTCAGTGTGATGATTTAGTTCTTTCACTTCTTTCCTGACACTTGCTAAAATCCCTTCTTTCCCTGAGAAACTGCTAGCAATCTGAAGATCTTAACCTGAAAACAGAAAGGAATGAATCCTACCACAATGTTCCTTACTTAGAGGTGTTTCACAAGTAACTGGAGAGTAATCTAGGGCGATTTACTTAAATTTTTATTTTTTTTTTTTTTTTACTGAGAGATTAGCTGGAGACCATATCATTTGGCAACTGTTGTCAGAACTTTCATATGAGATCTTTAAGTTTCATATACACAATAATTAGTGAAGCAACTCAAGGTCATTGCAGTAGTCTACAGATTTTATGGAGTGATAAACCCAGAAGAATAATACTTAAATTCTCATTTACAAATCTCATCTCTTGGCTTAACAAAACTCCGATTGCATAAGAAGAGTAGTTGATCCCAGCTGCCGAGAAATGTTGTTTTGAACTTCTAAAAAAATGCTTACAAATTTCTCTTTGAATACTTTGGACCCCGCTCTATCCATTAAATTACTGTAGCTTCTGCTGTTTTCAGGTAATTCTTGTTTGACTTTTTAAATCTGTTCAGCTGCTTCTTCTTGGTTGTGCTAGAAATATATTGCTTATTGAGGGCACACCTACTTTTGGCTATTATTGGGATGTTGCACATTCCAGATCATGATTTCAATAGACTAAGTGGGAGAATGAAATGGACTGTAAAGGCAAAAAGCCAAACCAAACCAAATCTAAAAGAAAAAAACAAAAGACAAATAAGCACAAAAAAACAACAACAACCTACAATAAAACCAAAATTCTCAAATAATTTGGTGGAGCTCCTAGATAGATTAACAGAATGTGTTTGTTAACTAAGTGTCATGTTCTTTGGGATAGAGAAGAACAACCCATCCTCTGGTTAATTCACTACATCTTTCCTTTCCATGGCCAGTCGTAACAAATTCCAGATTTTTCAGATTTTAGAACAAATATAATTGTAAACGTTCATAAATAAAAAATTAAATTTTCTCCTTCTCTTTTGGTTCTTTCCTTCGACTAGAAAGGAAAGAGAGAAAGCAGGGGGGGTGGACACTCTCAAAATCACAGGATCGAAATAGAAAAAAAATATTAAGAGGACAGCTTTTGCATCTTTTTATTAGTTTGTTTATATTTTCACTTGAACAACCACTTTAGTTTACTTTCTCTGCCTTTTATCTGAATTGAATCTGTGACAGCAAAAAGGTAAATGATTTGTGTTCTTATCAAGAGTATGAGAATAAGAGAGTAGAATAGAAAAAATAATATAATAAAATAGAACAAAATCCTGATAAAATAGAAGACCATGAGTTTGGAAATACTAGTGCTTCTTCTCCTTATTCTCTACAAAAACATCCCAGGAACTAGTATTTTCTAGGATTTGTGCAAATTAGCATACTTGATTTCCAGCATACTGGTTAAATAATTTTTTTTACAGTGGAGGCATGAAAAATATAGCTGAGAAAATGCCTAATTGATGTGTGGAAGGGAAAGGTCTGGGAAAGGTCTGTGAATAAGCCTGGTAAGGGTATGCATCGTTTATGAGTCTGTCCTAAAAAAAGTATGGCACTAAAGATACTAGGGGTGGTGACTGTTTGAGAAGTGTCAGATGATAAAATGCAGAAAAAAATAGCAAAGCTAATTGCTGCTAACTAATCTAACATGGTTGTACTGCCTTGTTCAAGAGTTCATTGAGGCTACAAACTACTATTTTCAAACCCTTAATGTATTTAATGTACCATAGACTTTAACAGGCATGCTAAAACTAATGCAAAAGTAAAACCTGAATTTTGTTCCCTAAATCGATGTTTTCTCCTGAGCAGCAGTTAAAGGAGTGTAAGGAGAGGAGAGATGGATAAAAAAGACATCTGCAAAAACACCAAAATGAATCTGTGTATTGCAGTCTCTTGATAGTTCAATAGAAATCTGTTTTCCACTGCGCTTCATTTAAAATAAGCAAACTGAAAGTGTCACATATTGAATGAGCTATGTTGCTTGGACTGGTTAAATAAAAAAAATATGTGTGATAAAAAAACAAAGATGTCTTTCTGACAGGCAAATGCATGTCAGAAACCATATAAGATTACCTAACTTAGGTACTATTCTTTGAGCTGGTTTACTAATGATAATTCTAATTATTTTTTTCACATCCAAGCTGGGAATATCCATTCCAGGCTAATTTTCCTTCTTTGAGTTGCAAAGCCCTAGAGTATTCTAGCTTTAACACAGACTTAGTTCATTCTAAAGTGCTTACTTTATTTGGATATTGTGTATTTAATCAACTGCTGCAGTAGCCTGTATTTGAACAAATTGCAGGGGAAAGAAAAAGCAAACTTCCTTCTGATTTTTTAAGTCTCTGAAATGGTTTTTGTTCAGTGTATGACCTATAGAACATGTCAAAACTGAATAATTTATGTAACAAAACAAAGACAACAAGGTCAGAAGAGATGTATGATTTTTACAAAGAAAACATTCAGGGACATGATAGTATGTGAGACATGTTCCTGAATATTACAGAGGATTTTTCTTTTCTCCTTATTTTTCTTTGCAAGTAAATGAGCTCAAAGATGTGGAAAAAATACATTAGATTCCAGAAAAAATTAAATTTTTAGTGCACAGTAGGTGGGAATTAACTGCTTTCTTTTCTCCTTGGGATTTTCTGTGGACCTCAGGGAGGGAATGTTCTAGCAGGTTGCCTTAGCAACACTGTACTTTAATAATTGCATTAGTCTGAAACTGAAAAGCCCTCAAAATCTATAGAGGAGCACACAGTGTCCACAACCCCCCCAAATTTATCATCTGTAGAGAGGTTTCTTTTCCCTAGATCTTGGGTCTTCTCCTTATCAGACAGGATTTGGGCAGGTGCCTGTTACAGAAGTTCCCTGTCTGGGGAGGTAGGCAACATTCCATAATAATTAACATTCCATATATTAATACATCTTTTACCTGACCTCATTCTCAAGATATGACACAGAACACAGGGACCAAGTTCTGGTTCTTCAGTCTTACCTCCAAACCTACCAGAGTGAAATTGTGACAATACAGAATTGTAGAAATGGCTTTCTCTTTGCATGTGGAAGAAGATCGAAATCTGAAGGGAAAACAAATTCCACCTTTACAGAGGAAAGAGACATTTCCTTTAGACTCTGATATTTAAAACGTTTCCTTGACATAGCATTTCAGGAAACTCAGAAATAATGTCATGGTGACCAGCAGTTGATGATGCAGGCATGTGATACCAGATTGCAGCCGCTTTAGGGTCAACCATCCTGACCTCATGGCTCAATCCTGTTTTCACATAAATTAGAGAAAGATTAATTTTTAATATTTCACTATATACACTATTATCACTTTCAGTTAAAAATATAGTTCATATGTATGTCTATAATTTTACTGCAAAATTAAGATACAATGAGAAATGCTTACTGATAGAATTGGTTTTTGTTGTCAAACCATGATATCAACACCAAAAGTTTGCATTTCTTCTTTTCATTCTCTCTTTTAGAATCTCTTAGTGAAAAAGAAGCATAGCATTTTATTCCTCACAAGTTTTTTCTCTTCCATTTTGCAAAAAATGAATTTTCCACCCTCTTCTCCGTGAGGCATGGACTACAGGCAATGGAATATTTACTCACCTGCTTTGTAAAAGCATAAACAATGAGATCAGCAATGATGGAAATGAACCTCTGGAAACAGAGTTTGTTAATTACCATTTACCATCAGCTGAAAATCTAGATTTTTCTTGGCAAAAAAAAATATATTGCCATGTTATATGTTAATGCAAGAATAGCTTAAAATCTTGTTATTGTGAGTTAAGCTCTGGTTATATAATACAAGTTTTCATGAAATATAGATTGTGCTGATTGAAATTCTTTTTCAGGTGCTAGAGTCAGAAGCTAGAGCATTTGACACCTAATTTTCCTGCCTTTTTAATTTGTTAAAAAGAAAAATGAATATGACAGCTCAGAAAGATATGTGAAGAAGAATCACTTTAAAATAAAACCATGGTTAAATTCTGCACATGTGTGTTTGTGAATATGCATTTGAATTTCCAATCCCAGCAAACTATTTTATTTTATGTTTTCTACTGACCAATCATAAATATATTTCTTTGTAGTTATTTTCCAAAAATAGCTTCCATGGGTATTGCAATTTTTACCTTCAAATAAAATATATAAGTTGTACATGTGTTTATAGGTCACAATCAAACAGAATTCTTCATGATTCAAGACAACATGAGGACTTTAAGAAATAAAACTTCTTGTAGTGTCAGAAGATTTGGAAGCAAGACTATAGACATGCTTAAAGAAAACAGTGTTGGAATGTTTTTTAAAAGGTCATGTATTTGATCCCTCTGTGTCATGTATATTTCGATTTACCTGCATTTTTAGGAGAGTTGGTTAAGGTCTCAAGGTTATATAAGAACTACAGGAAAATAAAACCTAAAATATCTAAATGTAATATCTGACAGATAAAATTTATATACATAATATATTTTTTATATATTAAAATAGAATATCTAAAAGCTTTATTTATTTTCTCTTCAGGTAGATAACTACAAATAGGAATCCATTTCATTTTATAAGAATATTCACACATAATTTTTTTCTAATGTACAGATATCCTCACTACTGCATCTTCAGTTTTCAAATCCTACTTTGACATCATCAGGGAGAAATCATTGGAATTTCTCATTCAATGTTCTTTGAGTTTTAGTGATATTTTTGAGTTTTCCAGTGATATTGCCACTTATTGAAGAAAAATTTTCATTCTGAAAACATGCATTGCATTAACATTGTCATCATAAAATCATGAACCCTGGAAACCCAAGAGTATTGAGGGAATTTTTCAACATCAAAAAACTTGGAAATGGAAGATTACAATAAACCTAAATCTCACTTTTTTTTTCTAAACTAGATTTTACTTTAGACTGATGACACATATATCTATTTTTGAGATAAATTAATCACATCGTTTGAGTTTATACTGAAGTAGTCTAGCTGGAAAGGAAACACTTCTGTGTCTTGAAGAGAATGTGTATAGCTATCGAAAGTCTAGATAGTGCATTCCCTGTTTAACTAAGCATGTGTGTGTATTCCAGATTTGCACATAGTCGCAGATCCGCGAGGACTTGCCTGCGTTCACTCATAACGGTGGCACACAGGAAGCTTCAAGGTGCAGAATTAGATGAAGACTCTGTGAACAGCTTTTGAGAGCAAAGGGTTAAAATCCTAAGATTTGGTGAGGAGAAGGGAGTAGTTTTGCTCAAAGTGAACTTGCACCTTGCTGCTAAAAATGTTGATGTAGGAAAACTCCATTTATTATGCCTAGTGTTGCTCATCCTCTGCCTCTTTTGAGGAGTAGAATTTGCATGTAGAGATAACACACTCTCACAGACAGACAGACACTCGTGTTGGGAGAGAGATCACAGAAGCACAGCCTTGAGATGAACTGTGGGTGCACACAGCCCTCTGATCTATCAGGGCTGGATGAGCTGAGCTTAGCAGAGCTGGTGTCCCCGTGCCTGTGCAATGGAATAAACCTTCTTGCATTTCAACTGTGGCTTGGTTGTTGCCTTGGTTACCTGAGTGTGTTAATTCACACACAGGCATTCTTAGCTGAATCCCTCCTTTCATTTGTTTCCTCTTGTGTCAAAAAAACGCTGTAAACACCATGTATATGAGTATTTTAAATATGCCCTTAGCTTTTCAATACCATGGAGGATATTTACCAGCATAGTTAAAACCATCTTTTCTTAGGGAAAAGCCATGCGTGAAATGTAGGATGGGATCTTGCAATATTGACAGTCAAGTCACAGACAGAAAATCAAAATCAGGCTACTGATGTGTATATACTGATGTGTCATATATACACATTTAGTACCCTGTAATAGTAATATTCTTAATCGTTTTGAAAGAAGTTTATATAATAGAAATAACCAACTTGCAATGTGAAAGGGGTCATTTCCATCAAAATGGGATGGAATAAGATATAACTGCTCTCTTCACTGTTTGATGGATCAAGCAGATTTTGAAATATTAAACCACATATATTTCTTGTGTAAGAAAACCAGATTCAATACTAATACATGGGAAATTCCAATCAACTGGCTATTATATCATAAGTAATTTTTTCTTTTTTCATATAGGATTACATTAGCAGCAAATCTTGAACCAAATTGTTGTGAAACATTTTCCCACTTGTTTCTTGACCAAGGCTAAACTTGTTTAAGACAAATGCAGAACTTGCTCTGCTGGGGTTTTTGTGACAGTTTTTCTTTCTTTAGTTTCTGATTCACACCCTGGAAATATGCCTCAAGTTTTGATTGAGTTCCAAGAGAAACAGGCAGCCCTTTTGAATCCTCAGGTTAGTAAATCAATATACCAGCTCCTCTCTAGGGGAACCATGTAGAAAGAAATAATCTATAACCATAGATATAATTAACCCAATCCCTGCTGATACCTGGAGCCCTTAACCTTAATCAGCACATATGTCAGGAGAATTTCAATGTTTTATTGTCTGCTTATCTCCTCTTGGCAATGGCAGTGAGTTTAGGCTTCAAACTAATTTGTTTGGGTCTTGCAGCTGCCTTTGATACAATTAGCCATGAAGCGTTACTGATATACTGTTTTGTGAAGTATGCCAGGAATAGACAAAATGGTGCTCTGTTCTTTCATTCTGAGAAGATGAGAACAGCTGACCAGAGAGACACCCACACTGACATCTTTGAAGTAGAATGGTAATGTTACCATAAAGTCATATTTTTGGCATTAGTAAGACTAAGCTCATATTTTGTTGAATTGAATTGATATTGGGAAATTATAAACAAGGTAGAACATAAGTTTGAGCCACCAGAGGCCTGTCTGTCTGAACTGTTAGTGCTCCATGGGAGTTTTAGTTGTGGTGTCTTGTACCTTCATTTTCTATTCTGAACCTATGATTGTGGCTTCTTTGCTTTCTTACACAGCTGACTACAGACATAGAAGAGGAAGATGAGTAACACAGCATAATATTTAAATCTCCAGAACAGTTTCGTTTTGGTGTCAAAAACTGTCTTGACTAAAAATCCCTCTGTTTAATATACAGTAATATTTGAATTCCAGACTATTCCACTCCAGAGAAAGAAAATTGCAAAATACAAATATGAATATTGGCAGTTTTGGGACAACTGTGTATCTCCTCAAAAAAACCCAACCAAAAAGAAAAAAAGAAAAAAAAAAGGCAGGAAATTTCCAACTAGACATGCTATTATTACTTCAAATATTTGTCTCAGTTTATACATTTTATTTAGTCTTTTTTATGTTTGATTGACAGTGTTTTACTAAGATTGGAGGAATGAGATGACAGAATGACTTAAGAATTTTTATCAAGTGCAAGAAAGAGCGGTGTAACTGCTATATATTGTAACCAGTTTGCAGGTAGTTCACAACTGCAACTTAATGTGTTGAGGTTAATCTGCCCATTCATAAATGCATTAGGTCTGGTTACCTTACAGGCTGATACTTTTCTCCAGGAAGATGAGGTCATTTGAAATATTAAAGTTAAAACATTCTGAGAAAACTCTGAAGAAATTAGAGTGATAAAGTCAAAAGAATATTCAATTAAGTTTGAAATATTATGTAGAGTTAAAACAGCAGTACAGAATAGGAAAATTTAGAAAAATATTTTTTACAAATATTTAGAACCTTTTGTATTAGGAAGGCATATATCTGTATAATTTTACAGGATTCTTTTTTACGCTTAGCTATTAAGCAGACCAGCAGCAGGATATTCTCTGCACGAGGTCTTTGTTTCCTAACTCAATAATCTGATATTCAAATCAAATCCCATTTAAATACCTAGTTGCTCAACCTCATTTTATTTGAAAGGAAGTATAGGTGTAGGACAATTCTGAGTTTAAAGGAATTTAGAAGATTCCTTTATAAGTTGTGGTTTTGAATATTATATGACGTAACTGTTGTTTGCAGGTTGTAGAGAGAGTACATTTCCCAGCTCAGCAGTAGATGAATGAAAGAAGGTCTTTCTGAACTGGTCTAGGTCCATATGCATTTCTGAGACAAATGCCATGTATATATTAGAATTACTGATTACTGTTAATGAAAGAAAAAAATGTTTTACTGTGAGTCAAAATCCATTATATGGTTTCTAAGTTCCAAAATGGTTAAACGAATAATATTTTACTATGTTTGCTTTAAGTCTTTAATGGAATGGCTACATTCTTTCTGTCTTTGTTCTCTTTGACATTCTATTATATCATCATTGGAATGATAGACAGCAGTACTATAGATCTTCAGAAAAAGTGGAAAATTACTTAGCTATTTGGTCACAGTAGGGAAGAAGAACTCTTCAGGTCCATTCTGAGAACACCTTGATTTTAAATAAGAAAGGCATTGATTAAAAGGAGACCAAATACCGTCAGAACAATCCAGAAATACTGGGATGAATTCAAAAGAGTTACTAGACAAACAGAGGAAACAAAGAAAAGTACAGCTGGGAACCTGTTGGAGTAGAGATAATACAAACAGCAGGAGAAGAGAGAAGGAAAACACATAAGGAGAAAATAAAGCATTAAAAAGGAGAAACATAAAAGTGACTATGAAATGAGTAGATGATGCCAGAATATTTGACATTGAGGGGCGAGATCTGAAGAGACTTCTGAAAGGTCAGGTTTAACTCCCTTCTAAGGCTAGGTTTGCTATGGTAAGAGATTAACTGAGAGGGCTGTCTAGGCAACACCAAAACCAAAAGAAAAACAAACACAAAACCCACAAAAAAACCCACCCAGAATAAAACTGAAAGATAGTAATTTTAAGAGGTAAAGCTGAGGTGTAAATTTTTAAGGTTTAATATGATTTCAGGGTAATTCTACTATGAAGTTTTTGCTTTTAGAAAAGAAAAAATATCTAGCCAGTTGTGATTAATTCTCTCTAGTGTTTTTTTCTTTTTTCTTTTTTTTTTTTTTTACTCTAACAGTATGCTTACATTCTGGGATCAAAAGAAGGATTAAAAAGCATAGGCAATTCAATACTTAATTTGTCTTACTTTTTAACTTTACTCAGGTCTTCAGGTTTTGTAGAGAATTATAAAGTAATTAATTTTTTATATACATTATGACAGGAATAATGGTAATACTATAGGTTATTTTCTTCTGAAGCACATTAGAGACTGAATCAATATGCTGTAGTATAACTCCTTACTCATATCTCAATTTTATAGACTTGACAAGCCAATCCTAGTAGGATTGAGTAATAGTGTTTCAATTAAGAGTTATACTAAGAAATGTTATAATTTCTGTTTTTCCTATAATCTCTTGTAGGATGTGATCAAGAGCAAGGCATATGCTATTAAGAAACATTTCAAGGAATTTTGATACTCCACAATATGCCTTCCAGTCCTACACTTTAACTAACACAATTTGTTAGTCATTTGACTTAAAGTAGTCATCTGCAGTTAGGGCAACCACTTTTCTCACTGTAGACAATTGCATTTCATTTCAACTGCATTTTATCTCAATTCAGTTGGCTACTCAAATATGATTTTCTAATTCGCCTTTTATGGAATTAGGATACTTCAATATGCCTTATCTGAAATAATTTCATTCTCAGATGCTTATGTGAAGAATTATTCCTTTTCATAAGAAAAGTCTTTACAAGACTGAAAGAGGTCAGCAAGTCTCATTTTTCTTCATCCATATTTTCGGAGTTCTTCACTCACTGCTTCATGTAACTGTCACACACAGGTCTATTTCAAAGTGATTATCAGGGTTCTTACTTTCTCTCCATTTCATAAGTGTACTCATAACAAAAACTTCATCAAACATCAGACAGCTCTCTATGGACTAAAAATGATACTGAAAGGAAAGGCACCAAAAGCCTATGAAGAAATTAATGTCTATCACCTTACTTCTCCCCCGAGGAAGAACCTCATTTCATAGGTAGTACTGGTGAAGACTGTTTTATTGCAGTCTAAGTTTACAGGACCTTTTGTAAACAGATACTGTCATCTTTCCTAATCAAATCCATCTCACTATCATCTTGTTTGACTCCTGTTTCTCTATACTTCCTACACCTGACTCCGCATTAGCTGGTATCATGCCTGAAATCTATGGTTTGCCTACATTATTCCTTGCTTTCCCCTATTCTGAATCTAAATTTACCACTAAATTCTCACTATGTCTCAGCAATCTCTGCTTAATCCTTCCAATGACTGCTCAACATAAACACTGATTTCTTAGGAAAAAAATTCTGTCTTTCCTACAATCTCCACCTAAGTTGCTACTGTGCAAAGAGGCAGGACAAGCTTGTATGTTGCGGTTGTCATTATTAGTCTTCATTTTGGAGGTTCTTCTGATACAGTCTTGCACCAGTTAGAAATCACATGCATGTAGAATGGTTTAAAATGTAGAGATTGAAGTTCTGGATTAAACAATCAAGCAATTACAGCTTTCTCCAATTTCAGGGCTTTCAAAGGTAATGAAGACACTCAAGTAGCTCTGAATAACAATTTTTTTACTCAGGGTGGTTTTACAAAGGTGGTTTC
>NW_005054301.1:11880699-11893787 GCF_000277835.1 Geospiza fortis
TGACACCAGGCAAGTGATTTTCTTAATGGCTGTGATATAAGAGACATATAGGTGTATCAATGATGAAATTCTAAGAACTGTAGCTAACCTCCAAAAGGAGTAGCAACTTTCCTACAAAACAGCCAACATGAAATTATGACATCTATCCTTAGTTTCAAGGTGGACTTTTCCCTGCAGAAGCACTCCTGGCCTCTCACCACATGGAAGATGCAAGAGATACGAGCTTCCTCTTTGACCGGTTCTGCTTCATTCACTATCTGGTTGTGGGGGAGCTTGTAAGTCAGACATCCACTAAAAAGTAGACAGAAAAATTATTTTCAGGAAGTGAAAAAGAAAACAGACCAAAAAAAAATCCAAACAAATATTAACTGCTTGATTTGCATGAAGGCATGGTTTGCAATTAGCTCAGTAAAATATACTGTGATGGAAAACAGCTGACACTATTATGGAACTATATATTTTGTAGGAAAACAGACTTTTCCATGTCAAAAATGTATAAGCAGCAATAAGAAAATCAAACAAACCCCCTTTAATCCATACAAACAACAGCAAAAAGGTCTGTCTTCTCAGGTACTATTTTCATGTTTTTTTCAGTAATATACGTCACTATTTGCACAGAGATACTGGTGGTTATGAATGTTTTAAAGGCAGTTTACTTGCTAGAGCTTAATGCTATATTAATAAAGGTGCACCGTCTGTGATTACAGCTGTTTCTTCTCTTATCGCTAACTTACTTCTTTATAACTCAACCTTGTAAGAAAATGTCAATTTCCTTTTTTTAAAAGTTTTTTAAAGTTCTTGTTATTAGTAGCTGCAATCTAATAGATGAGTATTTTTGAGACCTAAAAAGATGTACAGTTTTCCAGGTTGATTGATTAAATTGTATTTGTTTAAATTAAAAAAAAATTCTTGACAGATTATAAACCTTTAATTTTGAAATTAATCATCTATCTGAATGAAATGGAATAATTCTTATTTCATATGGTTTAAATACAAAACCAGGAAAAAACAATTACTTCAAACATAGCACTTTGTGTGTTCTTTGAGCATTAGGTATACTTGAAATTGTGGAAGAAAATGATGTAGACAGTAAAGCCAGGAGTACTGCAAAAGATAATATGAGCTTATATCTGGGCAAGTCAAAACTGCTGAGTCAAGATTTAACAAGCATCTTATCTACCTTACTGCTTATTAATTGATTTTTTTTCACCATAATCTTTTTAGTTATGAGGCAAAACTGCATGTTTAAACTGAGTGACAAAAGCCCAATTTCTTAAATTAATTTCAGTATTTCTAACCTGCCAGGTTTAAGGGTTACAGACTAATAGATACTCCTCAGAAGAATGCTACTTTTCCCTTCTTATCTGGAGAAAAGAGAGATGTCTCCGTTTTCATATTTCCAGGTTTTCAAATATCTCTGCTCATTTTTAAATAATCTAACCATACATTGAAGATATCCATCTTTGCTGAGAAGTTCTTGGTTCATTTGGAGGATACAGTCTTACAGTTGCTGCTCCATTATAGTGCCTGTAATTTCTTTCTTTACACCAAATCTGTACCAAATAAATTGTATTGAGACTCACTTGTTCACTATTATTATTAATAATAATAATTTACATTTATTACTGTATCTTACTTTATTTTCAATTATTAAACTATTCTTATCTCAACATACAATTTTTACTTTGATTCTCCTTCCCATTCCACTGAGGAAGGATGAAGAGAGGACGTTGATCCGCTCTGTGATGTTTCATCTCCAGCTGGGCTTGAGCCACAACAGTGGCTAAGGAAATCAGCTTGTGAGCTGATGACAGCCAAAACCGGCAAACTTGCTCAGTGTTAGCTTTAAAGAAAGTTCTGCGGAATGGTCAGAGTTGGGCAAAGTGGTAAAGATGAGAGCAACATGCAAAGAATGAACAGAAGCCTTACGTGACTGAGTGTCGTAGCAATGGAACGGCAAAAAAAGTTCCATATAGAAAGCCATAAAGTGATCCCAAAAGAAACCAGTTAATCTGTAAAGTACAAGGATCTGAATTTGAAACAAAAGACATAAAACCTTGGGATTATGATGCATATTTCAATGGAAATAAAGCCTCAGGGCTTGGTAGTGGACCAAAAATGTACTCAAATATTTCAAAATAATAGGAAATAAATGGAGAGAAAGAAAAATAGTGAAATCACTGTGTAAATCTGTGCTTTTCCCAAACATTGAATACAATGGGCAGGACTGGTCTTAGGCCCAAAATGTACTCAATAGAACTGAAAAAGATTCAGAAAATGACATAAGTGTTTAAAAGCATAGAAGATCCTACATATAACAGTTGAGAAAACATTCTCTGCAGCCAGATAATACACTACACAAAGAAAATGCCTAAAAAATTTTCATGGAGAGTGTGGATAGGAAATTATTTTTCACTGTTACTCCCGTTACAAAGGTAAAAGACTATTACATGGACATAGTAAAAGCCAAGCTCAAACCAAATAAAAGAACACAGTTCTTAATAGGAAAAATAACAGACCTTTCAAATTTCTCACCATGAGTTATCGAGCATGTAAAAATATCAGTGACCATAAAGAAAAGAGATGCAAAGAAGTTAAAGAAGTCGCATTAGGTTTAGGAAATTCACAAAGCACAATAGAATTGATGACAGGAGAGTGACAGAGAGAGCAATAATTTGTTTTACTTATTTTTCTTTTGGTGTAGCTTGCGGCCACTGCCTAGCAGAACCACACCTCTCTACCAAGTTTGTGCTTATCACAGATCTGTTATAGTCACTTTGATCCTCCATCTTCCACAAGTGCAATTCTTGCCACTGTACATTCCTACATAGACTTGTTTTATCAATATAGGGAATGGAAGCTGTGTACAACATGGAGCACTCAAGGTTGAAGGGAAAACTCAAAAGTCTAAGTAAAGTTTTATTTTTAATTGTCTCTCAATGTAGAATCCTAACCCTCAGTTGCATCAGAATGTAATAAATACAGCAAGCATTAAATATATTGTAATCCTGATAACCTGGAAAATCTAAGAACCTCCAGATATCAGCTTCATGCTGGACCTTTATCATATATTCAAGACTTTTAATCTCATTTAACTACTGTTTCTCTTTTCAGCTCTTTAGCAGTTTCCTAGCACTAAGTTTTCTTAGCCTAAATATCTCTGTGATTATCCTGCTTTCAGGGATTTGCCATCTACAGAGTCACCAGCCATTGACAGCATTCCATCAATCTCTCTGGAACTTTCTCAGTCTTCCTTCACTGATGGTTTATGAGGCAGCCATCTCTCCGTCCTTTTGGTTTCTTTTCACAGGCTTGCTCTCCTATCCTGGATGAAAGAAAGACAATTTTCCTGTGTTTTCAAACCAAGACCTCCCACTGAACCTCATAGGTTTCTGTCTGGTGGTCAAAGTCATGAGCCACCAAAGTAGGCACTGCAGATTCTCTGATATGTGCTGGTCTATTGAAAGGACTTTTTTTTAAATGTAAGCACATAAAGGAGAATTATTTCTATTTAAAATTAATAAATAAATGCACTTTGATACATTTGTCTATGCATACCAGTGGGAAATATGGCTTTATGGATATTATTGAAGAATGAACTTCTCTGCATACTTGCGACTATTTGCCCAGCAAGTACTTCAGACTGACATCCTTATCACTGATGATGATTAATATTGCTGACAAAAAGAGTGGATGGTTTCAATATGCCTTGTTTCTTTCTCTTAAATGAAAGATTTTTTTTAGAGCTTCAGGTTTCTAGAAACTTGAAACCTGTCATGGAAACTTGTCACAGAATCTTGTCTGGAATACTACATGTACAGGTGGAATTCTGCAAGCTATTTTCTTTAAAAAGTACATGGACAGGAATTGAACCAGAAATGTTGGGGATTCATCTCAAAATTATTCACAGCGAGTTTTAAATTACAATGCACTTAAACCTGAGTCTTTTCTATGAAGCTGTCTGTTTACTTGCACAAAAGAAGTTGTTAATTCTTAAGTGAATAGGCAAGTGCTTTTTTAAACTGGCAACGTTGCTCATCCTGGACATTGAGGGCTGTAATGCCCTTCAGAAACTGTTCATCAGCAAATCTTCAGTAAAATATATGTGCCTATGCTCATTCTTTCCACAGTCCTCAGAAATGAGAAAAGAATTCCACAACAGGGAAACATTACCTCACTTTTAGACCTTTACCATGTTTATTAATTCCATATGATATATTAAAATTATCTTTTTGGAACAATTCTTCAGTAGAAAGGGATTATTTTGACATTAAAAAACACGCACAATCTTGCACAATTTATTTTTTAATAGACGAGACTACAACAAAACCTGAAACTCTATAAACAATTTTATGTGAATGAAAGATCAATGTGCTTCCAAGCAGAGAAAGAAAATTGCTCGGTGTTTTTCTGCTATATTTTTTGTTTTCCCTTCAGGTCTATATAACATGAAGGGATTCTTGAAGCCTTCTGAGAGAGTTTTCTTTCCAAACCCAGGGACTATGTATAGAGAAGAAAATGTATCTTTTTTTCCCTGTGGATTATGAGATGTCAACTGTCTTCGTCAAAACTTGTTATCCAATCTTGAACCCTATTTGCATTAGAGTTACCAAATGTTTATGATCTTTAATTATTATGAAATATGTTCAAAATATAACATATTAGAAATTATTTATACTAACAAATTAATGTTGTGAAGAAAAATTACTGAAATTCTGAAAAAGGACACTTGAGATTTATTACATTTGATGTGGACAATTCTGTATAGACATAAGAATTCCAATGTGAAACAGCTAGTGCTAATGATGAAATGAAATCTTCTAGAAGAATGTTGTGATCTAATATAAAATAAATACTGTAGGAGAAAATTACTTGCTGAGGTTATGTCTAACAGCTATAAAACAGAATATTTAGAAACAAGAATATTAAAAAGACTGGATAATATTATGAATTGATGGCACACTAACCAAATGACCTAGGCAACCAGAAAAACAATTACCTTCTAATAAAATGGAGTGGGATTTTTTTTTCTGTGATTTTACGCTAGTTTTAAAGACAGAACTAATTAGAAATATGGTTTCATAGCTTATGTTTCTTAGGGCAAATCTCATCCTCTACAAATATAAAGTACTGATGGAGGTGAGGGAATGCATAAATGAATTAATGAGGTAGCAATAGCTATTTTCTCAGAATCTAGATTGGGTGTTTTATTCTGTGTTCATGTTGTTGATTACCTCTTCTTTTCCTTTCATTTGTGGACAAATAATAGCTAACATTTTGAGACAGTCTTTTAGCACAGCAATATGAAGTCCTTCCCACAGCTTCGTTTCTATGGGGACTTTTTGGGTTTTTTTAACCAAAAGAGTTTAAAAATAATATTTGAGAGGATTCCCCACAGTTAAATGCATCAACAAATTTCTGTACCTCTTTAAATTTAACCCAAATGTCTCAACAGATGCTGCTCTTCCAGTCTCAATAGGGAGCAGATTCCACAATCAGGGAGTATAATTACAGAGAGCTCTAGCTCCTGCTGTCTCAAAGTTACACTTAGGGCACGCTGAATTGCCTGCCAGTTTCAGTCTTCAATGGGTGACTGAGGCCTTTGGTAATAAAAGATCAGCCAAGAGTACATTATGATACTTCACAAAATGCTAACAGCTTTGTAGAATTTATAATATGGAGAGACATATGCCAGCTTTGTACACTGCTGAACAGTTAAAACCAAATACAACAGTAGGAAATAAAATTAATATAAGTTTGTAACAGGAAAAGTGTGTATTTGTCATCACACAAGTAAGATAATACATCTGCCATAAAGCATAAATTGACAAGCAATGGAAAACAGTGGTTTTAATCCAACAGGTTTTGTCAGACCCTGATCATAACTAGGAAGAGTCTTCAGCTGTAGATGGAATGCCAAGGAATACTTTTCTTTATGAGTCATATGATATTAAAAAAAAAAACAAAAAAAAAAAAAACCCAAAATACTGTAATGGGACTTTCTTTTTTTTTTTGTATTACTTTTCTTCAGAAATGTGTAATTTTTTTTTTTTACTGTAAGAAAAATTAAAGTAGGTGAGGAAGAATGAGTCTAAAACGAACCAAAGAAATGAATAACCCTTTCTGGTTAGAGAATATCTGATGTTCTTATCTTTTGCTACACACAGACATTGAGACTTAGTAGTTAGCTGCAACAATTCAGAAGAATCACTCATATGTTAAAGTAACACAAAAGGAAGGAGGCAGGACAATTTCAAATTTGAATCATTAGAAAGTAGAAGTTTTGAAAGACTTTTTTTTTCTGTGTGTGTATGCACCTTCTTTTTATAACCTCAAATTATTAAATTCATAATAATTATTCATAATTCTTTTCCAAAGCCAAAAATTTTCAACTATAAAAGTAGAGAACACCTAAATTGTCTGGAATGTGTGGTAACTCGTGGAATTAAGAGAACACATGCTACTTCACAAAAGCCAGATGACAGGGAACCAAAGGATAGAGATGGGGGCCATTAACATTAAAAACAATATTTTCAAATTTCAGTACACTTTAGCCACAACTGACCGACTTATCTATCTTTTGTATTTACCTTCTTAGCTAAATTATAGAATTTTATCTCATTTGCTCCAGACAGAACAAATCATTGAGTAACATCTGAAAAACCTTCTCCAGACATTATTTACAGTATGAATTGAAAATTTTTACTAATATTAGAATAATTTGAATAAGAAAAAGTCAAAAGGGATGGGATTAAAAATTATATCCGATTTGGATTCACTTTTTCCATTCTTCAACTAATTTACTTATTTCTTGTCACTTCTTTCCTTGTAAAAAAGCATTTGTGATTTAAATCACATTAGAAAATGTCTTGGGTGCCAGCCCTGGTAAACACAATTATATAATGAGCTCTTAAAGAAGCCTCCACAGGTGATGCAAATGGAGGCAGCAACTAGAAAGGCGGGAAAAGACAATAAAGAAATAGTGCAGGAAAAAAGCACTAAACCCAGAAATCACAAACATTAGAATTTGGCTTTATTTATAGCAAATTAATATTATATCACCAGACATGGAGCATGTTTATGAATACCACCAGACTTATTGCACTCTACGCATAAGAGAAAAAGTGTTCAGAGAACTCTGCTGACCTTACCCCACAGATACATGTGATACCAGTCTGCAGGAGTGCATAATCTCCCAAATGCAGGGTTTAGAGCACAGAGGAGCTATACACAGTATATATATGTTAGGAAAAAAAGCATATTGATTCTATCAGAGGAAATTGGATGGTACCATTGAGCAGAGCTAACAAAAGGCAGAGGTATATTTGCTAAGTACATAATCATCTTTTGTTTTAAAGCTTTCCTCAGGATTTACCATTCATCTTCAGATTCTTCACTGACATAAAACTTTCTTCTCACTCATTTTCACTGTGGGTATCAGTGAACAAATTGTTTAACAGGGTGCACTGGCCAATGCTATGTGGTGAGGACACCCTTGGATTGCTTGTGTTCCCATACAAGGACCCTGAAAGCAGCAAAATGCAGAACAATTCCACTGTGAAGATATGCTTTTTCCTTGCAGATCCCTCTGAATTCTCAGACATGAACAAGTCATTTACCAAAATTTTAGATCAAAATTCCCCCGGTGTAAAACATATACAGAATTGGGGCTGGCTGTTCACGTTGAGGGCACAAAGCTGTCACAGTGGTACATTTGCTGGGGCTGTTCCGTAGGTGCTTTCCCAGATGGCCACTACTCTATCACAGACACCTGCTGCCAAGTAGGCTGTTGCAACAAATAAACATCACTGGAAGAGGAAAAAAAAAAAAAGGTAGAATTGCTAGTTTTACTATCCTTGCCTTACTACATTAAACAAAAATAAAATCAAGTCTTCTAGGTTAATCAGTTTCATGTGTTGTGCAGCCAGTTACAGCAAGAAAAAATATTCTTCCAATTATTCAAGTGTTAAGTATTAGCTATGTAAGTTGCATACTTGTGAATTAAGTGAAATACATTTTAAATTCACTGATTTTGCAGTTTCAAAAATTTCCAGAACTGTCAAATTATCCTGCATTTTTCAAAGCCCTGAATATTTGGGAATTAATCTCTTGGGGAGTAGATTTGGCTCTTTGTTTTGTTTTGTTTGTTTTGTTATATGCACTGTGGTTTTTTCTGAGTTTTTAAATCAATTAATCAAGAGTGGACAACAAGAATCTTCCTGGAGTGCATCCCCCTTCCAACCAATGCCATGTTACACAATGCAGGCTCTTTTCATCAATACTATAATACACAAGCAATCAAATTAATTTTCCGTATTTTCCTAAAATCATTAAGGGGAAAACCACCCCTCTTTTATGTCTTTTAATGCTTTGAAGGACTGCAAGTCCTGTTGTAATATATAAAGGTTCTGAGCACATTTGCATTGTGTGTGCATGTTCATGTATATCATTTTATATAGAAGCCTAGTCAATACAAAATGATAAATACTTTTCTGTTTATCCTTGCTCAATATAATTCAAATTTGTTTAGCTCTTCTAGATGGAAAAAAAGATTATACCAGCCAGCTTCAGCTGCTTAAATGCAGTATAAACATGTATATGCCAGACCAGTTAAAGGGAAATCATGTCATTTACCCTTTCCTCATAAAATCTTTCTATTAAGGAATGTAAAAGAAAATTTGAAATAGTAACCGAATTTATGGTCTGAGAAAGCAGCTTTAGGTGACCCTGCTTGGAACAGTGGGACTAGAAGAGGTTATGTCTAGAGATGTCTTCGAACCTCAGCTATGCTGTGTATCTGTGATACAGTGCTTTCAGTGCAGAGGTCTGATCGTCAGGATAGCCTTGGGACTGCAGATGAGGCCTCATCAAAGCTGAGGAACGGGGAAGGATCACCTCTCTTGGTCTGCTGGCAACACTCTTGCTCACACCACTAGGATGTTACTGGCTTTTTTTACTGTGAAGATGTGTTGCTGACTCATGGTAAGATAGTTTACCAGTACCCCAAGACCTTTCTCTGCAAAGCTGCTTCCAGTTCATTGTCTCCCATTGTTTAGAGGTTCCTGAGGTTATTCTTGCTTAGAGGCAGGACTTTGCCTTTCCCTTTGGTGAGGTTTCTGTCTGCCTCTTTCTCTAGTCTGTCAAGGTGTCTCTGAATAGCAGTGCAACCATCTGGTATATCACACTCTGTGACTCTATGTTTATATAAATGCTCATTATAGTGAAAAATCTTTATGGGTCAGGAAGAGAGAATATAGAGAATAATTCCAGAAACAGACTGTTGATTATACTGAGATCTAAATTTATCTCATTTACACAGTCATGTATGCATAGAGCTGAAATCAATGGTATATTCACATACAGCCATCTGCATAATCAAAGATTTAGTTAAACCAGACAAAGGAAAAAAACACATTCCATAATGTCTGATTTTCTAACAAAATACTGCATGATCATTCATTCATGTGCCCACTTTCAAGGGGTGGCTGCACTGCATCAACAGAATGAAGATTTGCAATTCACTGGCAAGGAAGTATTAATGTAAAACATGCGTTTGATAGACATATTATGTAAACAAACCCAGCAAACTAATCCATGCTAGCCAAAAATGTTCAGTCTGCAAGTTGCTATCAGTATTCTAGAGAATCTAAACAGAGATATTCGAGTTTAAATACATGAGCTCTAAGTTGTAAGGACATTATAGGTTCTTCCAAAGAGGAAGTAAAGTTCAGTTTCACTTGTGAGCTCTTCAGGATGGACACTTATGTAATATGTTTCCCAGCACATGGAAGTCTCTCTTCCATAGCAACCACACAGTTCTGTTTCTCTTCTACACAAGTAAATAAAGCTAAATATCTGTTCTTACTGAGATGAATACACTTCTTTCTCTATCTCTGAAATTAATATACACATATTCTTTGCTTATAAAGCCAGAGTCTCCCAAATAACTATTATTATTTCCTCCTCATACACAATCTCAAACAATACTATTAACCTAGGTGTCTTTTAGCTTCCTTTTTTTGTCAAAATGTATTAAAGTGCTTTTACTTTTACTTCTGTGGTATTTGAAATGATTTATTGTTTACTGCCTGCTATATTTTTTCAGTTCTCAAAGTCATTAAAAGCAGATCAAAATTTTTCATTAACATTTCTTTATAATAGCTAGTTTTTCCTTGGCTCCTTGCACAAGAATCCCTTAGAAATTATAAGTGAAACTCATCACTGAAAAATCATCCTTGTTGTGGGTTGTACATCTGTTTTTCTATGTTTTCCAATTAGATTTAGGACTATCTTCACTGAGTGTAGTTTTTTCAGTTAACCTTATGCTTCCAAACATAAAATTGTCGCACCACTCATCATCACCAGCTCTCTCTCATCTCCTAAAACTGTTTGATGAGAGCATTCACTTTTTTGCTGTCCATATACATCCATGAGAAACTTACGCTATTTTTACTACTGGCAGATATTTTCTACCTAAGCCTATTTGCAATTCACATAATCTTTTGAATCTCTAAACCAGTCAGGAGTAAGTAAAATGAGACATAGTATGACAGAGAGGTATATTGAAAACAAGGCACTTCTGCTTAGTTATTTGAGGCCATGTTTTAAGCCATGACTAAGAAAGATGGTATGATAACAGCAGAGCTCAAAAATTTTGTGGGTAGCAAGATGTGCAAAGTCTCATGAAGGCTTTGAAGCATCCAGTCTGACAGAAGAGATCCTGTTGGGTGTGGAGCTCTAGCCTAAAGGCATCAGAAGTCAAGGTCTTTGCGCAAACCGCAGATATTTAGCCAAAGATATTTTCATGAACTCGAAGAAGCACTGTCCTGTGGAAGAAGACTGTGAGCCAAACAAAGAACCATGACACTAAGTATGCAAAAATATTTGTCCTAATTGGAAAGTAACATGGAGTGACAAAAATTTAGCACCTTTGAAAGGAAAAGATGTTAATTTAGTTCTCTTTCACATGGGAACTGCAAGAAACATTTAAAAGGAGTAATTTTTTTGCGCCCTGCAATCTGCTTTCACATTGTGGATGTACTGGCCATGTCTGGCTTGGAACCTAGAGGTTCTTTTACGTCAGTTATTCTAAAATATTTTCATTGGTTTGAGCTGCCCAAAACAATGGCCAGTATGAGCCAGCTGCTTGCCTAAAGTGTGTGGAATTATGCTATTTCACCACTGGAGGCACTATGCCTTAGTCTACAAAATTACAGCTAATGAGTTTTCCTAACTATAGATTTTAAAATTAAACCAGAAAATAGTTTCTTCCATTGCCTAGGAAAAGAAGTTTGGCATACTACCTTGACTGCAAAAATATTCCTAATAAGATGGAGTATATACTTGAAAAGGAGCCATATTTTGTTTAGCTACAGAAATGTAGATCTAACCTCTGGATCTGTAGCCCTCCTGGCTTTTGTACTGCTGGTGTAGGCTTTTGGTCATTATTGCTTTCTGTGTTACCTAATATGATGCTGAAAGAAGAAATTTGCCTATTACAGTAAGAAATACCATTTTTTATTTTTCACTGAACTCCACTTTCTCTAATAATTAAAAAGTTTCCTATTTCTTTCCTTTAAAATGTAACTCAAAGGGGCAGTTCCTGGTAAACTACTATGGCCAAAACATATAGTCAAATTTCATGCTTTGCCCAGAAATTTTATTAGCAGTTTTAACAAGACTTCCTGAAAGACAGTCCACATAAAAGATCCAGATTTTCCTATAAATTAAAAGATGCATTTTGACTACAGGAGTTGTCTGAATTGATGAGCCATTTTTAAATACCTTTGTAGTATGCACAGGTAGCATATTTCTAACACAGTCATAATAGATTTTACCTCTTCATGAAGTAGGGCTTGATGCTGGATTCCTGATAAATCATTTCTGTGTAGCAGGACCATAATACTGAGGAAATTATCCATCTTCATGGATGTCTACCATGAAGATGGATAATTTTCATTTTTCAGAAAATCCCCAAATACCATATGAATATTTTATAGTGATGTTTAGCATTGAGCACCCAACCCAACCTTATAAATGACTCTTCTGCATAATTAGCACATTAGTTACTCTGTAAGATTGAGTCTGATGAATTATTCATACACTGTTCTGCAGAGATTCTGGTTGAGGGTCCTCTGTAAGGGCACATTAAAACTATCCTGTTAAACTTTGAAATAGTAGGGAGGGAAAGAAATACAGTTGAAAGAGGAGAGAGACACTGAATTTATTGCTGTATGAAGAACATTTTGAAGTGCAAGGGAAGATATCACCAGGAAAGGTATGTTAAAGCAAACAAAAAAAATTCTTTAAGTCCTTAATTAAAAAGTCTTTATGAGGAGACACAGCAAGTTTCTTTGTAGTCTCCAGTGGAATCCAGTAAAGGCGGTTTGAAAAAGCCAAATAGGTGAATTCTGTCATTAATTTGATTTGCACATTTCTATCTCCCTTTTCATAGTCTGTGTCTGAGATACCTTTACCTTTTGAGATGTTCTGATTTTTGGAATAAATGTTTGGCTTGTGAAATGCTTGCAATTTTTTGTTGGACATCTCTGCCTGTGTTTAGTTTCCATCATCATTTGAATAAATTGTTAGAGACCTCAAAATATGTTGTTGGTTTATTGTATGAACATTTGTAACTGGTAAAGTGTTACATACGGGCACTGTACTTTTCATTAATTTAGGGAGAGTGGCATATGCCTGTTTCATAAGGAATTGTAAGGGCATTCTAAAACACTTCTTGTTTTAACTGCTTCACTTATTTGCCTTCTTTTTGGACCCAAAATGGAGTTTGCCATTTTACTACTAGAAAATCTGTGTTACTGGAGCAGGTTTAGGAGAAACACAATATTCACTTTGAGTGAATAGCTATGTCGTGGGTTTACAGGAAGCAGGTTTTCTGGGAATGGAGTGGCCAGAGGCCAATAGGTGTTCAGATTTTAAATTGACACCAGGCTTGGCCACTGAGGGTGGATGCGCCTCTGAGAACACAGGGGTTAGAAGCAGAGCACTCCCTTGGGCTCTCTCTTTGATTTCCGGCCAGCAAAGAGACAAGGCCTCCCCTGCCCGGCTTTGAGCTGGGCGGGGGAGGG
>NW_005054301.1:11894387-11902521 GCF_000277835.1 Geospiza fortis
AGGGTGATGGATGGAGAGTTGAAATTTGGAAGATGTATTGGAAATGTGGTGGGGGGGAGGAGGAAATGCTTTTTGTGGAGTTTTCATTTTCATTTTCCAGGTGTGTGTGTGTGTGTGTGTGTGTGTGTGTGTGTGTGTGGTTTGTTTCCCTTTTGTAGTTTAGTTAATAAACTTTTTTTTCTAAGGTAGAGGCCTGCTTTGCTTATTTCCTGGTCACATCTCACAGCAAACACCAGGGAAGTATATTTTCATGGGGCACTGGCATTGTGCCAGTGTCAAACCATGACAAGCTATTACAAATATATGGGTCAAATTTATTAGTTGCATTTATATGACAGCTCTGCTTGGTTGTTTTAAGGTCTTTCCCTCCTAGTTTACCCTTAAAACTATTTTAAAGGCAAGGTATCACCTCACATTCTTTAGGCATCCCCATAGACACCTGCATGGGACCAGACAAGGAGAGAAGAAGTTCAGTCAGCAGCCATTTCAACTCAGAGATGAAGGATATCTTGCAGCTGACAGCCCCAACCAGTACAAATCATGCTGAAGCCAGACATTGGGAAAGGGCCTAGCTCTGATGAGAACATATCTTGGTTACAATGAAGGTCTCAAACCAGAAGTTTTCTTAAAAAATTAATAATATATGTTGGTGACAGAAAGCTATGATTTTACTTGGAGCTGTTTCTAGAATTTAGGAAAAAAACCTGTCTAGTCCTTCAAAATACAAAAAAAAAGAAGTTGGATTTTGGTGACAATGTTACAATGTTTACCCATTCCATCAAGATCTTTGCATCTGTTGCCACATATTAGGTTTCTGATTTTGGTTTTATTAAGAATACACATCCTTATTATACTGTCTCTGAAACTTTATGAGTGACACTGGTGAGGCCATACCTATAGTGCTGTGTCCAGTTCTGGCCTCCCCAGTGCAGGAGATACATCAATATACTAGAGAGACTCCAGTTGAAGGCCAAGAAGGTGATTTAGGGACTGGAGCATCTCCCCTGTGAGAAAAGGCTGAGAGAGATGGGACTGGAGACAAGAAGTCTCAAGGGGCCTTGATGTACATACCTGGAGGAAGTATGTAAACAAGACTGAGATAGGCTCTCTTAGGTGTGTCCAGTGACAAGACAAGAGGCAAAGGGCTGAAAACTGAAAGAGAGGAGATTCTGTGTAAACATAATAAGAATATTTCACTGAAGATTGACTGAGCACGGGCACCGGTTGTCCACAAAGGTTAGGGAGTCTCCATCCTTTAAAGACACAGTCCTCTCCAGAAATCTCTTTGAGTTACTTATGAAATGGGAAAATGGGTAAATTCTGCTAAATCCTTTAATATTTGTTTCAAAAAGTTGTCTTTGTCCCTGTCTCAAAAACGAAAAAAAAAAAGAGAGGTTTCCACAGGTGAATGTTGTGTAATATGGCACAGATTTCATACTCTGGGCCTAGATTTCTGCTTAGTAGTGTTTATGAAACACACCCATCTGGTTTGTGTGGTCATGACTCCCTCTAGTGATGTCTACACAGTCTACCATATTCTCATACCAAATGGATTCTTGAATTAAGTGCCCCATCTCTTCGTGTACCCACTGAACTCCATAATGACTGTTAAGTAATGATTTATTCACATATAAGTTTTATCAGCCTTAATTCACTGTGAGTCAGATCTGATGACATTTACATATGCTAGAAAATTTGAAAATAAACTGTGGAAAAAAAATGAGGGCATGATTTTTAGAATGAAAGAAATTATTTCCTAATGCGAAATAAGGAAAAAATATCAAAAAGTCCTGTACATTTTAGTGATTTTAATGTAAAAGTTAATTGAAAATTACTGTTATGGTAGAAGAAAAATTTAAATGACAGAAGATATAGCATATATATTAGACATCTCAGTTTAACTGAGCACTAATGTTAGGCAACACTCAATCACTGAAAATTTCTGTAAATATTTGTTCTGCTCATAAATATCCTGTGCTTTTTACGGACAAGTGTTTTTCTGTGCATCTGATTTTCTGATGCCCAGTGGAGTGCGACTACAACTGCTTTGTTTATTGTCAAGGCTGTGGGGTGAATAGTAACATACAAACCAATTTCTACTCCCAAGAAAGGAAAAATAAGAAATTAATTCCTTTATCTCTGACTTCTAATACCAGATGTGGGACCCTTAATTCCATTCACAGGTTCTTATTCAGAATGAACAGAGAAAAACTAAACCACAGATGTGCCAATGGAATAACACAACATTGAAAGAGTTGCTGTTGAAATGGGATACAGTTGCATTTATCTTTTCACCAAATCACTGTGTATGGGACTAAAGTCACTTTGTCAATCTAACTTCAATTTCAGACTTGTATGCAACAGTAACAATGCTTTCTGTAATCTCAGTTGTAAAACTTTATTAATCTGTGCCAAATTCCAGTAGGAGTCTAAAGCAACCAAATAGTCTCCAGTGAATTACAATAAAACACCCCTGAATGATAGTTCAGGACAAAAGAAAATGTCCACTGAGAGCAATGTTCCAAATACAGGCAGTAGATAAGTGATTAAGATTAGAATATTAAGGAGGCTTATTGTTCCTGCCTTGCATATCGCCTTATCTCCACCTGGAGGATGGTGTTACATGCACTAAATTTGCTTAATGAATGATCAATATTCTTTCATTTCTAAACCAGAATGAGCCACAGGACCTTTTACAGGTGAGACAGCTTGCATGTTCTTTAGAGGCCAAGCTTTTGAAATGAGATCACTATGCAATAATGTATTCAGCACCCAAAAATAGTGCAAAATGCCTTAGAGAAATAAATCTCTAAGTCCTCAAATAATAGGAGAACACCTCCTCTAGAAAATGTTTTGTAGTTTTCTTTGGAAAGATGCAAACATGCTTCTGAAAACAGAACTCAGTGGGTTAAGGTTCACCAGAGGCAATTTATCTGGTGTACTGAACCTCAATGTGTAGCTCACAAATTGATCCATATATATAGAACTGAAATGACAATAGGTAGAATTTTATTGTGCTGGATAAAATATGTGGTGCTTTATGCTCCACCTATCAGTATTTGTTTCTTCCTGCCCTTTACACAAAGTAGGAATTTTTTCCAAGCCAAAAAATCTGTTTTTATGAATTAGTGCCATGAGAAGCCGCTTAAGAAAGGAGGACAGAACAGGATAAATTTTTTGCAATTTGTTCTGGTTTTGATTTCTCACTTTTTATGATGGCTCTTAATTTAAATTTTTGGGGTAAAATGGCTAATGTTCAAACAGGTGATAGGCTCAATCTAAATGATGAGGCTTTTAATTCTTCAGACATACTTCATAAATGAGCAAGTGAAGCTGCTTTATTATTAAATATGTAAATTCGTCCTGTAAAGAGGAGGATAAACATTTGCACTATAGTTTTGTCTGTGAGAGCAGCAAGACAGTCATTCAAAGTTCTAAAATAATCACAAGTTCTCCCCTTATTATCTCTTCATTAACATCATGCCCTAAATCCCCTCTGTCTAATTTTTAATTTTTAATTCAAATGTTGGTTTAACGTAGATGATAATGTTGTTGTTATTTGATTTATATTTATTTGCCCAATTTTTTAGATTAGTCATGACATGTTGTTGAATAGTAGAATTACCTGTGACATTAGCATAAGTTAACAAAGAAAGGTCACTTTTCAAAAAATTAAAATATATATGTGAAATAATCGTTCCATTAAAACAGAACCCCAACCACTGAGGTCATGAACACTTTCAGAGATGGGTTCTTTGGGCAACCTGTTGCAGTGCCTCACCACTCTCACAGTAAATAATTTTCTCCTAATAACTAATCTAAAACTGTGCTCTTTTGGTTTAAAGCCAGTCCCCCTTGCACTAGATGCCCATGTGAAAAATAGCTCTCCATCTTTCTTGTAAGCCCACTTTAGTTAATGGAAAGACATTTTAAAGTCTTCCTGGAGCTGTCTCTTCTGCAGGCTGAACAGACTCAACTCTCAGCCTGTCTTCATAGGAAAGGTGTTCCAGATCTTCTTGTGTTGGGGGCCACAGAGCTGGATGCAGTACTGAAGGTGGAGTGCCACAAGAGCAGAGTGGAGGGGAGGAATAACCTCTTGTGACCTGCTGGCCACTCTGCTTTTGATACAGCAAGGATAGGGTTGGCTTTCTGGGCTGCAGGTTCACACTGCTGCACTGTGTTGAGCTTCACATCAACCAACACTCCCCCAAGTCTTTTTCCCCAGGGCTTCTTTCAATCTACCCTGTGCACAGCCTGTATACATTTCTGGGATTACCCTGACCTGGCTGCAGGACCTTGCACTTGACCTTGTCAAACCTTATGAGGGTTTCATGGGCCCATCTCTCAAACTTGTCAAGATCTCTCTGGACAGCATGCCTTCCCTCCAGCACATCAACCTCAGCACATAGCATGGTGTCACTGGCCAACTTGCTGAGACTGCTCAGTCCCTGCCTTTGCCTTCTGTGATTTGCTTTCTGTGGCTAGAGAACTTGTCATTGAAGATGGAGGCAAAAAATCATTAAGTATCTCAGCCTTCTCCATATTCCAATTACTCAGATTTCCCATTTCCTTCCAGAGCAGGTCCACCTTGTTCTTTGTTTTATAACCAATGTACCTATAGAAGCTTTTCTTATTGCCCTTGACATCCCTGGCCAGGTTTAAGTCTCTCAGGACTTTGGCTTTACCAACCTGTTCCCTGCGTGCTCAGGCAATTTCTTTGTGTTGCTCCCAGATTACCTGTCCCTGCTTCCATCCTCTCTAGGCTTCTTTCTTCTACTTGAGTTTATCCAGGAGCTCCTTGGTCATTCATGCGGGGCTCACAGCATTTCTGCTAAATTCCCCTTTCCTGAGAAGCATCACTTCTGAGCTTGGATGAGGTGATCCTTGAATATCAACAAGTTTTCTTGGCCTCCTTTGCTCTCACAGGCTTTTCCTGTGAATCAGACAGATCCCAGAAGAGGACAAAGCCTGCTCTCCTGAACTCCAGGGTTCATTTGCTGTACACCCTCCTTACTGCCCTAAAGGTCTTGAAGTTCTACATTTCGTGGTTACTGCAGCCAAAGCTGTCTTTACATTTCACATTCCCCACCCAGTCCCTCCTTGCTGGTGAGAACAAGGTCTGGCACTATACCTCTCATTGTTTTCTCCCTTATTACTTGGGGAAGGAAGTTATCAGCACAGTCCGGGAACCTTCTGCATTGTTTATGTTCTACTGTGCTGTCCCTCCAAGAGATAATAGTGTCTAATATTTTCCATAAGTGAGTTAATGTCTTAGGCTGTTCTATACTCCTAATCAGATTAGTGGCATCATCTTTCTTTTTTATTCATTTATCATACTTTTACCATTCTCAAGGTTGTCCTAAATCTATCCGTGCAGCATTCCATTTCCACATAATATACTGTACCTGTCATATTTTATTGACAGATGGTTAAACACATCCGTTGTCACTGTAATTTACTACAGAAAGTTTTCAGCGGTATCAGAAGTGCTCATTCCTTCAAATCATTACCTAAAGCAACAAGTTTAACTTCTGCAATTTTATGGTTGACTTTTTCTTAACTGTTCCTTTGGAAGAAGAAAGACTTTTTTCATTGTTACTGTCATCCAAGTCGTTCATGTGTCCATAAAAGACCATCTAGCTTCAGTCTGTTGTGCGCTTTCTGCCTCAGCAGCGACTGACTTGATGTCTTCCAGGATTGTCCCTAATAGAATAGTGATTGTTTTCATTACATGGTCAAGGCCATCCTGTAATTCACTGGTAACTTTCATTCAATATAGTGTGCAACTTCTCTGTGTGAAGTATCCATTCCCAAACAAGTGCAATGATGCCAGAACTCAGTAGGAAATGAGCATTTTTAAATACTGTTTCCAATGCCTCATTTTGGAATCGATGGCATTCTGCAGAACAATGCTTACATTGTCCAGTTTACTGTTCTGCCATTTTTGAATACTTGCCATTTTTGATATTTCGCTTTAAAGGAAGCTATCAGAAGCACTATTAAACTGAATTTTCTGAGATGCACTGTGTTGAAAGTTTTGAACTTGTTCTAAGAGGCTTACTGACATCATTATTTTTGGTGAAAGAAAATCTCCTACAATATGGAACTGAAGAAAAACTATTTTTATTTCAATTATATACATCTCAGAGCACAGGGAAAACAGTGATAATCTGATTCAGCTTAAGTATAGGTTTTGTTTTGGGCACTGGTGTATGACAGCTGCATAGATAATATTATTTGTGCTGAAAAGGATTATTTAGCTTCTTACAATGATGTTACAAAATATACACACAGGTGCTCTCTTTATGGCAGTCTATTTCAATGTCTCTGCCACCAGTTGGATTGTTGTACAGTTCACTGAAAACAAATTGATTATTCTCACAGAGGCTCTGTCAGTCTTACCACAGAGTGGTATTTGGTCTTGCTATGTGTTATGGCTAGCAGCCACTCGTGCTTTATTACGCCAAATGCTGGGGAGGATCTGCAAACATGATATCCTCTCCACCATCAAGAAATTGTGTGATGGTTAGCATCAGATCAATACACAGCTTGTCTATCCAAATGCAGCTTGTTTTGCAATAGGGTGTTTTATGGTGATAGGTGGTTTAAATTGTCACTAAAATTTATGTAGAAAACAGAAAAAAATGAGAGCCTGATCATTTCTTCCATGAGAAAAGAGCATCAACCATCTGATTACATTTCATATACTGATCTGCACTTAGGTAGTAGGGTAAGATTGACCTTGCAGTTTTTAATGAATGCTTTTAAGGACATGGTAACTGCTTTTTCCCTTGCAAATCTGCAGATATCAGTGAAGGAGAGTAGTCTGAAGAACAAGAAGCAAGACAAGATACAGTGCTCAAATCAAGAGGTATTTAAGGTGAACAAGATACAATCAGTTCATGAGAGTTTTAGCTGAGCAATGCCACTGTATTTCTGCTTTGCTAACAGAGAAAAAATCAAAATCACAGGGGTTTTTAATGTACTTTATGGAGGCCATGTAGAGAAGCTGAATGACATCTGTGAACAGCTGAGGCCAGGGAGGGGGATGGCGTGATGAGGACAGTTGAACAGTATTCGATTGTCTCTGATTTACAGATCTCATTGTATTTAAAAAAAAAAAAAACATTTCATTTTTATTTTATTTCTTTACATTTTCTATTATCACAGGCTTCTGTGGCCTTTTTTATTGTACCAGTGCCCTCCACAGCTACAGAGTAGATATCTTTTACATACATGCAAAATTTTTGTTTAATTCATAACTTCAGTTCATTCATTCGTTTCCTGTAATTCCACTGATCCTATCAAAGCAATTCTGTTCTCTGATCAATCAATCTCTGATTGATTTCCATTCCCCTTCCTATATCGTTGTTTCTGCTCTACATTTTCACTACTAATGCACATTCTTTTTCATTCCATTTTGGTGCAACTCCACAAAGGTATTGATTTTATTTTATATTTCCTGTTATTCAATTCCTGCTAACTGACCAAATTACAAATGTTTGTTTTGTTTCTAATGGATCTTATGTGTTGGCAAGAATGATTACTTTAAACGTGCTGATTACTTATGCTGTTTGCTAAATATTTATTAACTACTTATCTAAGTGGTGAGTTTTTCAAACCCCATCTATACAGAAATGTGGGAATTGCACCTCTGCTTTCTGTATTAAGTTGGAAAACTCTCCGGTTCACATAAGATTCCCTTGAAAATTGTCCAAGCTTCCAAAACTGCTGTAAATTACCTCTCTGCACCACCGTAGAGACACAAAACTCTAAGGACACAAGAGCTCAAGTCACATATCTTCCTCTCCATTGCCCTGTCCTAGAGTACAATGATAACACTGTCTGTTAAAGCAGATCAAATGCATTTGAATCAGTAGTCTGAATCATGATGCTGATAAAATCTCCAAAAAAATGCTTTTACACCAAAGGTTTGCCACTATAAGTAATTTTTTTGTTCCCACAGCTACAAACTGAGAGATGGAAAGCAATGTCAAATTCTCAAAGTCACATGACTTTCTTAAAATTCACTTAGTAATTACAAGACAACATAATTGGTTACATTTTCAACATTAAATACTAATTTTTTAATCTTAAATTCTGACATCTTATTTGTTGGGAGGAGTGATACATG
>NW_005054301.1:11902582-11949162 GCF_000277835.1 Geospiza fortis
TGTAAAACTCTATTTGCTTGTGTAGTATTTTCTCAGCATTCTTTTCACTGCAAAGACTCTCTGAAAGATGGAATCAGTTCAGTAATCTGGAAAGTGAGTCCCTAGGAGAAAGAATGCAGAAAAGAAGCTACATAGTCATTTGAAGTTTTCTATGATGTATCAGGCATGAGATTACTAGGGAACAAATCAGGTAACACAAGCATCTAATACTATTTTAGAAGATCTGATGCCTGCTCTGCAGTTGACTTTCCAGAAGTGAGCAAGGTTGATTTGTGTCAGTGTCCTATTTTCACAATCCAATGTGATTGAATACATTAAGGCTTCTGAAATACTACTAGATACCTACTTTTTGACACTAAACAGCTCTACAGAGACCACAACCAATTCTGTGATTTTCAGGAAAAAATTTTGTTGCCTTGCTTTGCCAACTTCTTTTGATAAAAAGAAGTATCGTTGCTTTACACATTATGCTGAAAATACTAAATTGAAACACAGATATACACATACTTAAAAATGCTTAACCTTTTTTAAACTCTTGGCTTTCATTTAGAACTGTACAAAGACTATTGCTGTGAAGTTTTTCTTGAGAATTTTGAATTCCCAAAATCAGGACAGTCAAGACAAGGAGTTAAAGGAATTCCTTTCCTCTTATTTATGGAACCTGGTTTCCCAGCTGAGGAGATCTATAGGAATTCAAACAAGCCCAGATATTTTTCAGGTTTTTTCTTAGTGAATAATTGACAATATTCTAATTTTTTCCTTTTTACTAATTGTAATGCCTTCTCTCAAGAATTTCTTCTCAATCAGTTGTCTTTTCTGCAACACATATACAAATAAAAAAATAAGTAGAGAAGAAAAAAAACCCTGACTGACTGACATTTGGATCAAAATGTTTATATATTTACATATTCTTCTATGCCTCTCCTATACCTATTTCTTTTTCATACAGAATAAAAGGACATGAAAGTTTTTTCACAACTTTTTTGGGTAGTCATCGAGAATTGCAAAAATATTTATATTTCATCTCCCTTTGATGGGTGAGTTCTATCTATCTCTGTCTATCTATTTGGCTATTTTGGAACTTGGTTTATAAAGCAACATATTATGCTCTGAGATGACTGTATTAAAATGTGTCCCTCTAGAGCAATATATGTTGCTGACACAGCTGGTTATTTGGTAACCCAGGGAGCTGAAAGATGATGTTTGTTTGAAATTCATGTTTGTCTGGTTTTATAGCACTACTCCATAAAATGTGTAATTCAGCATATAAAATTTTGGAAGAAATATGTTTTTTGCAAAAAAATAAAGGGAGCAAACATTTTCAGAGCAAAGTTCTCTCTTAGGTACACATTTTTCTATTTCTGTTTCTCTTTTTGTTTTTTTTTCCACCCTACAGAAGTAAAAGTAATCTTATTCTTCCAATATACACCTGGGGAACAGCAGAAAAAAAAATAAGACAAGTATCACACAACCTGTCATACACTTCTGAGAGAAAAAAGGGAGAAAATTATGTTGCTTTAAAAAATTGACAGTTCCCTCAATAACAGGTGATAAAACAATAGGAAATATCCTCAAGTTGCACCAGGATAGAGTTAGAATGTATATAAGAAAAAATGTCTTCACTGAAAGGGCTGTCATGCTTTAGAACAGGATGCCCAGGGATGTGGTTCATCCATCTCTGTAAGCATTCAAAAGACAGACAGATGGGGCGCCTAAGGACAGAATTTAGTGGTGGATTTGGCAGTGTCAGGTTAATGGCTGGACTTGATGATCTTAAAGGTCTTTTCCAACTTCTACGATTCTATGATTCTGTGTACCTGATGCTAAAGGTTGCTGAAATCTGCAGTATCTATAACCAAAAAATGTAGTATATCTTAAATCAAGGGTAGTTCTGGGCTGATATTTCTCTCTCTTCAATTCATGAGCCTATCAACCAAAATGTCCAGAAACAGATTTTTGAGATCATATTAATTTTGATGTGCAGTGAGAAATCAAATGCTGGTCTTTTCAAGGTCCCACAATGGTTTACTTATGTAAGCAACAATCTGAGTATTGAAGAGGCAAATTAGATGAAGCTATTTTTAAAGTATTAAATTCAAAGAAAAGCTGCTTCTCCTGTGCACTTGGTTCTTTCAGAAGCCATGAGTGTCTGAGAAATTCTAAATATCTTTAAGATTCTGCAGCAGTTTCTGAGCTCACTTGGCAGGGTTCCCCCCCCCCCCCTTTTTGTGCATCACAAGAAATTCTGTGACACTACGAAGCATAATTGGATTAGTTTACATCAAGCGGCTATCAATGGTAAAAACAATACATTAAAAAAATCACCTAAAAATAATGTTTTTCAGCCAGATGTTAAATCAAGTAATTTATTTGTTTTATTGCACATTTGCATAATAGGGCAAACCAGAAATTCTCTGTAACAGATGTGCTAGTGGCAGGGAGATTTGATTACTGGCATCTATTATTAATCACTGCACAAATCTTAAATGATTTGTTTCAACAGTTTGATCAATTTACATCCAAGTACTTCATTTATGCACAAAATGTGGAGATAAAACATCTGTTCACACCTTTACTAGCAGCCCTGATTTTTTAATAAGGTTGAAGTTTGTGTTGAGGAAGACACAAGAGACTGACAACTTTGGAAAGATTTCACTGTTTCTGAGAATAACTCAGAACTGAAAGGCATTTCATGTTGGTAATGATATCTATATGGTGCTTCTTTTGACCTGAAAAAATAGAAAAACAATTTTCTAGAGTTATCAAAATTTTCACAAATTTAATTGAAGACATTTTTATTATGTTTTGGGATCTGTGTACAAATTGTTGAGACTCTGGTAAATGAAAATGTGTATCTTTAACATTAAGTATCTTGAATTTTGTTACAAGTTTTTTCTAGCTTAGAAATTTACTTGTAAGTTCCCAGTGATTAGAAAAACAAATACTTTATTTTAATAAAGTTTTTTATTATTTTAATTGTTCCAAAGGAGGCAAAATGATACATATGCAGCACAGACTACAAATTATGGGATCTTTGTACTTCAATACATTTCAGACAAGATGTCTGAATCTTCCTGTCTAAGGGTCAGAACTTAAAATTGTTTATATTTGTCTCATTAATACATCTGAATTGTTGGATTGACTATCATTGATAGCTATTTTCTTGGTGAAAGTGATATTCTAGATGAAATAAATCCTGAGATGACATGGAAGTCACATTGCCAGTTGTATAATATGTAATTTCTGCCGCCACAGAATACACTTCATATTCAGACAAAAAAGTGGATGAAGCATAGTGCTGTCATATAATTTAGCAGATAGAATCACAGGCCAGATAGGTTTCTAACTTTGTACTGCTTTTAGGACCAAAAGAAAGAGATGCAGATATTCCCTCATGGTCTTGTGTCCCACAGGAAATCAGGAATCACACTGGATCTGTTGCTGTCTGACTGTATAGGTGCTGTACTGCATCTCTCTCCACTGAGTTCAGGTGCCTTCTGAAGGCAAATTACCTCATAACCAGCACAGAAGATGATACTGTTGCCTAAGGGTTAAATTACTTTTTGCCTGCCGACCACATTTGAAACATAAGTTTATAAGTATACCAGCAAGAAAAAGTTAAAATGCTCCAGATCTAATGGCTGCAAATATGAACATAGTAGTCTTATCTGCCATATAAATGACTCATACACTGAGTAGATCTGCCTGAGGTACATACAGTTTTTCCACAGGAAATAAATGGATCCAATCAGTGTTTCTAGGTTTTATACATCACATAGATCAACCAGCTACAATATAAGATAGAGAGCTAAAAAGTGATTTTGTTTCAAAAGACAGGATTTCCAATTGGTATTTTAATAGATCAGATTTTAACAGATTTTATTATATACCTCAAGAAAAATTAAAAGTGAAGAAAGTATATTTTCCTCATCAAATTGGCAACTATTTTGACCTGATAGCATTCGTGAATATTTCAGCTCTGAGTTAAAAATACCACCTGCTATGATTCCCCTTATACTTTCATACACACTCATCTTGTAAGAAATATTTATTTTTGTTTGCTCTTTAACTTTTATTATTAGAATTTTTCCTTTTTTTCCAACTGACAAAACTTTCCTTTAGAAGTTTTTTCAAAGTACGTTCACAACTTCCTGAGGGGCAAAAACCCAAACAAAAAAAACCTCCAACACAACAGCAGCAGATAGAAACACAAGAAAAGGCTTATAAATCAGGGTTATGAGTGGTTCAGTAATTCCAATATGAGCTATAGGACAAAATGTCTAAGGGAGTAAGATGGTAATACAATCCAGACAAAAAACGTAACTCTATTACAGATACACAGCCGTCTCCAAAGCTATTACTACAGTTGCCTGAGGTGTCTGTCGAGAAGCCAGATGTCACTCCTCCATAACTTAGTGTCTTATGATTGTCATTTAATCTGAAGGAGAAGGAAACATCGTGTTTAGATGCAGCAAATATAAATCCTAACTTTCACTGAATTCCCAGTTTGTTTTATAAAACCATAAAATGTGAATTTCAAGGCCACCTTTAATGCTCAGTTTATCTAGCTTAATTGTACTCAACAGCTAGCCTTATTTTTTTCAGAACGTTTGTATTAGTTTTGAATCTCTTGTATCCACTGAAACTCTCATATTTTTATACTACATCCCAAAATTGTGTAACATATACTCTTGAGGTCATGCTGTGATAACCAAACTGACAGGCTGTGGCAAAGCCTTCATATTATTAAGTAAGTAAGAAAGGACTTAGGTCATTGATATCTTAGGTTTCCAAACCACTTTAAAGTATTACAGGTCTTGGGGACACTGAAAGGAAATAGTGATCTTAATGCTCTAGATTCTAAAACTGAAAGTTAACCTCCAAATAAACCTTAATTAATCCAACAGAAGAAATCCACTCCAATTAGAAAAAAGAAGAACAAAATTGTCTGCATTGTCATCAGCTTATTCTCAGGGCTGCAGGCTCTGGAATAAGCTACTCTTACAACACTTTCCATTTCTATTTCAAAAGATATTTTGTTTGCCATACCTTTGAAGTCATGGCAGTAACCAGAATAAGCTGGTCATTTGAAGTGCTGGATTTCCAATCCATAACTGTAACACCAAACCTAATCCTAACACACAGATAAAATTAAAAGCCCCATCTATACAAAATAAATGACAAAAGATATTGGCTTATAAGAGAAAGAATGTTCTTGTCAGCTGAAGCCAAGGACTTATATTCTCTATTGTTCTACTGATGAGTTTTCTAACCATAAAACAAGGTTAGGGTTTGGGATTAGTGTTTGGAATGTATATATATCAGCCTAGTTTATTGCTTTATGCTATCCACCCCCAAATACAGGAAGAGATCAGGTATTGATTGGCACCAAGAACTTCTGCTACTATTTTCAATGGTGTAATATTTCTTCTAGTTATAGCTAAAGTTAACACAAGGGCAAGCAGACAAGAGTATGCATACTGCTTAAAGCCAAGGATTTCTTTTCTTCTTCTTCTTCTTCTTCTTCTTCTTTCAATTGGTCTTGTGGGCATAGTTCAGTCTGGGGAAAAAATCATCTCAAGAACATAAATTTTTAAAATCAATTTTTCATGGACTTATAAAATAAGAAAGAACTAGAGGGCTTTTTCTTGGGTTCCTTTCTATAAAACTTATTTGGATATGGACAGATTTAGCCTTATTTTAAAAATAGAGTGATTATTTTGAGTATGAGTTTTAAGTAGAATACAGTTTTCATCATAGAATGGTTTGGCTTGGAGAGGACCTTAAAAAACACCTTCTTCCCATGCCCTGCCATGGACAAGGACATTTGCTAATCTGTTGCACTCTCCCCACACCCTCAGAGTAAAAAATATCTTCCTAATACCTTCCTAACCAGATAAACCCTCCATCAGTTTAAAAACATTCTCTCTTGTCCTATCACTACACTCCCTGATAGATAATCCCTCTCCAGTGCTCTTGTAGGCCCCCTTAAAATACTGCAAGGCCACTAAATTTACATTCCTTTAGCTCAAATGCAATTAGTCAGTTTTCATTCACAAAAAGAAGGGCAGGCCCACGTTCTATTGACATACAATGATTCAATGATTCTTGGGTGGTGGAAATATTTGATGACTTTAAAAATCCTTACTGTATCCCATAATAAAAAGTAACTTTATTTTTTACCCATTTTTGCATATCTGAAGCTGTTTAACCAAAATATGGCAATATATTTGCCTTTTTCTTCCTCTGAAAATGGATGAAAAAATTATTTGAACCATTCAGTGAGGTTTTTTTATTTTTCTTTTTTTTTCTAACCAGTTCTCAAGCTGAAAGCTTCCATTCTTGTAATGGCCCAGAAGTAATTGTTTGAGGTTTTGAAACTGAAATATGCGGCTAGCTATTAAAGAATATAATATAGTGGGAACAGAGAGGAATACGGAGAGGGCTTAATCTCAGTTTCCCATTTCAGAATATGAAATATACTGCTGTTTTCATAAATAGACCCATGTTTAAAGGAACAGGTGTGTTATTCAAACTTTATAGGTTCACAGTATGTGGATGGACTGATCTCTGCAATCATTAAGTCTGATTCATGCATTCTTCTTGAGTCTGAATTTAGGCACAGTAAAACATGGAACAGATTCTTTGTGTCTAAGGTAGGCCTCTTTCTAGTCTAATAACAGTGACTCTAGCAGAGGAGAGTGCTGTCATGCTTGCTGAGTTTCAACACCTATTACATTCCCTAGACCTTTGTTTTTTCACTACCTGGTGTTCGAGACAGGCACAGAGAATGCTACTAGCCCATGACTGCTGGATTATGCAGACCCAGGGGCTGCACAAGAGGGCCTCTCCCTACAGTCTGGGTGTTACAAACCATATGGAATTCCCATGGGTGTCTTGTAGCCAGGGCCTGTCCCATTGTCCCAGCCATGAACAGGGTAGGTGGAGACAAACTAGGACAGATAGATTGCTAAGAAAATCCATGGTGATGAGATCTGTCTGAGGAGAAGTTGGGAAATGAAGTTAGTGGGTCCAGGTTAGAGCCAGTCCTGGAGAACATAATGAGGGTCAGACACAACACCACAATTTCTGGGCAAGTCTGTAGGCACATCTGAGTTCAAGTTGGAGAGTTCATTACCTGGGTCAAGTTGAGGGTCCAGATCAACAGGGTGCATGACTGTGACATAGTTTGAATTCTATTTCAGGCACATTTCAGAGGGAGACCTCTGGCTTTTCCACATCTATTATGTGGAAGGAGTCAGAATAAAAGTAACATAATTTCCACTGTAAGAGAAGTTATATATGAATATTTTTGTTGAAGTGGGTCTGATATGATTTCTTTGGCATTTCTCATTTTGCAATATAAAATGCCCACACTTCAAATTTTAAGAATCTGCAATTATAACTAAACTGTAGCTCTTCTTTTAAAAATGTTATATAGTGAAAATGGCAGTATAACATATTTTAAATATTTATTTGTTACCCTATCACATCTTGTGCTTTTGTTTCGTATATTTTCCTTGAAAATACTGAAATTCTAATGTGTAAAGAAGAATGAGGTGCATGTTTTGCTAAAACAAGATTTGCTACTAAAAAAAGAGATTGACTAGTATGGAATGCACTGAACCTTAAGGTTTGTTGAAGCTGTTTTTCTTGACAGACCAGTATTTACTGATATGATATAGCTACCTGATGCAAAAGGATCATGAACCTATATTCTATTCTGAATGAACACAGAAGGGTTTAAACATGCACACAAATCATAATGACTAAATATCGTTGACTAAACTATGCCAGTGAAATATATGCACATATGTAAAAAGGCAATTGTGCTGAAGCCATGCATATGCATGAACAAGATGAATAATTGCATGTGCAGGCTACCACCAGTGCGTGAAATTACCTGTTTTGCAAGTGTAAATTAGTGTTTTGCATGCCCATTTACCTGTTTGCTGTCCTTATATTTGTTGCGTTCAAGTTAACTGACTGTTTGATAATTTGTGTTTTAGGATACAAACAAAAAAGTGAAAGGAAAAATACCAATATTAATCTTGAGAAGAAATAAAAAGGAAAATATTTTTCATTCCTATACTAGAGATGTAATATTCATGTCATTGAATATCTGCAAAACATATTTGTAAGATATATTAAAATCATATAGTGTTAGTGCTATCCTCCAGAACAGCCAGTGTTTCAGAACATATGCATGAAGATTGATACAGTTCATCGTACAGTTAAAATAACTTAAAATTGCAATAAGAACATGACGGTCATTTTATGCTAAATTTTAAAAATATATTTAATTTAGAACAAAGAGAACTCAAAATAGTTAATACGCTTGAAATTAAAAACTAAAAAAGAAAATCAGATATAAAACCCACTTGTCTTCAAAACGCTGTATAATTGCAAAATATTTTATAATCCCTAAATCTGCTTTGTATTGACCCCACAATTTACCTGTGACATGTAAGTCGCTTATGGCAATCATGCAGTTAAATTCCATTTGCTGCAACATTACAGGAGCTGGCATTTCCAGACCAGAACAAAATACTGATTTTTAGCTTCATTCTTGGTGAGATAGCAATGCAGTAATGCTGCCACCTGATCTGAAAGTAACTATACATTACTACTCTTAGGATCACAGCACTATCATTTCAAGTTTTCCTAGTATCCTTTGAAACTACTACTGTGTAACTAATTTCCTTTATGTGCAACTCTTATAGTCCTCGAATTAATGCAAGCTAAAAAGACAAGTAATAAGTTGGAAATCAATAGTGCTCATATTTTGTTCTTCCTGTTGAAGTACATGGCAGTATTATTACCTGTGAATCTTCATTCTATACATTTAGGGCACAATTAATTGAAGTAGAGACAGTTTCATTTTTTTACTTCTCTTAAAGTCTCTTGAAGTACTCCCACTGAAAATAGCAACAGATTAATGTTTAGGGGTCTTTTATATCCTCTCTAAAGGTTCAGACAAAATATCAGACACAGTTCTTCCCCTTCCCCACAAAACTGAATTAAGTGGCATCATAAAAAATACTCAGTTACCAGTACCAAACAATAAAAGGAAGTTTTAATTTGCTCAATTTCTACAAGAACAAAATGAGAAAAATATTATGGATTATCTCTTAAAGAATGTAATACACTGGAAAAAAGCATCCAAAATTTTCCCTGAGCCTAAAAGTCTTGTCAGTGTTTTGCAAATTTCCCGATTGCTTTTTGCAGCATTCTGTATTTTTCCTGAACATATGTAGAAGCCAGTTTTTGAGACAATTTAGCAAAGCCTCTCTGTGAGAATAACAGTGCTGAATACAAAAAGTACCTTGGGGGCATCTTAACCCTTTTGCATGAAACTCATTTGAGGTAGAAGTATTCTGAAAGCTTCTGTAAGCCAAGGGTTATGAGCCCTTGTGCTTGAAAAGTCCAAATCGATGAATTTTAGCTGAATGAAAGGAAGTGGTTTCTTTTTGCAGTAAAGATAAGCTGGACCCAGGCTGACTTCCTTTAAATCTAACAGTGGTGTCTAAAATACTGGTCGGGGTTTGTAAACTATTGCCTTGGCTCACAGCTTCTCCAGTAGTTAATGTGTATCTGACAACTGTAAGAGTGCCAAAGGTAAACCAGGCAAACTACATGAAACAATAGACATGGAAAGCTACATGAAAAGATCTGGGGATGGCATGTTTTTCCTCATTGAGAAGACCTTTTTACCTAGCCTGGAACTGACTGAGTCTTCCTTCTATTTTTGCTTAAATAACCCAAGTATTCCTGCTTGCTTCCTAAAGCCAGAAGTGGTTCTTATGAAACCCCCTATCTCTTCACTTTATAAGCTTAGAGAAATACACTGCAGAAGACATTTGCCTTTACAAGCCTCAGCTGGGTATTGCCAAATTTATCCATGGAAAATCCAGAGCATGGGTGGCCCAGCTGGCAAAATTCAGACATTCAATGTTGATACAATGGAAAGTATTTCCATATGAGATAATGAACAAGTCTATCTTCCCTGTCTTTCCTTCAAATTTCCAGTTGCTAATTTTCTGGAACCATAGAATACTCTGTTAAACCTTCTTATTGCATTACTCTCTGTTTAATAATAAAGTAAAATTGACCATAGTCAACCTATAAAATAAAGGATACTGCTTCAATAGTGTGACATTAAAGATTTTATTTGCTTATGGTTTATTTTTGTCATGCTTTTGATTTGTTGGCGTAGAAAATAATTAATTGATAACAGTATCTTGTTTACTGAAAAGTATTGAGTAAAGAAGCCCACACAAATGATGATAGCCTCTAATTACCATTCTATTTAGTTTAATGAAAGGCCTGCATCAAAGGGTCTAACCCCAGAGGATTTTCTAAAGTAGGATTTATGCTTTTCTACTTTAGTCTCCCTGTTTTTCCCCTGAAGCTTTAAAGGTTTTCAATGTTTTGGGCTCTGCTGTTGTTTCACTTGTATAATGTATATTATACCTTTGAATGACCTCAGCATTGTCAGGGTTTCACAAACCTTGATTCGAGCTAACTCAGCCACAAAAGTATCTGAAACAATAAGTTTTTAAGGTTGTAGCAAACATTATGTTTAATGAGTACAGTGCGCAAGTAATGATGCGCTGAATCAGTATGAAGCCTCAAAAAATGATTTCTGTTGGCACTATAAAAGGGATGCAATTTTTCTTGTTGAAATACCATTTTTCAGTTACTGCATGAGTGATGTGGTAATTATCCCCTACACCTGGGATTTAAATCCAATCCTACAAGCCCATTTTCTGTTTGCAAGCTGTCAGACTGATGCATAGTCTTTGTTCTTATCTGGCAATAGTCGAGGAATCAGTAATTCAGAAACAACAAAGCCACTGATGGGTCATCATGTAATCTGCACTGAAAATTGCAATCTGTAATGAGATTGAAAACACAGATGAGGAGACTAAAACTGATTACCTACCATACCTAAAATTTTCAATTTTATTTCACAAATATGAACAAAGTAGCTCATAAATTTAGGTATTAGTTGAGAAAAAGTAAAGATTACTTTTAAATTAGGAGAAAAGAAGATAAGTTATTTAAATGTAAATTATTTGTTTTACAGCAATTTAATTCATCTCCAGAGTGATTCACATCTTTACACTATTTTATTTTCCATTTCAGAATACGGTGTGTCTGGTCGATTAGTCAGGACTGGTGTAAGATATTTTGTTCCCTTAAAACAAATACAAGTTCAATGATGAAAAAAAAAAATAGTGGTCAGCCAAATTTCATATTATAGGTTAGGAAGATGTGAGCTGCTTCTCAACAAAGTAACCAAAAATAGACTTCACATAGGTTAAAAATATAAGTTTTATTGATGTTCCTGACTTCTTTAATGCCCTGACAGCAACTTACAGATAGATGCTGCACTGTTGTTCTCAACTCAAAACCATAAATCACTTTTTTTCTGCATTAATGAGATTATGACTAGTATGATGAACAGAAATAAATTATCATAGATATTTCCAATAGATTTCTGACTAAGCACTATGCTGAAAAAGTAAAAAAAATCCGATTATTCAGGAGATTGACTGATGCATTCTTTTCTTCAAACTTTCTTGAACAAATTTGGTTCTTTTCTACTATATTTTCCTTTTTTCTAAATATAATCTTTGGCTCCAGAAAGTACTCTAAATTCTCCATTAGTGTTCAACATGTAAAATTCTAGAAAGTCTAGAAAAGATAGGTCTGTCCAAGAAAAGAAAAACAAATCTATCATTTTTGTAACAGTGCTGGATAATCCATCCAGAAAAAGAGTTTAGAGGCACACAAGCCATTCAAATACCTATTTACCCAGTATATGACAGGCATAGGTTCATAAAAACTATTTGATTTACCTTGTTCATGTACTCATCTTCAGTCATGGTCTGAAATTAATTTCAGTTTTATTTTATTGCTTTGTGTCTTTATTACCGTTTGTCTTTCTTGCACTAAGTTTACAGTCAGAAAATGCCTGTGGAATACATTTGCGAGCAGCCAGAGTTCTTTAATGGAGTTCTATATGTTTCTGCATGAAAATGATTGCAGATGCTAGTCTAGTCCTTGCCCATAATAACATGCTTCAAACATATCTCATGATGAGAGTCTTTGTAGGGTTTATGTATGAAGGCATTTACCTCATAAGTCTCTAACTAGTTTGGAAACTTGCGAGATGACCAGTTCAGCTGTGGTGGCTATAGATTCTAGCAGGTGATAAGGATTCTATAGTTCAGGTTTCAGTTTTCTTCAGGTTTCCTTGCAAGTGAGCCCTTGGCTTACCTATCTTCTCCAGCTGTAAAATAAGTCCAAGTAGATGTGGTATATAGAAATCATGTGAGAAATAAACTTTATTATGACAAATCTTTGAACTGTTGGAAGAATACATCCAGAACATTTGCTTGCATGCTTCCTGCCAAATGCAAACTTTTGGAGTCAGTTATTTTTGTCTGCTTTTATGTCAAGGACTAAAAAGACATACTGCCCTAAATCTTTGCTGTTATTCAAATTAATCCAGAAAATCTTACTGTAATAGAAATCGTGTTAGCAGGTTTTAGATAGAAATGTTACAATGTATAGCTACCTTTTCTCCTTTAAGTCTGCACACCTGATATTCACTGGCAGAAGATATATAACGATATGTTATGTATGTCTTGAAGTCCAGAATTAATAAGCTTTAACTTGTAAAGTCTTTATTCCTATTATCTCCACACTATCCAGAGGCTGATTTCAGGAGTGTAGCCCTTGGCTGATGTGTGTACAGCGTTCCCAGTAATGCATTTACAGAAATATTCCAACAATTTCCAATGCACACTAAAAGTGATATAATAAATTAATCTGAATAGGTAGATTGTATGGGGTAGAGTACAGATTTGAGTAAAATATCAGATACTTTCTATGATGAAATATATTCACCTTATATTAATCCATCCAAAATGTCAAAGGGGCAGGTAGAGGTTAGAATGTATTCTGCAGATTCTTAGTCTGAGTCTGATGAAGTACTCAGTAGAAAGAACTGCCATAATTCCAAAATAGGACAAAGAATTTAGGTTTTATTTACAAACTAAATCAATCAACCAAATCAAAGATCCATAGAAAACACAAATACAAATAAAATAAATGTGCAACTCATGCATGTAAAACAAAGAATTGAAAAAATCCATTAACATATCAGCTATTATTTAATAATTTTAATGTTTGTAATTAATTCATTACTGTTCTTGCTGAGAGTGAAAAAAGGATCTTCTAAGTGACTGTGTCCTAATTAGCATTTGTTTATCCTTATGTTACAGTCCTAAATATTAAGTATTATTCTTCTCAGTAACCATATGTATTTTTAGATGAAAACTACTGAAATAAAGAGAAAAATTTGATTTAAAAAGTGAAAAATTTTGAGACAAACTAACATTGATGTAAAAAATTATATATTTGCTATGTAAAGACAAAATATTTTGCAGACATGGGAGAGCAATTGAGAGCACAATGAAAAATCAGTGGCAGTAAAAGTAATAAAATACCTTAAATTAAAAATATTTCTATTTACTAAAAGTTGCAAGCATATATATGAAATATAGAAATAAATGCAGCAATAGCCTGTACAGTCTAGAATGTTTCAGAAAATCAAGGTGTTTTATTTTGTGGCCTTCATGTATAACACAGAAACACAATATCTTTCTTTCAAAGGCAGTTTCTGAACTTGGGCTATCAAATTTTGAAACTTTTTTTTGTTATCCACAAACTTCTATTACATATTGATGTGCACCATTACTTATGAACAGTGACATGGGACAGGATATATGTTAATCATTCTCTATGTAGGTATTAGTGGTAGACATGGCAGTGTTAGGTTTATTGTTGGTCTTAACCTCAAGGATCTTTTTCAACTTAAATGATTCTATAAATATGATATGTTTATCATGGTAAGTTTTATCATAAAATATTAAACTAAGTTTACTCTCTGGAAATTCCACCACAAACATTGTCCTGAAATATGAACTGAGTCCTTTCAGGACCCTGTATTCTATGCAATTGCTCTTGGTACTGCTTCTGTTTTCCTTCACCACAGAAACATATTGTGAGTAGACTGAGTAGCTTGTTTTATCTCACAGTATTTTGTTTCATATGTCCCATGCCCAGTGTTTTCATTACCCATTTAAAAAGTTCTTATGCTTGCCAAAATTCTCAGCACATCTCTGGTATGGCAAAACTCTTCTACCCATCTGCTGTTTGCAGATCTTATAATTGCCCCTTAAGCCTAAAGACCAGATAGAGTCAGTATGCAATCAGATTTGATGCTTAAGATTGTCTGTCATTAATGTAAAGAATGCCAATATTAAAGACACAACAAACATGAAGGGGAAATTGTACTTATCTACACTTATGATTCAGGAAGATAAGACATGAGATGAAAAGAAATGCAAATGTTTCCATCCAAAGAAAATTAATTGCAGATCAAGACAGAAAAATATCTGACTTTTACCAAAGGGAGAAATCTTAGGTGAAAATGTCAAGAACAGAGAATAAGATCTCAAAGTATTATTGCTTTTCAGACATTATTTCAATTTTCAAAAATTTCTTCAAATCGTACTTCTATAGGTTTTAAAGGCTTCTGAAGGATGGATCCCACCACACTCTTCTATTTTGAAAAGATGTCATTAAGGGTGTTTGATGCCAAACAAAAAGGTATTTTACTTTTTATACTTCTTCCACTAAATATCCATTGAAGTCTTTTTCTCACAGTCTTTCACAGTCACTAAAATGGCTAGTTTGGTAATGGTGTTGAAATTTAATAAATAGGTTAATATATAAAGTCATGCCAAATTATTTTTAATTTTGGAAGGAAAAAAATTAAACTAAGTTTCAGTGATCACTGATTATAATTCAGCATCCAAATGATAATAATACATACTTTCTTGTCCAATCAGATTTTATAAATGGTTCAAGATTTATCCATAGTATTTCAAATCTACCACCTATCAGAATTAATCAAAGATCACGTCTTGCAATTTTCCTGGTGTCATGAACAACTAGCCATTAACATCTAATGTTTTTCTTCTCCTTAAGAAATGTGAAGAATTCCAAACAAAATTTTACAATTTAATGGCTTACTGCCGAAAAAAAAAAGCAAACAGCAGTCGAGATGTTGTCTAATCATTTCAAATGTGTAAGCACTTCTTTATTCCAGAATATCTGTTATTGAAAATATGGTCCAGACCAAAACATCAATTGTATTTTTGATTTTTCTAGAATATTTGACATGCCTTTGGATGTTTATGCTTTTAAATATAGTCTTGTTACAAAGCAACACCTCTTACTTCTTTAGAGGCAGATCTGTTTTGATAAAATTTGTCAGAGAATGACTTGGCTAGAAGGAGAAGAAACAGCAACTTGTCAGTGTTGCATTGAAAAACTTAGGAGAAAGGGAAAAGTCAGATTTCAAAAAGGACCTTTTAGTTATTTGTTTTACAGACACAAAGAAGCACTTTGTAATCCAAAACCACTTTGTAGAAATAGGGAAGGCAGTTGATTATTTTGTCATTCAGTAATGTCATGGTATAATTTTATTTTTCATTATTACAACAGAAAGTCATGTTTTTGGAGTTCATTAATGAATCTAGCTTTCATTTGGCAGAAAGAAAGAAAAAAAATCATGTACATAACAATAGAAATGAGAAGAACCCAGCAGTTTCGTTAAACCAAGAATACCTTTAAATAACTTATTGAAAATTTTATTAAGAAATACATACTTGCAATTTGTCACAGAAATGTTACCTACAATGACAAGACATGCCCCTCTCCACAGCAAGCTTCATTTCACTATCAAAGAATAACAATGCCTGCAAGGTATGAACAGAACATTCCTTCCATTTTTCAGCTCTGTCACACTCTTTTATGTTTTGTTCATAATGGCAACTCTCTTGCTTGATGTATCATATAGATGTTCTCACCTGCTTGTTGTCATTCAGCTGCTAAATGAGAAGAATGAATATGTATAATTCTTCCAAAATTGCATTATAATGACACAATCTGGCATATTTTATTACACATTCCACTAGACCGTGATTGTTTTGTGCAGTTGGCTTTCAAGTTACACTACTTGGGTTTTGATAGCTCTTGCCAACTTCCTCAATGCAAATGTTAAAAAGTGAAAGCAATGGGAAAAGTTTTTAAGTATAGACTTGATAGAGGGGTAAAGGAATGGTAACATTTCATTCTTTATCACTCATTCAAACACAATATAAGCTTGCTTTAACATATGAGGATTTTTATAAATAGATATTTTTGGTGCCTGAGTAAATGACAGGAATAGTCTGCTTTACATGTGTGGGAAAACAAATATTTCAGGCTTTATTTCCTCATAGGGATTTCTTCTGCTTTCCAGTAATTAATTGTCTACTTTGGTGCCATGAAAATATGTTGCGTTAGTAACTCTGGTTTTGGATGCGGTTTAACTCCAGCCAGCAACCAAGCACTGTGCAGCTGTTCCCTCACTCCCCCACCAGTGGGATTAGAGAGAAAGGAAATGTGAAACCTAGAAAATGTATGGGTTGAGATAAAGACAGTTTAATAGATAAACAAAGACCTGCCCATGTAAGCAAAGTAAAACAAGGAATGAATTCAGTGCTTCCTATGGGCAGGCAGGTGTTCAGCTACCTTCAGGAGAGCAGAACCCTATTATACATAATGGTAACTTGGGAAGACAGATGTTATCACTCCAACCTTCCACCTTCTTGTTCCCCCCACTTTATATCCTGAGCATGATGTCATAAGGTCTGGAATATCCCTTTGGTCAGTTGGGATCATCTGTCCTGGCTGTGTATCCTTCCAATCTGACATGTATCCCCAACTTCCACGCCAGCATGGCAGTATGAAAAACAGACAAAACCTTGGTTCCGTGTAAGTCCTGCCCAGCAATAATTAAAACATCTTTATCTTATTATCACTGTGTTCAGCACAAATTCAAAACATGGACCTCACTGATCACTGTGAAGGAAATTAACTCTACCCCAGACAAGACCAGTACACTTTTAAATGATTCTGCTGAAGCCATTTTCTCTTTTACTCACTTGTTTTTTTAACTCCACTTCTAGTTATTGTAAGAGGAAGCTGAATTACTTCATGAGACATGTACAGCACCCCTTTAAAAATAGTCTTTATGAAAACCAATCACTAAGGGTTTTTAATTATTTTTTTTAATAATAGTAGCTAGTTTGTTTGTTTGCTTGTTTGTTTTATTTCTTTTTTTTTTAATCCTAGACAGTTTCTCAAAATGCTAGCTTGATATACTGTTTTGGGCTGGCATAGAGATAAATTTCTTCACGGTTGTTGCTAGGATGCTGTGGTTTGGATTTCTGATGAGAAGGGTGTTGACAAGACAGTGGTGTGTTATTGGTTGCTGAACACTACTTGCACAAGGTCAGGGCTTGTCTGCTCCTCATATGGTCCCACCAGTGAGTAGGCTGGGAGTGCAGAAGGAGATGAAAGTGGACACAGACAGGAAAGCAGACCCCAACTGTCTAGAGGGACTCCCAGACCATATGAGACTCTTCTCAGCAATAACAGCTGCAGGAAAAAATAAGAAAGGGGGCATGCTCAGAGTTGTGGTGTTTATATTCCTAAGTAATCATGACACATGATGGAGCCTGAATTAGTTAATTAATTGCTTGGGGGTTTCTTTGCTTGTACACATAGCTTTTTCTTCACGTTTTAGACTGTCTCTGACTCCCATTTTGCTATCTTTCTCTCTTCTCAATTTATCATCAAGTTATGAAATAATTAATTCATGTATTTTCTCTTCCACAACCTTAGTCCGCTAAAGAATGTCCTAATTTAACTATCTTCTGTGTCCCACTAAATACGTCCTTGAAATTTAGTACTGGGGTTTCTTTGGCTTTTTAGCCCTTATAGTATTCTCTGTAATATTTTCACATTAAAAAGTCAGAGAAAATTGGCATCTGAAATCCAGTTGTATGTCTAGATCTTCACTTATCTGAAACTGTTTTCTGTCATATAATAGTTCTTTTATTTAATTTAAAATGCCGGGAGATTGACAAGGTCTTTTCATGCTTTACTTCTTTTTTTGGATTCTCCTTGCCAGTACTAGTAGTACTATTGACAGGATACCTGTAAGCTCAACAAATATCTGGAGAAAAAATTCCAGATTTTTTATTAGCTTTTCATGGTTTAATATTTTTCTATTATTTCAGCAGTAAAAGATAGCTTTACTAAAAAGACAATCATGCAATACTTCTTGTGAAAAGAGTTGATCACTTGCTTCCCCTGGCCCTTTAATACCTTCTTAATTATTCTGAAGTCTTCAGGACTAAGTATCATTTATATAGTTCAGCAAATTTATTACCTGATACTTGTAATTCTTTGAAACATGTCATGTTGAATGGCTGCTGTCATGTGTAAAGAGAAATTTTCCAATGGAAATTCTGCTAGTTAAGAAAACATTGCATAAAAGGTCTTAGATTTAAATCCAGAGAAGTATTTTAGGCAAAGCTGAAATAGCATGAAATACAGATTCTGGAAGCTGTTAATCTTGAGTGGAAAATGAAAATGAAAAAGGGGTGTTTAAGCTTAAATTTGAAATACTAATGTGCTTAACATATAGAAATCTTAAATTATGCCATTAGGTGATATTATTCAGTGATAAAAGTGTGATAAAGGGGATAAACCACTTTTTTATAAATTACTATTTTACAAAGGGTGAAAAATATAACCCCCTTGCAAAAAAAAAAAAAAAAAAACACCCCTAAAAAAAAAAAAAAAAAAAAAAAAAACACAAAAAAAAAAAATCCACAAAAAACCAAAAAACAAAAAAACCCAACCCAAGTAAACCTGTTTCATTGGTACTTCATTGAAAATTGAGATTAATGGAAATATAAATTACTTTTTCTGTTTATCCAGAGCATACATATCAACAACCAATTTCATTTCATCCCCCAACATTCTTCTGAACCTTGTTGACATAATCACCTGCAAATGGAAACAGAGCTGCACCTTTTCATCTTATTGTCAAATCAGCATCGTTCTGAAATGCCACAGGTATGCTCATATTCAGTCTTTAACTCTCTAGGTTACTCCCCTCCTTTCTTCTGAGGTAAGCTTCAATTTCATCACATCTTCAGCTTCATCACATCACCACCCTGTGTCATCCATTTCTTGGCAAGAAGGTTACCTATTAGCTGACTTCTATCTGAAACAAATTCATGTTTAAAATATTAGACAAGAATGGAGCAATGCAGCAGTTACTTCTGTCAGTTGAAGCCAGGTAGTTACTATCATAATAATGTAAGTCTATCATATCAAATAATGTAAGCCTATCATATCAAATAATGTTTTTTCTGTAACCTTTTGTTAGCATTTTTCCCCCACAGGCATGAACCCTAAGTAAGATGTGTAGATCAAGCAAGGAGTTTGCTGGCTTACTTTTGTTTACCTCTACTGTCAGGGTAGCAGATTCATTCTGGAAAAGTCAGGTTCAAACCACATCCTTGCCTGAAATTTAATTGCACAAAATTTGCCACAAAAATGTGTCTCTTCAAAATGCCCATCATAAATGTACACATCTTTCCTCTCTAAAAGTACACATTGTTTCTAACAAGCAGAAAATTGTTCTGTGGTTGAAATAGCATCACTTTTTCCAGCCTTGTGACTACCTGACAGATTATAGTAACATAATCATAGTATGCTGATATTTTCTGAACTCCATTTCCATCAGAAATCCTGTCATACAAGGAGTAATTGAGAGCAAATGTTACGCTACCATTGAGGTTTTCCAGGGCTGAACTTATTTCAGTTTCTTTTGTACCCAGAAGAGGCCATTGGCTCACCAATAATTGAAATACCAGTGATCCTCATCTGTTTGCCAATCTGCGAACTAAATAGAAGCTTAACCTACTTCTGTTATGCCAGTCTGCTGATGTTTTTCCAGCAATGCAAACCATGATATGAACTGGCTGTGATTCCCTCATTGGAAAGATGTTGAGCCAAACGTCACTTTCTGCTTCTGGCAGCAAAGAAGGGTTTCAATACACTTAGCTTCAGAAGAGGCTAGAAAAAAATGAACAAAAAAAATTCTCAGGTTACAGCAGCATGTTACCAAAATAAAGCGTACCTTTAATAAAAATGAAAATGTGTTTGTCCATCAAGGCACATGATTCAACACATCCCTCTCCTGGGTGCAGGTGGAACCAATATCCTAAAAGTTTGGGATGAATATATGCTTTCTGTTATCCCTCCACGATGTGTTATTACCCTTTAAAGGACACAGTTTTCTCTCCTAATGGTGCCAAACCATTATCATTATCAGAAAACTGAACAACAGAATTCCTCTAGGCTATGATTCTGTAGATAGCTTTTCAGAGCTGAAGGAAAATGCATTTGTTTTGAAAACTGATGGCAAGCCAATGTTGCATATTCTTACTCCTGAATAACCACAGTTTCTGAATGCAGCAATTGATTCAAGCAAGTTCAAATACTTCACACAGATGAAAATATTGTTTTGCCATCCCTGTGGCCATGTTATCACTATGTATACTGCACATTATGTGAACATTACAACATATATGTTCACTTTCTTTTATCATTTATGATCAGTCTGTTTATCTTCTTAGGCTGTAAAGAATAAATCTTCAGAGATTGTTTACTCTCCTTATGTGTTATGTATTTTAAAAAAATGGAAGAAAAGGAAAGGAGGAAGTCCAATTTCAAGTGTGCTCCCTAGTGTCACACTGAGTAACATTTGTGTTTGATTTTAGGCAAAGCAACATTTACTTCTGTGCTTCAGATGTCTATCTGTAAACTGGTAATTGCATCACAATTCAGCTGTGGGATAGGAGCTGCAGTACACAATTTAGGGATTAGTCCCTATAGAAAAAATACAGTATAAAGTCATTAATCCTAAAGGCTGGGCCAAAATACATCTGAATCAAGCCCTTACATTTACCTTAAAACAATTGTCTGCATGTCAACAAACTATGCTAAGACAGAAAAGCAAGCTTATCCACTCACAGACATCATTCCATGATCCTTTTGAGTATCATCTCTCCACTACTCAAGTCTTGCTAAATTAGTCCTGCAACAACAGTTTTCATTTCAATTAGATAATTAGATCTTATTTATTATAGCATTATTAATTATAATTTAAGCTGTAGTGTAGACATCTCCCTAGTTCCACTAGCTGATTGTGCTGATCGGGTATTGACTGAAACAGCTCAGAGCAGATTGGCTCACAACAGGGTTGAAGAATAATATTATGGAAGTTTGACATGGGTCTATATACACCTGTGATAAAATATGTGGTTAACCTGGCCATAATGGAGAAGGAATATTAGCTTGCAGAACCATTCCCTAACAAGGGATTTTTCCAAACCTATTTAGTCACTACCCTTTCAAAACATTTTCTCAATGGATATATGTATTGAGTTAGTCTTTCTTGAGTGTAGGTATCGTATTAACATAGAAGTTAGGGTTAGGGTTAGGGTTAGGGGCTGTGATATATATACAGCGACAGAAAGACATGTTGCTCTTGAAGTGGGTTATAAAGAAATTTTAAGAATTTGGTACTTAGATCAAATATACCATTTTTATATTTGTATGTTATGTGATTACACGTACCACAGCAGATAAACCCCTTTCTTTGAAAAACAGGGACAAATAGAAATATTTTGCAGACTGCCAGTTAGCCAACTCCTCCAACACACTCTGAAACATAACCACTGTACATTTTGAATTAATATTAGATATATCCAAATATCTGCTGTATCCAAATATTCAATTCTTTCATAAAGCAGGTGGTGTTTTTATTAGCATTTATTTTCATAATTATAATCATATATACTGTAGAATTTTCTAATTAATAAACATTTAGTATATATTTATATTTTCTTGTAACCTTACCCAAAGTCAAATTAATATATACAGAGAATATATATTGAAAATCTTCTAAGATATTTCATGGGTTTGAATTTACTAGTTATCTGGGTTTGGTAGTTAATTTTTTCCAAAATAGCTTATGTTTTCTAGGAGCTCAATTTATTCCTGAAATATCTTAAGTCCCACTATTTATTCACTAGTGGAGAAGTGAATGAAAATTCATTAAAAATTGTTACTTATCTTAAAAAATACAATCCTTTCAGCAAAATTTGGCATTTATATTATCCTAAACAGAAAGAAATTAATTTTTACTTACTGTCTACAAACATTATGTTAACTGAAATTAAACTTTCTGAGCCATGCTTGTACTAGGTTAAACTACATTTTCAAATAGATCCAGTCAAAATTTCTTTTATAGAGAAGGAAATTAGACAGGTAAGGAACAACAAATGAGCTGAACTTTGTCCTCAAAGAAAATTGGTTTTTCCTTTTCAATTTCATTTCAAAGAGATCTGACAACTGTCGCTTTGAACAAACTTTAAGAGCACAATATCCTTTGTGCAAGTTTCCCCCTGTCAGCTTTTCCATTCCAGCAGGAACTTAGAACAAAGTGTACACTGCCCTTTGAGTTGAGAACTTCATCAGTTGAATGAACACTGGTATAGTGCAGTGAAATTGAGGGCATACTCTCTCTGTGAATCTGAACAGTGTAGTCTCTCAATAAATATAACTTCTCTATCTTTTACAAGAATAAACTAACCATCCATCTCTTCTCATATTTTCTCTATTCTCCTGTGTTTACTGAAAATGAAAAGCTATTTGAAAATCTGCTTGTTTAAACCTAGGTGGTGTAGCAAACAGTCCTGATTGCAACACGTCTCTTTCAGAATAAATCTGAACTTACTCATTGTCAATGCTTCTGAAGTCTATTTGTGGCCCAAAAATCTGAACTTACTCATTGTCAATGCTTCTGAAATCTATTTATGGCCCATTTTCTTAAGAAAATGCCTAAGACAACGAAAAATAAAATTTAACCAATTTAATAAAAGAAAAAATTGTAGAAAATTCAAAATTCTCTTAGAAGTCATTAAAAATAACCAATTCAAGAGGTGAATCATATTCATGTCACAAAATTGTGTCATCCATACCTGACTAAGAGTGCTGCTGCATGTTGTAAGAAGCAGCCCTCCTTCTCAGGAGTACTTATGAACTACCACATTTGAGAATAACGTGTTTAACATTCATGTGCAGCCTACACACTGTGACATATTTCAGTGAGACATGGGAAGCAATTCTCCAATATGTCTTCCAGCTTTCCTTCTATACACTAATCTCATATATTAGAAGCAGGATGTTGCTTTAAAAACTTAATTAGTAAAACAGAACCACAAAAAGAAACATTGTTTAAGTGATCAGACCATGAGTGGATCTGAATTCATGAGAGCTCTCCAAACAAGTAAAATACAATAGAACATTACATTAAAATAAGTATAGGAGAGATTTTTTCATAAATACTTCGATGTTTGGGTGCATTCAGCTCTTTCATACACAGTTTACTAAGCTCATCAGCTCACAAATTTCAATCACTGAAACAGGTTGCCGAGAGTTGCTGTGGAATCTTCATCCTTGGATCTATTTTAGAAGCAGTTTTTTGTAACTTAGAACTTATGATTCTGTAAATTTTGTCATAAGTATCAGTACCTGAAACACTGGCCTGTAAAACAGTAGAATATGTGTCTGAGAAAATGTCATAGTATTACAGAGAAGGTGCAGCATCCAGGAGCATTGTCAAATCATCTCCTGGGCTGCATCCAAGGCAGCAGAGCCAGGGAGGGGATTCTGCCTCTCTGCTCTGCTCTGCTGAGACCCCACCTTCAGTGCTGCATCAACTCTGGGGTGCCAGCATAGGAAGGACATGGAGCTGCTGGAGCGACTCCAGAAGAGGGATTTGAGGATGATCAGAGGGACGGAGAACCTCTTCTGTGAGAAAAGGCCGAGAGAAATTTTGTTGTTCAGCCTTGAAGAGAGGAGGTTTCAGGGTGAGCTAATTGTGGCCATCCAGAACCTAAATGAAACTTGCAGGAAGGACAGAGAGAGCCTGTTTGCATGAGCATGTAGTGAGAGGGAAGGGAGAATAGGCTCAAAGTGAAAGAATGTGGTTTTAGATTGCATATTAGGAGAAAATTCTCTCCTATGAGGGTGGCAAAGCAGTCACACAGGTTGCCCAGTAAGGCTATGGATGACCCATCCATCCATGGAGGTGTTCAAGACCAGGTTGGATGGGAATTTGAGCCACCTGCTCCCTGCACACAGCAGGGGAATTGGAAGTAGGTGATTTTCAAGACCCCTTTGAACCCAAACCATTTTATGGTTCTATGACTCAAATAACAGTTTTATTTTTCAACTATATAGTAAATATGGATTTTTCAGGGTCTATTTCTGTGTGGATAACATTAAAAAAGTTTAGAAAGCTGACAAAATATTCAATTTTTGCTGCAAAGTAACTTTTAATGATATATTAACCAGTTTAGCTGGGTTTTTTTTCCAAAATTTTCATCTAGTGCATGAAATTCTCATTTTTCTTCTTATCAAATCTGGCAGTTTTTGATTGATTGCCATTCCTTTCTCAGCTGCAAGTGTAGAGAAGCTAAAAATAAGACAATAGAAGTAGTTGCAGCTTTCACATTGATCTAAACCAAAGCCAAGGTTTACTGATCATAACACTAGAATAAATAGGATAGAAGGCTGAAATTTATCATAAAGGCATATCTACAAACAGCTGTTATGTACATAAAAAGCATGAGTGCTCCATTCAAACCAGAGCAGTGAGTACTTCAGAAGGCTTACTCTCCTTTAAGGGCACATATTATGTATGCCATAAGATATCTTCAGGGTCTGCTGAAGCAGTATGTATTTCAGCTATTAAAAGGAATATTTTACATATCTATTTGATAAAGCAAAACAGACATCAGGAAGTCATTCCAGACTGTATTCATTCATATGCCATTTTATATGGCCTTTAACCATTAGACTGGAATGGCTTTTTAGGAGCTGTTTTGGTTTATCAGGACATTAGGCATTAGGGATAATGCCTCCTTGATAAAACTCTGTGTTAATATTCTAAAGGCAATGCACTGCCACTGTAGCCTATTTTAAATTGGCTTTTTATATACTATACACAGTGTTGTATGCAGCTAGTTCAAGTTTAATTCTAGTTCTAGAGGCTATGTTTTTGACAAGTGCAATTTTTGGAATTTAAAATCGCATGTTATACATATCTTTATTGTCTTCAATTTACCTAATATAACTCAAAACCAGTTCAGTTTGAAATCAGTATGAAGTCTTTTGACAATAGATCTATTGCAGTTGCACCTTTTGTCACAGAAGGAAGGATTATTACATGCAAGTTAATTTTATAAGAGAAATGGTACAGAATAGTGTGATCAAACAAATTTCACTGCACTTAAAATGTTTGTATATTTTCTGTAGCAGTAATACCTTCTCTCATGAATATTATACGTACTTGACAAATTAGCAAGTAAGACTAAGGTGAAATCTGCATATTTGTATAGATGGAAAACATTGAATCCATTCCCACGAATGCCTGAAAGCAATCAAGTTTTCTCATTTGTTCTTGCTGGGGATGAATAGTCCACGGACATCTCTTATCTTTACTTTTTTTTCAGGAAATAAACAGCAAAATTCAATATGCTAGGAAACCCTTTAAACTGTATCTTCCTAGTCATATATTATCTACATACTATAACATCCATTACATCGTTTCTCTTTCAATTCTTTTCCCAAAATAAATATACTTTTACATATGCATAAATATCCTTTTCCATTTGGAAAATAGCCTCCCTCATGTGGCAAATCTTAGTAAAATATTTTGACACAAACAGTGTTCCTCCTTAATCAGGTTTTAAGCAAAACAAGTCAAAACTAGAAACAGTGACAGAGTCTCAATGACACATTTCTGAATAGCACTATTCTTTATGGAAGGAGATATAGAGTATTTATTAAGCTCATGTTTATGATGAAATTTCATTTCAAGGTGGACAAAGTGATCATCTAAATAAATGTCACCATGAACATTTTACTCTCCTGAAGCACTGCACAGTGAAATGGGCCAGCCTTTGATTACATAAATGTCCAAGGCAAAGCACCCATCAACTAAAAAAAAATCCATAACATCAAACTGAAGGAAAAATGCTTTGTGCTAGGCTTGTTTGGGATTGGTTGGTTTTTGGGTTATTTTGAGGGAGAGGGTGGTGATGTCAGTGTAGTTGCTTAATTTTCTATTTCACCCATTCTTTTGTTCCAGACTATTCCAGATCCTACTCTGAGAGGGTGTTTTTTTCTTCCACAAGTGCAAAACTAAAGCTTTGAGCACTCAGTTGCTATGGAAACAAAAAGACAGAAATAGTTTATGTATTTCAAAAGCTGTCAGCCTATATGCTGTGGATTTTGATAACTAAACCTAAACATGAACCATCTTTTCTAAAAACCATTGTCATATTTATTATCATGCATGACTTTTGCTAGGGAAAATAAGGCACCATTTTGTTTAGCTTTTTGCCCATCAGTTAACATTTGGGATTTCAAAATTAATTTTTGTTTGTAATCAGTATTTAGAAAACAAGAATGGAAACAAACACAGTGAGCTGGCAAACATTGCGGATTTCTCCATGGTTAAAATACAGCAAATTGCAGCACAGCAATTCAAGGAAAGATGCATTGAGAAAGACATAATATTTAAAATTATATGATCAGCTTCCTTAAGAAAATTTAAGAAGGATGAAGATATATTGTCTTTTCTGAAAGATGTAGCAGCAAAATAATTTCTATGTGTCTTTCTAAGCCTCAGAGTTACTTCTGCACAAAAACTGGCTGTTTTCTGAACTGAAAAATCCTTCTCTGGGTATTCAGTTTTACCAGACACTAAAAGTGTCCATTCTATTGCTGTTCTTCAGGAAATTCTGATATTCCCAAAACGAAGGTTTCCATAACAGTCTTTTTATCAGAATACAATGATCCAGTTAAAGGAATCAAGACCATTACACGATACCAGCTTCTCAATGGTGCAGCGTGATGAAGGCCTGAAAGCAGTACAAAATTCGTTTTCCCAGAACATACCACAGATAGAGTCAGTTTGGAAAATAGCTAAAAAAATATCACTCATGAAGCATTTTCTTTTTTTCTAGGAGGAGAGAAGAACAAAATTACATTAGATTTTTTTAGATTTGGTGCTTTTGCACACAACTTTTTCTTTTATATCTACAGTTTCTGAGACGACAAAAACCCCTGTGATTCTAAACATAATGATAGAAAGTATTTAATAGTGATAGTTGCTCTTCAAAATCAAATATTCTGGACTCACTGCTGGCATGTTCCCTTTCATTGCATCAAAAGTACAATAAAATTGGTGTTTCACAATACAAGCAGGGATGTCAGGACTGTTTACAAAACAATTTCATTCACTTTGCCATTTAGAAGGAAAACTGAGACATTGAGATAATTAAAAAGAACAATTTTTAATTTTCCTAGGAATGAGATATCTAAATATTTATTTATGTAACTAATTTAAGTATGTTTAGTCCTGAAAACTCATTCGGAAACTAAAAATATTCCTCCTGAGCCATAGACCATTTTAGTTTATGTTAATTATATATTAATTTAATAGCAGTAATGCAAAAAGGGAGATTTCTGCAATGTTCTAAGGAATTTAAGTAGTCTAAACCATGTAGACATCATTTACAGGCTAATAATTTTTAAAGGCAATTTATTTTGAGGTATGTAAGGGCACAAATTTCATAGAAAACTCAGTGTAAAACGTCTTGTTTATGAAAGTGTTAGAACACCAACCTGGCAATCTGATTTATTATAATAAGCATCATAGGGGTTGCTATATCTTTTTTCAAATGGTATTAGGGCATGATATAGAAATTTTCTGATTGAGAAAAAATTATTGAAACACCATCACACACTAGTTCACTGGGTTCCCTTGCAATTAATCAATCATGCCATCAGTCAGGGCTGAAGCCTTGGTTGCACTGGAGTAGATTAGATAAATCAAATTTTATCACCTTAGATGAGACCAGAACTGTACCCACAAGCTCAGCCATTTGCTCTGTCACATGATCTTAGGGAAATTAAAATTGCTGTCCATTAAATAATAACTTCAGTCCCCCACCTCTTTGCCCAGAATCAAAGGGACATTTTCAAGGCCACATTGTTAATAATTTTTTGATTACTGGGCATTTTATACGTAATCACAAGTAGAGATTATGAAGAACTAGGAGGCTCTAAAAGGAAACTGGCTTGTTCACATGCAGTAAATTCTCCATGTTTCAGCAGGAACAAGAAGAAAAAAAAAAAAAAAAAGAAAAGAAAATTCAAGAAATGGTTCTTAGATGCTGGGCTCCCAACTAAAATTAAGGAAAAAAATCTTCAGAACATACCCATATTCAGGTTTAAAAGGTACACAAGATGCACAGAAAGGGAAAAACAATCTATTTATAGAGATTCATTGCTCCTTCACCAACACTGAAAAGATCTGTGAGAAAAAAAGCATCCAGAAGACAATAAGGGGTGAGGCAGATGAGTTCTTATAAGGACTGATAGAGCTAATAGCTAGATTAATTTAGCAAAACCAAGTGAACAAAGAACTAGAAAGTGAGCTGTCTTTCAAAATCAGATTTATCAGAAAGAATATCCTTATCATTCTATTCCAGTCCTACCAATAATCATGAGGGAGTGAAAACAAAAACTAATCAGGGCACTGTGGTGTGTTATTCACAAGCTCATAACTGGCAGTAAAATTGAAAGGTCTCTGTCTGCTGTGGTGAATAATTTCTACACTGAGGCCCAGAACAGAAACATCTCATCATTTGTAACATCTGCCTCAAAAAAATCCTGAGCCAAAATAAGCTAGTTAGAAAGGTACATCTCCTCCTTTTACTCCAAGAAATTTGGCTTTAAAGAGCCTGCAGGGATTCTATATTTTGTGAAATTTTTCTAAAACAGATAAAATGTGTGAACTAGAACATAAAATGAAATTTGTGCATCTGTTCTAATTCTAGAAAAATGTAATCTTCATATATTATAGCATGTAACATACATGCATGCATACATACGTACATGTACATATACATATAGAGGTACTAACTGGAAGTTAGGCCTTTCATTTTATAGAAGCTGATTATTTTTATTAAACACTAGAAATATAATGTAGAAACTTATAATATTAAAAAAAACCCCACAAGTGATACTCCAAATATAATGAAAAAGGCTCAAGTAGGCTTGGAATTTGAATTATCAGATATGTAGCAGGAGCTCCTTCATCACCTCTCAGATAAAGATTATGCTGTTTATGCAAAACTAACCAGCAATATGTAATTATATAGCTGTAAAATTTTTTTAAAAGTTATGATATCCATAATAGTACGAGGCAGTTGGACCAGCCTGCAAGGCGAAGTCATTCTACAAATCTTTCCTCTTATTCTGCTACAAATGTAGAAATGGCTCAAGCACATTACTAACACCTACAGATGGCACTGATAATGTCGATGGTGTTTAGGTTGCAATCTGGAGAGACAAATCACCTGGCTTGACTTTTGTGGAGGTGCGTCACAAACTGTTTACAGGACTGATGAACTGCTTCTGCAGCACCAGGTGCTGCTTGGTGCCTGCACGGACACCCGATAAGAACTGTGAGAAATCACTCTCAGAGACATGACACTGTGATGACACGCTTGGTCTGAAACACCTCTACCTCTTCTTTCATCTTAAGTAGTGTTAGCCACTAAACTATCTCAATTCTAAGTAAAGCAATAAACAAACTTCCTCAGAGGCTAGGCTTCTACTGTGATTGCTAAAACTCAGCACCACCACCTGCTGTCTTGTACAGCAGCTGAACACTCTTCTGCAGGCAAGCAAATCTTTACCTTGTTACAGGCCAGGAGATCCAGCTGATGGAAGAGCAGTAAGCTAAATGGCTGATGACCTGAGACCTATGAGATATCAAAATATACAAATATTAATACACAAGCCTTTATCTCGTTGTGCAGGACAATTTAGAGTCTTTATGTAATAGGGAGTAATATCATAGAATAACAGAATCACTTAGGTTGAAAAGACCTCTTAGATGAATGAGTCCAACCTTTGACCAATTACCACCGTGGCACTGAGCGCCATGTCCAGTTGTTTGCTGAACACCTCCAGGGATGGTGGCACCACCACCTCCACAGAATGACAGCATAATTTAGGATTTAGAGCCCTTCTGTTATCAACACACAAGCCACTTGCTATTTTAGGTATTCTGTTCTGGCACAACAATGTAATTTTTCATTTTGGGAATTATATTGGTAGCAAAGAATAATATGGGAAAATATAAAGGAATTTGCTGATGTTAGTAACAGTTCTGAGTTTCCACTGTCTGTAATATGACTGTAGGATCAGTGCTGTCTTACACTGAATTGGTGCATAGGGGAATAACTTTGTATTTCTGGAAAAAAATACACTGATGTTTTACTCTTTGACAGCAGTACATTAAGTACCTTCCTTGTAAGATAGTCCTTGTGCATCTTCCTCTGGAGATATAAATGTTGTCATTCCTGGGATCATATCTTCCATAATATCATTTATTTACAGAAGTAGTGACTCTCATAAGCTCCAGAGAAAACTCAGATGAGACCTCAGTCATGTATCTACGTCCTCTGAAATGGGATTTATGAAAACTAAGCATAGGGAGAGTTTAGTTTAGCACAAGGGGTCATGAGCTTCCTACTCTGTCAAACCAATGACATAGAGGGGAAATACATGAAAGTGAATGGAATCAGTGAACTTAAATCCCGCTTTACAGGAAACATAAGACATCTTGCACAAGAATAGTTCATCACAATGAATTTTCTTCTTTATATATCATCTATATGCTTTTAGCTTTCCCTGATTTTTTCTTTTGCTTAAGCATTTCTTCTCCCTCCATGGTGATTGCACAATTGGTATATTTTTTTATAAAAGCAGCCATAACTACTATGGGGCAAACAGACAAAATTATTTTAGTCTCCTTTGGTTTAAAACAGCTCTGAGACTTTCCTTGATCATTCAATTTTTATTGTATACTAATTCCTTTCTTAAATGTGAGGAATCATGTTTCTACAGGACGTTCAGGATGATGCTTCACTACAGTGAATATTATCTTGAACACCTCTCTGGAAAGCTAGTAGCCAATAAATAAGCAACACATTATTCAAATTTCACTTTCTTTTTATTCAAAATATATCCATTTGAATTTGACCTACAGCCTCAAGGTTATGATTTTCTAATATTCTTCAAATAAGTATTTTTAGAGACAAAATTATTATAGATTTTTGGTTGCCTGAAGTTCATTCATTTCAATAATAAGTACAATTACTTTTACTTATTAATTTCTGAATTTCAACTTATTTGTCCTGAATATATTCTTTCCTTGAATGGGTAACTACACTAGCACTTTAATAAATGCAAATGAACTGTGAACAAATATTTTCCTTTTAATCATCTAGTTGAATGAAAGAATATGCATATACTGTGACAGTATTGTAAGTGTTTGGCAAAGTTACTGTTTCACAAATCTGTAATATGGTTTGGCTGACTTGATTTCAGCTGTTAATTCAAGGCAGTAGGTTCTTGGCTAGGGCCAGCATCTTACCAGGGTGATGATGTAAGCTTAACTCAAGGATTCTGTACTGATTCCGTCTGCTAGGCTGAAAAGACTTCTCAAATAATCCCAAAGGGAGTTCTCAGTAAAAGGAAAACAAATTTTGCATTCTGCCTCTTCTTTTATTTACCTGCTACTTATATTTTAAATGTAACCCAGTTTGTTTGGGTTTTTTTTTCTGTGTAGTCTATATTACAAAATCAAATACTAAAGAAGTATTTCTCAGATGGCTGTATGAAAACTTGAATAATCATGTAGTGCTAATGTCTTTACACAAGTGCAATCATCAGTCCTAACTGTAGTGCCTCCAGGTATAATTTCTGGTTTACTGGCACACAGTGCAAGACATTTGATAAAATCAGGCTTTTAGGTGCATGTAATTGTTTGAGTTACTCAGAGGCAAGAAAAGGCAAACTTGCCTAAACTCAAGCTTCAGGCACATGTGCCTATAATATTGTGAAAAATAACCTTGTTTAGAATCTCCTGCACTCCCAAGTAGCAGTAAACACTTCCTTTTTAATCTGGAAAATTTATCCATAAACCCAAAATTATCCCAGTGTGAGCAATACTTCATCATCAGCTAGAATCAGAAAAGCTGGTGCAGACTATGTGAAAGGACATCCAGCTATTAGGAGTTTTTACCCACTTAGGGGAAGGCGTAGTTTTGTACCTTTTGAGCAGAAAATGATTTTAGACAGTTTTAATACAATTAACTAGATATATCAAAAAATCTTTCAACTGAACTCTTGACGATCTTTCATATCTAAATACGTTTGAACTTCACAAATGTCTTCCCAGTGTGAGTAACTACATTTAAAGAGCATCACTGAAGACTTGGAGGTATTGGTGGACAAAAAGCTGCACATGAGCTGGCAATCTGCACTTGCAGCCCTGAAAATCAACATGGGCTGCATCCAAAGCAGCATGGCCAGCAGGGAGACAGGGGATTCTGCCCCTCTGCTCTGCTCTCATGACACTCCACTGCACAACTGCATCCAGCTCTGGAGTCCCCAGCAAAAGGATGTGGACCTGATCAAGTGGCTCCAGAGAAGGGCCACAGTGATGATCAGAGAGCTGGAGTGCCTCTCCTGTGGAGCCAGGCTTGGAAAGTTGGGGCTGCTAAGCCTGGAGAAGAAGAAAGCTTCAAAGAGAGATTACAGCAGCCTTTCAGTACCCACAGGGGCTACAAGAGAGATGGAGAGGGACTTTTCACAAGGGTAATTTAGGACAAGGGGGAAAGGCCTTAAGCTTAGATTAGATGTTAGGAAAAAATAATCTTTCCTGTGAGGGTGGTGAGATGCTGGAACAGGTTGTCAAGAGAAGTTGTGAATGCCCCAGCCCTGGAAGTGTTCAAGGACAGGTTGGATGGGGCTCTGAGCAGCCTGGTCTGGCAGAAGGTGGTAGGCAGCAGAGAAGCAGGGAACTTAGACCTTTAGGTGATCTTTAGGTTCCCTTCCAACTCAAACAATTCAATGATTCAAACACCCTGTCGTGATAGTCTGAGAGAATAGGCAGCACTGAATTCAGGAAATAGAAAATTTTATTTTCATCATGCTAACTGTTTCTAAATTCCATTTTCATATTTTTATAAGCTACTACTTTTTATTTGGGTCATTCTAACATTCTTTTACAAAGTTTCTCTCTGGAATGAGGGTATTCACCTCCCTTGCAGCAAAATAACTGTAAGAACTAAATAAACATTTTCTATCACACCAATTATTTCCACAAAACCTGTACACATTATTGCAATGTAGATAAAAAGGGCAACATCTTGTACAGAATTCAGATAAAATGTTTCGGGAAAAAGACTGATTTTCATAGTTTAAGGAACACTGTCTTACACTCTTCATGAAAAAAACATTTTGAATTTCAAAAACCTGCTGGAAAGTGACAGAAATGCTTTCAAAACAGTAACATTTAATCTCATTAGGTCAAACCTCTGAAGATGTATCAATTCTGTTTTTAACATGTCAAAATGTAGTTTGACCACTATTTTTTCTTCAAACGCCTACGCAGCTGCAGAATTCTGTGCCTCTGATGAAATTAATGGGATTCTAAAGCAACTAAACACGATTAGAGAAGAATACTTGAGAGAAAAAAATAGTCTCATATTCATGAGGGTTTTTTCCTCAGTTTTGGTTCCAAGAAAAATGAGGATGGTAGATATTCACTAAATTCTCTTTATATTAGGGTTTAATTAATCCAGAATGACAGTTGAGTCTGCTTTTTTAATGTTCCATTGTAAATCATCTGCAAAGCTTCAGTTAACTTGAATTTAGACGCATTTATGCACTGCAAAAATTAAAACATTAATCCAGAATTATCACTATGGAATAAATGTAATTCTATTACATTTCATGCCAAAAGGCTCCATGTGCAAGGCTTTAAAAATTGAGGGATAATTTTGAAATCAATCTAAATATGTAAAAAGCCATATTTTACCTTCACAGAAAAAAAATATTATAAATTATTCAGAATTTTATTAATGATTAATATGCTGGTTTTGGTTTCTTCTGATGTATTAAGAGGTATATTAATCTTGCAATCTTTGTCCATTTTTTACATGCATAAGTATCTAAAACAACAATAATAATTGCAATAATGTTTGTGGTTTTGGCCAGCCAATGGCATGCAACTGACCCCTGATTTCCTTTGAATTTTTTAAAATTCAACAGCTGAATTGACTGGAAGAAAAGTTTTTTGAATGTGAATTATTTGAAAATTACTCAGAATATATTATCCATGTTGTGCAGTTCACAGACTGTATTATACCACAGTGTTTGTACACCTTGAGCGTATGAATCATTTCAGAGTGGAGAAAGCTAAACAACAAAAGGGCATGCCTTTTGTCAGGAAATATTCAAACAACTATTTGCACTATTTTTTATGAAGTTTGTGTTCTGATACTCTGAAAAAATTCTTCATACTATCAGTGTTCTTTCAAACAATAAATACTCTGGTTCAGAATTATAAATATAACAAATTCTGCTGTATTTAAGAATTAATTCTATTATTTACTGAATTTTTCTCTCTTGTATGGCCCAACATATTTACTGAATTTTGCTGTCTTGTATAAAGGCCTAACATTTTAATGACTCCCTAAAAACCTTGAGCAGTCTGCTGCTTTTAGTACTTTAACAAGAGAGGTTGTATTGTGTTACTTTTGTTTTTGTTTTTCCTTTAAATATTATGTATCTCTAGCACAAGGCCATTGAAAATATCGCATTAGCTGCAGCTTTCACTTCTTTGTTTCACCCCTTTCTTCAGAAACTGTTCTTTCAATATGTACAATAGCAGCTCCTTGAACAGTAAATATACAGTAATTATTATACAATTATTAAGTATTAAACCCCACCATATTTGTCAGAAAGTTTTTGAAAAGCCCTGGCTGGTAAAGACCTATAGAAAAATCTTTGTGCTGTCCATAGAAAAGTGAAACTAAATGTTTGTAAATAGATGCAGAGCCTTGGCCTAGTAGAATTGTGCATATGGAACTGTCTTCCACTAGAAAACTCTTCAGACAAATGCTTCCTAAGGAGAGGTCCAAGGTAATGAATTTATGGATTGAAGGAGATTCTCTTTATGAACTAAAGGAGATTTTCTTTATGTAGAAATACCTGCAGAACCAAGTGGACAACACACCATATTCAGGCCAGCAGTACTGTTTTTAAAGGAATTGGATTTAACAATTCTTTATGATAGTAATGCATGATTTTGATTTACTCTAGCTAAAGAAAAACACCACTTCATGGTCTCAAGGTATGCACAAAATTTACTTGCCTAAAAGTTGAAAAACAAAGCAGATCCAAAATTTCAGTTATTATTGCTAATGGGGACCATCCTTTTCAATCAGTAATGTTACTGTGGTTGGAAAGAAATAAAAGAAACCCAGAACAGCTGCCTTAGGTATTTTGCCTCTATCAATGTGAATATGGAACAAGGTTAATAATAAACAAGGAGTGTCATGCATGTATTGCACAAATAAATTTTTTGCCCTTTATTGGTCAAGGGAAGTAAAGTAGACAACAATGTCTGAATTTAGAGCATGCTGTTTCCTTCTTGAGTATATTTCTGCGAAAAAAGTATTTCAGCATTATTTTTGTGGAGAAAATGCATGACCTGGAGAGAAATTTTCTGTCAAAGAGCTCTTCTTTTGGACCTAAAATGTAACAGTAAACAGGCACCAGTTTGTATTAGAAGGACAGAACAAAATTTCATTACAAAACAAACTGCTCCAGTTGCTGGAGATTAATGGGGTGTTTTTCCCCTAGCTTGCTGTGTCTTGTAAAATATATGTCTCTGCATGCTTATTAAGGAGGGATGAGGGACTACATGCACACAGAGAGTGCATTGCACTGCTTAAAATTGCTCATCACTGCCTTGCTGAAGAGAGTTATGACATAATGGTATGTTAGGAGCAAAGCTGAAATCCATGGCCATTTAAGTCACTGTCAAGGTTTTAAAATGTGATTCAGCAAAAGCAGTTAAATAGCTCGCCAAAAATGTAAGATAGAACATCTTGTACTATTTTTTCCATGCTCAGGAGAGTCCTGGAAAAGGAAGTTGCTTTACATCATTATGTATAAAACTAACAACTTTAAGTGAGTGAAAAATAAGTACTTTTTATTATAATGGGCTCAAAATGATCCCTAGTGAGATAAGGCATTATTTATCCTAATGAAATTTTTAACAATATTATATTTCTCTTTTAAAACTGTGTTAAGATATTCTTTATCACATGCGTCCACATTTACTGGTTTTGCTGCCCCATTTTTTATCAGACGCTATTTTCTGTAGATAGTAGGAATTAGGGATATTTCCATCTTATTAAGCTTTCTCAAGAAAGGCTATGCACAAGGTCAGATGCACATTTTTCTGGTTGTGCCCTTTTCTTTAATGTAGATCCATGCAACATAGATAAGGACATGTCTGTGAGAAGGCTTATGCTTGCCAGATCCCATGATCAGCTTCCTCTCAGCCATAATCTTGTCTAAAAGACAAGCCATAGCTCAAGCTCAAAGTATTTGTCGTAAATTTAGAATAGCAGACCCCAGCTGGTGGCACAGAGCAAAGCAGAATGCAAAGCAGCAGCAGAGCATATTGGTGGACTAATTTGCTTGCTTTCAGCACTGCTTGTCTCCTCTTTGCCTAGACTCTATGAAATCAAATTTGGAACCCCCAAAATATACAAAAGTTCTCTCATACTGCTTGTTGTACAATCAGCTAGATCCCATGGCTGACTGTATTTGCAGATGGCCACTGTGTAGCAAACATTGTGAGGTAAAAAGAAGCTACTGCAGAAAAAAGCCCAAACAAACAAAAATCAAATAAATAATGCCACTACCACCCCCCAAACCCCAAAAGAAATAACATTTCATTGTTGTCTCTAAATACTTTCTTACTTTCAACTGTTTATGCATAGAGACCTGACATTTCACAAAGATCTTCAAAGAAATTTAAAGTAATGTAAAAAGGCATTTCTAGAAGAATAGTTGCTGAGAACTAAAAATGCATAATAAAATATACATTCAGCATTAATAACTTCCAGGTTATCAAATGTTCTTAATTTTTATTGAAATATTCTGTGTTGTAAGCTTAGTATCACTTAGTCATGATTTTACGTTGTAGGTGGTGGCCTATATACTTCTCAGGAGTCCTGATGGATAGACTGTTATGACAAACATCCCATCAAAATAGAGATATGAATTCACTCTTATTAAACACTGTACACCATTCTGCTAGCATTTTCCAGCTAGAACCCCAAAGCATGTATAAATGACAGTTAATTCTCAACAAGTTCCTTTAAATGGTAACTAAAAGTATTGCAATATTTCATAAGTGATTATATCAGAGTAGGAAGAGAATAGGTGACAGGGCAAGTGTCACCAAGCACTGGAAGCAAGAATAAGATGAGAATACAGGACACAAAAGTCACAGCATCCTCTGATCACATTAGATTATAACCTTCTGTGGAAACTGTGCTTCTTTGAAAAGCATCTCTGCTTCCAAAAATGCTTAGCAGCACTCTGCTTACAATCAAAATAATTTTTTAGGATCCCTGTTGGTGATATTCCCCAGAACCAGAATGTCCCAGATCAAATATGTATCATAGATGTTTAAAGATAATAAAAAACTCCTTCTCTTCTTGACAGAACCAAACAGGCTCAGTACACAATCCTTTGACTCAAAAGACAAAAAGGCTTCGGGAGGAGCAGCTAGATTTTTGTAGTATCTTCAGGAAATTTGGAATAATCCTAACATTTTACCTCTCTTGATCCTGTCGAATATGACAGTTCAGAGGGGTTGATGTCCTCAGTGGACAGTGAAATTTAAACTGCTTTTGTCTGCTGCATGAATATGTCTATTTTTGGTGAAATGACACCATTTAACTTGGCCTGGCTTCCAAACATGTCCCAGCAGTTTCAGCTTTCAGCTGTGTTTAGTAAGGGATATTTTCACAGGATCAAACAGGAGAAAATGTCCAGGACACAGTGTCCAGAGACTCAAGTCTTATGTATATTTCCATGTTGCAGCCCATATGCCCCACAGAATAAAAACACGTATGAAACCCAAATGAAGCCAAAATGAAAGCTTTCCTTGCACACTTTGTCAGTTACTATTTTTTGAAATATCTAGAAAGCTGAAACAAGTAGAAATATCTCAAAGCTGAATTAGCAGTGTTGTATCAGTTTAAAGATAAAGTTATCGTTTTAGGATTGACAGCTGTTTAAAAATTCCTGTTTGAGAATCCTGCCATTGGCAAACACCCTAAATGTACATAGAGCACTGGCTTTTGGCTACTTCTGTCCATCTGTTGAGTTCACACCATGCCAAGTCATAAGTGAAGGTGTCTCCCCCAGGCATAGAAGTTAGGCTGTGATTGGGATAGTTAAGCAATAAAGCTAGCAATAAAAATTACCTCTTTTGCAATATTTTCCCTTTTGCCAAGGCTTAGTATGCATAAACTTTTAAAAATTGGTTATGCAATTATTGTACCACACCTATTGAAAAATTCCCTTTTTCCATGAAAAAGTTTTGGCTTGCGCTACTGAGGATTGAGTTAATTATGAGAACTAAAACAACAGCTGGTTACTTATGAAACTTTTTTATGAATACCAATAAAATAAAATCACAATTGAAACATATGTTGTTATTCATCCAAGAATTGTCTATTTCTCCTGGCATTCCTTTTCTACATTAGATAGATGTTAAGCATTTACATCACCCTGTAAAAGATTAGAAAAAGTCTCACACAACTTAAGCTCTTAACAAACCATGAATATTTATGTGCTAAAAGGAGAAAACTGAGTAAAACCATTGTTCTTCTTTGATTTAATCAAAAGCTTTCTGTAAATACTTGAAAATTATTTGCAGATAACAGAAAAATGGTAAAATATATGGTAATTTTCATGGAAAATTATGTAACCAAAGAAAAGGTAATACATTTGCAAAAAAATTTGTCTGTTAAACAGAGATGAATGCATGAGTAAATGACCATCCTTACATATTTAAAGTTGTATATATGAAATTTCTTCTTTAAAAATATGAACAATTGTGTTATATTTTTATGAAACTGCTTGTGAGTAGTGTCATGGTTTCTAACTGGCATACTGTAATGTTTTATAAAAGTCTAATCAAGAAATATGTAATAAAGAAGGTAATGGCTCCAAAGTATATGAAACCTAAGGTACAGTTTGAGGCAAAAGAAAAAAGAATCATTGTCATTAAGCAAGCAGCTGCTATGGCTGAAGTGAAATCCAACTTGAAAGCAATAGACAAATGACACAGAATAATCAGGGGGGCCTTACAGGGATTATTTTAGACTTACTGCTTAGAAAATCTTTAAGCGATCAGCCTTTGTTTCAGTAGCACTTCTGATCATGGTTGTACGTAGCCTTAATAACCAAATGTTTGCAATTCCCTATCTTTTGGTATAATTTTGCTCTATTGTAAAGTTTTTGTACTGAAAAGTGAAGCAATGAAAACTATTTAAGTTTTGATCCATGTTTTGAGTCAAAGTAAATCCACAATTTAATGGAACAACTTCTTACAAGTTTTCATTTTTCTGTTTGTTGGATTGCAGTATTTCTCAGAAACACCAAAATAAATTGAGGACAAGATGTACCTCTTACCTGAACAAATGAAGAAACACCAAAGCTGTGGTTTTTCCAGGGATAAAAAGCTGGTATTCTGGAAATGCATTTAAAACATTGATTATCTCATCATGTATTAGGCACACTTAAAATTGAAAGAGATCTAAGAGTAATTCAGGAGAAAATAAAAATATATTTTTCTTTCAAAACTGGGAAAAGTGGTGACAAAGTTTTCTTTTATTTTCCTGGTATCTAGAGGAGACTCTGCCAGACTATTGCAACAAAGAAAGTGATAGATTGCTGGAATAGTGCTGAACCAGGAAAAACGTCCCTTGTATAAGGAAGCTGCAGACAAACAAGACACTTATAGCATGCCAAATTTGTTCCATTGCAAAAGATTTTCTTTGCTGTTATTTTTTCAGCAAAATTGAACTCTACATTCAAACACTTTGGGCGTTATTAGTTGCAGGTGTATCTACTCAAAGACTGGCTATCCTTCACCTCCCCAAAACCAAAATCCCAAAGCCAAAATCCAACTGCATTAATGCTTTCGAAAATCTCTTGCAGGAGCATATTGTTATGATCCATTTATAAAGGGATGCCTCTATCCGAATTAAGGTGTGACAGTGTTCACAGTGATTTTCAGGCGAGGGAAGAGACGAGAATGTTGACTCCATGTTCAGAAGGCTTGATTTATTATTTTATGATATATATATTACATTACAACTACACTAAAAAGAATAGAAGGAAAAGCTTTGTCTCAAAAGGCTAGCTAAGCTAAGAATAGAATAGGAAAGAATGATAACAAAAGGAGCTGTCTTGGACTCTGTCCGAGATAGCTCAGCTTTGATTGGCAATTAATTATAAACATCCAAGATGGGCCAATCAAAAATCCACCTGATGCATTCCACAGCAGCGGATAACCATTGTTTACATTTTGTTTCTGAGGCCTCAGCTTCTCAGAAGGGAAAAAATCCTAAGAAAGGATTTTTAGTGAAAAAATGTCTGTGACATTAAGGGGCAAACAACCACAGGCAGAAGTCAATAATACAGATTTTATTTAACAGTAAATATAGAGAGATAGAAAGAAATGGGAGGGGGCAGGTTGGGGGTGGGGGGGAGAGACAGACAGACAAGACAGACTAAGTAGAAGGATGTAGTGGTTTTGGTTTGCTAATCTCAGTCATGGCACCAATTAATGTAGTGGGTTGAGTGCTGACCAAACGCCAGTGCACCCATTAAAATTATTTTCTCAATTTTTGCTGTGAGATATGGATTAGGAGAAGGGCAAAAGCAGGCTCAAAACTTTAAAGGATATAAAGAAAGCTTTAATAACAGAACTAAAAGAAGAGTAATAAGAAGTAGAATAAACTTTCAAAACACTTCTCATTTCCTCAACTCCTTTTTCCTTTCCCACAGACAACGTAAAGAGACAAAACTTGGTATTTTCAGTCAGTTTACCATCTTTAAAATAATCTTCCTTCAGTTCACTTAGGGAGAGAAATCTCTCCTTCCATTCCATGGAGACTTTTCCACAAGAACCAGATCTCTCATGGTTTTAATTTTCAGGAATAGCAGCCACACAGAAATCTGCAGTCATGAAGATCCTTCCACAGTTTGGTAGTCTTCCCACAACTACCACCATGGGTCATCTCAGCTTATTTGGGTACAGTTTTAAGGATGAGCTGCTCCATTATAAATCAAAAGTTCTCTTCATTTATCTTTGGAATCATCTTCATCTCTGGGAACAGAGGTCTTCTTCTTCTATCTTTAGGGCAAGATTTTTCGTCTCTCGTTTCTTTGTATTCAAGCTTCTCATCAGATCACAGCTACTTCAACATCTGCTTGCTTCAACACGTGCCTCTGGTCATGGCTGGGGTTAGAATGCTGCATTCCCACAGTGCATTCTATGAATTACAGGGGAAAGTGTCTGATGTATCAATTATACTTTTGCTATAGCCTTACAAGAGCATTTGAGCCCAAGATTAAGGCGTTTCCTCATTCTCCTCCTATTTGAGATTTGACTCTTTACTGGCCTCGGTGTCTCCATCTTGTTTTCTTTATGTGTCATCACCCTTCCCTTTTCAGTCTTTTAGTAAAGCCTTTCAGCAAAGAATGACTGACTATAATAACAAATCTAAGGACCTGAAATTTGAAGCATATTCCATAAAATGCTGATTAATTCAGTCATTCTTTTATAGTGGTTATCTTATCAGCTGGATCAAGAAATCTGTTTAGATTTACATGAAGGAGCTTATTCAGAAAAAGAGATATTGTCCAGTAAGTAATAAGTTAAACCCACATAAATTATGCAAACAAAAAAAAAAAGAAAACTGTAACAGATAAATCCAAACAGATGTTTCCACAACTGCTTGGAAAGCTATGCATTCACTTCCTGGCTTTGTGTTTAAAACAAACTGTATAAAAAACCTGAAACAGAAACAAAATAGCAAAATACAATAAGAGTTATAACTTTTTTGCATACACACAACCTTTCCTCCTGTCATATATACCTCTCCTCTCCCATTTTCAGGAGCACTGGAAAATACATGAGCACTTCGGAGCCAATTTTTATAATTGTTACAAACTGGAAATAGTCCAGTGCAGTGCAGCTTCACTAACTGCAATGGAGTTCCAGCCATTTAATAAGAGCAGCCAACTTGCTCATTTACAGGAGTGTTTGGATTAATGGCCCTAGCCCAGGATAGCTTCCTACAGTTGTGCTGGAAAGAGCTCTGACTTCAACTGGCTTTGTGAGTTTTCATGTGTGTTTGGGGTTTTGTTTCTTTGGTTGTTAGGGGGTTTTAATTTTTTTTTAATATGGGGAAGCTCCAATAATTCAGCAGTTTTCTGTATTTAGTCCAACAGCATGTTTATGTAGCAGTCTTTCCTCACAGCTACTCTATCCAGTGATAAAACTAAGGATAGGTAAGGGGACAAAAAGTAACTACTTCCATGCTTCAATTTGTTGATGAATGAATTTAGAAGAACCCATATTATTTTTGCTTTAAAATTTGCTACTACTCAGTAAAACTGTAGCAACGATCCAAATATTATTTTAAAAATACATTGTAAAATTAGTAAGGTTCTAAGTAAAATAGACTGAAAAGAAATACTAATTAAATAAATAAGAAATAAATAATGTAATAAATATAAAATTAATCTGGAGTAAACAGTTTGCATGTACATAAGAGACAAAATTATTTTTAAAATGTATTTTTCTATAATATTTCTTCTTTTTCATAAGCAATAAATGTCTCAAGGCCAATGAGAACAAAGAAGTCTAAATAGTTATTTGGGTGTCCACTGTAAAAACAATTATCTTGAAAAATTAATTTCTCAATAAGGAGCTTAAAATGCACTCTTTCACAGGAACCTAAAATTAATTAATATCAGTTATTATAAGCTTCTTCTAATATATTAAAATGTTTTTGCCTTGCATTTACACTTTTCATATTTTTAGAAAATAGAACATAAGATGTTTTTTAATTTAATCTTTTCAGAAATACCCCGATAACACCCTGGTTTGCATTTGAAATAATATATGCTCATTAAAATGTAAATCAAGGGTCCAATCAGAAAATGATGGCAATCAAATAGAAATATTCAATGAAGACGTTTCCAGGCTGACTTCATTAGTAAACATAATGAATTTCAGGTTCCTATTGGTCTTCTATTTGTTTGTACAACTGTAAAGGCTCAATTATGAAGCCCTGAGACAGTCTAAAAATAGCATCAGCCTAATGAAAAGTCTTAATTAGATTGGCAAAAACCTTTTTTTTTTTTTTTTATAATCTCACTTTTCTCTTTAACAGTTACAGATAAGCTCTTGGGGGAAAGAATAGCAAATAGGATGCATTATGTTATATTTCTTATTAAGCATGCAATTAGAAAGTATATTCTAAAAGTTTGCATAGTATTTTAAAACATATTGTGGATATAATGTGCACTGGTTACTGCATTTTATATTTTTTATCTTTTATATTTTACTCAGTTAATTCACATACTTAACCAGCTAAAACTTTCTACTTTCATAAAAAATAAACAATCAAACATTTTTTATTCCATGTCAAAAAATAAAATATATTTTAAAAATTTAATCCTCAAAATATATTTTTTAAAACTATGTTTCTATAATTAAAACTTTTTAAAAGTCTGATATCATGTCTCATTTTATCACACACACAAAAAGAATGGTAATATTTGTGGGTTTTATTTCTTGAGATATACCCTCTTGCAGCCAAATTGGAGTTCAAGCAATCTGTGAATTCACTCAAAGACTCACGGTAGTAACATGGCAGGCAGGACGTCACAGAAAGCAGAAGTCTTTGAGACTGGGTAGGCAGTGGAAACATCTGAGAATATCTTGGTCTCCAAAGGTTCATTGGGCACCATAGTGTTCCTGACTATTTACCAAGCCCTTTTCAGAACTTCAATGTGCCAGCTTCAGTGGCTCTTATTTATAAACACATACCTTGAAGCACAGCACAACAGAATCCATCTTTGGAGCCAAGGATTGTAGGGATGTGGCTGCTGTCCAGATCACGGGGCCAGAGGGCACAAAAACCATTGACAGCAGCTCCCTAAAGTTACCAAGATAGAAGGACAACTCATTCTCTCCTTTACTTTGAAGAATTTACCCAATCTTAGTCCCAGAGTAACTTCTTGCAATTATTTTGGATTTTGACAGGCTGTACAAATGAATGAAAAATCCTTTAGACAAAGTATGCTTTAATTAAAATCTGTAATATACTAAACATATTTAAAATCCAAAAGCCATAATAAAAATTAATCTAAAACTACCTTTGTAAATAAAACTAGCACAATTCCCCAGGGATTTATACATCTGGAAAGCAAATGACACTTTCAATTCTAAAATTTTTCATTTTTTTTAGCAAGACAAAATTGGATTTTTTTTCTCACACATTAACATTACATTGTTATTAAAATGATATCTCACTGAAAACTCTCATTTCTCCCAGATGAAGTGTTTTGGATAAAAAGAAATTTTAACCGGTGTTACGTATGGTACTACAAGCATAGTGCCACAACTATGATCTCTGGAGATTAATAAGCATTTCAAAGTGAGAGGAACCGCCCTTATTTTTCTCCTTTGACTGCAGAGTGAGCCTGGGTTGACTGTCTTAGACTTAGCAAATATTCAGGTATAAAGATCTGTGCTGGTGAACACCATCTTCACTGTATGTAACATTTCACTTTCTGCAGTTTCATGAAAGAGCAATGGTTCTACATTTGGTGCCATGTAATTCAGCCATGTTTTTTACCAGAATGAGACACCATGTCATTTTACTCCTTTGCAGTTTGAAAATGACCTCCTATAAAGTAAGCAGTCCAATGACACTGCTCTGAAACTGTCAGGATTAGGAAAATCTGTTTTAGCACTGGGCTGCTGTGGGAGTACAGGCAAACATGGCATAAGGAAAGGGCAGACTGGAAAGGTGTTTCTGCAGAATTCACATGTGTGTCAGCCTCTCTTTCTTCTGTCAGTTTAAGCAGACACTGTGTAAATTAGATTATCATCTGTAAATTACAGTTATCATTCCTCTTAATTTGGCATTATCCCATACCATTATTCTGTCATGTCCAGATTAGAAACAAGGTTCAACTTTATCTCTGTAAAGGATGTTTCTCTGTTTCATTCCGACAAACTGATGACAGATATCCTGTTCTTTCGTGAGTCACTTGGACGTGACATGGACTGCTCTCACAGTATATGCTGTCCCCTGTAAATTGAGCTACTTGCTAATATCTGATTAAAAGAAAAAAAAATCTTAGTAGGGATAGGCTTTTTAGCAAATGTAAAGCAGTCTTCTGATAGTTGCCCCAATGGTTCTTTATGTCTGTAGAAATGGATACTGAGGTAGAAAATTTTAGAGGATTCCTGTATTAAGTTAACATAAGGAGAGGATATTCTACGTATATGATGTGTAATATAGAACACTACTCATTGAAATAATAATACATTATTCATGAAGTGTCTATAAGTGCACTCTAAAATAAATTAATGTTGAACTCCTTTTCACTCTGATTTGTTTTAATTAAGCCTGTGATCTACTTGTTTCTCAATTTTAAGCAGTTTCATTCTTTCATTTCAAAATTATTACAGCAAACCACTAAATTTTAATCACATAAAGGCTTTTCTTGTGGGATTGAAAAGAAAAATCTTTGGTTTTTTAATTCTACATATTTTACAAAGTATAGGAAAGCCTGTGTAATGGACTTATCAAAGTTGTCATTATTCTTCACACTGCGATTTGGGGTTTGTGTCTCTGTTGTTCATCATTCATTAATGATACAAACAGGCTTGTCTTTTGACTGTAGAAATCCTTTTTATAGCTTATAATTTATGATGAACATGGCCTTTAGTGATAAAGACCCATCAAAGTAATAATTATTTTATATTTATATTCATTGAACTGTTCCATCTGTTAAAATGCTTAAATTCTTTTTCTATCCATCTACAGTCTTATTATACATCATCTTTTCTGGCAGGCTTAATTTCTACCTTAGTCTTTATGGAATCTCCCAGAAAGAATGAAAAACATCTGTTCAAATACTCTAAGAAGTTTCAAATCAAAACCCATTCTATCTGTTCTTTACTTTTGCAATAGTGTTTAAATGAATGTTATTCAGCGTATAATATATTAATCTTTGAACTTCTTGATCTTCTGCACTAGCAGCCTATGCCAGCTGTCTTTCTCTTTCCTGGTGGTACTGCCTCATCATCTTCATCATACAAAATGGGCTGAAACAAACCACTGGGTTCTTCATTTTATTTCTACATGTACCATCCACCATGCAGTGTTCCACATACTTTTTACTCTAACTCATTGGGTTGAAAGAAAAACAAGTATTTTGTGAAGACTCATTTATCTGTCTTT
>NW_005054301.1:11949208-11955482 GCF_000277835.1 Geospiza fortis
CATTCACCAAGAAAAAAAAATGGAACCACCAAACTGAAAAAAAGATTAAAAAACTTATTAGGTTCATGAAATTCAAGCTTAACAATGTTTCTTCTTTATTCATACCAGTTTATGCAAGCAACTTTCCTGAAATATCTCATGAGATTTCTATGCTTCCGATAGAATCTGTTAGCATATAGAAATCACACAATTTTGGTGAATTCCTTAAATTTAAAGCAGGGATAATAAGTATAGAGTCACTTGCATATGCTGAAGGGAAAGTTAATGAAATAATTTGCCGTATTTCTCTTGCAAGTAATCTGCAAGTAATCGAACTGCCCTTTAATTCCATGTAAGAAGAATACTGATTTTTTTGTTTCTGAGAGGGAGGAAGGAAGGAAGGAAGGAAGGAAGGCAGGAAGGAAGGCAGGCAGGCAGGAAGGAAGGCAGGAAGGAAGGAAGGAAGGCTCCAGGAGCTACTTGTGGATGGATAATGGCACTTGAACAGGGAAAGCAAGATCTGTGCATACCAAATGGTAGATGAAACTCAGTGCTTTATAAAGAAAAGAAAATACAAACTAGAAAGAAAAGCATGTCACATACATTTCTCATTCTAGAACTACATCAGGAAGTCAAATCATATTTATGGATTACTGTGAAAGTATTTGTTCAGCATATCACAACCATATTACTATATATATCTTTGGATACTCATCCAAATGGAGAGACTCATGCTCAGAGATTAGTAGGATCATGAGTGCTCACTTTTAGTTTGCAGAATTCTGTTTTATAAGTTTTTAAAGTGAAGTCGTGACACCGAAGTATAGCAAACAATTCTTACTTGTGCTGCCGTCCAGAAAGGTCGCATGTTCCATGCAGTGATTGACAGTTGCGTAGACAGGCAGCAAAACATATGGATTTTCAACACTCTGCTCACACAGATCACTCTGCAACAAATAGCATACACAGAATTTGGAAATTATTTTGCAACTTTTGCAACCTGACCTCAAGGCAAGTAACATGTCCCTTTTGTCTTTTTACAAAATCTATTGATGAACTTGATCAAATGCCAGTTATGAGTCACCTGGCATGCAACCTCCTACAGTTCCTGGATTTTCTAGTACATTTCCATAATGAACAATTTCTCTAATGAAATGTCATTTGAGGATTATCAGAAGTACTTTCCTTAAACTGGTGGGATTGAAATCTTCAAGTTCATTGACTTTCTGCCCCAATACCTGCAAACTATAATTTCTCAACCTGATCTTTTTTCCAAATCACCACAGAGCCTCTCAGATGATTTGCCATACACTTAATGTCCTTAGATAAACAAATTTCTTTGCTAGTTACTAATCATTATTTAGTAAGATTTTGCTACATTTTGCTACATTTATAATCATCCCCTACTTCCTGTATCTTAAAGGAGCACTTGTAGACATTCTGCATGTCTTTAAAAGGTCAGGGTTTTTGCAATACCTGTAAAACAAACAAGACTGCTGAGATGCAGTTGATTGTCTATCACAAATATTCAGCTTTATTTCTTATGATATGTGATTCATATTAAAATTTCCATTTTCCATGTTCAAAGGAATGAGAACAGTAATATTTTCAACTAACTTTTAAGCTCTAGCAAGTTTTCAAAGTTTTACTTTTAGAATATAAAATGTCTTCTTTACATATTCCTCTTGGTAATTCATTTAATGCTGAGAATAGAAACCCCATCTCAATCATTTTGTGTCAAAAATTTTGATAGCTGGCAAGAAACTGTGGTCTTTCACAGCTTCACATATTTTCCTTTAAGATTTTATATGAGTGGAGATAGTACAGCTTCTACATGTTAAGGTATCTTATGTTCTCACAGTTTAACAGATGATTCCAAACATGTCAATAAAGTTTCTTGAGACAAGTGTCCCTGTTTGCCCTTCAAAGTAGCTAAAAGATACTCAAACCTGTCCTCTATTCCTACCAATTTTTATTAAAATAATACAATATGAAATAATAAACATTTTTTTAGGATTTCATTTTCATTCATGTCTAGTTGATTTCAACACTCAACTAGCATATTATCACTTACTGAAAGGACTCAGATCTTCAGGAGATGCAACTACTAATGTCATGAGAAATTGGGCCATTGCTTTTGTATTTCCGCAAAAGTTATTTAAGTTTATGGTTTAAGGTTTAAAGCAAATGTTTATATCTATGTTCAAATAGAGACACTGAAATTTCCCAGCTCCCTTCTTAAAGAATGATCTACTCCTAGAGATCAATCTGTTCACTAATTATATATAAAAATCCAGAGCAATTTTAAGTAACTGAGTTACCAAACATTTTCTGCCAGGGCTGCCAGAAAATCATTTCAACCTTCATCGAGGAATCAAGTGCCTATTGATTAATTTTGAAGGTACTGTAACCTTGAAGATTGAATGAAAACATCATGCTGAATACAATTGCAGGTTTTCTAATGGAAAAGTAATTTCCAGAAAGCATTTTTGACAAAGTTTTTTAATGCAAATTAATGGTAAACCCTAACGTCCAGAAAGTCAGATTAACTGTAAATTTGGATATTAAAATTAAATACAGGATGAGAATTTTAAATGTATGGAAAGTTAGTGAGTGAGAAAAAGCGCAATGAGACTGTGCATATGCTTTGAGTTTAGAAAGGTGTCCATGTGTGTCACTATTGAGAAAGTAAATGAGAACCAAAAAGTTGAAACATTAGTGGTACTTCACTGTCCAGTTCTAAAGACATCATAAATAACAGGAAAGTTTGTGAAAGTATGAAAGAAATTTTGTGGAATTTGATGAAAACCTCTTTTGACAGCATTTTTCTCTTCAGTGTGTTAATGTGCTTCCTGGTCTTTATAACTAATTTGTATCTTCCAACAATATCAATTCTATAATCTTGATGGAAGGTGTGACCAGGCTCCCTGAGCCCTCAGCCTGCTGAAATCTTCCTAGAACTGAGCTCTAGAAGAGTTGAGAAGAGACAGAGACCTAAAAGTAGTTAATAAAAAAATCACACTATGGCCTTTTTTTTTGCAATTCAAATAAATTTGTATATCCATATGCATAGGCATCTGGGGCCCCTGATCACTCAGGAGCTGGAAGTTTATCAGTAATGAATTTCTCCATGCACGTATGGAAGAAGAGTTAAATATTGTTACTTTATTTCTAAAAGTACAAGATACCAGTTGGAAGAACCATATTCAAATAAGAGCTCATTTCCAGGAGCCTGAGTAATAAAGTATAGTATTTATAAATTACTAATTCATGAATAAACATTTCATCTGTCCAGTATTGCTGGAATCTGATGAACTGGTTTGGCTGATGTTCAATTTGCTGATTATTACCTAATTAGGAGAGATTTTAGGGCTGAAATAGATCATGTGCAGAGGGAAAGTCTCACTATTCAAAAGCAGTTTCCATGGCCAGTAGGCGTAAAGAGACTCACCGACTAACTCAAGTACTTCCCCTGGCTGCCTACATCAGGTAAGTGTAATTAGTCCTTTCTAAGTCACTGACTTGAAGTGTCTCTGATATCAGATTCAGGGGAATCCAGTATAAAGAGATGTAGTATTGGCTTCCTGTATCCATATTGTACCAGAAGACACGGCATACTAGGCATTTCATCACTTTAAAGGGTCACATCAACTGGAAGAAAAATTAAATATCAATGACAAAGAGTAACTTTTTACTATTGCATCACAAAAACATTGTACTTCCACATCAGTGTACTCCAACACGAATAAAATACTGTTTTTGTTAGGAGTAGCTACTCAACCCTGAGTGAAGTTTATCAAGAAGATATTTCACACTATTTAAAGTAAATATTATGATTGCAATTAAAAGGTTGGTTATCATACATATAACCTTATCATAGTCAATCCTGTTAACTTGCATAAATTTACCAGGTTCAGCCACAGAACTAGTAGAGCATATTTTTTTTAATTTTATGCCATTCAAAAACCCCATGTCTTAATGATAAGAAAGTCACTTCTGTCTTTCAGATCTTTTAGATCTTCAGGGATTTTAATCCTATTCGTTGTATGTTTATGGACAAAATGTGTTCACTTTGCTAACATAAGTAATCAAAGCCATTTAGATATGTTATTTCACAGGTTCTTTAATATACATTTCATCCTACAGATTTTCTTTGAAACTCTAGTAATTTGTGTCCACTTTTGTTGACCACTGAAGTTTAAAATTATGAATGCTATTCTTAATGAAGTCTTGTAAGTGTTTTTGTAGTTACAAAAATATTTTCCTATGTCATCTGGAACTATCTTGATTGATAGATTTCATTTCTTTATTTCATGGCCACAATACCTTTAGCAGAGAAAGAGATTCCACATGGAAATTTAGTCTCCTGTAGTATTTCAGACAATTAACTTTCTCTTTCTAAAAAGACCTCTATAATTTTTAATCTCTAACTACATGAGTCAACACTTCATCCTGTAAAGCCTAACTTTTCTATGCTCAGAAGGATAAGGTAGCTCTTACAACAGAAATTTTACATTTGTATCATGAGTATATGTGTGTGTGTGTTTGTGTTTCTACGTATTCTTCCTTTCAAACATGAATTAACTTGTGGGATCACTGTGACCAAGCTAGAACAAAAGACGAGACCAAATGATCAGGAGTTTCCCATCAGACTTTATAATCTATGATTTCATAAAAACTCCAAAACTATTATATTAGTTACTTTAGCTTTATGAAAACTAATGATTATAATGGACAGAAGACCCTATTAAACATGAAAGACAAAGAATAAAAGGGGTAAAAGAAGAAGCAGAAACAACACTAAATAAAAAGAAGCTTTGGCTACTCTTACCAGCTAATTGATGCATAAGATTTCAAATCAAGAAATTTGCATCTTTTTACACTTGTACACTTTACGAAAGTGTATCATAACCTAGTGCTAAAGCCGTGTTTCCAACACTCCTTTTTATTTGTCATATTTGCCTATTTCAAACCAAGCTAAATTATTTTGAACTTGCTTATGTCAGATTGAATGAACATATCTTTTTGCTTTTTTTTTAAAGAATTACAATCAGAAGAAGCTAAAAGTCATCTGTGAATATTCTGTATGCATTACACCATGGAATAAATATAAATATTTAAATAGTCTGTTATTAACTGACTGGTAAACATGTAAAAAACTAAAATTGTAAATGAGACATAGAAAGGAAAGCCTACAGCTCTTCAGACTGCAATAAGTAATTACCACTGTGAAACTGATAAAACATAAACAAATGCAACAGCATTATTGTAGTCTGCTTCATTCCCAGAGATAGTGGAGAAAGACATTAAAGCAAGTTATTTATTTCTGTGCCTAACCTTTGTACTGCAGAGAAGAAAAAAGCAGGAAATAGAATATCTTAATAGATGAAAGCATTCTAAGAAAAAAAGCACAATTGAGATACTATATTAATTAAAATGTTTTGATTAGATGGAGAAGTCCCAGAACAAAGGAAACCCCAAGGGTACATCTCCGCTTTTCCAGCAAGTGCATACTGGTAAGAGTGACTCTTCATCCCACTACTCTCAGAAGTATTTTTAGAAGAAATTATATGTACAATCTATATATGTTACAAAGGAAGACATTTTACATGCTAAAATTCACAGTGGGATTGATGTATAGCAATCAAGGACTGAATATTCCTTTGATACCTTTTTGCTAGAGCTACAGCAATAGCTTTCAAGACCTTGCCCAGATAAACAGTTTGTCAGGAGAGCAATTAGCTGAAATAGAATAGCCAACCTATTTTTACCTGATTATTCCCAGCACTTGCTGCTCGTTATGTTTAATGAGAACTCATTTACTGATTTAGTCACTTACCAAAAGCCCCTCAGGTGTAGTCAACAGAACATGTAGTCCTTTGCTAATAGTTCTGCTTAAAATCCCTAACGATCAGTTCAATATCTCAGCCTTGTGCCTGCATCTTTCGATAAAATAATAATATAATACTTTAAGCTCCAGCTTTTAATCATGCCTGGACATGAAACTCAGGGATCTCAGTCTCTAAGATACTTGAATTGTGCCGTGACTGAGAAATGTAACAATCTATTGTTTTATAACGAATCAGCTGAAACATTTTGAAAATGCTATATTATAAACAAATATATGTATCTTAATTGTTTATTCTGAGACTACAACAGACAGGAGATTCCAGAGTGCCAGCTTCAGGAAGGGGGTGTTGATGCACCATTTTGTTTGTTTTGACTTGATTTGGAGGGGAGAAGGTTTTACCATTCGTCAAATTTCTGGGCTAAAATTCAGTTTGAAATCTTATCA
>NW_005054301.1:11955492-12093822 GCF_000277835.1 Geospiza fortis
TTCCTCACAAATGTAAGTTGAGCTAAACAGGAATTATAATAAATCAGTGAAAATAGATGGATACATGAAGCACTTTGCAAAGCTAAAAGGATTGTAGGGATTGTAAATTAAATGTTTATTACAACTGCTATCTGCCAAGATTCTGTATAACTCACTCATATACATGAACTGTAGTTGCATAAAGCCATTGAATTAACTCTCAAGGACTTTCTGAAAAATTCAAGGTTACATGAACCAGCCTACAGAATTACTGCTTGTCCTGACTTGATAACAGACACTTAAAGAGCAAAAATGACAGTTTGATTCAGAGACAAATACAAGTCATTCTTGAATGCCTGGCTTCCATTTTTCTGAGATGAGATAGCCATCTTTATAAAGCTTCATTGGTGAACATCCTGTCAGTTTAAAAGGTCAGACATTGCAAGTTATCAGCAAAAATGATGATGTACAGACCATTGGAAGAAAGAACGATTTTATTATCTTCACTCACCTGTTATATATTTACTCTGCTGTCCATCCTCAACAAGTAGGAAGCTTGTGGAAAATAATAAAAAATGTGCTGAATAGTGAACTGATTTCAGGTGTGGTGCAACATATTAGACATGAAGAAGGAGATGTTGAAAACCATGGTGAGTGGGGTGAATAATTCTGGGTTATCTTACCTTAAAATAGTTTTATCTTTAGCAAGGAAATATTATAGATTTAAATATATTTTTAAGTTTAATATTTTATTAAGGCCACAGCAGTGCCTTATGCTATATGGTAAAATGCATAAAATTAATCTGCTTTCTCTGTTTCTGAAAAGCACACTTAGATGCAGGCTCCATCCACAGAGAATAAATATCAATCAAGAACTGCCTTCTTTAGCCATTAAAAAAAAGGAAAGAAAAGATAAAAATAAAGAAAAAATAAAAAATATTATTATTTGGCTTTGCCCATGATTTGTCTTTGATTCTACATAATGTGGTGGTTGACCCCATCTAGCAGCTGAGCATATACACAGTTCCTTGCTTACTCCTTGTCACCCCTACGAGCAGGGGATGACAATAAAAGACTGTCCTTGAAGACACTGAAGACTGTAGCATACAGCTATATATCACTTCTGATCAGAAATGAGATTTCTAAATCACAATATCAGTATCTATTATCAAGTCATTGCACAGCAAGCTGTTATATGGTAGTTTTTAAATAGAATGTGAAGAATGTTTCTTGGGTTATGACACTGCTGTATGATGCAAAGTTTCAGTTCTCTTTAAGTAACTTGTGTGCCAGCCTTCCATTGATTAAATGAGATGTTTGGATTTCTTCTCTGACTTTTACATTGTGAAGATAAAAACATGCTTATTGTAGAAGAAGCTGTGTGACCATTCAGAGAAGCAGTTGGAAGTGCTAGGTCAGTGATTTTTAAAGTTTTAAAAGTAATCGTCCAGCAACAATGAAGTTGGAAAAGTTTTTGAAATGTTATTTTGACAAAATGAACATATTAGAATAAAACCCATTTTTTAAACAAGAATATTAAATTTTGTGAAAGTTTTTTAAAACTATATAAGCAACATAGAGATTTTTTGATGCAAAAATAGAACCATTTATTTTCTAAGATATTTTACTCAAAATTTTCAGAAAAGCACATAGGTTTAGAGTATTTTTTTTTCAAAAGACACAACCATGTATTCATACTAAATTCTGTTATCTGTGAGAATGTAAACCATCTAGATTCTACCAGAAGTTGCTTTTAGTTTTGATTTTCTACTTTAATGGTAGAAATATCACTGACATTCAGACTGCCAGGATATCTACTTTGAAAGTATCAGTGGGCGAGATATTGTATTTTAAATTCTGAAGTCCTTTTTCCCATTAGAAAAAACCTTCACCTATAAAATCCCCAGATAATCATGTAGTTCCTGTACTTGTATGATGAATTTAATCTCACATTTAGCAAGAAACAAGTACTACTTCAAAGCACTAGCATATATGGAGGTGATTACTCTGGAGATAGTGAAAAGATGACAGGACTACGGGACTTAGAGACCATTCTTATGTAGTTTTCTTTTTGTTTTACCTTTAGTACTTGATGAGAGACATGAAAAGTCTATTGAGACAGAAGAAGTTCTTAACACTCACAAACGAAATAACAGAAATCATAGAAACAAATATTTAGCTATTAAAAAAAAGAATCTTCAAGCAGTCCCATAATATTGTCAAAAGGAAGCAAGTATTAAGAAATGTTTGTGTTAACACTGATGTAGACTGCACTTGAAAACTGCAAGAAAGTTGGGCTACCACATAAGACATGAACATTTGGGTATCATACACAGATTTCCTCTTTTTACTTAGCTGTTTCCAAGCAAATTTTCTTGGAAGGGGGTTGAATTTCTTCTCTTTGGAGAAAGAATACATATATGCTACTGTTTTCCAATATTTTCTTCTAAATTGTAATACAGAGTTTATAGCAGCCCTGAAGGTAGCTGAAAATTTACCATCTTAATCAGAAAAAAGGCACAGTAAAATACGCTTTATCTTTTGACAGATGAATAGTGTGTGAGTTATAAAGAGTTAGAGAGGAGGTGATTATAGTTTGGTCTGATGTGATTTTTGGAAGAGAGTGATTTTATTAGACATGAGGGTAGCAAGTAGGCGACTGTAATGCCTTTGAACCTTTGCTTTACTTATGGGATGGCTCTGGGCTCAGTAAAAGGAGGCTGACATTTTATGTGTAGTTTATTTGTACATATTGAGGGCATGTTCAACTCATAGGTTGTACCAACTGTCTTTTTCACATATCCCAAGAAACTACTTCTGTAATGAACATTGTGATCACCCAGATGCCTAAATCACTGAAGAAACAAACCATGTCATGAAACTAATCAGGTTTCTGGATCCTATAGTGATGGGAAAAATCTAAGAATAAAACAATTGGCAGGCAAAATTGTATTAATCCTACTTAATATTAAATAATTTTAAAATTATCATTTATCTTTATATGAAATAAAATATTTTGTCATATTTTTAATCACTCAGCATTTTTAGAGTATCTCTTCAAGTGGATAAAACTATCTTCTAGATATACACCTGTTATGTTTTCTAACTTTGATTATTGTACACTTTTATATTTTGAAATGTTTCAAAGTAAATTGAAACCCAGCATCCATATCTAATGTAGTGTTATGTGTTTCAAGTTATAGGAGTAGCTTTCTCAATCCTACTATAAAATTAGCTACTGTAAGTACTCAAGATATACCCAGCCTCCTCTTACAGTTAAAAGCTACAAGCATGTCTGAAATGCCAAAAGACTTTAAGAAAATTCCATATTCCTTAGCTCCAGCTGCATTTTTCTGTCTTTCAGCATATGTAACACACCAATTGAGTCCACACAACAGGAAAATAAAAAAAAAATAAACCAGCCTAATGTTATACATAGTTTACTTGACAACGTGCCACAGTATTGTTCAAACTGATGTCCTCTCTTTTATTGTTACTACGTATGCATTTTCTCACAGTCTATTAATTACTTTCTTCTGAACAACACAACACCCAAATATACAGTAATTTTGAATATCAGCTCTGTTAATCCATATTCAAGAAAAATATGATAAGATCCCAGAAAGAAAGGCTGATGCCTTGGGTAAAACTTAGTACAATTGACTATGAGGAGTCATGATGAATTTTATGTTCTGTTTTACCTTTTTTGTATTCATGCTTTTTATGAAATAAAATGTTTCATTTTCACCAGATGAACTGCATTTTGTATTTTTTTCAGTAAGTGTTACTGCAAGATGTCAGGAAGAAAAATGCAAGCCCTTGAACATTATGACTCTTCTCAACTGTGTTGCTAAGAATCACTGCGATACAAACCTGCAGCTCAGTCAGCCAGTTCCTAGACTAGAAAAGATTATTTTTTTTGTCACTTGAAAAAGTGACAAAAAAAAGAATATCATAAGTCAGCTAAATTGTGAAGTAAATTTGCATTATTGCAGAATAAATATTTTAAGAGGAAGGAGATGTGCAAACAGGTAACAAGAAGATCTTTTTAGAACAAACTTCCTGGATAAAAACATGCTAAGCATTGTCATACAAACTGTGTAGTCAGCAAGTGTTTTTCTGAGTGTTGTGCTTCATTTGATAGCAATAGTTAATGAACTATCACAGTATGAAGACTTTATCTGAATTACGAACAAAGCATCTTGCTTAAATAAACTTGCTTCTTAATAAGCAATACTGAAACTTTTCAACTGCTACAAAATACAGTATTTTGAGATAAGCTCAGTGCTCTTTTCCTGTTCATGAATGCCCACATACAATTTTCTTTAATGGTCCTTGCTTAGAGCTCTAATTTTGTATCCTATCAATAGATTTCTGCATCAATCTTGTCTCAGCTTTGAATTACGATTTCCAGCAACTTTTACTGGAAAAATATTCTGAGCCAAATAAACTCCAAATCTAAGTCTTTGTAATGCTTATGGACTCAATGAAAGGAAGACATAGACCTGTTGTAGTGTGTCCAGAGGAGGGATACAAAACAGGTAAGGGGACTGAAGTGTCTCTCCTGTGAAGAAACTTTGAGAGACTTGGGGTTGTTCAGTCTCTGGGAGGTCTTATAGGAGCCCTTCAGTACCCAGGAGGGCTGTATAATAAAGATGACAACAGAATTTTTAATAATGATAGGAAAAAGGACAGTGGTTTTAAACTAAAAGGACGTTGACACCAATTAATATGAGGAAGAAATTTTTTATGATGAAGGTGCTCAAGCACTGGCACAGGTGGCACAGAGAGGAGGCAGCGTCCCCATCCCTGGAAACAGATTGTACAAGGCTCTGACCTACCTCATCTAGACGAAAGTGACCCTGCTCATTGCAGGTTGGGTGGACTGGATGAGCTTTAAAGGTTCCTTCCAACCCAAATGCTTCTATGATCCTATGGTTCTAAGCCAAATTATTGGAGAAAGGGGTTTGTTTGATAGAACATATCCAGGAAACCAATGTCTTGAAAGGCAAATGATAGCGTTATTAATCAGTGGTTTATATGATCAAAAGTCTTGTCCATACCAGTTCTTAAGAAATCTCAGGATATCTATCACATTTTTCTTCTTATTTGAATTTTTTTTTTTATTAAGACAAATCCAAATATATTAGCTTATGTCTTTAACTGCAAATCTGAACATATGCATTGATCTGTATTAACCACTGATGTCTCCCATTGTTGGCTAATAAGCAATTTCATTTTGAAGAAATCAATATGTTAATTCATTAAAGACACTGCTTTAATCTCCTATTTCTCATGCAAAAAAAAAAATCACCATTATTATTTTTTTATTTACCATAGGTGAGTTTATTCTCTACATCAGAATTTTAGAGGGTAAGGCATAACTATTTATGTTAGGAGAAAACAAGTCCAGGACTACAAATTCATACATTCTGAAATCGAATGGGCTCTTTAAACATTTATCTTTGAGCTTATAGCTTCGAATACTTAGCAAGAAACATGATATATAAGTGTATATCCAGCACTAAGTTAAATTTATTTAGTACAATATCTCATTTCTTCCTAAGTTGATACAAAGTACATACTCAATAAATCCTCTAAATGAAAATTCGTGCTATATAGAGGCTTGCTTTTTCTCTTCTATATTTTGCAAATACAAAATGCTCTATTAATACTTTTGCACTGTGAACTTAAGAATGTTATTCACTTAGTATCTTACCAAAACCAAAACATTTGAATTTTTGAATCAACTGGCTTAATTTTAATGTTGGGATGATTTTCTTTCAGAAACACTGCCCATGGCAAGGGAGTTGGAACCAGACAATCATTAAGATCCTTCCAACTCCCTACCTAAGTGCAGTTATCTCAGTGTTCTTATTCTGTCTGAGTGCCATCAAACACAGGAGTAGGTTGCCCAGAGAGGTTACATAGTTTACATCTCTGAAGATATTAAAAATCTCACTGTGTGCCCTGCTTGAGCAGTGGGCAGAATTAGGTTATTTGGAGAGGTCCTTTCCAGCCTCCATTGTACTGTGATTGATTTTGTGATTCTGATGAATTGCTTTTTCTGAAGACAACAGAATTTATATTTCCGTTGTGCATTATCTTTATCTGAAGAGTGGGATTGTTCTTTTTACTATAATACATCTAGTTTAAAAGAGAAATTAACCTTCTTTTAAATTAAAAAATCTACAACAGTACTCTGTAACCAAATTGACTCTTTGGGTGAAGTTGTCATAAAACTGATCCCTGTAAAGTCTGTCAGAAGGAGGAAGTCTGTACTTATGTCTTCAGCCTATAATAATAACTGATGGTGTGATCTAGAGATGTTAAAATCTATTTTCTTTGCCCTAGAAGCTGCCTCATTTTTATGATATAAAAAATGCACAAAGTCATTCATTTTGCTAATAATCATCTTAAATCCATAATAATTTGAACAGAATACAAGGAATTCAAAAGTGATGAAGATAAGGTCTGGCCAAAAGTTGATTGCTAGGTCAAAATATGTCTACAACATGCCATGACAAAGATATTTACAGAACCTGTATGTCTTTGATCTAATTGTAATCCAAAACTGGGGTACATGTGTTGTTATGAAAATAATAGAATCATAACATTAAAAACTCATAAAAGAATTTGAGTCTCCTGCAACCCCTCTGCAATGAGCAGGGTCAGTTTCCACTAGACCAGGTTGCTCGGAGTTGTGTCCAACCTGACCTTGAATGTTTCCAAGGATGGGACATCTACCACTCCTCTGGGCAGCCTTTTCCAGTATTTCACCACCCTCATTGAAAAATCTTCTTCCTTATATCGTCTGAATTGCAGTTTAAAACCATTACCTCTTATCCTATCACTACAGACCTTACTAATATATCTGTCCCCCTCTTTCTTAGAAGGCCAGTAGTTCCAAGAGTCCTCGTTTCTACACCTTATAACAATTGGACAAAATTTTTCCTTTTTCCTGTCACCTGGAACTTCACTTATTGCCATGATTTTTCAAGATGCTATGGTGTAAAGCCCCAGACTCACTTGATGAGCTTCCTAAAGGGGCTTAGGTTTTTTATACTCTAAGGCAGGCTCAGAGAAGAAACATGATGTTCCCAGGAAGATAAACAACAAATTTTAAACAACACTGCTCCAGTTCCAGCATGATCCCAGCTCCTGGGGCCCTCTCACCCAGGTGGAACTTCAGGTGTGCCAGTGACTAGCAGACACTCTGGGCTGGAATAGAGGTTCCAGGGCAGGTGGGGTGTGGGACAGTGCACATCCCACTTTCCACAGAAAATGCTCCGCCACCTACCCACACACTACCCCACTCCCCCAACACACACACACCCTTTTGTTGTTTTGAGACAGTAATCATTTTATCACGTCTCTCCCACATGTAGCTTCTTTCCCGCTACATCAAGCCAATTTGCTTGGAACTCTGGGATGATGCATCTGATCACATGCCATAAAAACCTCTAGTAAAGACATTAAATTTTCAGTAGGAAAAAAAATTAGATAAAACACCTAATCTTGACAATCTCATGGTTTCTTCAGACATTTCAAAGCTATAATGTTTTAAGGTAAAAGTACTGCTCTAAGTAATATACTGGCTTACAAATACTACCTGAATCCAATTTCCTTGAACATACATTAGGTTGGATAAATTCTGACAATTCAATAGCCACTAGGAGTTACTTGGTACAACTTTTCATATATGCATACCTGAAGAAGATGTATATTTTTAGGATGCTTAATACATCATTTATAGCACCAAGGTCAGGCATAGATCACAGTAAATCCCTGTACTGGTAGTAAAATTAATGACATTTAGATTTAAAAAAGAAAATATTTTATAAACATGTACAATTTCCTAGTAGTATTGCCCTGTTATAGAGTTACTTTGCAAGGAGATTATTGTTCAGTATAGATTATGGGAGATGCAACAAAATTTTGAACACATTTAAAAGATGTTTCAACCATTTCTCTTTACAACAAAAGTGCCTTTTGGTGTAAAGATACACCAAAAGGTAAGAGCAGAGGTGCTATAGCAGGTGATATAAAGACACCACAGTCCATCAGTAACTGATATTATACCAATTTCTAAAACTTAACTATATTTTAACTAATGTAATCCCCTATATTCCATAAATAACACAGTCTGATCTCTTGTGTGAAAAACCAACTCCTTCATCATGATAAAACAACTATTCTACCTTTATTAATATGTGTGTCTGTACGGAAAATTAAAAAAAACTTTTACTGGTTTTGTTTCTTATTTGTGAAAATAAATAAGCAAACACTGTTAAAAATCATTCTTTTTCTCTGGCCTGTTATACGATGATATTTGCTGTCAGCCTAAAGATAGATTCTCAATGTTCCTTGCAAGAGTAGAACAAAGTACTATCCATATTTCTCTTCCTTCATCTGCTACATAAGACCTGTGAAACCTGATGGATTTGAACAGCCTATTAATTTTCCTATGTCTTAGTATTTCTATCACACTTTGTACACTCAGGTTTTGAGTACAGAAGCGACAGTACCACAATAAAAATCAGAATGATGAATAGTTTCAAGCCAGGCCCTTATTGTCCTGTCTCAAGTGCATTCAGTATCTCGAAACCATCATGTTCTGAAAGTTTTGAGATCAAAAAAATCAATAAAGCACAACAACCAAAATGAAGTCAGAAAAGGAGCTTCACCATATGTCTTTTACCTGGTTTATTTTATCTCCTGTGGCCCCAAATCTTGGAAACTCTCAGCAGTCTAAAAATTATTTTTCGTAATCATCCAATTCTTTCTCTATTGGCTTCATATCCCACTTTGGCCCAAAGACAGATCCTCAAGCTGCAGTGTGTGAAAGAGAATTATTTTTATACATATAAATCATTTAAATCCAAGAAAATGTAGCTGTGTTTTTTAACTACAGGTTTGATTTTGTTAAATAGTTTATTTCCTTAAATATTATTTGAACTATTGTGTTCACATTAAATTTAAAATATTGTGTTCTCTTTATATATTTAATATACTAATTTTAAAGGCTGCTACACTACCAATGAAAAGTGTAAGTGTAATATAAAAGTGTAAGTGTAATATAAAACTGTATTGCTACAATGCAGTGGTGAGTTACGGGAATGTATGCTTCCTAAAATAATTTCTGTGCATTAATTATTTTTGTAAACTCATCCATAAAAACAAAATTGTGAAACAAAACCTTTTTTTTGTATTTTCCTTACCATAACTAGTTATTATTACATTCAGAAGAAATAAAGAAAAGAGATGGAGAATTCTATTAAATTGTTATTTCAGTTTACTGGAGTTCATTTTTCTAGACATCCCACACATCACTGTGAAAAACACCAAACTTTAATTCCTCTGTTGGCCAAACCCTCACATTCACAGACACTGTGTGGGCATTGTACATAAAAGTTTTTCAGTGACTCTTCTGTGGACACAGAGTAACAGAGGCTGTTATACCTCTCACACAGTCTGCCTTCCCTGTTGTCCAGAGGACTTATTAGAGTTCTCTCTGAATTTTCAGATAAAGCATTTTGGATTCCCTAACACTGAATGAGTTTTGTATTATGAGGAAGAAATCTCTTTTTCTACATTACACTCTTAAAAAAGAAATCTATTTTTAATTCGTGGTATATTTTAAGAAAAATATGCAAAGCTGAACAAGATTGAAACAAAAAAAATTTCTATTGCCTACATAATTTATAACCATCAATCTGAGTCCTATGCCGTCACTCAATGCAGTATTGAAATGAACTCCTCAGTCTGCAGCAACTCTTGAGTCCTACTGTACAACTGGGCTTAGCCAGAGTGGAATTTCCAAGGTGTAGCTTAAACACAAAAGAATTACAACCTTAGACCATGAAAGGGATAAAAAGAAAACCTAAGACATGCTGAGTGAGAATTTCAGCTCATAGGTCAACCAGGTCACATGAAGGTCTAATTCACATGAAAGTTTTCCTTCCCCTGTCAGCATTGATTTGGTATACTCTGTACATTAATAAGTACTAGATTTCTGTGCACAGAGAGCAAACTGTAACCTCTTGTAAGGAAAAAATAAAAGCGAGTATTAAATGTCTGTCATATAACAGGACCTTCAGTTGACTAGCATGCCAAAGAATCTTCTGCTGTTGGAGATACAAGACCTGGCCACTGAGAAACTTTTCTCTTTGATACGTAGCCACATATTCCACAGGAAATTACATCTTTTATGCAGATCCAAATTTTCTCAGGAATGTATTTCACAATGAATAGCTTTCAGAGTGCAAAGGATGAGCAATGACTGGAGTAGCTTTGTAAAAAATATTGAAGAAATTGTTCTTTTTGAAATGATTCTTAACTCCGACAGATTTGGCATAATGCTCAAATAAGCATACAATCTCCATGCCAGCAGTGCCACAGTGTTTCCTCCTGATAATTTTTATACCTGCATCTGAATTAGAAATGTAAGAAATACAGTCATTAAGCATAAAGGTCTTCTATATTTAGGCTTGCAATTGTGATAGACCCTGTCCTGCTGTAATCACCTAAGCAACATTCCAGAGATATGATTTTGGTTTTTTGTTATTAAGTGTCCTAAAAAAACAGCCCAGGAATTTTCATTTTTTACACTGCAAAAATATTTTGCTTTTTTGCAATGTTTTAAACAGTTGTATGGTTTACCTGGTGGAATGTATTAAGTACTTATGATCTTTTTTACACTTGATTAGATCTCACAGTTGCTTAATTGCAACTTATTAGATAATATTAGGTTTCTGAAAAATATTTCTCTTGACAATCTCATTAGCTTATTTAGAGATTTGACAAGAGCTTTGAAGATTGAAGAGCAACAGATGACTCAAGAAGCATACCAACACCAAGAGGAGACTGTGTGCCCATTGCTCAGGAGAATTAAACCACCTGTTACTACAGAGGATCTGGAGACTGCAAGATTGTGCAGAGGCAAAGATATGAACTACAGAAATTAAGTCGGAAAGGATTCTGAGGAGAGAAAAAAAAGCCCCTCCAAATCCATTAATCTTTCTTCAAACCACAACAAATGACACTTTATGATTCCCCAATGCAGCAGATGAAGCACAACTGAACACCTCAGCAAAATGATGGCTCAGATGGTTTTCAGTTGCATTGACTTGATCCTTCAGGGAAGACAGCAAAGGGAACAAGATAATGAAATCAACAGATAAATCCCAGGCAGGTGTTATTTAAATTACACACATATCTGTTGAGACGCAGAATGAATGGATGTACTCTCTGAAAGCAGCTGGCATTGTATCTCCTTGGGGTTTGAGGCTGGTGCTGATGATAAGAGGAACTGTAGAGAAAAAGAACTGAGGAGAAGACTGAGAAAGTGGCTGGTATGGATCCTAGGCAATTTTAATATGTAGAGGGAGGTAAAACAAAACTACAACAGAAGTCAATCCCATACCAATGAATTGGAAGGAAGGATGCTAACAACAGAAATAGCACTCATATTGAGTAATCAGGGGGTTCTGACTGCACCTGTTGTTATTATAAAAGTTATTATTTCTAAAAGAAATGTCATAAATATTTGTGCCCTAAATGTCAGCTTGACTGATGAAATGAGAATTTATACTGTAGGATTTAAAACCAAATACTCTGAATGAAAATGTGGAAATAAGAGAAATTGGCAGTTTAAATTGTTTAATTGTAAATTGGGGGTAAACAAAGAAACAAAAAGTGTAGCAGAACAGCATTATTTTACCTATACATTAGACTCTAAGAAAATAAAGGATAACATGGGTAGAATATCTGTTTGATTGAATTTTTCTTTTAAAGATATAATATGACCATATTGAATTGAATCCTATGGAAATAAAAACAAGTTATCAGGGAAACTGGACAAGAAAGTATTTTAAAAATATGTTGGAAGGAGAAAACTATTGAAGTGGTGGAAAAAGATTTATTAGAGCCGTTAAAGTAAATTCTGTATAATGTATAGTACACATCTACAAAGCCTAGTAATACAATTCAGGTCTGTATTTTTATGACACTGATTAGAATAAGGCTTTTTTTATAAATTACACTTGTCCCAAGAATACATAATTACATTCTCCCAAGACAGCTAAAAAACTAAATATTTTTTTTTGATGTAATGCTGTAAGTCACAAATGACATAAAAGTGTGAAATGAAAAATCTTGCAACCTGAAATAGTAGTGAAGGAGGTTGGATCAGATCATCCTGCTGCAAAATTTTTTGTATTGCTTAACTACGAAAATTATATAAGAGGAGGTGAAAAGACAATAAAAACTGTATTTCAGTGTTCTGAAGGATGGTTAGTCATACAGAAATCCAGATTGCATAAGCACTGACCCTGGAATACTGCATGTACTTAGGCAACAAGTCAAAGATGATGATAATTGAGGACTAGCAGTTCAGTAGATTGCTCTTGACCATTCTGTGTCCGCAGATACAACCAAGGTACTGATTAGGCTTCACGACAGACTGCCACCCTTCTTGAATCATTTTAACATAATTATGCTCCTTCAGCTATCATTTCCCTGTATTTGGCATGGACAAAGCCAATTTAAATGCATTTCCTGTAAATGGGCAATTTTCATAGGTATTGGATATGGTCTTGGATGTTTAAAGTTCAATATCTTTGTCATCAGATAGCTTTTGCATGGATTTACAATTTTGTGCTTGTTGGGGAGCTTAGCTGAGTATTTTAACATTCAGGCTCTTATTCTTTGCAACGTTTTCCTAGTATCACAGCCAGAGAGAAAAAGAGAAAGTGACTACATGTCATGTGTATTCTTCCTTATTTTTTTAATCTTTTTTCCTAAGAACTTTAATTTTTTTGTATTTTCTTGATTTTCCTCTTCAGTAAAGGCAGAAATATGTCTTTGTGTTTGTGTATATGTGTAAAAATCAATCTTCACACATTTAGATTGTGATTAAAATGAAGGAATTCAAAACATTTTCAATAGCTGAGCAATTGTAAGAAATTTTAATGCTCTCTAAAGTGACAAAAGCAACAATATACCTGGAAAATATTTGAGAGAGAAACAACAGTCCTCACTGTATCACTTTCTTTGATTTTACACACCACCCACAGTTACCTTTCTCTTGGGACAAGAACAAAACAAGGCTTACACCACAGTTCATTCAGACAATAGGTAAAAGTTTGGTTGACTAATATGGCAAATTTATATAATAGACTAGTACTACAAATATATTGTAGTAGGGTTGTATTATAATATACTAATTCAATAACTAAGAAAAAGTGTGATCATGATAAAAGTTTTCATTTAGATGTGATGCTAGCTTTTTGTACTTGATTTAGACTAGTCTATATACAAATAGAAAACATTGCTCTTGCAGAGCAAGAATCTGGGATGCTCTAAGCTTTTGAATCAATAATAGTGATCATACTAAATGTGTAGAATCTTTTAAAAAACACATACTATGCTGCCTTTTCTTCCTCCATGAATAATTATGGGCCATGCTACTTTTCACGCAAAAGCTTTTAGCTCTGTTGCATCAAAATAATTGAAAAAACAGTGTAATGGCTGCATAAATGTAAATTTGTCACTCACCAGAAAACGCCAGTTATGGAAATCCTAGTGCACAGATTTCTAGTAATACCTGTATTTTCAAAATTCAGTTACAGTCTTTTATCATCTGTGTATATAGATTGTATTTATAGATATTTTGTAAAAATATTGAGTGGTCTGACATATTTTTTCCGGTTTGTAATTTCATCTGTAGCCTGTATATCTTTATTATACTTCCACAAATTATATAGAGTTTCATAGCATTCAACTGCTTTGTAGTGTTCATTTATACTCATCCAATATAATTAAAGTATTTGCTGGGTTTTATAAGATATTCAGTGTTCCATATTTCCAGACTCTCTCTCTCCCCACCAAAACTATTTTGTTTCTCTACCTAAAACTTTAAAAAACTTTAAAATGTAGAAACAATTGTCTCTAAAGAAGATTTGTACAGAGGCAGAAGAAAGCTCACATTTCCCTCCAATCCTACCTCACCACTTAAAAATTTAAAATAAAAGCCCTTCTCTAAAGGAATCAAACTCTAATTAGTTATCTTCCATAGAGTCAGTGACTCAATTCATGCTAACAGAAAAACACAGATTTAGACTCTGTTCTTAACATCATCCTCTTATTACATTTCAGGTCTCTGAGAGAGTGAAACTCTATACAATAGTGTCATGTCAATTCAGCTTGGGGTATGAATGTGCTAAATTGTGCAACGTTGAGTTCTGCCTATTTTGTTACTTTTTTGGTTAAATTTAACCCCGTCTGATGACCATCTTTACTTCCTCTTGGTGCAATAACTTTCTAAAGTGTAATAAATTTTAATATGCAATTTATAATCTTTGAAAGATCCAGTTTTGTTTCTTTAAAACAGAAGAGCATTTGTTATAAGTAGCACTCACACATAGATTTCTCTAATTTCTCCTGATGTATGTGCAAACCTGAATAAAGATATTAAGTTATATATCCTCCTGAGAAGCTAAACCAAAGTGCTTTAAGGGTATGTTTGAAAATTGATCATAAATATGGGCCTCCTCTTCAATACATTGTGATTGATCAACAAGGATGCAAAGTGAAGTTATTAATCCAGAAACTGTCTTACTGAAGGCTGTGGGTATTAAATTACAAAATGCTCATTTTTTTTTCTTAATGGAATTTCTTAAAGCACATGAATAATAGAAAAAAATCCCACATTTAACCCAGTTTTATTCCCAGAGTATTCCCACTTTAGCCTATTTGAAAAGATGAATTGTCATTAAAGGAGAAAGAGGGGCAAGATAAAGGCAGCAGTAATGGAGTAATATATTTAAGGTCTGAGTGACTGGAGTTTTTTTTTGTTCTATGAGATTTTACTTGTTTTGAAGTAAAAGATGAGCAGAACAGAAAACTGTTTTCTTTATCCTGCTATTTCTACATAATATTCAAAGCTACTGAATGGCTTTGACTAGTACTAAACGACTGGAAATTCAACAGGAAAACTGAAAGGGAAAAAGAAATGATTTCTCACATTCAAATAAACATAATTTGAGAAATTAAGAGACAAAAAACTGTTGAGTACAAAATAAACATTTAATCCTCGGAGTTGCACACAGATATACCTTTCAAAGACCAAAATTTAAAAAATGCATCTAACTGGAGTCATCTCTCACCCATTAATAAGCAGAAACAGGTATTTTAAAAGCAATTTGGTGCAGGATTGACTTTAGGTTTTCTAGGTAAACTGTATTCTATGATATTTAATGTCACTCATCATATTTTCCTTGATAGAAATTGAAAAACCAAAAAGGATGAAACCAGTTTTAGCATTGGTATGCTTAAGACTCCTTGACTCAGTTAGTTTATATTCACCCTCAAAGGCATTCTCAAGGCCAAATTCCCTTATCACCCCCTCTGGCTCAGAGTCTGAGACTATAATTGGACATCATGGGAGTGCTCATCTGGAGAGAATGTCAAGTCTAGTCAACATCCTCTGATGTAGTTTCAGGCAGTCTAGACCCAGATGTACATTAAGACACTTTCCAAAGAACACACCCCGTTATGCCCTCAAGCTGGGCTGTGGAGTCAGTGTACCTGTGATTCACAACACAGAGGAACTCTGCAGATGTTTGCTGCTTCCTTCTTGTTTCACCATTACAGTGGCAAAGCTAAGAATGTTCACAGGAACCAAAATAGTCTGATTTTTCACAATATCCTCTGCTCTTGGAGTTCCTGCTCCAATACTGGCCAAGAGACAAGACAATAGCTGAGTTGTTTTGCAAGCAGAAGATGTAAAACTTTCAGTAAATAGGCAAATCGTGACATGCCTGCATAAAAAACATAGCAAAAGTGCACACAACCCTTGCCACTTGACACCTGCTCAACTGAAATTAATGCACTCATGATTTGTTCTTTTCTTCCTTGTCTTCATTCCAACTATTCATTTTTGAATGAGCATCTGTCCTGCTCTTAATCATTAGGAAAGCCAGCCCTGGCTCAGAAGTAAAAACAATTAAAAAAGGAGATTCACTCTTTAACCTTTACTCGCACAAAAAACCCCACCCTAACACATATGCCTCCCATGTTTCCACGTTGGTCCAGGTTTGTCCAGAAATCTTTTATTTCATTCAACTCCGCAGTGAAACTAATTGCTGAGTAGACAGGTGGACCAACATTTCCTATAACTTGCACGATGCTTAACTCCTCATCCAGGTTCTAGCAACCTTGGTCTGTGATAACATGTTAGAAATGCAATTCAACAGGGTCATTCATATAAAAATGGCTTTACAACTGCTTGGAAGACAGATTCACTCCCAACTTTTCCTTATTTCTATTATTACTCGAGGTCTATTATAGGACAAACTTGTTTTCCAATCCCCCTTCCAAATGTACCTAAACTTTCAGGTAGAATGCATTTTACAGCAAAGTTGTACCTTAAGCATAGATTGGAAAGATTGTTTATAGGGATGGCCACTGGCACTCCAGTACTGAAGCAATCCTAAGGAACAGTCCATCAGAACAGCGAAGGAACTCTTTGAGTTCACTTCAAAGAGTCATCAGTAAGGCAAAGCCAGTGCAGACCTGAGTAAATATGGGATACATACAAAATAATTTTGAGGAGAATTCACAGCCATCAACAAATACATTTCTTTATTCCCACTAGGCTAAGAAAATTATTTATTAGTTCTTAGTACAGAGAAACTGAAGAGAGGGTTACTCAAACCAGTGCAATACTCCAAATGCATATCCAGTCTGTACAGTAAGAATAGTCACAAGGACTAAAAATCAGTTCACTTACTGTGACCTTTCTATTTTTAAGGATATTACTTATTAGTACTTCCAAATGAGTTATGAAAATTACAGTGAAAGCAGCATATTTTATTACCTCTGTTTTGGTGTTTTTAAAAGAGTAATCTCAAGGATCTTCCTTTTGAAGTCATGGTAACATTTCCACTGATTCAGACATAATAAAAAATATCAAAAAATGGTAAAAAAATTGCCCAGATGCATGTAGAATTATAGAGCTATACCATTCACACGACATGGACAGGATCAAAGACAATGTAATAATACAGATATTCTGTTGTAAAGTAACAGCAGCAGAAGGAAAACAGAGACAATAACAGTCCAGAGGAGATAACTAATGAAGAAAAGTAGGAAATGAGGCTATATCAGGCTGTGAGTACACAAATCTGTGAAAGACTGCATATGACATGGAAAGGTTTAGCTATCAATGCAGAGAAGGTAGAATTCATAAACAGTCATAAAAGAATTGGGTAATTATATTAATGCTAACACAAGAGGTTTTAACTAGTTTTTCTGGATTTGCTTAGTTTTATTTACACAGAATAAACAACCTGCTATTAAAACCTTTTTGTTTTGTTTATTCTTTAGTCATACTATTCCCTCTGGTGTGCAAAAAATGTTTATGTAACTGTGGTTACAATGATATCTCTGAACCCAGACATACCTGAAAATTATCAATAATTAATTAGAACTAGTCCCTGGGTTTTCTCAGATGCACCTACAGTATTTTCTGCTTGATAAAATTCTTTTTACCTTACCAGACTTATGCACAATACATTCATTCCCATGCGGATTACACCTCAAGCACTTGATTGCAGTTTATCAAAGTAAACTATACACAGATTTCTAAAGGGTTTTTTCCCTCATATTTTTATTAAATATAGGTCTTAATATTAAAAAAAGCATAAGTCTGTACTGACCTTAGTCTTATTAACATGTTAAAAGAATTTTCATTCTAAGAGCTTAACACCATGTGGCTTTTTGGGGTTCATTATCTACAGAGGTATATTAACAAACTCAAACCAACAAATCAAAAAATATCACTGTAGCAGGGGAACTGTCCCTGGTCCACATGGCCCTGTGAGAGTGTGAACTGAAAGAAAATGAACAGTGGAGACAAAAAGAGGCGGTGATCTGGGGAGTAATGAGAAAGGGCATGAGATACATATAAACATGCATCCACAGATATGACATTGCACATATTTTGGTCTTCCTTCCCTTCCAAATAAGCCAGGATTTATGAATAGCCTTGGCATCTGGCTTTCTGCAGAGTATTGAGAAGGGTAACTATTCTGCATAGTGCATTGCTGTTTGTTCTGACATAGCTTTTGACGTTTGTAATTAGCATGTGAAACAAGCCAACAGAGCAGCAGAAATGTCAAAGTGCCATGAAGTCTTATTGCGAGAAACTCATGAGCTGCTTCATTAGTTCTCATCAAGACTCAGAGTTTTGATTAATTTTTGTTTTAAAGTCATATAGTTAATCTTACATATGAAGGTAAATTGCCTGAGAAAGTATTTCTTCTTCCATACATAATTAAGTCAATACTCACTCATGTCGAAGCAAAATCAAACATCATTTCTGTTATAGAAATTAGTAATGCAGACTCATAAAGACTGATAGACAACTTGTAAGGGAAGGGTTAATTTTAGCACTCTTCCTTTCTACTCCCCATGTCACTAAAGAATGTACAAAGAAACTAAATAGTTTTTATGATGAAATTCTTTGTAGTTTTTTCAAGTTTAGTAAGAGTTAAATATTAAGTTTTGCTTTGTCTCTGGTCGATCATATCAAAGCCAACATTGTTAACCAGTTTTATTTCTTGTAGTTATGTAGAAGAACAATGTTAGTGTGCTTTGACTTTAAAAAATGGAAGTCCAAAAACATGTCCTTGTCATTTAATTACCCAATATCTTTATCACCACACAAATATGTCCACATGCTATATAATCTGCCTAAAGTCACAGGTCACAAATGCTTCTGCCATTGGCTAAAATGTTTTCTTTTAGGTATTGAAAAGTCATGATGTGAACAAAATAAACTGAGCAAAAACGCTAACACAAATAATTGCAAAGTGCTGCTTACTGCTACCCTTAAATAGAAACTGTAATAGTTAAACTTCCCTGCCCTTGTTACTTTCAAAGCAATCACGCAGTGTCCCATTAACCTGACTTCCCTACATACCTTGGGCTGTATTGCTGAAGTTAAAAGATCCCACCATTTTATGAAAATTTATGAAGATTACTGTTACTGTTTTTTGTAGCTTCACCTGTGCCGTCCTTTTTCTAGTTGAAAATAACTTGTCTGAGCCTTTTGCATTTTGAATGCATGCACCTTTTAGCAAGAGAGGAAGTTTGTGTGCCTGGTCCCTTAGTGGACAAATGATGAGAAGTCGACTACTGGCAATAAGAAAGGCTTGCCACAATTATCTCTGTCCCAAGAGCCTAGTTATCTCATCAACACCACTACAGAAAGCTCTGGAGCTGATGCAGAGGAATCTGAATCTACTTGCAGAGTATGGGATTGCAGGGGAAGGCAGGGGAGACCATGGCAAGGGGAGATAGATGTGATTGCATGTACTTTTGGACATATGAGTATCCACCATGGGGAAAACTTTGCAAAAGGGACCTGGACACACAAGTTGTTTTTTTTTTTTTCATTCTGTGCCAGAACAGCTCATAACAGCATGTTTAGCATAATTATAATGAATTTTTACAAAGCTGTAGATCCTGTTCTTACTTACCACATGATAGAGGGAGATATGGCATAAGAATATCTGTCGCAGACATCTCTTTGTGAAAAATCTTTTCTTTAGGATTTTTCCTTCTGAGAAGCTGTGGCCTCAGAAACAGATGTAAACAATAGGTTATCTGCTGCTGTGGAATGCAACAGGTCCACCTGGATTGGCCCATCTTGGATGTTTATAGTTAAAGGCCAATCAAGGACCAAGCTATCTCGGACAGAGTCTGACAGAGCTCCTTTGTTATCATTCTTTCTCTTCTATTCTTAGCTTAGCAGCTTCTGGAAACCTTTCCTTCCTTTTCTTTGTAGTATAGTTATAATGTAATATATATATATATCATAAAATAATAAATCAAGCCTTCTGAACATGGAGTCAACATTCTCGTCTCTCGCCTCACCTGAAAACCCCAGTGACCACCGTCACAAATATCTATCTGTATTTTCAGGAATACAAGCTTTTTTGTTTACAGCTAGTGACTGTAGCAAATGCAGGACATCAAATGAGTCCATGCTTCCTGATGTGAGTACAAAGGGTAACTAATAGCTGTGCCCAAAATACCTGTTTCATTGTTATATGGAAAGTCTGCCAGAAAAAACACACAAAATGTTCAAACAGCCCAATGTGTGTGAAACGCTTTTGCACTCTCAGTGGATTTGCCTGCAAAGCAAAGAGCTGTGCTGAAATATGACTAACATGTTTTTCAGTGGAAATTACGGCCTGTAGACTCTTACTTTCTCTCTCACAATCCTGTTTCGATCGGTTAGATTCTTTTTGTGTTGTCATAGCAACGGGCAGAAACCTTACCATCCTGATCAAAATTCCCTGACATCCATCTTAAGAAGACCTCTAAACAAGCAGCACTTGCTCTCCTTACTACAATTCCTGACTTTTTCAGCTATATCAGAAGTAATCCTGTCAGAAAAGAGTGGTTTCCTACTCTTTAACAACAACAAGGGATGCTGAAGAATTTTTTCCCATTCTGGAAGGGATCAAACTTGGTGTGGATTCTAGCCATGTACACCCAAAACCGTGTGGGGGTGACAGATGTGAACTTCATTACAGGTGTTTCAGTGGCTTGGTGATTCTTTCAAAATATGCTTGTTTAAGATTTGGGATTTTATTTTAATTTTTGGTGTTGCTTTTCTGATTTATTGATGAGCATTTTTCTCTTCCTGATTAAACACCATTGAATACTCCAGTTCCTACTTAGTTTCTACCTAAATTATATTGAGTATTGAAAGACAAATATACTGAAACAAACAGCAGAAATCAACAGACAAAGTTTCTTATATGGGTCTTATGTAAGTTATGACACTGTATTTGGAAAAGATAAAGGAGGCATGAGGGATGCCAGTAAAACTGGGATAAAACAATGCATTATGGTGTGCGTGTGGATACTGTCTGCTAGATGAACTCTGTTTACAGACTTTCAAGAAGCAATAAAGCAAGACAGACATGGCCATATTTGAATATAGACATTTTTGGGGGTGTTTTTCATCATCTGTTGGAATGACATGTATGCAAATCAAAACCTACATCTAAATAAGATTTGGGTTTGTTCAACCAGGAGAAGAAGAGGGACCAGAAAGACCTTTCTGCACGCTTTCATTACCTACAGAGGGCTAAAAGAAAGCTGAAGGGGGAGTTTTTACAAGGGCATTTAGGACTAAATGGGGTAATAGCCTTAAACTGCGAAAGGGTAGGTTCAGATTCAATATTAGGAAGAAATTATTTCCTGTTATGGTGGTAAGGCACTGGAACAGGTTATGCCTGGGAAGTTGTGGAAAGTCTCTCTGCCCATAGTGAGAGGGAGTTGAAACTAGATGATCTTTAACATTCTTTCAAACCCAAACCATTCTATGATGCTGTGACCCTACTATACTTATTGTGAAAGTTAAATAATTATAAAGGAGAGAAATTAGGAACTGATGTAATATTTACATTTAAAAAAACCAAGCAGAGTTCACTAGGAAACTGACATTTCCTCATCTTTGCCTTTAACAGTGTATAAGGGCACACCGATAGGTAGACATAACAAATATCCAAAATCTTACTCCCAGAGTAAGAGCCTATGTGAATCAGGACCTGATCAGCTGCATGATTTCTGGTCAGAAACAGAATTAAGACTATTAATCATATAAAGAAATATATAACTATATAATATACTAATGATTTATTTACTGATATTTTATTAATAATACTGTATTCTTTCCTGCAGTACCAAACAGACTGGTAGACAAAGAGTGCAAGTTTTATACAAGTCTTGGTATTTTATACAGTGCAACAGTTCTACTATCAGCTAAAAAGATGGAGGAAAGAACGAGTAATTTTTTTTAATTTGGTGTCTATATGAATTAAACAGTGAATAAGTGACAAGTAAGGTAGTCAACTAGCAAATTCTTTTTCCTAAGTAAAAATTATTTACTAGAATGTAAATTTATATGGTAACTTAATATCGTCCAATTACCAGTTAATGGAATTGTATAAATCTAGATTTCTAGACTTTACACATTCATTTTTATTTCTTTAATAATATGAAAAATAATTAGTTTTACACCTTAAATAAGTGATAATGTATAGAGGCAATTATTCATATTATATGCTGGTAAGTATGAAAAAAAATGCACTGTATAAAGCCTAAAGACCACGTACACTACTGTCTGGTGGCAAACATGTGTGGACAGCCCGTGAATAAGATTCAAGATACATCCAAATATGGTTCACATTACTTTTTTCAAATTACTTTAGTTACACCTCTGAACTTAATTCCAAGTCTTTATGTTGCTTTCTTAATTTAAATTACATTAATTTACCAGTATTTTAACAGTCCTGTGCAGTGGCAGAATCAAATTATAAAGTCATATTTAGAAGGAGTACTATTAATCCTTCTTTCATAAGTAGTAATATTAAATCATTATATCTAATTTTGTTATTCTAAAAGATATTCTTTAACTAGAGACCTTCTATAACTAGTGATTGCATGTTCACCTAAGGAGTACAGTAAGGAAATCTGAGAACATTAGAAGAAAATTATTATATAGACAAGCATAAATACTGTATGCTTTACTGACTTGTCAGTCATTTGCTCTATACATAAAACATCTATCAAAGATTTTTCTCATTTAGATAGCTCTGGCCTGGATACTTCAAGAAACATTACAGCATGTGCCAGTTATAAGGTCTGAGGGAATTCCAGCCTCTGGTTATATTAAGAGCACACCTGCCATTCCAGATGTATAAGGAATATGGCTTATTCCCACTGGTCCACTCTTCCACAGCATCTTCTGTTGGTCCTCACCTCAAACAGCAATACTTCATCCTGCCCACAGAAAGGAGAGGATGCCAAAATAATCTTTACAGAAGAGGAGTAACATATCAAAATGTTGAATGCTAAGTAAATGGATATTTACTTGCAGTACATCTCTGCAGGAACATAAGAATCGTAACGGATATTATTATCTATGTATTTATTTGAGAAGCACAACATTTCCTCTGCAGTGACCAAATTTTCCTCATTTCTATGAGCAGACACAGTATTCTTCCTACTCTTTTCAGTTATTAAATAAGATAAACATTAAGGCAGGAATTTTAAGTGATGTGAAGTGATCTAGACATTTAAATGCACCTGAACATCACATTAAATCTCTTTGAAATCTGTTTGTTAAACATAGAAAGATCTTCAAATATAGCATCTAACAGTTACTTCTTAAACAAAAGCCCTTCCTAGATTTTTTCCTGTTTTAGCCCATTTAGAAAGAATGCAGATCTTACTTCAAGGAAGTATGAAGTTTGAATAAGCAAAATGAAAGCTCTTTTGCTAGCAACATGAGTGAAACACTGTCTGCGTATCACTTGAGGTTTTGGGACTTTATGTGCCTCAATCCACTGATTCAAACAGTGTGATGTGAAAGATATGGAAAATTTCAGAATCTTCTTTAAACCTTCTTTCTACAGTTTCATAAAGACATAATGAAGAGAGGTCAGATTTAAAAATAAAAATAAATAAGCAAAAACCCAGATGACATGCTTTAATGCAGTTCAAAAATCGAAGCAAGAAGCATACTTATTCTTTTTATGAATAAAATTCTGGTTTAAATGAAAGAAGAAAGGCATTTAAGGCAGCAGTACTATTCTTATAATTAATTTCCTTTTCTTATTATTGAAAACAATAATAGTAGTTTTCCCAGAAAAACTACTAAATAAGGTTTCTGAAATGTGTCTGTTTCCTACCTTTAAAGTGCTTGGTTTAATTACAGCATGACCTGCACAATAGGGAAGAGATAAAACTTTGCCAATAAATTATGACACTTCAAAGAAATAAAAGAGGTTATTTGATATAGAATTCTATGAGCTTCACCATACACAGGGGGCCCCCCAAGGCATTTGAATTCAGTTCAAGCCATTATAGATACATAGAATACTTGAGTATGTCTCAGTCTTGTTGAACACTTGAATATATTAGCTGAAACCAAACTGCTATCCACCTATAATAGAGATGTATTTGCATGGGTGATGAGAGAACTTCAAAAGGTTCAGAGTTCAGATTAATTTTGGTTCCTCAGTAAGAAATATCTATGCAGGTGGCATTGCAGCCTTTTGAACTTGCAATCTAATTTGCCTCTGGTTTCCTTCTTACTCTCTCAGAAATTCACTCAAAACCTGTTCCAATCTTTCTTTTTTCCCTTCTTTCCTTTTTATTCATGTATGGTGTAGGAAACTACTTATTTTCTTTCATTATTATCAAATAGCAAATGCACTTTTGTCCTTCATGGTTTTGAGGCTGATGTTCTGAAATGACAACTTTCTTCTGAAGTCTAGAATATTTGGAAATGAAACAATGAGGAAAACTATAATGCCCTCTACCACAAGTCTGGAAATTCCTCCCAAGACTGAACAGTGCTTTTGAAATTAACATGCATTGAAGCTCATGCCTTGCCATACAACATTCTGAGCATACCTGGATGACATGAATCCAAATATTCCTTCCATCACATCAAAGATTTCCCAGTCCAAAATGAATATAAATACTTCAAGAGAACCTACCTGGCAAAACAGAGAGAGAGATACACATCAGCTGGCCTCTCTGACCCCCAGGTGAAATCAGGCTGCATAGGTGGATTGCTTCAACGGGAATTTTGAATTAAAAAAAAAAAATTAAAAAACAAAACAAAAAAAAAGAAAAGTGAGGGTCCTGCATTTTGGTCACAAACACCCCACGAAACACTACAGTCGGGGAAGAGTGTCTGTCTGCCTGGCAGAAAAGGACCTGGGGGTTTTGGTCGACACCAGGCTGAACACAATCCAATGTGTGCCAAGGTAGCCGAGGCAGCCAGTGACATCCTGGCCTGTGTGGATCAGGGCAGGGCAGCCGCTGCCCCCCTGCACTCAGCACTGGTGAGGCCACACCTTGAATCCTGTGTCCAGTAATTGGCCCTTCGTTACAAGAAGGACATTGAGGTGCTGTAGAGTGTCCAGAGAAGGGCAACAGAGCTGGGGAAGGGTCTGGAGCACAAGTTATATAAGGAGCAGCTGAGGGGGCTGGGGGTGTTCAGCCTGGAGGAAAGGAGGCTCAGAGGGGACCTTATCACGTTCTACAAGTGCCTGAAAGGGGATGGTAGGAGGCAAGTGTCAGCCTCTTCTCTCACATAGCAAGCAGCAGAATGAAAAGTGGCCTCAAATAGTGCCAGGGAAGGTTTAGATTGAATACTATGAAAATTTTTTCACCTTAAAAGGAAGCATATAATTTCTCTTTGCCTGCTTCTAGAATTTCCCACATTCCTCGTCAGGCTTATGTACAGATCAGTGACTGAATGGAAGTTCACTTATTACTGGTGGTAAAATAGACAAAAAGAAAAATTTTTGTGGACTTTTGAAGTCAGCAACAATGAATCATTGACTATTTTCTTTGAATTTTCTTTGAATGAAATTTCTTTGAATAATTTTATTTCCTTCTGTTAAGGAACTAGGGAAAATGTTAGCCAGATTAGGGATAACAACTTGAATAAAACATACTCAAAATGTACATAAAATATGGAAGTTACATTTAGATTGAAAATGAGCCCAAGACAGAAAGAAGACTGAGAAATAAAACAAGTATAAGCTCCCTGGGAAGCTACTTCCAAGCCTAGTAAACAGTCTGATTTTTATCCTGAAGAAATAAGAACCAAAGAACTGTATTTTAGGCTTTAGGCACATCTAGATTTTCTATCACTTAAGAACAAATTAACAGAAACCAGAAAACTAATTTTGAATTTCGAGTCATCAGCAAGACAACCAAGTTTCTGCTTACTGGATAGACTGACACTTTTTTTTTCTAAAAATGGCTTTTATTCACATTACTCTCACAAAATCTCTAAAGTGTGCGTTACATAACTTGTTTGCAGTCTTAATAGCCCCTTTTCAACACATGTGCTTTTGGTGCCATCCACAGGAGTTCAAAATTCTGTTCCAGCCACCCACACATGTTTAAGATCTCAGTGCTGTATTACTATATTTCTGCATCTCAGTAAAACAAGTGATTCGTGTTTTACTAATAGCAAAACAACAAAGGGAATTATTTACATGGGACCCATCTGGGGAAGAGATGGTGAAGGTATTCTTGAGAACTAATTTTCAACCAGTCCTTGAGCTTTAAGGAAAAAATGGAATGAATTCTTGACAAGAAATTTGTTAAGGAAAATGGCAGTACTTTTAATTAACATCAAAATAGGGGAACATTTTGGGAAAGCAAGTAAAAATATATTTTCAGTAGATCTGGTACAGAGGTAGCTTTGATATATGTCTCTGCAATGAGAAGTATGACACAGCCTTCCTTCTCAGCAGTGATTGCCAAATATGTAATTAGAATAAATGTGGTATTAGAAATAACTACACATTTTCTTGGAATACATACAAACTGATCTGAATAGTTGTTTTCAGGCATGAACAACAGGAAGGATCAATATGGTAAACCACTACCCTCTGTTAGGACAATCTGTGGTGTGTAATAAACAAAGGAAAAAAAGAGAATTTTTTGTCCAAATTATTTAATAGACAAAACTCTGGCAATTATTTTTGTTCAGATCTCACTTCTTTCCATGTGTGGAATCCTGACAAGTTAACTTATCTGTGAAGCATTGAACATCGCTGAGGAAGGAATTTTCTCAGCTTCAGAGCACTGAGTATTACAAATTATAGCAGCTTAAATGTAAAAACAAAAGCAAAAGCTGTGATGACTGGGAGAGCAATCACAAGGAAGATCAGGTTTTGTGGAGGAAGCAAATTACTAGAGACTGAATAAGAAAAAAATAAGACAAAATATTTGGCATTTTCCATTGTTTCTTCAATGACATAGGCAATAGAAAAATATTTGTGAAATGTTTATAAAATGAATGTGCACACACACACAGTTGAGGGCATAAAATTCCCTCTGTTATAATGATGTTGAAAAGAAAAATAAAAGTAAATCACTGTCAAACATTAGACAAAATGAAAATTATATAAACCCTATTAATCCTTCTGGTTTCAGCAGGTTCCAGTTTGGGCAGTCCTATGATAGTTATATAAAATAGATATATATTTCTTTCAGCTGAATTCAAGAGTTATTGAAAACAATTACTAAAATTACAGGAATCCCAAACTCTTAAGTATTTCTTATGGTATTCACAGTCACAAGTTTCCTGCCTTACAAAAGAAAAAGTTATGCCCAATGGATATAATCATGTAAAATACTATAGTTCATTGAGATAAAATTTGTGAAAAACATTTTTATGTCAAATCACATGTTTTGCAGTTCCAATTATAGCCCATAATACATTTGGGTTTACCTTGTCTAGGTATCAAATTGTACCTACCCCATTTGTGTCTCTGTATCATCACAAGGATCACAAACACTTTGCATTCAATCAAAATATCCTTGGTGGCCAGTCTAAGCCCATTTCCATCCAATAAAATGGTAGATGACAGATCCTCCTCTCATTTCAATTTTTGTCTATCAGCGAGGTCTCTCCATACCCCAATGCCCTTTGAGTTCAGCAATAAAGCCAACATAAGCCAACAAGATGGTCAGAAGAATGGGTGGCTATATGAAAAGCTGGATTTAACCTATGTAATTATAGAAATTACCAGAGAATTACCTCATAATAATTTTTATAAAATCATCAGTAAAACAAAAAAGGCATACATACACAGTAGAGATGTCTCTCTTCTTGGATAGCTCCTGTTTTTCACACTGATGCACCACGTACCAAGGTAAGAAGGATGTTTCTTCAAGATAAGATGGGTAGTATGCACCACATTTCAAACTAGTAATTTTTTTTTATGCTGGAAGCTTATAATAAAAAATAATGTTATATTGTAACCATTGTTACTCTAGCATTAAGCGACATTCTGTTCCTTTTGGTAATTCTCTCCTTAATTTTAACTTTGTAGAAGTGGTTTGGCAGGTAAACGCAGCTATTTTGGATAGGAAAAGAGAATTAACAGTGATGCCATTTTAACGCTGAATGATACTTTTTTGGTGCTATCACTGCATCATCCACAGCTATGATTCAGCAAATCTGAAAGGAATATTTCTTTACTCCATTTTCTTCCATTGCTCTGTCCTTGGTACACTGTATACTCTGTTCACAAACCAGAGAGTTCGCAAAAACCTTCTGCAAACAAAAAACCAATTTCACTTATGTTCATACCTTGAGAGGTATCAGAGAAAGATGAGCGGTTACTCATCTTGTGTCCTGTTTTCTCTTCAGATACGAATATACCTGGTTCTGAAATTATGAAGTTGCCTTTTACAAGCATTTTCTACTAAGTGATGGGGATTTATCTGTGAGCCCTAACATGAAAGGCGCTGTGAATCATGGTTATTTGTTGGTGCACTGATTGCTGCTATCAGCTGCATGTGCTTCTGGCCAGGGGGGCATCATAAAAGCTGTAGAAAGTTAGTCATAAAAGCAAAAAACTACACTATTACCTGTAATAGGAAAAAAAACCCCAGAAAACTGTTAAAAAAATTTGTGATACAAAAGCAAAAATTGTGAACAATCCACTTAGTAAAAAATTATGCTTATGTAGCCTAAACTGAGCATGTCAGAGATTTTGTGTTTATTGTATATGCAAACCTGTGTTACTGAGACATAATTAGTATTACAATATATATGTCTGTCTGTGTGTGTGTGTGTGTGTGTGTGTGTGTCACATCATCTTTGCAAGGTCAGAGAGAGGAATTATTCTCCCTTAAAGGTAGGAACAGATGTACATAGAGATTAATCAGAAAAAGAGAGAGAGAGAGAGAAATGTTGAAAATCCAGCTTGAAATATCAGGAATACTAAGGATTTCTTTAAAACAGGTTATACCTCCTCAAACCAGGTGCTGAAAAAAACCCCAAAGCTATGGGGTATGTGGTAAACCCCCTATGGTTTACAAGTATATTTATGTCATATGGGAAAGCATTGTTAAAAGTAAGTAATAATTCTCTTTTTCATGGGAAGAAAATGTTGGTTTTAACATTGAAATCGATACCTCTCTTCTAAGTTCTTCATTTAAAATCTTTAACTTACCTACAAATGAGGATGGAATCTTACAGACAAGATTCACCTTCAGAAGTCTCCCACACTGTGTGGATTTGCTGATACAGCTATGCAGGTTAGCATTTTCTAATCTAGACAAAGCATTCAGCTTCAGTGTGCTCTGCCTGTTGATGCACTGCATCTGGGAGAGAAGGGGAAGATTATTTAGTTCCTCTAACCAAGTGTAGGAAGGAACAGCTAAACACAGAAGAATCTACAGAGAAAAATTCAGTTTTATTATTTGAATATTTTCATGTTTACAGACTAATACCTGAATCCTTTCATGACTGCAGCTTTAAGCAAAGAATATTAATCTTATTATGTTGTAGGTATTTTATGTCTTTCAGATACAGGAGTGCATGTGAAAAAAACAGTCCAAGGAATTCTCCGCAATGCAGTTTTACATAAGGGCCTGTAGGAGCAGGCAGAATGTTATTAGACCATAAAAGCACATCAGGCTGATTTATGGTTTCTGATCAAGGTTTCTGTGAAAATTACTCTGCATCAACAGCTCAAGGTGACTGCTACCATTAATGTGTGGAAAATAAATGAGGTGGGGAGACTGATATCAGAGGAAGTAAAAGGAAGCGCTGAGCCAGTTTATATAGCACAGGCTTCCCATTTTGTTTTACAGTGCATAGAAGGCTGTCATCAAAATGATTGCTTTGGGGCAGAAAAAGCAATTCTTGATAATTAGATCTTATGGCAGGCTTTCTTACATCCGGTATATAAGAACCATCAGGTATAATACCTTCCCACTATACGTCACCCTCTCCTCTGTCCTGTAAACATTCTTAGGCTGTAGAAAATGAATAATGTCTTTTTTTTCTGAAGTTATTTTCCAGAAGAAATAAAATTCTAAACATGGTTTCACAGGAGTCTCAGTGACTAGGACTATAGCACACATGGTCTGATAACAATTTGCATTTTGATCAGCATTACAGTAAATACCTGACATCTTTTCCACAGTTCAGTGTTCTTGTATTGTATGTTGTTTCCATTATCAGTGCTGGATTTTTTTATACCACTCTTATTTTTATTGAAAACATAAAGCTATACTGCCTATTTAAATGCAAATTCATAATGCATTTTTAAAAAAGTAATTCATTTATTAAAATTTGGTTCATTTTATATTAATATGGTTCTAATGCACAGCTATTCTTCACACACAGTTTATTTTTATTAAAGACACACATATATATAATGTCAATTTGAATTTTAGTTTGTTTTTGTTGTTATTTTAAACAGTCTGGATTTTATTATTAGTAGTAGTATTATTAGTATTTTACTTTCTGCATAATATTCAAGATATTTAAACAAAATAACAATGAAATTGAATCCATCCATGCTACAGATTTTAGTGAAAATACTAAACTGTGAACCATGGAAAAGTGTATTTCATGCTTCTATATAATTTTTAATACCATTTTTGGTTATTTTATTTCGAGATTCTAAAGCGTTACATGCAGATGTGCAGTGTCATTTCACCCATTTGCAGAAATATCAGGTCCATTCACACAGCTGGCTGTAAGAGCTGATCTGGTGGTCATACAGGGCATGTTTACAAAGCAGCCTGTGGAACAAAGACATCCATACCTTGGGGAAGGTCAGGGTCAGGATTTTGATTTTTAGGATATGATGGCATACTAACTGCATATTGTTTTCAAAATGGACTCTTTATTCCTAACCCAAATTTCTTTCAAGATATTGTCACAATAAAATGTGGTATGGTTTTTAGTGCATAATACTAATTTATCTATGGATTTTAGAACAAGTGGTTTGTTATTGTTTTTAATAAGATTGTTATAAGCTTAAAAAATTATTTTAACTATTTGTATTCTTCAGATGTACCCTGAGAGATAAAGGACTCCTGTTTGTGTGCAAGGGTGATTAGTTTGTACTGTTAATAGGATGGATTTCCTGGTACTTAATTGAAAGCAGGTGGATAATTAAAACCAATGTGTAGCTAATCAAGAGTCAGGTATCAGGTGATCATGAGGCCATGCTTGATTCTGTTCAGGATCGAAACCTGACTGTTGAGTCTGTTAGCTTTAGCATCTAAAGTGAAAATGGTGAGAAGGACTGGTTCCTGGGAAGAACTTAATTAAGGTACCAATCACAGGTTCTAAGAATGGCTGGTCAAGATTATACTGTGGGAGTTTTTGGTTTTGTTTTGTGGGTTTTTTTGCTTAGTAATGTCATATGGTTTTGGTTTGTAAGATTTGTTAGTCAGTGTTAAGGATGTTTTTTCTGAAAATAAGCATTAAGAGGAATCTGACTCAGTCTCTTGCCTGCCCTTGTTTTTCTGCAATGGATCATGTTAATGTGTTATGAAATGTTAGTAAAAGTATGTGGTAGCCATACTAAAGCCTTGGTAACCTCCAAAGATCACTTTGGAAAGCATGATAAGGCAGACAGAAGAAGGGACAGCTGTTTGCAATAGTGTGTGAGCAATAACTAGTTTTAGGCTATTTCCCATGCTACAATTTATGTTGCATTTTCCCCTTGACAGTGTGATCATGCAGAGCAGCATGGTGCCTAGATGCTGCTGATAACAGGAGCTGCTGTATATCAGTTATTTTCCTCTTCCAAACTATTACACTAGGGAGAGCATACACAGTTTTTCTCTGCTACAAAAAGTCAGAAATGTGCGCTGGGAATCATATTTCTCTGTTACTTTTACATGTTTCTCTGATCCACTTCTCTCCTCCTTCTGGGCTAGTGTTATGATCCTGTAGCTCATATGCATAATTTTGTTGACAAAATTATGTTTTACTTATAGGCATTATGTATTGCAAACTATTAACTGAGTTCTGAAATGTCAGTTTGGTTAACCTCCTTTCCCCTTCCTCTCAGAATGGGTTTTTTATAATCAAATATGTAAAAAAAATACAGTGCATATGCGTAATCTGTTTCAAAGTACTCTCAATTACTTTGACGTTTGCTGCTATTTTTTAACTGTTTTTACTGAACAAATTTGCCTTGGTAATATTTCTTTTTTGTTCTCTTACAAGCTCCATATAAAGTTGGCTGTGATGGTAAAAGTATAATAATCTATTAAGAAAAAGAAATAAAGAGTTTGTATTTTAAGTGAGTTGTGCATGCTGGTGTTAAGCACAAATTATCACGTGAGACATTTGCTCATTTTCTTCTTATGGTTTAATGTGGAATAACTTTAATTAGATATTATACTTGCTTCCTTGTAGGTTTTTCTGGTTTTATATATGGTTGGAAAGAAAGAGTTGTATTAAATATTTCTTATTACTTCTAATTTGTAATCTCTTCCCTTCACAAGTTTTTCAGAAAAAAAGTTAATTTGGAATGCTAGGAATGAGATCAAAAACCACACAAATGAAAAAAGGAGAAGTTTAGAAATCAGTGAAATCTGTGCTATTTTTATCTTATTTTAAAGTAAGAAATGCTTGGTTTCTCAACAGCCTTTCATCCTAATATTAAAAAAGATGAAACTTGTTCTCCCTGTGTTTTTGGGAGAAGAGAGTAAAGAGTTTTAAAATCCTATTAAGTTTAATTATCTGTCTCTACCTTTTCCAGGTATACATATACATGCAATGTTTATATAGATGTATGTACAGATCAGTGTTGTAGCCACTAACTCCCAATGGAAGTCTTTAACCATTGATATTTTGTGGTTTTCAGTATCAAATGTGCGTATGACAAGGGTTTAGACAAGTGAGTCATCTAAGTAACAGGCTCTGCAAACCTTTTCTGCAGGGTAGGGGAATTGGCTGCAAGGTCTTGTTCACTGTACAGGGTTGGAAGGGTAACTTTTGCTATACCTCATTTGTGTTAATTAATCTTGGCTACATTCTTGGCAGTTCTCTTTGATAAAGGCTTAATTGAACTCGGCACACTTCTCCTATGAAAAACTTTTGAGGGCAAAGAGAAATAATTCTAAGAAATGTTCTGAGGTACCCATGTTTGAGCTTCAATTTTATACCTGGCTGAGCCAGTGGCTTGAGGAAACGGCTGAATTACAGGTTTGGATAGTTCTGCAAGGAGAGGGAGAGCAAAAGGCAAATAATAAAAATAATTTATCATACTGCTTAAGGGAGAGTGACCTTTCAGAAATATCATAGTTCTAACAGATGAGGCAGGCTTTGGCAGTCTTTAGGGAAGAAGAAATCAATTACAGTATAGTGCTGCTGTATCAAAGTATGGGTGCATGTACTGATTTTGCTGAGAGGTCTTGTCAGCCTGGAATGTCATGTTCTGGAAGTACATATGGGTCCTGGTAGGGCTAATAGGTTTTGGGAAATGGTGGCTTAAACCATGATTGATTTCCAGTTAAGTCTGTGCCTCTGAAAGACTGTTGAAATTCCTTGAATATATTCCATTTACTTCAGTGCTTGTCAGTACAGCATAGCAGACTGGATGTTTAATGTGCTACACAAAAGAAAACAACTTTAATTGATGATAGCGATTGTCAGTAACAATAAATGCACTGATGACAATTCTGGGCTAAGAGGCACCTCTCAGAAGAGGCAGCCTCGTGATGGGGGCCAAAGACCAAGTGATCCTGATGGTAAAAATTATGGTTCTGGAGGTAGCCACTACAAACTGCTCCAACCAAATCCTGACAGGTAACTACTTTCCTGAAAAACATTTTCACTCTGGAGAAAACCAGGAGGTTTTTAGAGTTTTATGACACAGAAGCTAAGTCTGAAGTGTGCAAAAAGTCAGTGTTCTGGCTTATTCTACCATTTTACAATTCAAATGTATCTGAGGAAAGAGATTAAACCAATAGAGTAAAAGGAAAATATGTTTCAGTAGCCACTGTGAATTGTTTGCTACTGCCACACTTGAGAATAAAAAGCTTCACCCCCAAACATGTTCCAAAAGAGCATAAGAGTGAAATGCCATGACTTCAACCAAATTGCTGATGTGTTACATAGATAAAAATAAATAAAAACTTTTGGTGTTGGGGTAATATTCTGCATTAAAATGAACTCTTCCATGATTTTGAGATTCATTGGTAGCTAAAGACAGGAACCCAAGATAAACAAAAAAAAAATTAATAATTTCTTGGTCTTACATAGCAGTGTTCAGTGAAGAAAATAAAAGCTTTTAGGGTGGGTCTAAAAAAATTGTTTTTCTACAGCAAAAGGAAGAAAATTGGAAGGACCACGGTAGTGCTGTCGAAATTGTAATAGGAAAGATAATACCTCCTTAGGTTATTTTCTTAGCTTTAGCACAAAATTTCAGAGACATGAATGGATGTTAAAGAAAAATGGATTTGGAAAAGATATACAAGGCTTTCTTGCACTCAGGGTAATTCTTGTTACTGATAGCCTTCCTGGCATGTTGTTTTGAAGCAGTATTAGTCAAGAAGGTGATACTGCACTACCTGTCAGAAGTACATTAACAAGGCTTAGGAATATTTTTCTCATCTTTTGATATTATGGGGATCCAGTTGAATGTAAGGAATATTCTGGAGCCTGGTTTCTTGGTTACACTTCCTCTGTATTTACTCTAATTGTGCAGAACCAGAAATAAGTACCAGTTAGAGATTCCTATCTGCCAACTAGTATTCAACCTGCATTTAAATTAGCTCAAGAGAAATCACCATTTAGTACTTATGAAAATTACAGACTTTAGAGTAAACTTCAATCTACTTTGATATGTCTAGAAATTATTAGTATTTCTGTATAAAACAAAGGAACATTAAAAGATTAATACGTTAACATCTAAAATATTTTACTGTAATAATAGATAATGCTATATAAACTAGTCTGTTGAATGTAATAAATAAATGCCACCTATATATGGCATTTATTTGCCTTTTTGTTTATCTTTTTTTATCTTCATGTAATCTTGTGTTTTCATTAAATCTGCGAAATATGTCATCTTCATTTGCAGGTGCTCAAATATCTCCTTTGGCCTTAACTTCTGTGGAAATTGGTGACTCTTAGTCCAGATTTTCTGAAAAGGAAAATAGGTGGTTTGAAGTAAATGTCAGCTTAATAGCTGTTTCATCCACTTCTTATCTTTCTGCAAATTGTTGAGCATCATATGTGCGACAGACCTATCTGACTCTGAGACTGAGGTGGTAATTGTAAATCCTTTCCAGCTCTTTTCATCTATATATGGACTTTGTATCAAGTTTTTAAGAGGTAAAAAAGTATACATCTCAATAACAATATTGCTTCACTAACGTAACCCTGCCTGGCAATGTGAATTTCCACTGACTAATTACAAAGGAAAATAGTTTTACAGAAGGAGTGGAAGGTAACTATTCTGTTTCAAGGCATTTCAATAACAAATGATAGGAGCAAAAAAGGTGATGAAAAGTGCAATAATAATTAAGCTATGGAGAATATGGAAACTAATTACTCAACTTTCCAAATTAAATTAATACTGGAACATCTCAAGCTTTAATGTAGTGTAATTTTTTTTGTTGTTGATGCAATTTTTGTTTCTCAATTCCTTGTATAGATCTCCATCCTGGCTATCTAGATATCAACTTTTTTTGTGTAAGTTTCATTCTTTTAAGATAGTAAATTTACTGTTGACTGCTTTCAACTTTTCATGGATTTCTTTTTTCATCTTTACACATTTATCTTCACAGTGTTAACAAAAGCACTCCAGTGGCAGATATATTTCATCAATTTTTGAGTGAAAAAGGCTGTGCTTAGATGTATGTGATGTGTGATCCTTTAAGTTCTGAAAGCAGATATTCAATTTGTATGTCTATCAAGATTGTGCATATGTGTACTTTCAATTTCCTGAAGATAGTGAAGTGATACTGTGTAAAATGGTTATTTTGTATTATCCTTACTGTAGGGTATTGAAAAATGCTTTATGTGTGCTTGTAAATTTAATGTGCGAAATTGGCTCCTCTTCAAAACTATGTTCAATTAAAACAGGAAAACCACTTTATCTGGAATATATTTTGCTGTTTCTCTTTGTAATAAACTCACTCATCTAACTAGACTTGAAAATACATGGCATGTTGTTGCTTCAGTGTTGCAGTTTTTAATACATGTTTTTTCAAAGTATAAGCTTCCTTTCCTAAGGTCAGGCACTGGATTAGACCATGATAAGGAGTATGATTCTGCTTTTTCCATTGCCCTCGGAGCAATTTCTCATCTGGCAAGCCTTCAAAAGCTTGCCACATTGGGCACTGATGTCAAAGAGATGAAGGATGAAAAAGTATGTCAGTACAGCCAAAGAATACAAAACGTTGGTGCATTCTTGTATCAAATATTGTTAAAGGTCGTTGTCCCTATTCAAGTGAAATAAAGGTATTTGTAATGGTTTTTAGCTGTCTCTATGGTACTCATCAGTTATGAATCTTCAGAATAAAAATTAATTGTAAGAAGCCTCTTTGCTCTGGTTTTGCATCCAGCTTTTTTGCAAGTGATTCTATCAGTAGACATTCTGTAGGGCTCAGTTACTGTATTGATACCTGTTATGCAAAAGTTATCCAGGCCTCTAACCTTCTCCTCAGAAAAAGCAACAATTATGACTTGCAAAATGAACTTAATCTCTGATTTTTATTTCATTAAATCCAGAAACTCATTCTATTTGCTGATGGGTTGATGGTCAGAAAGGATGATCATGATGACCTCATAAAGTCTTGAGGTGACTTTCACTAATTTTTGTCCTGATAATTCTATCTAAAAGAGATTTCTTTTTCTTACTGATTCTTATTACTAATAAACTTACACTAAGTCTAATGTGAAGTAGGTGGATGTAGATTTAAATTAAACCTAGTTGAAACAAAAGGATAGATGGCCCTTTACTGGATGCTTAAACTGGATTTGATGGTAAAAAAGAAATGGCTCAGGTACTTCAGTTATCCATGATGTGATACTCTTCTGTCATTTTTTTATTCGGGTAATAGACTATTGCAAATAATCCTTCCTTGAGTAACTGGTTGTTATTAGCTTGAAGTGTTTAACACCTCGTTCTGTGGGCATAAACATCATAAAGATCTTTCCACGGATGTTAGAAGTGTCAATATAAGGAATACATTTTTATAAACTTCTGCACCTACAGCTTCTAATTTCTAACCAACTTGTACCTTCTTGTTCTGCCAGTTACTCTGCCCACTAATAATCTCCTGCTTTTCTCTACTGTCTAGGTAGAATGCATCATTAATTTGTGGCCATCATCTATACTACCTTGTTTTTATTAGCCAAGCAAAAGATATATTTTCTTGCCAAATAATTTGACATTCTAGCATATTACAGTTGCACTTTTAACAAAAACCTTCCAAAGCCATCTCAAACAGCATTATTATTACCCTCTCCAGGCTAATGTTCCTGCCATAGTTATCATTACCAAACATATCAGGGTTTCATTTTAAACCAGCATCCCTCCTATTTTGATTCCTCATTAAACATGATTAAAAATTGAGGCTTTGATTCCCACAAATGAAATACGTAATGTTTCATTTTTATTGAAAGTGAATTTCAAAAATGGATTTCAAGTAAATGCATGTTGTTTGTAAACCCATGCAATGTCTTCTAATTTACTCTGTGTCTAGTGATTAGTCCTTAAAATATATTCTTAATTTTGTATGTTACTGAGATAAGGTAATTGGTCTGTACTCTGAATCATCCTCCCTTCTCTTCCCAATAAAGATATTACATTTGTTACTGTTCAGACATAGATCACCTTTCTGGATTTGTAGATGTATTTAAAATACGTGTTCTCTGCTCTCCAAATTTATTTTCCAATGTCTCTTAATACTTTTGGTTATGAAGTGAATATATCATATTGGTTGAAGAGGAACTAAATTTTATCAGTATTTATTGATGGTTTCATGACAGTTGGAAATGGTTTGACCTTTCGTGATAATTTAGGAGATTTTTGGAAAGGAGAACATAACTTAGACTATCAATGGGATAGTGATGAATTCAAAATTGTCTGTAAAGTTATATAATAAAGATAGAAGTGGTCAATGTTCAGGTTATTACTTTAAGCTGCTTCTTTCCAGAGTGTACAGTTTTTACTACTGCATGTACCTCTTCAGCTCATCATATGTCCTCCCCTGGAAACCTGGACTTGCAAGTATTTTTAAGAGATGTCTGTGGAATAGAGTGGTGGATGGAACTCTACCTGCCTTTCAACATGTGAGCAAACTGAGTTTGATTCTCCACCCTCAATTTTAATTTGAGCTGAAGTATACCACTCATTAACTGTGATTTTCATTCCTGAATCTGAAGGGAACACTTGAGAACCCTTTCATCAAATACTTATGCAGTTCATATTTTACAGTCAGTACAGAACTATGTGCACTCCTTTATTTTTCAATGTACACAGAAATATGTAGGATGCTCCTGACATGTCCTGCATTCTTTGTTTAATTTTTTAATGTATTGGGACTCCATAATGCATGAATTAGAGTCTATATAATATTAGAAGTGTATATGTAGGTGGCAGTTGCATTACTTTGATGCTCCTGGACAAGTGAGAGAGGCTGTGCTCTGTGGAGCTCATAGTATACCCAGCTGCATACAGAATTAAAAGGTATGTGAGTGTGTTGGAGGATGATAAATTGTTTCTACTTGTCATAAGGGAGATATTTTAATGAAGTTCATCATATAAAAATGTAAGTTAGTCACCATGAAACCTGTTAGAAATTGAAGGCAACCAAGAAGAACTACCAGACTTATTTAAAAACTGGAGTGAATCTGTATCTCAAAAATGGTCAATATTTTATTTAGTTAGACCAGAATCCTGATGTGTCTTTTTCAACAATTTTGAAAGGTTTTGTATGTGGAGGTAGTGTTGCAGCTCTAGGTAACATTTATAATTCTGTGACCGCTATTTTATTAATAATTTTATGTAGATCCTGTCAGAACCATACTTCTCTTTATTTCAGTATGCACATCTGAGAAAAAGAAAAGGATCTTGTACTATATTGTCAGTTGCCAGCCCTGTTAGACAGTAGGAGGCTATGATTAGTCTCACCCTTAAATATGACTTCACCAGAATAAACAGAACAAATTTGGGTGGAAATTTTGTTGAAAAGAATGATGCATCTTAATTCTCTATACTTGAGTACTTGAGTTTGAAGGACATGTAACTTCCTTCATAACTTATACACAAGGTAGAATAATGCATGTTGGAGTAGATTATTTCCCTCTGCCTTCTTTTGGTGATCTCCTCAGTATCCCACTGTTATTGCTGTTTCAGTGCACAGAGGTTGGACGTGTAGAAATCTTCCCTTTTGTTTAGCTTTAGAAGTCAGATTTCTATCCAAACAGTGTCAAAATCTGGGAAATCTGAAATAAATCAAAATACTGGCTTTCCTGTACTGATTTAATGAAAGAAGTTTTGAGGTAATACTTGGTTAATGATTAACAGTTTATTCCTATTAAGCTCCCTCATAATTTGTTCAAATCCAGAGGGAACAGGAACAACAAGAATATTTAAGCATATGCTTATGTGCATCAGGGTTTTGCAGTCTTGCCAATTGCAATAGTCAAATATCCAACAAAATTTAATTGTTAAAAATTATTTTTCTAAACCCACATATTCTTTGGATAACTGAAATTTTGAAGGTGTTTATGGAGTCATGCTCCCTTACTTTTTCTGTCATGACAGCTCTATACAAATAGAATTTTTATTTTGCTTCTTTTTAAGGCAAAAAGAGACTTATGTATTAGAAGCTGAAAACCTTAATTTGGAAAACTTTGACCTAGAAAGTTACCTGTAAAATTGGAGAAAAAGCTGGTAGGTATCAACTCCTCAAATATATGGACTATCATCTCAAGACTTAAAGAAGAGTGAGGGATTGTTTCAGTGACTGAGAAACATAATACTACAAATGACTAATGACTCTGTTTCAAAATACAGATTATGTTGGTTTACATTTCAAAGGATTTAGCATATTTTCTTAAAGGGAGATGTTCATATCCAGTGGTTGTTCTCCACTAGCTTCTCCAAACTTTGACATAATTTCTTCGAAACTGACTGAAGTCAAATTTTTCTCTTGATATTGAATTATTACTAGCTGGAACTCTGAATAGTAAGTGTAATTCAACTCAGATTTAATAGACATGGTTTCTACGCCCTATACAAATGTGTGCAATTAAGGAATACTTTTTTCCCCTCAAGCATTTCCTCATATTTTTGGAAGACTTTGATTTGAGTGTTCACTTATTTATTTGACTGTAAAAATGTAACTGAGTTTCATGCAACTTGTATCTACTGTGCTCATATAATGCAGTACAGTTACAGAACTTGTGGCAGGGCATTTCATTTTCACACCCATGCATTGAAAGGGGGAGGGAGTGCAGAAACTAACAGCAAAAAAAATGAACCAACAGTGGAAGCATTTTCTGCACAAGAAAAGATTCTGTGTGGGAAGGTATTAGATAGCCATTATAAGGCTTTATTTCAATAATTATTCTTTAGCCTTTGAAATGTCATTATAGGTCAAAGAGGCAGCTTTTGTTCCAAGTAGAGCAGAATTTAATAAGGAAGGACTCAATAGATATGTCAGATAGATAATAAATTGAAATGATGTCAAATTATGCATTGTTACTAGAATCAGCTATGTGATAAGCATTGGCATACTTCAGTTTTCAAGTTCACTGACTCTTGTGCAGCATTTTCACTTGCCTTTTTTTTGTTGGAAACACCATGCTAATCTGTCCTATCTAGACCATACTCATTTAGTCATCTGCTTACAGCAAGAGAGATCATTGATGCATCTTTATTTCATTTCAGGGGATATAGACAAGGATAAGTTTACTATAAGCATAATATGGGTATTTAGCTAGGGGTATCTAGTTTTCCCTAGATCTCCATGCTTCTCTAAGAACAGATATATCCTGGTCATCTGCAGTGAATCAAAATTTTTGCCAACACATTTCTTCGTCTTCTAAGAGTATATGAGTACAGGATGATGGTTGGATTCAGTTCACATTGTGTATTACATATACACTGTTAAACAGAAATTTTAATACACGATGTCTTGTTAAAATTTTGACTCTAAAGTTAGAGTTTTAGATATGGCCATCATTTTTGCCAGGTAGGAATATTTAGTGACCTTCAGCAGCTGCATAGGTCTCGTTACCTCAGGTCTTTCATGAGCTTCCAGTTTCAGGTTTTTACACACCATTAAGCATGTCCTCAGGTTAAAATAGAATTTACAAGATGTGTTTGAATGTTCAGGAAGAAGTTAGGCATAGTTCTGATATCAGATTCATCCTACAAACCTCATTCAAAATGAGAATATATCAAGCACCAGATTCAGCAGCCATATAAGTTTTAATGTAGCTAAGATACTCACGCGTGCATGACACTAGTATGCCAGGTTATTCTCTATCCACATCCAATTTCAGCTCACTTCATCATGCCAACATCTAAATACTATCACAGCTGTCTGGAAAACCCATAATTACAGACAAGGCTGGCAGTTGCCACTCTGAGAATAGGCAGCTTACAGAATTTTTCTTGGCAACAGACATCATAAACAGACGACAAAGGACAATCTCCTGGTTTGACTGCAAAGTAGTTTGCTACAGGGTTGGCTAGCAGAACGTGTTTTGTTGTAATTTATTAATTTATTATCATCCTTCAACAGCTAACCCAAATAAAGGGAGCCTGTATGTCCTGGTCTTCCCTGAAGTCACTGACCATTTGGGTTAATACTTTTTTGATTTGCAGAGGTATGTTTGCTGATTAAAAGGCTTGAGTGTGCATGTACGTTGGGGAGGGAGGGCCACACTGACTTATCATTAGTGAACCTGTTTATGAGGAACCTCTACTGGATTCAATTAGCAGAGCTTTCTCAAAAATGTCTTTTCAAAATGTCACACCTATTCTACATTGCCTAGGCAGGTCACCACAGGGGTATAATATACACTGGACCCCAAAAACCTTCTTCTCCATTTTCCAATTCCAAGTGCAAGAAATTTTTCCTCATTAGAAGGATTCTGAACCTGACCCCCTTATGGTACTAGAAAAGGACTTTAGCAAAAAGTCTGGATTCTATGAGTTTCATTTGGTAAAGGGTGCTCATATACTAGAAGCTATTTTATTCAAGCTGCAAGATATGAAGTGTATGGAAATCTGATCCTACCCTTTGCAGTCCCCTAGTCCCAGCATATATTTTTGTCATGTCCACAGAAACATCAGTGCTATATTTTTCAGTTGACATTATAACAATCCTGTTACTCTGAAAAGAGCTAAGCAGATTATTTTGTTTGTTTCTGGGCTTCAGATGGAGAGAGTACTTGGAATAAATACAATATCTGAACATGAGCCATACTTTATAGATAGAGTGATGCCTTAATTTACACTGCAATTTGATATGTCTAGTCTTTGCTTCTACTGCAGTACTCTTTTGTAAGTAATCCTGGATATCCAAGAGGAAGGTGAAAGAAGCTGTTCATTCAAGGTATTGTTAAAAGGAAATGTAAAGATTGGAATGACCAAGTGAGGCTTTGCGGCAAAACAGAGGAAAAGGATACTTAGGCTAATTTGAGGTATTAGCCTTCAGTTTTCTCAGTGATGCAAAGAGAAAAGGTAGATTTTCTTTAAAGTTGAGACACCAGCTTGCTAAGAACTGCCCTCTGAGTGTCAAGAGGCTGAGTGGAGCAGAACTGCATTAAAGCTAAAATGAACTTATTTGTGTTCTCTGGGCAGCTAAGTCACAGACCACAAAATGGTTTACAAAACTATAGAACAAAGATGCAAATCCCAAGTGTGTTTATCTCACACAGCTGTAATATCTGATGTTGGATGAGATTAATTTTCTGGGCAGCATCTTTTATATCTTAAAATATTAATCAATACTGGGACCACTAAGATGTCGTCATGTGCCTACTAGATATGAATATAATCAGTGAGTTTCAAAGGCCGCTTACTGTGTAAAGAATGCAAGTATAAAAAGGGGGTGATACTGACACAGATCTGGGTTTGAAATTATTACCTGATAATAATAATAATTATTGTTATTATTGGCTGAAGCTGGACCCTTTTCGTGACCTTAAAGTTAACTATGGTGCTTGAAGACTGCTGATTAGAAAATATCATATAGAGATCAATGAGGAGAATAATATGTGGGTTTTTCCTGGTTTTCTTCTTCAAAGAAGAGCAGGAGACATGACCTTTCTGAAAAGATTTTCTCATGAATTGCATAAAGCAAATGAAATTCTAGAAGTTCTTATTTTGCCATAATACTGATTGCTAAATACTTTTTTTTACTGATATCTCTCTTTAGAGTAAAAATAGTTTTTCTTACTTTAAAATCAAGGTATTGTTTCTCTCCCCATCTACCCCTTTTAACTGCTTCAGTGTTTTGTTATCTGTGAATTTTAAGAAGATAAACCCATATTAGTTAATGTTTACGTCCTTTTAACAAAAATGATTTTACTAATATTTAAATTTCTCTGATTTTGAATGAAATATATTCTTACATCATGCATGCATTTTTAGAAAAGATAACATTTCATTTTCTCATTCTTTAGAGCACTCTCATTTTGTTGAAAATGAGAGGGAGCATAACTATAAAAAGTAAGTCACTTGCTTTCAGTTGTGCTGGAGACAAAGGGCACAGTTAAGACAAATAGATTTTAGTTGATGTGAGATTAAAATTTTGATTTCAGAATTTTTGAAAGCAAGGAATATAAATTTTTACAATCAACATAATGGCCAATATTTTCTACATCTTCAAATTTACCATTCTTCCCATTTTTTTATCCCTGTAAATATGTTTTTGTATAATCTTACCATGAAAAATGCTGAACTGGGTTCTCTTGAGTTGCTTAGTTGAAATACCTTCTAGGAATGACTACTTATAGTCTAGAAATACATATATATTCCTACATTATAGTATAGCAATTATGCCAAATTATTGTTTCAGTTATTACCCACAGAATGTGTTTGCATTACAGCACTTGTGGTGTTCCACTCCAGATAATATCCATCCCAAAAGCCCAACAACAAACAACCCTCTATTGTTCCTTATTTCAGTGCTTTTAATAACAATCTGACTTTCAAAAACAGTCATAAAGTCATCATCTCCCAATGTATTTTCTAAATCATACTGAAGTAAAGTTGTTCTTAGAGATACATATGTGTAAAAAAATTCAAATTAATGTATTTTCCTACTATACTCCTTAGTAGCATTCACTATAGAAAGAACATTTCCTATAAAGAAACATAATTTGCTTAGCAGTTCTGGTATGACCCAAATAACCCCATTCATTTCACAGAAACAGTTTTGTGAGGCTATGTTGCATTATTCATTAATGTTGTGGATAACAACTTCAACCTCAGGACTGTTGAGCCAGCACTTTCATGAGCAGCAAATTTCCTGAGGGAGGGAATGAAAAAAATTGTCCCTACCCTGAGGTCTGAAAAATAGTCTTCACTACAGGAAGGATTTGCTGAGGGGTTGCATCTAATGAGAGGAAATTCTCTGAGATGATAATCATCCCCTGGAACAATTTTGGAAACCTGAAGCTCTCTATAAGACTGCTATAAGAAACTTTTTGTTAATCCTCCCATTCCATGACATGCATATGCTCAGTCCTTGGGACATCCTGAAAAAGGCAACTCATGCTGAGAGAGAGGATTTATTTTGTCTTTTTAGACCTGATGTTCTGAATGACAAGAAATGGTGTCCTTATTACAGAGAATATTGTATATGTGAGCAAGAACAAAATATTTGAGATGAGTATTTAAGGAGAGGCAGTGAAGAGTTCATCTCTTTCTCATACCAACAGATAGGATTAAACCACTCTAAACTCCTCCGCAAAGCTGACCTCTTCGTACTGACACCAGTTTTGCAGTTTCTTTCTTTTGCAAGGGACAGCAGTGGGATTTAAGCTAACACTGATTAGTTCCAGTTATTACTCTTTAAGAATATGAACTGTTCTTTCCTCCCATTAAAAATGTTCACTTCAAGTAATATCCACTTTCTTGTTATTCACTTTTTTTACTGTACATGGGCAATTTGGCCATAACATCCTCAGAAGTAATCTCAATTCATATTCTTGTTAAAAAATTCATGGATATTTTGTGACAAATAGAGGTTATAATATTATTATTGTGAAATTTTCACTTAATGAAAAAAGTTTCAGTCATGTCAATGCTAGGGATTAATATTTTCCTTCTCATATGTCACTATAGTCTACAAATTATGAGTTTGATTCTGATGTCTTTTTCAGCAACATAAATTAAATATTTTCCCTTGTAATCAAAGGAAAAAATCAGGGTGGGATATAGAATCAGGAATTACATGGTTTTGTTTTGAAGAGCAGTGAAACACACAGACAGATTGACAGTAATCTGTGCCGCTCTAATTTTTTGGAGGCATGAATTATTCAAGGGGTATCACAGCATGTACTAAAATAATTGAAATGTAAGCAGTACTGGAACAATGTCTAGCATGCCTCAATAATTTGAAATATTTTCAAATAGAAAATATGAGACCTTTCTGATCCTGATTTCACAATTGCAGATTAGGATGGGCCTCAGGATATCATCAGGTTCGGAGGAAAGATGACTGACATTTTGAAAAACTAATAGGATATATAAGTACCTATGGATCAGTGTGCCAACTTACGCAGCTCAGGTGAATTTTTTCCACAAAAAAAAAAAACAGGTCACAACATCTGTGGAAAATCACATTGTACAAGGTTGACTCATGTTTAGTGAAATTGTCAGGGAAGAGGAAGAATGTAGAGTAGCATTAGCTCTCTAATAGTTGGAAAAATGAAACAATTTGGGGAAAAAAAAGCAGAATTTAGTTTTGTGATGAAGAGAATTTCTGTGAAGAATAGAGAAATTATCCAGGAATTTGAATTAGGGTTGATACTAGCTGTCATATTTGGAGATTGTTCATTAATTTATTACATAGTTTGAAAATATATTTATTCTTTATATACACAAATTAAAATACAGGGAAAACAGTAATAATTTTGGATCTTTATCTTTTGAACATCACAGAATCAGTGTCTTGAAGTTTAGGTCCCTTCAAATTTGACTTTGTGGGTTTTTTTTAGGAATGTAGGGATTCAGAAATTTAAGAATGCTAGAGTTAAAAGAATTTTATTTAAATTTCTAAGAATTTCATATAAACAAGAGATGAATGGCTTGTAAACAATGTGTAAAAAACATTAAAAAATCTATAAGTCCATATGAAATGTAAACACATAGTCAATGATTTAAATGAGATCCATTTCTTTGTTTTGGAGTAAAAATTCAAAATAAGTCTATCAGGTTTCTAGCAAATAGAAAGAATCTCTTAAATGAATTGTTTTCTTTATTTTTGGTTATTTCATGCTTACTTGTAGAGTTCTTCTGAGCTTTACCTCTAGAATGAAACAGTCTACAACTCTAGAAAGTTACAGTCTTATTGTGCTGTAGTGGAACAAGTTATTAATTTCTGAATTAAACCAGTTTCCACAAACATTGTATGTCCCCACAGTATTTAATTCAATGGATTGCAAATCAAGACAGAACCTAGGACTCAGGCTTCTGATATATGGTTTTATGGTTCTTCTTCTCTCATCCCTTTGCATGCAGAACTGCTCCATCCTGCTTCAGTGTCAGAAAGTGAGAGGTGACAGCTCAGTAAAGCTTTTTGCATTGGAAGGTGATTCTTCCTATTTTATTCCTAAATTTTCATTTCAAAATGTCATTCCAATATTTTCTAATACAATCTTTCTCCTTATGACCCTTAAAAGCATTCTTCCCACTCTTTCAGATTATTGAAGAGCATTTGGTGGGTGTTTACCCCTCGTTATGATTCAGCCCAGGTGTTTAGCTGCTGTGATTTTTGGTTTTGTCTTTCTTCAGTGTTTTGCAATACCAGCTGCCTGTATGAGATAATTTACCCAATACTAGATTAAGCAGGAATTCTTCAATTCCTGTAGTTCAAGCAATGATGATTAAGTATCTGCCTGAATTAGCTGTTTCTTCAATTTTTACTTTTATGATTTGCATAAAAAGGAAGACAAAACAAGGCTGCAATAAAATCATATATTCATTGATACTTTTTCAATATTTAAAACACAAGGGTGCAACTTATATGATTAATTTCAAGTGTATGTGAGTGGTGCAGTCCTTGTGTTTATTGTAATAATCTAAGAAATAATTACTGAGTCTCAAACTGGCCAGGACTGAATTATTACCAAGAAAATGCAAAGCATAAACTATACAAAGGATACAATAGATCCCATTTGCCACTTTTCTTTCTCTTTCCAGAGGTAATAAACACTTTAAGTCTGCTTTATGTAGCTAAAATAATACACAACAGCTAGCCAAACAGCCTCATCTGTTTACTTACAGAAATATAGTCATTTACAAGGTAAGAACTTACTGCAGTAGGGTCTACTAATAGATTCCTAGAGGAAAAATAAGGTTTGCACAGCAGTGATGGAAATCTGGTACTTCTTCAAATAGCTAAGGATTAACTAAGAATCCTACTTCTGCAGAACTATGATGTTCTTATATGAGCTCTGTACTGAAAAGTGCGATGGAATTTAACCCATGAAAAGAAAAAAAATCCCAACTCCATTTGTGGAATATGCATCCATCACAAATGAACTGACTTTTGTTGTGGGCTAATCCCAGATGGCAAATCAATCTCCCATAGTTGCTCACTCCCCTGCAGTGGGAGCAGGGGAGAGAATCAGAAAGGTAAAAGTGAGAACTCCTGTGTGCAGATAAAGACAGTTTAGTAGGTGGAGCAAAAGCTGCACGTGGAAATAAAATAAAAGTAGTAATTCATTCACTACTTTGCAACTACAGGCATGAGGCCTCCATGCAGCCTTCTGTTGTCCAGGTTGAGCCTTCTCAGCCTGTCTTTGATGTGGAGGTGATCCAGTGCTCTTATCACCTTCACAGCCCTTCTCTGGACTTACTCCATTGGTTCCATGTCTTCTTATGTTGAGGAGCCCAGAGCTGGATGCAACATTCCTGGTGGGATCTCACATGCTGGCCATGCTGCTTTTGATGCAGTTCAGGATGCCACTAGCAAAACATCTTTTGTGGTCATAGAAATACTGTATGCTATAGCTGTAGAACCTCATCTTGACTCATGGACCCCCACGCAAAATAAAGGTAGGAAATCCAACTTTAAAAATTGGACTTTAAATTGGACTTTAAAAATACAGTAGAGAATTTTAAATTGTTAATAGTTTAAAGCATCAGATTGGTCCAAACTGTATAGCATTCATTCTGTTTGTTTTATTGTAATTGTTGCTAGGGTCAGAAACAAGGGGGGCTGTAAGTTCCTTGTACATTGAAATTCCTCAAAAACCTAGCTCAGAGTACTTAGTACAGTAATTATGATTATATTATTATTAGGACTGTAAGCTATGGTCCAGAAATTAAATCTGGATTGTGATATCCTTGGTAAAAATGGCATAGTCTCACTAAACTAAATGTACATATAGCAATAGAAGAGGAAAATGCTGAAAAAATAGTTTATTAATCCATGCTTTTACAGGAGGCAAAAGGATACTGACAAGACATGCTGAAGTTTAAAACCTGAGCGTTATTGTGTGTACTATTATGTTGGCAGCCTTGGTGGCAGTGACCATGACATGGAGGAGCTTTAGGGCCTTAGGGCAGTGAGGTGGGTGCACAGTAAGTTCTCCACCCTACACTTCAGGAGAGCAGATGACTTTGAACTCTTCAGGGACCTGCTTGATAGAATACCATGGAATAAAACCCTGGAGGGAGCCCTGGAGACCAGCTTTTGTCCCCTTCTGGGATCTGCTTGATTCATAGGAAAATCCAGGTAGGAGAGAGGGGTCTAAGAAAGCTGGTTGTAGCAGGGAAGGCATTTTGTGGTTTTTTATTGCAGCTTTGTGTTTGGATATAATGTCAGGTATGTCTATTCACTGTTCTTGGACTGAAGCTTGGATATGCTTGAAAGGGACTGAAATGCCCCAAACACAGTAGAACCTAACTACATTTATTATGAAATTAGGACTAGCACTTACTAGTCCTAGTTTAAATATTGTAAAATAAAACAGATTCTACTTATTTAATACATGAGAAGATAAAACATATCTCCCTATTAGAGCTTTAATGCTGGCAAAGTATGGGAATAATTACTAATTGTCGCTCCCAACTAAGATTTGGGACCAAAACTGGGAAGTTAAAAATTCATAATCCTCATATTATATTGCATGTGTGAAAACATGACTTTTGTGATGCATACATATAAAACATTTCTTCAAAACCAGCTCTGCTCATCCTGTTCCACTTCATACAGTAGTGTGAATATTTGCTTTGGGAGACACAGATCTCACAATATGCTCTAGAAACTCAGAGATCTATTTGAAAATTCACACTTACACAACTACACTTCAGATCTAAATTGGTTTTGGTAATATTTAGCTTAAATATATCCATTTTATTCAAAAAACTCACAAACATAACAAGATTTTGGATACACTTAATATTTATTATAAAGCAAGAGACTTCCTTTGTATGAAACTTTTAATATCTAAGGCAAGAAAGTGCCATTTTAGTACAAAACATGTAAACTAGTAACAGGTACAGGAATAGTGAATGTTTCAATTCCCTGTAACCAACAGTAGGTATATATATTTATTTTTTTATATTGATTTCTGTGAAGTGGAGTCTTTGAAATTAATATTAAAATTCTATGTGTGGGACTCTAAGAGCAAGAGCTGACTTGGTAATCTTAAAGTTGTTATTCTCATGTCTTGTTAGTATGCGAGGAAGGGATGGGAAGAATAGAAGGTTTTGAGAGTTTTGTATATAAGCGTGTCAGGATAATTCTTATGTCTGTGGTACAAGCACAAGAATTGCGGGAGATTCCACAAATATAACATAGCAGTTATTCTCTGGTTTTACAGGTAAACTATTGCCTATAGAAATATTTTCAATTAATCCTCAAACTCTATTGAACAACTTGTTTACTTTGGCTACACAGCAGGGAGATTTGGCCCTCTAAGCACAAGCAACTTCAGTTATCATGCCCCAACTAACTTTCACCCAGCTCAAAAAAAAAAAAAAAAACAAAACACATAATTATACTATTCTTCCAATTTGGACTAATCTGTTTTAATACATAAATCCCAATCACAATCAAAACCCCATTCCCACACTTGTAATGAAGCCCAACAGCACGTGTTGCAGTAGGAAGTAATCAGCACGTTGCTTCAAGAAGTGATCTGCTTCAGATTTTTCTGTTCTCAGTTTTATATCGTATTTTCAGATTACTTTTACTGGAGAATTTTAATTGGTGGTTCTGTAGCCCGTTGAACAGGAATTTATTGTTCAAAGATGGAAAAGCTGTCTTCACATTGTCAGGTAGCGTGAAAGGATTGCCCTTAACCTGGCAGCCTGCTAAGCAATGGAACAGAAGATAAATAAAATGGAGCTTGAAACAGATTACGTCTGCTCTCAATACGAAGGGTCAATTAGCTGTATCATCCACCTGCAGACAGTTCTGTTCTCTTGCACAATCAGTAAATTACTTTTTCCAGGACATTGTATCAATGGTTGGCAATAGCCATCTCCAATTTTGGGATTACTAAGAAGTTCTGTAGTTATTGCAAAGGATTAATTTTACTCCTTTTTGGATAACAGAAAGAGATTAGTTTTGCACCAAATTCTATGGACATTTCCTGCATTTAATTTACCAAGCCTCTTTATTTTTTGTCTTCCTAGTAGTAAAAAACAATAGTGCTGTTTTTCATCTTTATGAAATCTGAATGCCAAATTTATTTGTTTGCTTGAGGAGGACTATTTCAACAGCAATAAGACTTAGTGGCCTTGGAGAGATGGGCTTTATTCAGCATTCAGCAGAGGAACTTGAACTGCCAGCATCTGTCTCATTATATAGGCTATATGCAGTAAGCCACAGTGTCTAACAGCTGCTGGTGTTAGGATTAGGGGAAAAATATTTAATTTGATGCAGACGCATGTATGTCATGATTTCTGCTGTAACTTCTACTTGCTCCCAAGGGTGCATGCTAGATATATGGCATAACACTCAAATCATTTAATTGTGTCAACAAAATATGGTGATGTTTGTTTAAAACAAAAATTAGTTTAGCAATAAAATTGATTAGTTGGTGGTTACTTCACTATCACTGTGCTGATAGATAAAAAGACAAAATCATTGATTTTGTTTAGTCTTGGTGGGGGGGGCGGTGTGGGGGCAAAGAATTCTGGAGAGACCACAGCAAATACACAGAACATAAACTTGAATTAGTCTTTCTGTTTAGAGAATCAGTAAAACAACAGGGAAGTCTGAAGAGTAACCCGGATAATCTATCAAAATGGGTGTGTGCTCCTATTCTCACTTCCTTGTAAACAAGCATCTTTAGCCTTCCAGCGCCTTCAGAAGCATCCAAGAAAAAAGAAATCTTTTTCAGTTTGCAGATGTACTGCCAATAACAAAAATAAGGGAAGATAACAATTGAGCAAGCTGTTTCCCAGAATCTTCAAACGAGATCACAGTAAAATTCCCAGGTGACAACTCATGTAATATGAACATAATTCTTTGCTATCTGCAGTAATGAAGAGTATTTTATGCAGAGTGCTAATAGAATAACATAATGGAGAAGATATACCTTAGATTTGAAAAAGGTGGCAAATAAAATCAAGTAAGAAAACACAATTATGTCAATAATAGAAGCTTGATTTTTCTCTATCAGAAATCAGATCAGGAATCACAGATATTGCACTGTGAGGAAACCTGAAACTTATCATAATTCTGAAGTAGTGGATTTGTAATATTTTCAAATTGATAAGTGATGAGTAGTAATTAGTTAGATAAGATGGATTATGAAAAAGTAATTAATCTACTGAAACAGCTCAAATTGCTATTGCTTTTTACTTTTTTTGGTGTAAATTGTGCACTGGTTCTCTTTCAAGCAATACAATAGCAGTAAAATAAACTGTAACAAGGGTGAAAAAAAAAAGGGGGAACAGCAAGAGCTGTGCTGATAAGAAAGAAAATGCTGCTCAGGAGCATAAATTGCTTCTACTGCTTCCTTGAAGAGGCAAATGTCTATGTGACCCTAGAATCCTCCTTGCTACAGATTAGGTAATGTGCACTACACACAATCACTTCTTTGGTCTTGAGGATGAGCTGTATTTTTCATGACAATACTCTGAAAAAAATAAAATAAACTGTAACAAGGGTGAAAAAAAAAAGGGGGAACAGCAAGAGCTGTGCTGATAAGAAAGAAAATGCTGCTCAGGAGCATAAATTGCTTCTACTGCTTCCTTGAAGAGGCAAATGTCTATGTGACCCTAGAATCCTCCTTGCTACAGATTAGGTAATGTGCACTACACACAATCACTTCTTTGGTCTTGAGGATGAGCTGTATTTTTCATGACAATACTCTGAAAAAAATCATAGATGACGGTATTGCATGTGACAATGAAGAGTGAACGTGTGTGACAATGCAGTGGTTAGGGAGCAAAGGCACACTCAAGAAATGAATGACACTGTAAATTAACTGTATGTGAGAAGTCACCAGCTGCTTCATCCCCACTTTTAATCCAGTGAGGCTGACAAGACCAAAAATAATTGCCAAATGATGATGTTTAGTAGTCTACATGTACTGAATTATGGCTCTAACTCCAATTCCTTGTGGACAGATTATCCTTACCATATCTTTCACCCTTGACAGTGGATTACCACTGTTCTGCTGAACTGTTGGGGATTCTGTATGTAGCTGATATGTTTTAAGGAAAACTGCAAAGATAACGTGCAAAGACACTTTGGTCTAGGGCATATGAAAATTAACAGACCTGCTTTCTTTTTGTGCTAATATTGAATACACCTTGTACATAATTTTTTTTTCACTTCTGCTTCCACCTTTCCCTCCCATCTATGAGATCAAATCAGTCACTTTCTGTTCTATGAAAGCACCAAGAGATCTCTGAGTAGAACATATAGCATATGAGCTCAACATTGCATTATTATATCCCATAGGTCATCCTACATTTTTCTGTATCAGCAGATACAGAAAAAACTTTTCCTCAGGTACTACTTTTGCAAGCCTTTGCTTAAATTCCACTTTTTGTTATAGTTTTTTTCAAAAAATGCAGTTGCTACAGTAACTAGAATGTGGGAGAAGAACACTAAAAAGTGGGGAAAGAATAAAGTAGATATAAATGTTAAATGGGAGAGGGAAAGACAGAAAGCCTCTTGCTACTGAAGCACAGATTATAAATTAGTGCTGCTATGCTGCAGAACAGAACAATTTCGTGGAAGATATTTTTTGCCAGAAATAAAAACCTAGCCAAGCAATATTTTGAGGCATGCCAGTACCCTCAGGGTGGAATCTGGCAAAAGAGTCAAGTTGTTTTGCATGTTACCTTTGAAATTGTGTGTTTTTAAATCTTAGCTTGTGCTTTATTGAGATGCAATTCCAAGCACACATAAAGGCAAACTGCTAAAACAGCTATAAATGGTTATTTTATTTACTGTTTGATCACCTCCCCTGTAACCACTGATTTCTTTCTAACTATTATAACTGTAGTTTCTTGCATTTAAAGTGGTTCCCCAAGGACAACAAAGGAAACCAATAAATTCAAAGGCAATAGTGTGAAATGAAATATAAGTTTGGCCTTTTATATGTATGTAGCAGCCAACTATGCAAAATTTATGCTTTAAGCTGTCAATTAAATAAGCAGCATGAACTTTTTCTTAGTGACTAAATAACATCCTAATACTGTCCAATGTTTGGTGACAAAGCTCTAATAGGCCACAGTGGTGCAATAAGGATGACTAACAACTGATTGTGGGTTATTTGATTACCATGTAAGCAATGTAGAATAAGTACCACATGTCAATGAAACTACCACAAGGGCAATTTTTAAAACTCATGCAAGAAATTAATTTTAGAATTATTTATTAACACTTCAGAAGAAAAAGTAGGATTGGGTTAATTTTCACATGTAACTTACTGTCTGCTTGTGCTTCTCTCTGCCCTACTCCATTTCTTTTGTTTCTACCATGCTTCAAATTTCTTGTGTAGGTTATCAGGTGAGAACAGATTCCCTTTAAATACTTATCTTACCACTGCATATTCAAGCTTGTATCCTTGTGAGGAGCATTATACTAACATGAAATTATTAATGGTTTTTACCTGAAAGTGATTCATCCTGATAAGGATTTCAGAAAAAGATGCCATTTTTAGTTTTAATTAAATGGCCTGTTATTCAAAGACAGTTGAATTGGTGTTGTTTATAAACATCAAGCGTTAGTGAAATCTCTGAAGACTTAGGACTTAGACAAAAAACCACATTTTTAAATATCAGATCCCTGAGATGAGAAGATTCAAGATAAGCATATGTGAGAGTTGGGGGTAGATACAATTATAGAAAATTAGAAGTTATAGAAAATTAAGATATTGATGTTTATAAAAATGAAAAAAACCTATAGTATTTAATTGCCTGAAACATTAGTGTAATATGAAATCATAAGACATTGTAGAGGTTCTACCTTAATTATAGTTACATATTCTGATTTTCACCAGCACATTGTACCAGGCTGAGGCAAAAAATTTCTGCGACATGTAACTCTATAACAAAGAAATACAACACAATGCAGATGAAAATAGACTTAGATAACCCTCATGAGTAAGATGAGGGTCACACCAGTTCAGCTAAACAAGTAGGATTTCTGAACATAAGTCCATCAAGCAATACAGTGATTCTGTATGTAGCAACACTGATAATAGAGAAGTTGGTTTTTGTGAGAAAGAGGAGGAAAGCCTCTTAACGATTGCTACATGAACTAATTAGTTAGTAGAGCTTGTTTCTCTTACTATGTTGAAACAGTGATATAATTTTAAATACGCTTACTCTAAACTAAGAATTTTTCAGTGAATTGTTCAGATTTTAGTCATATCATTTAATGATTAAGGAGCAGGTTCATCAAATGCACAGCTACAGAGCTAGTTCTTGAAGATGTCATTAATACTGCCTTTTAAACATTTCATTACTTGGATCAATGCTATGCCTAAGAAAGTGAAAACTGTCCTTCCCGGACAACATTACCATTGCTAAATAATAATGTTTTCGCATGAATCAGTCTATCAGTCTATAGTTTTTTAGAACTACTGGTATATAGTTTTGAAGGCTTTTTTTTTTCATAAAATCATACCATTAAAAACTTACCATTCTTTTTATATGTGGAAGCCCATTATGACACATCCTGACACCTGACTAAGACACCTAAGTCAAGTTATTTATGAAAAAATGTGAGCAGGAGAGTTCCCCCAAAATACATATTGCTGGAAGAACTCCAGTTTAGCTTCCAAAAAAACCCTGAAAATTGTGAAAATTAGGAATAATAGGCATCATATGTCATGCAAAAATTTTTGAAATCATGTCTTAATTTTTGAAATTTTCTAGTATTTGAGCTCTTTGGAATCTTAACACCCTCAGTGAATGACCACAGAAAAATATATTAGGCATTGCACCAACAAGATTTTCTGTATCCCTGTGTACTAAAAGATATGTTTTTTTAATACTATTTGTGATTTTAAAGTCTTCCATGAGTTTTAGAGAAACATTAAATAAAAGTAAATATTTCTGAAGACTTTCTGCCCTTCTCTTCTTGTGCACACATTTCAAAGTGTGTTTTTTTGAAATAGGTAGAAATTACAGTTTGACTGAGAAGTACTAAATCCTGCTTTGGTTAGCATCTATGGAAATAATTTCTGAATGTGAGAGCTTTTCCTCTTCAGGAAATCTCAACCTGGGTAATCAAAAACTGATTGTATGCCACAGCACTGGAAAATGATTGCTGAAGCACTTCTGCACAGCCCTTGTCCATTCTTCAGAGTGAGTCACGGAGTAACTCAGACTTTCACAGTCTAGTGCCATCATCCTTTGAGTAAAATAAGCTTTTTCACCCTACCATGATGTACTCAGTATCTGCTTTTTTTCCCATCCAATATCCAAGCTGAACTCAACATTAGATATTGTTAAAAATAAGTAACTCTAAAGCCTGGGGAGAAGGGAAAGGAACAAGGCTAACATTTCTCTGCATCAGTGGTTATACTAAAGATTTCCTTTTGCCTTTCTAGCTTAAAAAGCTAAATTTTCCTGGCTGAACCAAAGCCTCACCTAATGTTTTAAAAAAAAGAGTGTTAAGTAATTTGCAACCACAACAATATATTCCTAATGAACCTTGAAATGAGCCTTCTTACTGAAACTCTTTCTATACCTGAAAAGAGGCTCCAATACTTAACACATCACTGCCTATTATATATGAAATATAAACCAAAGAAATTCCTGACTAATATATCCTGCAAGAAGAATAGATGAAATGGATTTTCAAAATGAGATTGTAAAGCTGATTTTCATTTTAATATCTCACTGAAGTTATTATTTTGTTTTGGGCTTTAATATATCATGCTGCATATTGTATGTATGTCATTCTTTATCATGGGGAAAGCCATAAGGGTATTAGGATTAGATCAATTTGCTAATTTTAACGACCTTCAAAAATATGCATTTATGACTTCATATAATTTTAATGATCATTTAATTATTTAATAATTAATAAATTAACACATTTATTAATTATTAAATAATAAATTAATTATTTAATTAATTCATGTAATCATTAACAAATACATATAATTTCAAATAACCAAAAGTTTTAAGTGGAGTAACCTGGTTCTGGAACATATTTTAGTGCAGTAGTATCAGTGCAGCCAAACACTAGCTGAGACGGAGCTAGATAAATTGAAGGAAGGGATTAGATTATGTGGTTCCCTATGATAGCAGGGTCCTGGACTTGATAACCCAAGATCATTTCTAGTCCTGTCTCCTGTAGAAAAGGATACTGATCTGGTGGATTAGTGAAGCAACCTCACCTTAGCAAAAGAGTAGGAGCTAGATTGTATCACAAAGTCATAGCAGGTATGATACAGAATGCCGGATCAAAGAGGTACGTAAACTGGAGTACAGAGGAAGATCTCTCATCTTTTACCAGTACAGCATCCCCCATGTCCCCAGATGTTTTGCTGATCCCTTCCTCCCCTACCTAAAATGAAGAAACATCTAACCAGATTTTTTCTTAGTAAAATCTTAATTTGAAACTAAACATGAACTCCAGTGTTCCTAAAGTCACTTATACCTATCCACAATTGACTCAAAAAATGTGTTAGTTTGATTTATTTCATGTTTCTTTTCCACTGATCTGCTCAAATACTGCAAAGGAAGAACATCTGTTTACCCAGCTGGATGGGAAAACAGAGAAATCACATGTAACACTGTCTCAGCTGTCCTGTGCAAACCACTTCTTCTGGTTTCTAGGGGACTATTGTGCAATGGAATTGATGACTGGATTTGGTACCACTTCCATGATAAAAACTAGATACTGAAAATAATACAGTGTTTCACTGTGGGTGGCATATTTTGATAAAAGCACCAGCTGCCTTTTTGCCTATCCTCAGAAAAAAAGCTGGAGATTTTCTTCAAAAAAGTCACCTATTTAATTTTAATAGGCTATTAGAATCTTTGCAGTGTTTTTACTGACCATAGGCAAAGATGAATTTACCAAGAGTGGTAGTTGATGTGAAGGGTTTTTAAAATCAGTCTGAGAATTCTTTGTTCATATCTCAAATTCTTTTCCAGTACCTCTAATTTCCTTTCCTCTTTCCATTTGAGCAAACATTCCATGTCATAGAAGTCAGCCTTTTCATGTGATAGTTTCCTTAACTTTCCCAGTGTACTGTGATTGTTAGAGGTAGGGTGTTTGGACCATTTTATTTTCTTCTTGAATTGTAAGAGAAATTTACTTGAGCTTTGATTTTTAAAAAAACTTTAGAGTCTTAAATCTATTGGTAAATTTCATTCTTTTTTGAACTGTTATTTTTATATTCTTCCTCTCCTCTTTATCTATTTGCCTCTCATGAATTTGAACATTCACATGCTAGATGTACTTGCAGTAAGTGCTACTGCAGTAGCATTTTTTATATCCTTTATGTTCCTGTCCCCAGAGGTAGGACACAAGAAGTTGTGTCACTTTGAGACAAGTGTACTATAGTATATCTTAGCTTTCTCCCAGTTTTTCCCTTCGTATTCTAAATGTTAGTCTACAGCACTTTTCATTTTCATTACCTGACTCCATTATGATTATGTTTCAGGCTGTGCTGCCTGTGCAGTTTCATTCTTCAGAGAAATTCCCCAGTTCCTAACATAACTATATCCCTTCTATACACACCATTGCTTCATTCACACTTTTGGGTTTCAAACCTCTACCTACTCTTCAGGTCTCGAGTAAAGAGCTGACAGGATTCTAAGAATGCTATTTTTGAAGTGTTAGTGTTAATTCTCCTGCCTGAGAGTCAGAATTTATCTTCCAAAAGCTAGGGCTCACAAAAGCACATCATTTTTCAATGTTTAATTATTCCTTTATCCCAAATTTATTCTACAAGTAAAGACAGCAGTTGTCTGCATCAACAATTTACAGGTTAGAGCAATAAACTCTGTGATGTTGAACACTTTGTGTAGGAATCAAAGAAAAGAAACCAAAGGAAAGGTAACCAGTAATGAACCACACAGTGAGTCCCAGATAACTCAGATATTCAGTTCACGTTAAAATAGACCATTCATTGATATTTTCTTTGGAGTAAGAGCTATTGAGGTAGAGATATGCCTTGTTATTTGACATCATACAGGCCATATTATCTAGAATGCTAAACTGACTGACCATAAAGGTCACTTCTGACTTAAAGAGCTACAGTTCTAGGAATTACTGTAGGTGGTGACAACATGTAGCAATTGCTATTCTAGATCATGAAGAACCAATAAATCTGAAGTTAGAGGATCTGATACTGCATTAGAATTGTAAGTAATCAACCAGAGAATAAAATTAAATTAAAATTAATTGAAAGCAACAATAAATCTGCCATTTTTTAAACTCCATCTTCCCTCCTCCCACTTTCTCTCTTTACATAAGAACACATCCAAGACAGAAAGTAGAAAAATCATGTAAAGGGGTGGCCTTTGTTTGGAGGGAAGAATTAACTTCTTAGGAAAGACATAAACTTTGTACTCAGGAAAAATTTTGATGCTACAAAATCTGAAAAACAGGTTCATAGAAATGAGTTAAGGAGGGTGAAATTGTCTGTTTATATACTCAGTAGAAATTAGGTCAATTGTGTGGACAGTCAAAGGAGAAGCAGGAAAATGAGATCAAACTGAACAGGTGTACATTGCAGAAGTGTTCAATATATTTTTAATTGTTTAATTGCTGTTGACAATATTGACATTTACTATCTGGTTAAGGTCAATGGTCTTCAAACACCTGTAAATAGTAGGAAAATAAATTTTATATAAACTCAACAGTTTTAGAACATAAGTGAACATCTAATACCTTCAGCAGTTTAAGAACATGCTATTTCTTTATTGTTTATTTTTTACTCATCATGCATTGCTACTGTTTTCTTATAGGTTTGAAAAGAAAGCAATGGAAAAAAGTAATAATATGTCTTCCTGGCTTTAAATGAAGTCAATTTATACTATAAAAATGCTAAACCAGTCAGTATTGGGTATTAGTATCTTAGTGTTGGAGATACTAAGTCCAATACTACCCACACAGAATTCTAGGTAGTCAATGCTTTTCATTTCCTTGGGTGTAACAGATATGATTTTGTACTCAATACACATGAGCCACATATTGATAAAACTGCTTTCTGAAGCCAAACTAAGGCTTGTGCTATCACAAGCTACAAAGAAAAACATGAGATTAAAACCCCATTTTGACTCAAAAGTGTGCTTTGACTCACTTTGTCTTCTTTGTTGCCTTTCTCTGTAGATGTAGTTTCCCTGATAGCTTCTTACTGCTTTTTTGGTCTTTCTCGTGCATTAGCAGAGTAGTTTGTTTTCCATAGAGCTCCGGGCTACTATGAGTTCCTTCAGCTATTATTTGAACACAGAGGAATGAATCCCTAACATAATCACATCTGACACCAAACACATTGGTGTTTAGTTGTATGTCTGGGCTCTGTAGCTTCAGTAGCTAATTTATATAATGAGGCAGAGAATTCCATTCATCCTCTAAATATAAGACGGGAGCAAGTTTTCATGAGGATAAAGTAAGAAGCAGCTACAAATAGCTGGTAAACTGGGGCTTCCTGAAAAAAAAATTACTTCAATTTTGTGTGTTGATTATTCAATATTTATAAGTGTTTGCTGTGACAGATGGGAAAATTTGTCTGTGTCAACCTGGTTTTGACACATTTTGCTTTGTGAATGTGTTTCTGTAATTGCCTTCAGAAGCTATGCATTCTATTTTCATACTGTGGACTGTTTATGTCTATAGTTAGGTCAGAGAACAGGGTTCATTTAGAGTGTGGTGTCTGTGTCCTTGTTTTCAACAAAATTCAAATTTATCACCCTATAATCGCCTTTTGAGAGTCGTTAAGGAATTCTGTCCAAAAGAGAGGTGTATCTTGTTGTTTGGTTTTTTTTTTCAGAAATTCTCTTTTGTATAACTCTCAAATCTTTTGATCAGGCAAGATTATGATTTCACTGATTTTTTCCTGTCCTCCAATATAACTTCTTCATCTGTCTTTTATTAAGATCTCTATAAAATGAGAGATTAAATTCTGATTTACTTTGGTTACATCTATTCTTTTATTTTTTTACATCTATTTTACATCTATTCTTTTATTGTGGTGGTTTGACCTTGGTTGGATGACAGGTGCCAATGAAAGCCACTCTATCATTCCCCCTTCCACTGAACAAGAGGGACAGAAAACAATATGATGAAAAATTCGTGAATTGTGATAAGGACATGAAGAGATCCGTCACTGATTACCATCACACTCCACTTGGGGAAATTGATTGAGTTTGTTGTAAATCATATCATAGAGATATAATGAGAATAATGAGAAGTAGAACCAAATCTTAAGCACACCTTCCCCCTGCTAGCCCTTACTGGGCCTAACATTATTCTTGACTATCTGAGTCCTTCCCCAAAAAGTGAAGCAGGGGCAGGGAATAGGGCTTACAGTCAGTTCATCACGTTGTTTCTGCCTCTGCTTCCTCCTCAGGGAGAGGATGCTTTGCAATTCTCCAGGATCCCTCCAAAAGGAGACAGTCCTCCATGAATTTCTCCAGTGTGAATCTTTCCCATGGGCTTCATTAAGTTCTCTAGGATGGGTCTCTTCCACAGGCTGCAGTCCTTCAAACAAAGCCTGGTCTGGTGCGGATTCCTTGTGGTATCCTGCCAACAAACCTGCTTAAATTAGATATTAGGAAGAAATTCTTTACTGTGAGGGCGGTGAGGCGCTGGAACAGGTTACCCAGAAAAACTGGGTTTACTGTCCCTGGCAGTGTTCAAGGCTGGGCTGGATGGAGCCCTGAGCAGCATGATCTAGTGGGATGAATCATGGCTATGACATGGTGTTGGAACTTTAAGGTCACTTCCAACCCAAGGCTTTCTGTTCTCTTATGATAATATTGTCTTAAGCCCATATTGCTCTCAAGTATTTTGATTGCTGACCTGTACAAATTTTCTTGTGGCAACATAACACAAAATTTTTGTTCTTCACTACTTGTAAAACTCTCTTACTTTTGACGGGTCCACTCAACCCTTTAATACTTCCAGAAATGATAGCTGTTGGCTAACACATACCAACACAATTTTCCAGACCATAAGTGCATAATTCCCTATCTGTCAGCGTAAACGTTGCTGATATTTTTTATTAACTGAACATCTCTAGATGACATAAACAAAAATATTGATTACAATGACCCTTATGTCTTTCATGAGAATGTCCAGATTATTTTGATGTTTCTTCAAATGTCAGGGAAAAAAATTTCAACCTTTTTTTTGGCTTTGTGGGTTTCTATACCCAAAATATTTTCATGATTTTTAAAATTTTAGTTATCTGAACTCCAGGTTTTTTTGTGTTCCACTTGCCTAATTTACTTTAATCCCTTCAATAAATCTTGTGCTCTTGCTTGAACACCAAACTCCCATTTAAGGGCGCCCATTTGGGGCACTCTCAACTGCGGCTGTCAGTGATGTGCTGGCAATAAACCTTTTTCAGCAGAGGCAGGTAACTGAGATTGCTGCTCAGAGCCATGCATCAGAAGCCTGCCATCAATTTTTCAGTTTTACACAGTATCATCTTTCTCCTTTTTTTTTTTTTTTTTTTTTATCTTAAATAATGTAATTTCTTCCTCACTATAATTTCTGGTATTTTTGTGGCTCTCAGGGTTTTTTCCCCATCTTTCCCGCCCCCTATTTTTCCCCTATTATATAGTTTAACATAAACTAAAGAAACACTTTCAAAGTAGAAAGCATTGAATAAACATGTGAAAGAAGTATGTCACAAATAGGCGCATATATTTTCAGCTTCTTGTGTCAAAGTATACATAATTGTTTTCTTTTGACTTATTAAATAACTTATTAGGAGATACTTCACACAGATGAATCAGTATCCAGTGTGGGTCTCAATTTACCTAATTTTCTCTTTCTAAGAGCTGACCATACCATTTAAGTTATCTATTGAGACTTTTCTAAATTAAATGGAGAGAGCCCAGTACCCCCAGGGGAAAATTAATCTCAATAAATGTAGATGTCTAGGGCAGATAGAACAATTCTTTCACTGGTAGTGCTACCTGTGAATATAATCACTAATCAGTGTAAATTTTTTCCCAAGAGCTGTGCTATTTTGATCGGAAAGAACAATGTCCAAATAACGTGGACCAATGCTATAATGTCATTTTATTATTTGCTATTTCTTTGATGACTTTAGATCTTGGTATTATACAAAGTTTACCCTAAGGTCATGTTCTATATCATGAGAATTCAGAGCTTCAGATTTTCAATTAAAAGAGCTACCCTATTGTTTTTAGGATATGAGTCTCCTGGGCTTTGATTTTTTTGACAGATTAGACATTTGATGTAATTTTCTTTTCAGAAGTCCATAGGTGAACTGTTTTTTCTAGGACCAGAGAAAAAGTGCCATGAAAACAATTTATATGGACATAACTATTTTCTTTTCAGTGTCCTAAAAATGTTACTAAAAAGACAATTAATGTGAAAAATGAATGCTTTATACTGTTAGAAGTGAAAACCTTTTTGGATATCAACCTCATTAAAGTCTCATTATTTACAGATGAGATGGTTTGAATTATCCTTGTAAATTTTTTTCCTGATTTTCTGTTTCTTCCATTATTCTTATCAGCAACATTTTTGTCAGTTTAAGTGCTTAAATTTATATTGAGTATTTAATTATTTTGACAGCTGATAACAGTATGTTAAATAGGAAGTAAGTTGAATTATTTGAATAATTACCTGAATTGCATCAAGAAAAGAATTAAACAAAACCATTCAAAAGACACTACGTCAGTAGAATTCCAAAGAGATAAATATATTGGTTTTCAATCCAGTCACAGCAGAATCAAAGTCTGATCCAAAGCCACTGAAATCAATAGGAGCATTTCCACTGAGCTGGCCTTGGATCAAGCTCCTGATGCAGAAAGAAAAAATCGAAACTCCTTTATCTGTATTCATTGCACATGCAAAACTAAAGGAACTTCATCCTGTGCTTAAGTGAAGACAAAGAATCTTGATCTTGAAGAAACTACTGTAATTTCTGTTCACACAGAACCTTGTTCAATCCAGTAACGAGCTGTTAGATATAAAAAGTTTTAAAATAGAGTTTTCAAGTGTTTTATTCCTAACAGTTAAGAAACAAATTTTCTTAACATACTTTTCGACCTAGAATGACAAGTCACTCAATATAGACTATAGATTATTCCTTTTCAATATATATGTTGTGTACTGCTAAACATCAACGAAGCCACCAAGTTACCAAAATAAATTAAGATTATATTATATACATGGAAAATACAACATATCTCAGATATTAAAAATAAATATTTTTTTTTTAAACTACATAGAAAATGCAATCCATGATTGCAATATGGAAACAAACTACAGGGCCTGAGGGCCAGGCAGTGTTTAGGACAGCAAAATGTCGCTGGTGAAATGTTTGGATACTAAAGATGTCATTTGTGCATATTGGAGGTGTAGGATCCTCCCTCACACTGCATTTAACTATATTAATATTTCCACAGGTTCCTAAGGTTAATTGTTAAGTCTCTTGGCAGTTTTAACAGCAAATGTTGTCTCTCTTCCTTAGGGTTAAACACCTCATGATATGTAAAGTCCAAATTTTTCACTAAGACCAAATTCTTTAAATATTTAATTTTTGGTGACTAGTATGTTTTTTCTGATAGGTTTAATTCTAAAACTTCCCCTGGATTTTTTTAAATGAGTACTTGTTCCAATGATAAACCATTAAAACCTCACTCTATTGTGCATCCTCACACAAAAATCACAAGAGGATAGTGCATTGGAGAGTACTGCTTTTTTGAGTTTTTAATTTATTTTTTTCATGCCAGAACCTGTTTCATATTCCAAACCCATAAAAACTATAATGTACAGTCATAAATAGCATTTCTTGACATTGTTCAAAGAGACCCTACATAGTATTCACAAACTGGACTGCAGTAAATTGGTGGGAGTAAATTCCTTAGTTTTTCTCTTTAGTCTGTGTGAGTGGAGAAATGACTTTTGTATCATTTAAGACCTGCCTAAGCCAGTGAGCCTAGGCCTATTCTGCATCAAAAATTCTCCAAATAAATTTCCTCTCGATGAATATGGATTCATTCACAGCAAATCCCACCCTTTCTTCTTCTTTTCTCAGTTCAGCAAAACACGTGAGGGTGTACGGCAGATTGCAGAGAGAATTTCCAAGGCAGTACAGTGTTCCATTGGTCTGGAGTCTGATGGTTCATTTTACAGCTGATGTGCCAATTTTTAAGTCTGTTACAGAATAATACATGTGGGATCATAAATTTTTGTCTTCCAGACACCTGTGTGATGAACATTCATTGAAATGCATATGAAAATATGAATGTATGTAGGTGGAAAATTAACCAGATTTTTAAAATATTGTTATGATTCTTGGTGATTTGTGTCCTTCTTTATAACAAGGAATAAATAAGTATGATTAACAGACAAAAATAAAACCTTTAACTCTTTTTTGTTTCACCACAGGCTTATGATGACTAGGTATTTGCAATATTTTTCATTTCTCTATAAACCTTTTGTATTCTAAAATGCACTCTATCAATAATACTGAGAACACAGCTATAAAATGCCATGCAAGCCTTCTTTTTTGAGCAATTTTAAATGTACAAAACTGTAAAAAATAATGAGGTTACAAATCTTTATTTTTTCTTTTATTGTTGTTTTCCAATTAAGCCCAAGGTTTTGATATGTAGTAGGGGTCACACTGATACTCAGAGACAACTCAAAGTCCCTTCTAAATTTTCTATGTTGCTGGAATCCTTAGAGTCAATTACAGCTTTATGTTCTGTCTGCCCACTTCCATTTATAATTACTCTTTGTGCATTTAATGAATATTTGTTTAAGTGGTTGTCTATTGTCAAATAAAACATACAGTTATGTATCTTTATGGACTCTAATGCCTCCAATAAAAATAAAAATATAGATGTTGTGTGTAGTGTCCCATGCAAACTAAAATGCAGTAAAGAGCTTTTTAAGCTCTAAAATTGCATACATGACTTATAGAAAACATTTTGAATATGCACCACTTGTCATGTATTCATATGACATTTTCTATTAAAGATGACACTTTCATTATTTTTTATTTTAACTGAGTAGTGATCTTCAGTTCAAGTACCCTGTCTCTGATTATAATGAATGGTCTTACTTTAAATGAAAATTTGCTCCTGTCATACAGAAATCTACTATTATTACATTCTATTGAAATAATGTATTAATATCAAGAATATTAAATGAAAACATAGTAAGTATAAGAAACCTCTTTTTTATGCTAGTTTAAGAGGGTTTTTTCAGGTATTTTGAAGTGTCAATGACGATGCTGGAAAATAGTTGGCTGCTCAAAGCTCCCAAAGTAAAAAGATAACAAACTATTTTATATCTATGTAAAGGTTTCACTAAGGCTTTTTTCAGTCTTATATTTTACAGAGTTCTTAGAAAGGAAAATTAAATGTTCCAGATTATTAACAAACCACAGACGCCCAGACACTGAATCTACCTAAAACTCAGCGCAGATTAACACAATAATTTTATATTCATTTTTCTATGTATTATATTAGACAAATCATACTGTACAAATTCATTGGTTTCGTATTATGTGTCTCTTAACGGAAAAAAATCTGCATAAGTCCAGCCTTCTGCTCAATCTCCTCCTCAGTTGTATTGTTAGGCTGCTACCAGACCCCTCTCAAGCCATCTCTTTTCCTGCTAAGCAACCCCAGTTCCCTCTGCTGCTGCTCACAGGCCATGTGCTCCATACTCCAGTTATCTTGGTGGTTCTCTGGAGTTTATCAGTGTTTTCCCTGTAAATTGTACTCAAGTTTCTTGTAAGTTGAGACCCAAACTGCACACAGTACTTAAGCATGGGCTAAGGAATGTCATGTATTGGGGGATGGGGGATGGGGGATAACTCTCCCGAAAACATTGGCTCTACTCTGGTGAACACAGCCCCAGATACTGATGACCTTATCTACTGCCAGGAAACTACATTGGTTCATGTTCAGGTCACTTTTTTCCTGAGGGCCCCAAGGTCTTTGCCACGGAGCTATGCCCTAGCTATTCAGTCTCCTGCCTGCATTGTCTCAAGAGGGTCTCACTTCCCAGGTGCAGGACTTTGCATTTGCCTATGCTAAATTTCATAAAGTTATCCTGTAAGTGCATTCCTCCAGCCTTGTGAGGTGCCTCTGAACAGAATCCCTGCCCTGGTCCACTTCCCACCCCCACCCCTCTCAAGTTTTGTGTCACTTGCAAAATTCAGGTGTGCAATTTGATCACACTCCAAGTGTCAATATTTTTGAATTTAATCCAAAAAAGATGTTTCATTCCTCTTTTAAGGAATGTCTAAAGCCTGTCCTATTGTAGATAGACAAAAAAGATGGTTGTTTTATTCCTTTTTTTATATATATATACATATGTATAGGCAAACCATATTGTGGATGCATTAGCCCATCCTGAGAATGTTCCAGCAGTTCTTTTGTTCATGATGCTTCTTCAAATACTATTGCGGAACTACAAAAGGTACAAATGTAATTTGTTTTTCTGAAATTTCTACACGAAGTGGAGTCACTGGTTGTTCAACTAAAATCTTGTAGAAAAGTTTTCTTTTGATTAAAACAGGCAAGAGAAAGAAAACCTGTTAATACTTTTATTTAAGAACGATATTATTCAGCAGAATCCAATGACACCAGGAGAAGCGGCTCATACAGGAATCTAGTCCAAAATGAAAGATTATAGGAGCCTGTGAAGAACTCTGGTTTTCTCAGTTTTTAAAGAAATATTATTTTATACCAATTGCCAAATATTGGCAAAGTAACAGACTTGAAAAATGAGAAAACTGAATATAAAAATTTTCATATCAGTGCTTAGACTTTATTTCTATGCTGTCCCTACTGAATTGTGCAAGAAAAATGAGCTGACTTAAATATAATTTCAATTGATGTAAATGAGCAGTTACTCTACAGAAATCTAGTCATGACAATGTTCAGAAAATAAATGCTCATGAGTCTAATTTCTCACAGACATAAACTATTGCATCTAAATGGTTATGCTCAGAATTCAGTGTAAAACAGAACTGTACCTGAAAACATTCAGCGGTAATAACAAACAGAAAAGCGTCTTGAAATTATTAAATTTTATAAATATTTCATATGTATCAAACCAATCGTTGATTTCAAGGCAAAGAGAGAAGTGTAACAAATTATCTCAAAACAAGATCATAACAAGTGACAAATTGGCAGATCTTGAAATCAAGTTACTTAAGAGAGGACAAAAATCTAATGTGCAGCCACTACTCTACAGAAAATATTTATTGTCTCTGAATATACCTACATGAAAACCCATAATCTACAAAGTTCACTGCAGAATTAAGAAATTGAGAAAAGTAAAAGGACTACAAACAATTTGTCCTCAAGCAGTGAATTTGAAAATACCAGGATGACTGAGGTAAGTTTAAAAAATAACCTAATGAAACTTCTCAATTTTTTTTAAGAAAATAAATAGGGGTTTGAGTTTTTGGTTTTGTTTTTTTTTTCTGTAGGCAATCTCGGGTATCAGAGTGAATTTTTTAAATTAATCTTCTGTTTTAGCAGTAGTGAGAGGAGGGAGAAACTGGTGACATGGGTTTATATTTTTAAAGAGGAAATTTTCCATGCTCTGTAATAGTCAGGAAATAAAAAGCATCTGCATTCACTATACGCCGTATTGTTCATTCTCTTGTCTTAACTTGGGCTCATTTTTTATCATTAATAAAATAAAACAAGAATTAGTGTAGAATTATCAGCTCTCCTGAATTAGGAAACATACCAGATTGAGGAATCTGGTATCCTTAAAGACTTCTGACTGAGACATGAAATAAAATCAAACATAAGTTTTAAATTCAGTTATCCTCATTCTTTTCCGGTTCTTAAAACCCACTTCACTTTACAGGTTTATATTATCCTAATCATTCTTCTAATATCTCTCACTATCTCACTGAGAAGCAAAACCCTTTTTTCCTTCCTTTTTCTTTTTCCTAACAAACTTTATCCAATGTCACAGTAAAATTCCAGTTGGAATCGGGCCAACAGCCCGATTTGGATGTCTTAAAAGTATCCTTTTTTTTTTGTTTGGTGTTTCTGTAATCCTTGGCCCATAACTCAATTTTAATTATCAGAGAAGTATGTGTGATTAATTAAAAAATATTTGTTCTTCTGGCATATATTCAGCTTTATCCTATAACAGGATCTGCTGACATTTCATATAAGGTGCCATATCCATCAACCTGCTTTAAGCTTGAATACTTTGAATTAATTTTTTACTTTGGCTGTTAATTGAAGTAGTTTTCTGTTGAGAAGTCTATTTCTTACATACATCATCAGGGAAAAGGAAACTTTCCTGAAGCCTCACTAGTGACAAAAGTTTTTGGGATGCAAATGCTCAGATTTCTAAGCTATGTAGAGATGCTGAATATCTTATGAGCAGTTGTGAAGGACTCATGCTATGAGTTTTAATGTTTAGCAATAAATCCTAGAGGCAATGAGTTTCAGGTGAACAGGATGATGTGAACTAATATTAATAACAATAGAATTATGTTACTCAGATAATTTCAGCTACAGTAAGTTCTTTGCCTCTCTCATTCTAAATGTTGGCCTTCCATGTTAACAATTTTATAGCTGAAATCTACAGTGCTAGATAATTCTCCAAAGTAAGGGGTGAAAGTTGTGTTGTTATTCATACAGATGGTTTCATTTCAAATTTAGTGGCACACTAAATTAAGCAAAGAATAAAAAGACAGGGGCAAAGCATTGTTTTACCCTAAGATGGGATGATGGTTCTTTAATTATGTGTGTTTCATTCTTAATCTTTTACACTTAGCTACTTTGTACTTTTCAATACATAATTCTTTGGGGAAATGGAATATCTTGAATTTAAAAAACAGGACACAGAGTTTTGTTAGTCTTGGTGGAAAAAGTACTCTTTGAATTTTGAGTACAAAAGAAAATGTCAGCTAATTCAAACTAAAACAAATTGCCCCTAGGACCAGCCTGTAGAAAATTATAGCAGTATTGTGGTCAGTACAAATAAATATAATATTCCCTAAGCTCCTCTGCTGCACATAACTGATTTACAACATCAAACATTTTCTGGGGTTGATAATGGACTGTATTAGAAGAAAGGTAGGAACTGAGAATAGCTCTGCACATTTTCTCCCACAATCTTTTCTACAGAAATTGTCTTGAGGAAAGGAAAATTAAATCACCCAGAAAGTAAATCCTTGGTAATGTACAATAATAAATTATGGCATCGTTTGGCAAGTACATGAAGTACCATACTTCCAGTTTCTTCACTGTATGAGTTTGACAATGAATGCAGTCATTCTGTATTTTTCCCAATAGAGATAAACTAGTTGATCTAAACCCAGCCAGAGTCGCTCCTACACCAACAATTTTGCATTATGGGAATAGCATCGACCACTGCAGCTCATGAAATGAAGGGAAATTCTCTTTGTTTAGAACACTCTCAATTTGCTCCACAGCCCTTTTAATCACATTCCAAGTTAAAGTTTACATTCTTTACTGCAATGCAGTGTAGAGGTAGATAGAACTGTCACAGAAAATGTGCCAGCCTGAGAGTTGCAGCAGTTTAGTTGCTGTATTCTCCACAGCATTTAACTGACCCTTCTGAAAAGCAAAATGGCTCATCCAAAGCCTTGCTCCAGTTGTAGTGTTTCTGACACATAGAGTCAGTCATTCTGGATCAAGTCAGAATTTCTCCTCCAGATCTCTGCATTCAGGAGAGACACACTCTGTCCAGAATTATAGAGGTTCTGGGGTGTTCTGAAAATATACTCTCTGTTATTTCCCAGTATATTAGTTAGTAGTCAGAACATGTAATAATGAGAAGCAATTTCATGTGTGCATGCCACATAGGATTTTAAAAAATTTAAAAAAGGAGTAAGACATAAAAAAGCGTCTAAAAACATATAAACTGTACAGATAAGAGTTAACTGCCTCTTGGAATTCTCATTTGGAATTCTTAATTTCTACATCTTATGCATTATCACTCAGAACTTTTTTCCAGTTCATGAAGGGCTGACATATAATTAATCTGCTGCGTATATTAACCTTTAATATCAAACAAACTTACCTAAGCAAATGATGAAATGGAGCGAAGCAATGACACCTTATCTTAATGGAATGGAGATTTCTTGGACTGTTCTCTTTTCTTTGCTTATCCTGTTTCCTCATCAGAACACATTAACTTAAATCATCAATAGATAAGATCCTAGATTCTGTTCATTTAATCAAAAAGACGTTTCAGTCCTAGGTAAGAAAGAATAGCATTTATTGAGCACACCATCAATACAAGCATTTCTTGGCTGTGATCCAGTTCAACAGGCCTTGGTTGTCTCAACAGACAACATAATCAAAGAAGAATTAAGTTTTCAAACCTTTTAATTTTATAATGCCTTGTAACTTCATAGTCCTATTATTTCTTCAAAAATGTTGTTCCATTTCTTTTTGTAACATGACACATCATCTTATCTCACAGCAGTGATCTAAATTTCAAGTATACTTGAGTTATTGTGAGAGTTCAGCCCACTCCTCAGACACAAGTCTGCATTGCCACTTGCCTTTTTTGATCTGCTACTGCATTTGCAGTCATGCGCATATGGTACATATTGTACCTTCAAAGCCAAGAGCAGCTTCTCAGACTATACCTGTACTTCAAAGAGATCATCAGGAACTTACCAAGGCAAGACTGGAGAGGAATGGAAAATGTGAAATCTTACACTCTTTCTCCTTTTTCATGTGCCTTTCTCCATTCATTTACAACAATTGAAGAGAGCTTGTTTATTTACTGTGGAAATTATTAAAATCGTTAGAATGTTTTTCAGCATTGAAAAAATGGTTGCCACACTGCTTTATAAAGAAGATGCTGCTGACTCAGTCACAGCATGTATTAAGTTCAGATTAATAGAAAATAGACCCTATTTTATGTTGAATGCTGAAATGGTGCATCATCAGGTATCAGCAGCTTGCACACAGGTATGTGATTTTCTCTTTTTGTTTTTCTTTTTTTTTTTTGCTTAGAAATGTAATTTGAGGTGTATCATGTTCCTAATTCATACACAGAAAAAAATAAAAAAGGAAAAAAATCATTTTCAGAGAGACATTGTATCATATCTATGGTATAATACAGTGGTAGAGAAAAAACACAAAACAACAAACTCACTTAGCAGCAGGAATGGTAGTTTTACCGAGTAACAGATGTTAGTCCTGTTGTTTAGTACTTTTCTGGAGGAGACTAAAGTACATTAATGTGTAAAAGTGTGTGTAAAGTGTAAAAAAAAACGAAAATCAGAATAGAAAATTCATATAGAAAGTCACATTTTCTTGATCTGTAAAGAATGTCCTTTTGTAGATCCAACTTTCACATTAAAATATGACTTCATCATAGAGGACTGGACTTTAACAGCCATTTCCCTTTCCTGTCTATATTACTGGATGGTATATTGAGGAAGGAATAATATCAGTTAGTTGAAGTCCTGGAGGATTCAGAATGATAGTGGTCAGCTCTAGTAGTGGTATCAATGATTTGAAAAGAGATTGAGCAATTAACTCTACCTCTTTATCTGAGCTAGATAAAAACACTGGTCCCACTTCCAGTGTGCTGACTCAAGTAAGGCTTTATAGAGGCTTAAAAGGAAAGGCTTTATAAAGAACATGTTATCCTGACTTCCACCTCAGTTAACTCATATTTGTTGAAGCATAAACTTGTTCTGAATACAGAGCAGAAATTTTGGTAAGTGGTGTCAGTATCTTGTTAGATTCACAGGTTGGTGAAACTGAAAAAGTGTTGGTCATCTTCAGTAATTCAGCAGGCCAATTTGATATAAATATATTTAGCAATAAATATATTTTAAAACTAATGGGAAAATCTGGATGAGTTTAAGACTTTGTCATAGGATGGCTGTAACCTCTCGTTAAAAAAACACATATAGGCAGAGGGACGCCAAACATCTGATGGAAGCATATGCTGGTGCAGACTGTGAAACACTGTTCATAAGGAATTGTTCTACTTCTGGCATCTAATTTCTGTCCTATCTAATGATGCATGTAGATCTTTAGTGAATCTTGGTTAAGTAGAAGTAAACTACCAAATGGAACCGTGTGAAAAAAGAGTATTTGGTTTGGTTAGAGGAGGACTCTTGTAATATTCAACTAAAACGAGAACCTCATAAGAAAGGAATTCTCACTGAGGATTGAAGAGTTACTGTTACCAATAAGTAAAATGCAGTTTCCATGTGATTCAAACTCTGGTTTAGATTTCATTTTTATCCCCTTTAGATACGAAAAGCACTCATTGTATATGGCTCCTATACTGAAATTTCATTCCAGGATCAATGCCTCACAGATTCTGACTGATTTGTAGATCCTCAACACGTGTAGCTGTTCCATGACTGCAGGCCACACAAGAAGTCATATGTAATCCATCCACTGTTAAAGCTATCCTAAGCTCAAAAATATTAGCTCCAAACACTTTTGGACTTACAGTTAATTCCTTTATTTAATCCAATACCTAACTTAATCTAGTTCTAAAAAATTATTGCATATAAATTTTTGCAGAAATTGAAAAGGTAAGTATTTACATGAAGGCTAGGTGTTGAAATACAGAATCAAACCAACTGGGCCATCATATTCTGATATTTAGTCAGATTTTTTTTTTATTATACTCAATTTAAAAATTACAGAAATTATTCATTGGTATTTGAGAAAATAAGGTTTCCATAAAAATAACAAACCAAACCAAAAGCCTATGACACAGAATATGGAGCAAAAGGGGATCCACCTTTCAAGAGTCACAAAGTTGTTTCAATTTTTTATGGTATAGAGTAAACCTGATTTTTTTTTTTGCCTAAATATGTTTTATTCTTGATTCTCAAAATAAAATTCCCTATGTGTACCCTTCTTCTGTCTCTCTACCAACAGAGAACCATTGCAAGGAATGAAATGAGCATAGACATAGATGGAAAATTCTTTTTACTATTTACATGTATTGAAAAAACAGGTCTCTAGTTCAGATACAGATGAGAAAGATTATTATTAAAAGAAGAAGAGGAAGGTAAAATTTCCTGTATGCTTTCAGTGGAAAGTTTGACAGCATTATAACCATGGTGATCTTCATTCTTCAAAGTCTGAGTGCCTAGAGTCTGAACCAAAACTAAAAATTAGATTTTGATCATGAAAGTGCAAGGATGAACCAGATATAGAAGAATTATGGTGTTTGCACCAGTTATTTAAATGAAAGCAGAAAATCACAATGTAAAAATCACTAAGTTCCAGCATAAGGCTTATTCTTTTCCTTGGAATAAGTCTTTATTGTTGCTGCTAGAGCAGAGATGGCTTTTCAAAGACATTAGGGAAGTAAGAGAAAAATATTTTAATTTTTTCTCCTGCAATACTGTGTGTATTGGATTTTTAAGAAGACTGCAGGCAATCAGTTTCCCTAGTGAGGACCTGACCTCTGGATCCCTGTTGTTTTCTACACCTGCTGAAAGAACAAGAAATCAGAGAATTCTAATATGCTTTCCTTAAAGATATGAGAAGCAGTTTTTCTGGATCAATGAGGTTGTCCTTTGCCTTCTAAGTCAGGCTTTGATGGAATGAAGATGTGGGTAAAAGCAAGGGAATTCTGCCTTCATGACTGCCATCAAGAGCATAGAAATGTCCTTCTACCTAGGAAACCAAGGCAGCGATTTGGACAAAAGGACAGGGGGGAGGCTAGAGCAGAAAAAGCCCGAAGAACTCCTAATTTCTTTCCTTGTTTTAAATGAATATTTTTATCAATCCTTTCTCCCACTTTCCTTAAGAAACCACATTCTTCCTGCATTTACTCAGTCTCTCCCTGCTGCAGCTGCAAGCCTTCACGCCACCACCCAACCTCTCCAAGTAATCCACTCAGTTTGTAGCAACATCATGTGTGCTTTGAGCATTGCCCCACATTTCTCCCAAAACAGCAGCTCTGTTCTCCAGTTATTGAAACCCTTTAAAGGCTCATCATAGGAAAAGGCCTCATGGAAAAATCATAGGTTATCCTTAGAGTTCTTTGGATAGCCTGTGACAATAATTAATGAAGCCGTATAAGACCTAAGCTATGACAGAACACTAATACATAAACCACACAGAATTACACAGGGAGTAAACAATAAATGGCACAAACAGGAGCATACAAATGTATTGGATAATTAGTGTGATGAGCAAGAGTTACACAAACTGCAAATAACAACTAAATATTCCTTTAGAGTATCTGGGTACATGCAAATTTCCCTTATATTTTTACATGTAAGAAGGTGAAAATTATGGTTTTGGTACTTCCTGTTCTTTCTTCCTTTGATTTTTTTTATTCTTCCTTTCTTCCTTCCTTCCTTTTTTTCTTTCTAGAGACTTCTGAAACCAGCAAAATTTTATGACTGCACTGAATTTTGCACAGTACAATATAATAAATCAATATCAGAAATCAATTTCTGTGTCCTCTCCATTATAGATCACAGGGGGGTTCATTGCATTTACAACTTGCCACAGTGATTATTATGGAAAAAGGAAAGAAATGAAAGAAAAAAAATATTGCATCTGTGACTAGAGCAAGTCTAACAATGGATATCTCATAATTTATTTAATGACTTTTGCAATACCTTTTAAAATATACTCTCATATATATCTTTGTAATTTTTCACTGAGATCTCAATGTTTGAGAATGGTTAGAGAGATAACAGTCCCTTCAGTGTCTGAAGAAGTTGTGGAATTAATTCAACTCAGTAAAATAATCTTAGCCAAGTATATCTGACACCTGGGAGTGAAAAAGGAAGCAAATATGACCGTGACAGAATTTGCTGCAGGAAGCAACAGTAACAGTGATTCCGTCTCAAGCCAGAGGTGTTTTACTGTAATTGCTGCTAGATGATCTAACATATACTCTTTTTCTGTAATACAGCCTGGGATAAGGTCTGGCTACCAGCTGACTTACTTCAACACCTGAATGCCAAAAAGTGCAATTTTAGAAGTGACATTTCTGATCTATTTGCAGAACACATCACCTGCCATTCGCAACATTGCTTGGGAGGGGGATCCATTAGAAAAAGAAGCTCAGAACAGAAATGAGGAGCTTTTCTTTCTTCTTGCTGGCCTCTTTTCATCTTCTCTTCTTATATTTCAGTAGGTAATTTTTCCCACTTCTTCCAGGCTTTACGCTACGGTAGTGGTGCTGAATGCTGATGAGGCTCTGCTTAACGCAACTTCAGGCAGCACAGCCTAAGCTTTCTGTAGTCAGAGAGCCTTTCAAGAACCTTCAATTAGCGAGCATCTAGACAGAAAAGATAATAGAATGAAATACTTAATAAGCCCTTAAAAAGAGAGCCAATGAACGGACCAAGGCAAAAATTTGAACACGGTATTATCATTCAAATACTTGATACGTATGTACAGTCTGAAAAATATAGTTATTAATATAGATATAGATAGATAAGCTAATGTTTATCTTACTTCAATTACAAAAATTTGCTTTGATATCTCTAATATTGCTGGTCATATCTCTATTGTGCTATATGTCTAATTGTGCTTCATCTATCCTGTGTTTAGCTGGAACCTGTACAGTAAGTCTTATATTTTAGAATCGAGAATTCAGATTAAATTCCTATTTATCTAGCAGATCCAAAATAATTTGTGTTTTCTGGTGCTGTGCTGCATTTAAAACAATTATATCACCATGCAGACTTTGGTTAGCACAAATGATATTTCAATTATAGATGGGTAGCGCCTGCTGAAATAAAACTCATACTTGCTTGAAAAGTCATTTATTAAATATAGATCATAGTGGTAGGAACACCATTTTGGAGTTTCTTTCTTTCTTTCTTTCTTTCTTTCTTTCTTTCTTTCTTTCTTTCTTTCTTTCTTTCTTTCTTTCTTTCTTTCTTTCTCTCTCTCTCTCTCTCTCTCTCTCGCTTTCTCTCTTTCTCTATTTCTCTCTTTCTCATTTATAAATATTGATCATCACAGACAGAACACTTTCAAAATACAGAATTGATTCTTTACAGTATAAATAAAATTGAAACAAAGTGCTAATCACCTTTGAAAACATTCAAATTTAATGCTCCAAAGCATCCAAATATTTTCACATTTGAACACAAATACAGAGTTAAATTTTGAAGTTGAAATTAAAGTGTCTCAAAAATGAAATATATCTCCTCGTAAGTGAACAGGTCCATTGGGACAAGTGTTAATTATCCAATATATAGATAAACTTTAATTTTCATAAGAAAAAATGAAGACATATCGGAAGGGCACATACTCTGTATTATGTACATCACTTTCCAAATTGTATTCAAAAATAAATTAAGACTAAAATTATAACTGTTCAAGTAGTATTTTCAAAGAAACTAGAACTATACCCTTTCAGTTTTAGTCAGATCCAGATTTCCACTCAAAATGGAAAAAATACTCCTTCAGTGGTATGCATAATTTCAGATTTCAAGAATTAGAATTGCAGATTTTTTTACCACCAGTGGCCTCGAAGTAATTGTAGACCTACATGGAGACCCCACAGATGATGCCATTACAGCAGGTGACTCTTCTTTTGATTGAATAGGTCAAAGCTGAACAATTCTTGCAGAGACGGCAATCAAGTTTCACCCCCATTTGTTTCAGTACGAGGTGATACAGATGAGGAATAATGCAGCATTCAGGGTTCTCTGCCTCAGCCATACTTTCCCTCTCTGACAGTCAGAACGGTGATGGGATTCAGAAAAATTGTTAAAACTTATCTGGGATTACAAAACTAATTTCAATTGGATTAAAGGAAGATTTAGAAATTAGATATCAAGGAAAATTTATTTTTTCACTCCTGACTGTGTGAAGACTTGTATATGTGTTTATCCTTACATAGGCAAGTTAAGACAACAGAATAATTCACAAAAATGGTATTTAAAAACATACACCACAGTTGTCAGGACAGAAACCTCTGTAAAATTGTGCCAGACAAATCATTCATTAAATAGTTATTACTTCAAGGGAAAAAAAAGACATTCTATGCAACTGGATAGATTATTTATGAAAAATGAGATGATCGATAGCTGAGTATTCTGCCTAAATCTGTTCCACAGAATAAATCTCACCTGACTTGTTAATGTGGTGACAGCTATGAATCTCATTATTTTAAGTTCAGACTGCTGGACACAAGTTTTATTGCAATGACTGCCATGAGAAACATTTTTACTTAAAAAACAGAGTACTAAAATCACAAACCCCTACCTTGAGGCGAGCTTGCAGCAGTTCTATCTGTTCTTGGAAGACTTGCTCTCAATAGCTAATGTGGGTTTAGAGCACCTCTTTGTGGTAAGTTAGTGAGATGTTACTTATGAAAAGAAAATTCATAAGAAAACCTATTTCATGCAGTGGATAGAAACCTATTTTAAAAAAAGAAAGAAAAATTGCTGCAAAAATATTAGTTTTAATTGTTAAATAAGTGATGGAGAGTAGTAATGTGCATCGTTCCTATGTTCTTTTTCTGTAGTTTCTGTTGGTGTTCCATATAGTCTATCCTAGCCCATGAAAAGTTATGTACAATATGTATTTAATATCTATTGTGATTACACAATCATTATATCTTCTTCTTGGACATAATAATATTAATAATGATAATAATGACAATAGATATTATTGGCTTTAAAATACTTCCTGCAATTATCTCAAAATCTATGGTGAAGTACATCTGCTATGATAAAGATGAAATTTTATCTAAATAATCTTGCACTAAAATTTTCCTTTATGCAGCTAAATACAAAAGGACAAAAAGATAAAAGTTACATTTACTTCAGTTCAGTTCCACATTGACTCATTCCTCCACCAGCTGAATCAACTGCATCCTCTTTATTCACAGAGAAAGGCAAAGACACATAAGAGTGATGCTGGGAAAAGGAAGCAGATACCTTACTTTCTCCCAGAGATAATGACTTTCCCTGGGCTTCTCAGCTGACTCTGCAAGTAAGTCTCAAGGCAGCATAATTCTAGGATTTAGAGGGAAGGTGTTAAGGTAGAGATGTCTGTTTTAGAGAGTACCTCAAGGAGTTATATTTATTTATGTTGTATAAAAGGAGCAGTTCTTTATGAATCGGTGACACGTATGAAAAGTGCTCTGTTATGGAAATTAGCATGGGAATAATGTTGAGTTCAAGTGAGCTTGTATAATTAGTTTTTAATAGTGTGGTTTTTCAAAGGAAGAATTTTCAAAACTGATACTTTCAAATTATTCCATTAAAATAAATGATAGATTATCTTAGGAAAATACAAGTCTATCTTAAAGTATTAGTATTTTAGTGTGGAAACTAAACTAATTCAGGTAATAGGAAGGAAGAAATTCTAGAGTTTTATCACAGTGTATAAGCCATCACACATATAGGCACACATACTATAGAAATAGTATGAAATATCTCCCTAGAACTGCATTTAGAAAATGATCAATGGTCATTTATTTTGCAGGGCAAAACTTGAAAGGAGGATCAAACAGTTGAGGATTATGCATACATAAAGTACATGTTTTGCCATAAAAATGGTATTTAATACAAAGGGCAATAAAAATTATTGTGGGACACAGAAATCCTCTGTCCTTGCCCTGGTAAATACCCAGGGGGGAATTTCTTGTTCATATATGCTAGAGAATAAATCAGTCCCCAGAAGTAAGACTTTTATGTGTTAGGAGACATTCCCATTAGAAATTCATGTACATTTTAATATAAATGAGCATATATAATTTAGAAAGCTTAAACCCCCACAACTGTTCCCAAACCACCATTTATGTATAATGCCTTTGTTATTCTGTCAAGCCAATATTTAGGATTTTTTCCTATTATTGTGTAGGCCGCTCTTGCAAGGATTATAACATATGACAAATATGGAAAGATAAGAGATTTTGGTATTTACTCTAAAGCTTATGTCAGCTTTCCTGCTTTTTGAAGCATAAGCCTCTTTTTGAATTGTATCCAAATAGCCAGACATCTTGTGTGAAAAATGTCTTACTATGCAAAGGTCTGTGAGATGACCATGGAATTCAAAGGGTATTCTGTCCATTGGGAATTTTAGAAAGAAAAGGAGTCTCACTTCAGCTTAGCATAGCGTTTGAAATTAGTCTGTAAGCCTTTTCTGAATTTTACTGTGATTTTATTCAGAAGCAATGCTGCAGTCATGTTATGCATTTTTAGGCTGACTAGCTAACTGAAGCTACTGAAAGGAAGTTTGCTACAGTGAGACAGCGAGGCTACATCCCGAGCTTTCTGTCATGCACATCAGATTGTTCTCTTGTTACCTTGACAATGCAACTGACTCTAAGAAGCAGCAAAGTTAAGCAAATACCTTCACTATGCCAAGGACTACAGTTTACTGGGCTGCATGGAATCCTCTAACAGTCTGAGATATGGATGTTATATGTGACCATTACTAAGGAGACCTTTTGAATACTGGATTTAGTCTTTACTGTGGATGTGTCTGAATGTTGTGTAATAACATTTTATAACAAATTTCAGATGTGTTAGAAAGATAAATTAATCATAAAAAATTGGTCCACTGATTTGTTTCGGTTGTTTTTCCATTCAGGAATTATTTAAGCTTTGGCTACAATTTTCAAGAATTTATCATTATCTGTGGATTATGTGATAGTGTTTGTGAATTATTCTTGATCTGTAACTCATTCACAAGCAATTAGCTGGAAGAAATATACATTTTAATTCCTTGATTAAAGATGTGACTGCTCCCTACAAGGGTGAGAACAACGGCTAAATTTCAAGTAATGTTGAGAGCACCAGATCCCAGAGGAGTTGCACAGCAGGACACAGAGCACAGGACATACATTTGATTCTGAAATGTCTACACACGCACACAAATGCAGTTGGAAAGCCTGCAAGCTTTTTACAATACATATGTAAAACTTCCCGTTTCAAGATATTCTTCCAACTAAAATAATTTCTAGAAAGAAAAGAGGAGGAAAATGAAACCAAAAGAGATGAAGAGATGCAAAGGCAGGCAAAAAATATTATTCTGAAGAATAAAATTACTTTTGATTGTCCTAACACAGATTATGAGCAAATGATTCATATGACCTTTTCTTTATGTCTGTTAAAACTCTTTGCTAATTACAAATTCATAGTCAAGATTTTTATGACAATGTTTTTCAACATGGAAAGCTAAATATATTTATGTTTCAGCTGATGATTTTGAATGCCAGCAGTTGGTAGGAGCAGAGCCATGGGGATTTGATTGCTACCCTGACTTTTTAGAAGTGATTGGTGCCAATATTTACTGGGTAACTAACTTTGCTAATATTTGGGCAATAGTTAGAAAGATTTGCTTGAATTATTTACTGATAGGATAAATGTAGAAGGATAAATCAGAATTATATCCATAATGGATTAAATTGGTCTCAGCTAGACATGGCTTGGCCGCCAGGTGCTTCTCTAAACCAAAAAAGGTTTTCTTCTGAGCGTGGAGGATAAAAAGGGTCAGAGAGAAGAACAGTGACACAACAGTAATGAATCTCTGGTGATCTCAGAAAGAGTAACTGTTTCTGTAAACAACACCTCTCACACAAAGAAGGGGCCTGAAAACACGTGATTTTGCTGCCTGGCTTTTCCAGACACTTGTTATGTATCCAACCAGCTGTACCAAGGTTGTTAATACAAGCATGAACTCAGAGGATGGAAAAAGACAACTGAGTTCCCTGCATGCTGAAAGCTTCCCACAAACTAAGCCATCATCAGCTTTCTCATTTTTCTACAGAACTACTCGCTGCTCCGAGTGACAGCCAAGCCCCTCTTTAGCTTTCACCATTCTGATTCATGACATTTCACAGTATAAGCAAGCTTATATTTTTGTAGGTTTTATAGCTCCTATTGAGATCTGCACCGTTTGATAAAACAGAAATTGCCTTTAGAGGGGGAAGCTTAAGACAATTGTGACCCATTTCTCCAACAAAAACAGCAGATACACATTATATGACATCTCCTGAAAAATCACAAAAGAAAATTCCAACACATGTACAATTATTTGTTGATATAGTCCCAAAATGTGTAAAGAAAAAAGAAGTTTCTCAAATTTCCTCATTGTAATTCTTAAAACTTCTAAGGAAAATATGTCTTTATTTCTTTTATTTCTCTTATTTCTCTATGAACACTGCTAAACTCTATCAAGTGTTTAGAGCTCAGTAGGTACATTTTTGTCCATTTGAAATCAATTTCAGTTTGGTAGACTCCTATATTTTATAACAGTAAGGCAAGTTTGTAGTATATACTTCTGCTGATTTGAAGCAATATGTTCTACATTTATAACCTCAGACTGGTATTTTAAAGTCCTATCTAAATGATTGACAATGATATATTTTTCTCGCTGTATAATTGCATTCTGAAAAAAATATTGGCTTTTCCAATATAGGTTTTTCCTATTTTGCCTGAGTACTTCAGACAAGTCTCTATTTATGTGCATGTGCCTGTCTGCTGCCTGTCTGTGAAGGGAAATTACAAATTTTTGAATATTCTGAAACTGCTTAGGATGCCATATGTTTCTTTGTCTGCATATTATTTTAGTTTCAGTAAAAGAAGCAATTACAAGTATATTGGTTGATTCAAGTATCTAAAAATTTAGGTAGAGTATTAATTTTACAATTCAAGGAAAAATTTCAATTAAAAACAATATTGTTCTTCAATTTTGTAAGTAAGAATAGTTCATAAAAACACTGTTAATGTTTAAGGAAAAATTCTCTTTAATAGCAAATTGCCCAGAGGGGTTGTACAGGTGTATATTAAAAGACTGTTTTACTAAAATTAAGCTCTTAATTTTTGAAAAGGATAACAATAAATCCTTTAAAACTATATTTCAAATCAAAATGAACATGTGAATGCATAGCCTTTTTTTTTAATGGTCCTGTTTTCAAGTGTTTTGAAGAAGGGAAAAGTAATCATGCATCCATGTTTCTATTTTGCCATCTGAATTGAAAGTCTTTTCCTTATAATTATTTTAATTAAATACAATGAGCTATAACATGCTTATATTGATATGCAGTATGCTTTGCAAGACCCTTTCTACAAACCACATAGTTATATTCAGTGGTATCTCACATGAATGCCTTTTTCCGTGGTTGAGTTTTTTGACTCTTTTGGGGAATCTAATCACTTTGCAGACGTGTGTAATTGACTGAGCAGTCTTTAAGGACTTTAGTTAATTTTCGTTGTATAAATGTATGTGTATTTATTAAGGCACTAATTGGAAAATATAAATTATTTGTATTATTTAGCCAATATTAAGCTGAGAGTTACATCACAAACCCTTCAGTGAGTGCACAAACACTTCTTCCTCATCTTCTCTTTCTCTATGCCTTTTCTATTCTCAAGGTCACAATATTCTCCACTTATATCTCTTGCTGTGTTTATTCTGGTTCAGATGGCCACTCCACTGCGCTTGTTCTGATTCTCTGAGCAGTAACATAGCTGCCACTGAAATCAGTGTATTTTTTTTTCCTCTGGTGACTGCCTGCAGCCTTGTTTATCACTTCTTTTGCTCTTCCCTATCTCTCCCACAACCCCATTCCTTGTCCCCAACTCTTTCCTAAGCAGACTTGTACTCGTTCCTGACAGCATACTCCCTTCCAAAAGTCAAGTTTCCATAATTTTAATTTCAGGGCTAAAACTGAGGCAATGAGAAAGCCATCGCAGTAGTAAAGAGCAAAAATTGCTATTCTTCCAGTATCCATGAAAACCCTAATTTCAGCAGCCCACTGCTTTCCCCTAGAGGCGCTAGATGGCAGCATGGATCACTGTTGCATTGCATCAGGAGCAGAACATGTTAGGAATGAAACAGCAGCAAGGCTTTCAACGAGGATTTTAATTAAGAGGAAAGCTTCATTATGGGTGTGCTTCATTTTCATTAAACTTATTTTTAAAACTCTCGTTGTCTTTATAAAGAAAGGCTAACACTGAATATCAAGCCCACTCCCCCACTATATAAGACAGTCACATCTATAATTTATTTTGCCTTAAAATGACAGGCACTCTTTTTCTTCTGTGACTTTTCATGAAAGGTTGTTCCATCCCATCTCCCATATTTAATGAATTTGTGTCTGAAAAATGCACTTAAATGCAATTTTATTGCTAGCTGAATGAAAATTCATGAAAATTGCCCCAAGAACAGGGAACAGTAAGATACAAAGATGAACATGGGTAATACATAAAAGTGAAATTATCTAAGGGTGAGTTATATGCCTGGTCAGCTTCTTTTCTTTGCCATTTAGACATTTCTCTTATTCTGAACAGACTATGAACAGTGGTTGAAGATGATCTCTTGCACCAAAACACTTGCTTACTTTACTTTTACTACACGACAACCATCCGTGCTTATACTCAGAAACAAAAATCAATTCCCACAAAGGAAGAATGCAGGAGAATGGGGAGGGTGATTCTGACTAATTACCTAGAATCATATAGTAAATTGACATGTAAATTTTATTTAAGAAAAAGTACATCTCAGTAAAAAGAAACATATGACAAAGTAAGTTGGAAGGCATATCTGGAGGGCATTTGCTGAAAGCAGAATTCTGATATGAGATCAGTTAGCTCAGAGTCTTGTTCTGAAGTTCTGAAAGTGTTCTGAATTTGTTCTGAAAATGTTCAGGAATTTTTGTTCCACAGCTTCTTTGAGATGAAAAAGAAGAAATTGGCAGAAACTGATGCATAGGAAGTTCCACCTAAGCATGAGAAATAACTTTACTGCACAGATGCCCGAGCCCTGGAACAGGTTGTGCAGGGAGGTTGTGGGGTCTCTCTCACGGGAGATATTCAAGAACTGTCTGGGTCAGTCCTGTGCCATGTGCTCTAGGATGGCCCTGCTCGAGCAGGGAGGTTGCAGCAGATGACCACTGTGGTGCCTTCCAACCTGACCCATTCTGCGATTCTGTGAGAAAGAGGGCAGATGGAGACAAGAAGCAGAGAATGAATCTCAGAGCAGCAAGGTAGGAGCGGTGTCACTGACACTGGGCCATGTGTGCTCCTATGTGTGTACACAGGTGGATCTGGAGCTGGCACAGGGGGCTGAGGGGAGCAGCCACAGTTACCAGACATCATCTTGCTGGAGCAGCCTCCCCAAAAAGAAAATTCAGAGCACTGTACCTCTCTTCCCTTGCAGAGTTAGAAAGGGCATGTGTTTTTTATCTGTCTCTTCCTGTAGAAGAAACCCTGTTTCAAAAAAACAAACTTCGAGCTGAAAAACTTCAAAACAAATCTTGGCTTTTGTCCATATTTATGTTCCTCCACTCAGTTCTCAGGTGAAAAAGACCATTCCCAAGACTTTTGCCAGCAAAGGTCACCCTTTCTGTTCAATAAGGCTCTAAGATGGCCACACTCCTTATCTTCTCTGTGGCTTTCATCTGACTTATGAACAGGTATGTTAAAAATACCTCCAGTACAGAAGAGTGTTACTTCTTTTTCAGCCTCCATAAACTAAAGTCAAATGAGAACTTCTAGTCCAAAGTAGGTTAACTAGGAGGCAAGAATAAATGGAGAGGATCTACATTTGTTTGGGAAAAATAAAATTAAAAAATAACTGGAAAATCAGCTGACTGGAAAAAAAAATTAGAAGTGACAAAAAGATAAGTCTCTACTATGTAAGTCACAGAATGGGCTCTGTCCTTTTTGTTTGCTACTGCATGACATTACAATGGACATGATACAATATTAATGTTAAATGCAAGATAAACTACATCTTTAGTACTTGAAAATGTTTTTTTTAGTCTCCCAATGGGGACACTGCTTTCTTCTTGATGAGTTCCAAAACTTTCTCTACTTATTGAGAAAAGAGTTATATCTTAAATTTGAATATCCCAGCTTCCTAAAAATGTGAGTAATATTGGTACCCTGTATTATCAGAAATATTGCAACTGAATCAAAGCAATCAACTGATAAAATAAAATCCCTAAAAAAATTTGACTGGTACAAATCATCATGATTTGACTTAACCACAGCCAAGAAAGCACGTATTAAGTACAATGTAAAGGAAAAGTTTCTGTCCTGAAACTACTGAAATGTCAAATTAAACAGAGATCTATTCATTAATAGAGTGAAATGACTGGAAATCTGATCTTTTTTAGGAATAATTTTGTTAATGACAGCTTCTGACAATGTGCTTTATTGCTAGAGCATGCGCAAAGTCTTTTAAGAGCCTAGCTGTTCTCCAGTTTCAATTCCAAAATGTATTTGTTTCATTTAAAGCAAATTTAAATATTGGTAAGAGCTAAGACATTGTGGCAAGTATGGGAAGGAAAGCAAAGAATTTGCCACAAACACATGATTCAAGGTATTTGATTTTTCTTCTCTGACATACATAAAGAATGGAGAAGAGTAATCAATCAGTAGAGTGACTCTCAGAAGGAACAGAAAAAATATTGACAGCTAAGAGTTTAGCAAATAAGAATTGCATGTGTGTATATTTATTAAGAAAAAACATAATCATTTCAATGAATTTACAGAGCTTAGCAACTAGGATTAGGATTCAAAGAGAGGAATGTGTGTTTCAAGCAGATAAAAATTCTGGAGAAGTTAAAAACACGATGAGAATGTCATAGTTTGAGAGGAAGTAAGTTTTCTGGGATATGAAGTGGTCAGGCCAATAGGTGTTCGGATTTGAATATTGGCACCCGGTTTAGCCGCTAGAGACATTGGATACGCCTCTGAGCCCGCAGGGGTTAAAAGCAGAGCACTCCTGGGGGATGTTCTCTTGAATTCCGGCGAGGGAAGCAGGTCAGACCTCCCCCAGCCCAGCTGTGCGCTGCTGGGCTGGTGAGGGACAGCCATGCGGCCATGAGGTGGGCCGGGCCCTGGACAGAGATGGGAGGTGAAGATCCCACCCTGAGGATGGAAGGGTGGGGATTAAGCAGAACTCTTGTCTTTTGGGTATTTCTCACCCCCTGCTATAGAATAGCCAATTTAACTGATTGCCAGATTAAGATGAGCCAAATACTCAGTAAGTCTGCTTTAGGTCTATCTGATGATAAAGGGAACTTCCTTCCCATTGTTTAAGATCATGGAAAAGCCACCAGACACTGAAAATCCAAACAGCTTTGCTATTAGATACATTGAAACATCACCCTCCTACATAAAGAGAAATTAATTTTTACCTTTCTCAACCTTTATGGAAGAAAGACTAGCATGCTAGATCAAGAAGCAAACTAAAGAATTTGGGGGGGACAGGAGTCCCAAAAGTGAGACTGTGCTCTTTTTGGAACAAGACAAAGCATCCTTAAAAAGACGATCCTTGAAGCAGCTCTACTCCATGTTCAGTAGTGAGAGCACTAGACATGAAAATAAAAAGTCACGAGGGCAGATGTTTCTCCAAGCAGTGCCAGGAGAGACATAGAAACACACAAAGTTTCAACAGTGTTTCCTGAAGAAGCCTATAGCACAAGAAAGACTCCTCTCCTCTTGATGAACTGAGAATTGATGATCTAAAGAGTAGTGATAGACAGAGAATTAGTGATTTAGAAGATAGATGTATTAGAAATTTGGTGGAGGGCGGAAGAAATGTTTTTAGAAAGTTTTTATTTTCCCTGTGTGTTTCTTTGTACTTAGAGTTGTAGTTGAGTTAATAAAGTTTTCTTTTCTTTATTTCTAAGTGGGGGCCTGTGTTGCTTATTCCTAGTCACATCTCACAGCAAACACCAGGGAGAAGGTATTTTCATGAGAGCACTAGCATTGCGCCAGCGTCAAACCATGACAGTCCATAAAGCATCTTCTGGATTTTGTTGTTTAAAGATACAGTAAGGTAGTGTATGGGTGTAACTTTAGGGAATAAGGCAGGACTGTGGCAACTGCTGAATACTTCTGCTGAGTTGGAAAAATAACAAGGAAACTCTTGAACAGCATCAGAATGCAAAAGAGGTCATGAGTTCCTGAGGCTCTGCAAGAGTAACCTGAGCCTTGCAAGGCTTTGCAGAGTAACAAAGAAAACAGCAGATTGTAGAAAAGATGAAAAAGGTTATAATGTGTGAGTTGCAAACAGTCCTGGAGTGCCCACTGAGAGCCAGGTCCTTTCAGAAACCCAGAGAGGGTATGGCCAAGGGAGGGCAGCTGTGATGGGAGTGCAGATGGAAACTCTCTCCAAGCCATCTCCCTGAGCAGAGCAAATTTGTGAGTACCCACAACCCATGTCAAAGGCAAAATTCAGTAAATGACCATCAATTTTATTGGGTCAATCCTCCATCAGTCAAAATTTCCAGTGAGCTATCTGAAGCTTCAAAATCTAGCTGGGATCTAGATTTTGAAGCTTCAGATAGTTTGTTAGCAATTTCTTCTGAAGTGAGAAAAAAGATCTAGAAACGTTAGAGTTTCTGAAAGTGGCTGAAGCAGTTTGTTGAGTCCTTTAACCCATTCTTTAACACAAGTTCCTGTGTATGAAAAGATTTCTGTTTTGCCTTCATTAAACTTAGGCTTTATCAGAGCATGTTTCCAAGCTGATTTAAGTCAAAACTTTCAAAACCCCAGAACTCCAAAATCTAACATTCATAGGTCTATTATACTGCATGCTAGAATTAATACTCTTACAAACCCTTGTTTTCACTTGCAGCAGCAGTGTCTAAAGCTTAATTGATAGAGAAACAACTATTTAAATACTTGGGATTTCAAGGAAATAAAAAAATTCAGTTTTTTACTTCCTCTGATGCCTAGTAGCATTCATTTCATCAGAAGTATTGAACAGCAACAGCGTGGTCTTGTATACATAACAATTTAATTTGGACCACCTTGTTATACAGACACTGAATGAGTACTGATTCAACTTCAAAATAAAGAAATAAATCCATTTTTTTATTCAGCAATACTTTTGTGTTCATCCACTAGTAATGAGTTTCACATTCTAATAGTGTAAACTATTACTATTATGTGAAAAATCCATGTATTCTGTTCAGTAGGATGACTTCTTGTGAAACAAGTGATAAGCAATAACTTTTTTTACTTTACTGACTCTGTGCCATTCTTAAGGCACAGCAGTATAATCTATTAATCCATTGGACTGCTGAAAGCCATGATTTCATTGCAGGAAAAAATGACAAACAGTCTGCATGTGCTGCAAAAGATACTCAATTATTCATTGCAAATAGTATAACCTACATTATATTGTGGCTCCCAGCAATAGAATTGGAAGCAATTCACATGCTTTTCCTTGACATTGGCTGGATTGTCACTCAAAGAAATTTTCCCAGCTGGAAACCAATCCATTGAGAACTGATTGTTTCACAATTCAATTGTGTAGAGTCCTACCACAGAAAATACTACAGTAGCATTTCCTTGGTACCCTTCAAGGTGTTTATCAAGAGGGGGAAAGGCACCATATTTGAAGATTGCTAGGTAAACAAGGAATAGATTTCCATAAAGTGTTTTCATTCACCTGTTTTATCAATGAGAATTTTAGCATTCTTTCTTATTTTTTCATCCCATTTATTTTTAAATTATCCAGGGGTTATTTATTTTTTAAATATCTCAATAGCTCTGCCAATAGGCAAAAATGCCAAGGAATGTAACAGATTTGTTCAGCTGCATTTACTGATTGGGGAAAACAGAATTATAGTTAAGAGACCAGAAAGCAACAATTTCATGTAAAATGCAGTGGCTGATAAAGCTTTAAGATACTGAATAATCATGCATGGCATGGGTAGCTGTAAAAATACAATGAAAGTAATATCATACCTTCAGAGATGCATGAATTATCCATCTGTGTGGAAGATTTTGGAGTAGATTTGTAATATCACTGTCATATAAGGTAACTTCAAACAATAAGAGCATGCAAGAAAACTTCTTTAAGGTTTCCTCAGTAAAATATTCTTCTAATGAGGAGTAAAAGCAAAATAAAAAAAACGAGTATTTTTTTAATATTTAATTTGAATGTCTATTCTTTCTCAGAGTGAGAGGTTTTATACATTGTCTCAATTATCTCTTAACTCTAAATAGTTGTCTATGAAAATAATTCTGGGTTTCCTACGTTTAGATGAGCAGTAATATATTAATATATTAATTATAATTAATCTATTAATATATTAATATTTAAAAATATTTTTATTAATTTAAATGCATAAAAATAAGTCAAATTACCTGCTCTGGTTTGCTTATCAGTTAGCGAGGGGTTTGCATATTTTTTGTGTAATTTCTTAGGAAAAATCCAGTAATGCTTTAGCAGCTTTAACTTTGCCCACTGGAGGGAGTGCACGGGCACTTTTCCACAGTGTGAGGTAATGCCTCGTGCTCGGCTGGGAAGTTTTTCTCTTTTCAGATTGTAGCTATAGAAATAAACTCCAAAAGTGTGAAAATACATGAACAGGTGAATTATTAAAAAAAAATCTAATTAAATGCTGGTCTTCCTAAATGCAGACTTTCCAAAACAATGTATAAATTAATGCTAAACTTTCCAAAACCATGCCTATGCACATTTATAGACAACATTAAAGTTTCTAATTTCATTTCCCTCAATTAATAGTGTCAAGTACTTGTTTAAGCAATTTTTCTAGTAGGGGGGAAAAAGAACAGAAAGGAAAATGAAAAGGGAAAAAATATGAAAAAGAGCAAAAATAAGAAAAAGAGCAAAGGGAAAAAAAAGGGAAAAGGAAAGGCTCAAAGTCAAGATGGAAAGAGACGTGGTACTTTGGCGATCTTATTCTATATGCAACAGAATGTGTAGTTCATTGCTTATTATGAGATAAAAATGCATATTTATGAGGGGAAGTGTGTTGTTCTCTGTATATATATCAAATTGTCCATGTTTTACTATAAACAGAGATGTTCTTTGCCATACAATATGTTTGTAAATTGAAAACAAAACAGAAATCCTCATCACACTATTGTTCTGTCACATAATTCTTATCAGTCCTCTCTTGTAGTCTTAATTGGGTTTCATTTTCTTTTCTGCTCTGCTTATGAAATCTTTCCTTCAGTTCAATTGAGCTTTGCATGAGTATTTCTCAGAGGACCTTTTCTCACTGTGTAGTGTATAGTTCTAATGAAATAAGATTCTGTATCAGTAATGTCAGCAATTTAGTTAGAATAAAAAATATATTTCAAATCAAGTATGCTAAATAGAGATTAGGTGAATGCTAAGTTTGGTAAATAACTCAGCCAAGAGAAATTAGAGTAGATTATGTTAAAAAAAGCACCAGTCACAAGGAAGTTATTTGTTTTGAAATTGATCTTAATACCATTTTAAATTTGAGTGAAGTACGAGTTTGATTTGTTTAGTTTAGAGTTAGAGATGAGAGAAATTTACAGTGTGAACTGAAATAAAAGGCTGTGTAGTGGGGATTAATAAGAAGAAAACTTCTATAACCTTGAAGCCTGTTAGAAGCACTATAAAAGGGAAGAACATCTGACTGCACCAGATGTCAACATGAAACCAATAGCAAATATAATTTGCCAATCATCTCAGTTATTTAAAAAATAACACTAATGCAATATTTAAGGTTCCAATTAAACTAAATTGAGAATATAATTCATAATGATAAATATGAATTGAGGGTAGATTTTGACTGGACCTATAAGAAACACAAAGTAGGAACTTCTGTCATGTTCACCAACATTATGCCTTACCATGCACAAACAGGCTAAAAGATTTTTCAGTCCACAAATTATTGAAAAAGTGTATATTTCTGTAAATCCACAAAAGACAAAATATGCAGGGTAGGAGATATTTAAATCCATATATTTAATATAGAACCATCTGTTACCTTTTCTCATGGTGCTTTTTAATGAACTGCTTGATGCAGTTCAACTGAGTTTTGCAAGACTACATCTTAGAGAAATATGGTTAATTATGTAATGCCATCAGTTAGAACTGGGCTCCTCATGAAGAAAACTCTTAGCATGATACTTGTATATTACGTCTTTAATTGTAAAATATGAGGTCCAGAATGCTGTTTTTCAGTGTCTGAAATCCTTCTTATATCAGATGACTGTCAAAGCACCACAAGCTGTGTTCCCAAATACCAATCTGAGATGTAAACTTCTAAAAGGTCCTTACAATCTAATTGCTATGTCAGTGTTGGAATGAGCTGGCAATGAGATTTTTCTGCTTTGCTAATTTGGGCCAGACCTACTGCAGTATACTGTTTAGTTTAACTTTGGAATCTTAGATAAAATACCTTTACACTAAATGGTATTATGCTGTGTACTTTAATGTAATACTGTAGTTTTCATTAAAGAAATCTTCTTTAATGTTGTTGATAGAAATGCCTTAAATGTCAAATTTAGTTCCACCTGATCAGTAGATTTTATAATAAACATAAAATAAGCAATGTAACGATTTCTATAAAATATTATTCCCATTACCTTTTAATTTTTCAAACGTTCTCTTCTATAACTAGAATTCTTTCAAAAAGAACATCCAAAGGGATAATTACCACCATTGGTTCTACCAGCTCTGGGCAGTCAGAAGCACAGCAGGAGCTTCTTAAGGAAAGGACTGAAAATAACACCACTCAAATGCTTTCTTGCTCATACACACCAGATACTCTAGCAGTGAGTTAATATTAGGTGTCTATATATAATGATTGCTGACAGGTAAGCTTGTCAGCCAGTATATTATGCTTATACTTTTTGTATAGGTATTCCACTGATTCACAAGCTGTATTATGTAGTGATGTGTATGCTTTCTGTAACATTCACCATGTTAAGAGGTTGAAGAATCAAAGGTATTTTTCCACAAGAGGGGGCTAATACTCTTTACTAGGTCCTGATGGTTTTCTTCATCAGAAATCGGAAACCTAGGCATGCCAGGGAGAGAAGGAGGGAAGGAAGGAGGGAAGGAAGAAGGGAAGAAGATGATGAAACTAGAGTTACATTTCTGTTTTGCCCATTCTAAAATGTTAAATCCCTGGTCAACTGATCTGTCACAGTTGAAGTGTGGCATTTTAACCTTGGAGAGACTCTACTTGATGCAGGATCAATAAAATTTCATTAGCAGTGAGTTGTTTTTAAAGAAAGGATTACGTGGATATGGTCCATAACTGAGTTATAATTTGAAATGAGTGAGTAGCTAGCCAAAGCAATTATGAGCAACAAGGAGTAAAGAAGAGTTGATAATAAAAATGAAGAGATCAGTCCTGCACCTTGATCACTTTCAGAGTAGATTCTTAATCACAGACTGAGCTGAAATTGGTGATAAAGCATTCAGATTTGATTTATCTTTGCACTGAAAAAAAAATTATACTTTATAGAACTGAAATTGGTAGACTGTAGAGAAAGAAGCTGTAATTTATATAGGGTGCAGTACATTGAAAAAGGACTCAAAGTATTAGTAATAGATTTTAGCAAATGGTGAGAGGGGATAAGAACACTTGAAATTAACAAATCAGTGTAGATAAGCTGTACAAGAAAAGACCAAAACAGGAAAATAGTACATTTCAGCAGTTTACAGACATGTTTTCATCTGCATCTAGAAAAACAAACTACCCTTTTTTAAGAACATTTTTTATTGCTTATTTTAAACTAACATTAGTCAATCAACAAGGCACGTAGCAATAGCAGTGACAGCAGCAGCAATGACAAGTTCTGGTACAAAATACCTGAAGGAGCTGGAGGAGGGGTTCCTGGAGTCAGGGAAACCCGAGAGAAAATGCAGAGATTCGGCAGGACCTGGCAGCTCTCACGAGTGAGGCTGGCGTGCTGAGGGCCTTGCCAGAGCAATCACGGGAGATGCAAATGACTCCAGGGCATGTGGGCAACCAGCACAGGCAGTCAGGGCAAGGTGTGGCACTTCACAATGATGGAGCGTGTAGGAGGACACAGCCACCCCCAGCTCCTGAGGCAAGCTCACCTGGGAGTTTTCCCTGCCCAACTAGAACATGCCCAAGGATGATTTCCACACAGCTGAAAACCATCAGTAGAAGGAGTAGGGTGATGCAGATGGAGCTCCCTCAGAAACTTGCAGCTGTCCAGATCTCTGCTTCCTTCAGGCTGCAGGGAGTGTTTGAGCCTGGCACTAGTATCTGAGGGCAAAGGAGAGGACATCTACATGTGGTGTGACCAGGTAGATGATTGGCCTGATGGCAGAGCTTGCAGAGGAAGTAAAAAAGCTGGGGCCTGTCAGGAGTGTGGAGAGAAATAGACTGGTAGAGTCACACCCTTCCATCCCTGAGAGAAACGCAATTTATGCATAGAAGTTAACTAACTTCTATGACATGGAACATAGTTAACATAGAAGTTAGCTAACTTCTGACTTAGTTAGAAGTTAGCTAACTTCTGGTTAGTTCTCACCCTTCCTTGACAAGACTAAGAAGAACCCTGACTCTCTTGCTATAAGACAGAACAAGGGGCCAACATCAACTGTGAGAAAGAGAGAAATTTTCTTCATGGCATTTTTCTTCAATACTAAACAAAGGAAATACTACAGTAAGATAAAACAGTTATCATTACTTGCAAATTTTTTTAGTGCTTGTGTATTGCTTAAGGCTGAACCCTTCAAGACATTTTCTGCTTATACAAAAACATACACTTTCATTTCACAAAGTATATCTAGCTTCTGCAGCTGCTAAGATAAGCTGGAATACATGGCCTTGGTGAAACCTGAAAGATTCCCAAGCAGGGAGCTAATTAAAATTCCATCCACTTCTAGAGATTGTTTGCTTGTTTGTTTGTATCTGACTATTTTATGCCATCTCATGATTTCTGTGCAGCCTTAGTCATGACTCTTGAATGCTGGAGATTAGCAATACCAGAGCACTTCTATTCCCAATGCTACACCAGTATTCTGCACCACTGCCCAGCTCCTGCTGAGAACCTTCCCCAGCTTTCAGAGATATTTTTGGCAAAAAATTATGCCTCCTACATATGGTTGTAGTGAGGCATGAAGTACAGCTATCCCACTGTGTTCCCTGCAGTGTGAATTTGGAATAGGATGAACAATGATCCTATGGACAGTTCCTGTTGCATGTCTGTTACAGTACCAGTTATACATGTCATATATATATATACCAAGTTAATTGGATTATTTCTTCATCTTCCAATTGCAATCAGGGATTACTTGATTACTCTATACAGTTACAGCTCATTCACAGAGTCCATCATTCCTATCACTGATTGCAGAAGAGTCAGTTTCCAGGACACAAGTGATTTCTGTGTTGTTTTAATAGTAGCTGGATAGATGTAAAAGATACCTTTTGTGTCATAGTCTAATATTCTGAGCTGGAATTTCTGAGGGGAAATTTACATTGTGTGAAATTATGAACTCAATCAGATACTGCAATTTTGAGATCCTTAATTTTTTTAAAAGACCCCTTGTCTCTCTCTCTTCAGTTGATGAGACAAATTGATTAAGACACCACAAAAAGATCATCTAACAATTGCAAATTTCAAGAGGTTGAAATGAATGGAGAATGTTTCTCATGGAACTCAGGTATTGAGAAATGGTCAGTTCTTCGAAAAGCTGGTTAGACAAAAGTATTTTATACTGAGTTTGAAGGTCACCAGTTCTTTTCATAAGAATGGGAACCAGTGCAAACACATGAATTTTACTTGCAAGAGGAAATACTTCGACCATGTTTACACAGGCATTTTAGGGCAGTGTTCTGGTTTCTTTGAGTAACCTGATTAACAGTTCCAATTTTTAAGTTTGGAAAACACAACAGTAATAGTCCATAATGTCCAATACCTCTTTGCTGGAAACAGGCAGTCCCTGTTTCAGGTTACAAATCAAAGCAAAAAGCATATAGGAAAAAATTAATAATTTTTTTTTAAATACTGAATAGACATTTTTTGGTATCCAAAAACTACCTTTGAAAATAGTTTATCACATTGGTCAAATCTTCGTATATTTCCTGAGCTAAATTTCTTGATAATTTTATTTTTTGTGTCAACTGTTACAATCATCTATATTTTTCATAAAGATTCAAGTAATGTCAAAGTAATTAACCTGGATAAAATGCCATGGTTTTCTTCATGGTTTTCTTGCTTTGTCAAATTCCAAAACTCTCCTTTTATAAGACCATAATAAAAACATTGTCAATCATATTGGTAAAGAAGGTCTTATGGTAATGAACTCTCTTTCAATTTTAAAACTAGGCAAAAATCTTTAATCCATTCTGCCTTATATTATGACAGTTTTATAATTAATATTTTTCTCATCTTGAACAAGAAGACCAATATATTTTTTTCTATTTTTCTAATTTTTTTCTTTTCTTCTTATTGTAATAGTGAAGCCCAGACTAAGCAGTTTTTAAAATAAGTCTGATATACTGACATTTAAGAACAGGCTTATAATTCCACAAAAAGAGGGATTTTTAAAGATGTTGTAGTAGATGCTGGATTTGATTCAAATTGGGAATATGGCTCTACAGTCCCTTGAAGTTCCATGCTCTGTTCTCAAACCAAATCAGGATTCAAAGGAAGAGTAAATTTTTCTTTTTTCTTTCATTTTCATCTCAGGAGTCTGATCTGAACCATATCCAAAGTGCAAGATGTAATTTTTATTTTATCCATATCTACTCACTGCGTATCTACTTATCTACATCAAAAGACTTAAGACCTAATCCTCTGTTATGTTTCTATTGTTTTATAAAAGATGAATGATACGTAGGAGTCTGAAGATGAGCAGGAATAATGCCCTGATAAGAAAATATTTTCTGTGCAGATCTCCTATGTAAGATGCCTACCACACATAGCTCATACTCTCTCAGATAAAAGAAAAGCCAAAATACAGAGCTGGGAGATGGAGAAGACAAAGGAGATAGAAGAAGAACATGTCACAGTGAGCATATCACACTTCTTGTCCCATGGCAGAGCAGGAGCCAGTTTCAGAGCCGTGCCATCAATGGCACACACCTGCTTGCAGTGCAAGCCTGCATGTCCTGCAGTTTGAAGGCACAACTGCTGTAGGGTTTGAAGAGAAGAGACAATAGGTGAGCACAGGAAGATGAACCAGGGGTCCATTTTAATTCTCGCAGCTGACATTTGTGCCAGGAGATGAAACAGCCTTGCATCTCACTGTGGATTTATTTGATGTGTCTCATAGGCTCACTCTGTCTTCAAGAAGAGATACATCGAGGCACAGGAGCTCAGAACTCAGGGCATTCCCTTTGCCTCTGGAATCCTGCATGCTCATCTTCCTTTGAACACTGTCCCTTCAACATATGTTTTCCCTGTGCCTGTGGGTGGCTCCTTGGCATGCTTCACCTTTCAGAGCAAGAAATAATGCAGGAGGATCACTCCTTAATGGATTCAGCTCTTCATTTACAGGCCTGACACTGGGGTTTATACGCTATTTTGTTCACTAGTACATTCTGATTTTATTGGTAACATAACCTAAAACATACCACTGAACTGGTGTTTGTGCTGTGAGCACGTGGAGAAGTTTCCACCTACCCCACTTTTCAGAATACATCTGGTTAGTTCTCACCCTTCCAAGTGAGCAGCTACATTCAGTACCAGTATTTTTTATCAGTTGCTGTTGTCTGCCAGCAAGACGAATAGCCTTGCTCTGCCTCCAAGCAAGGTCGGTATAAAAAGCTTCCTAACTGTGGTTAAGAAAAAAAGAGTTTATCAACATAAAGATTACATATAGCATTTAAGGAAATAAAAGGCAAATAATGCTCATATTGATTACAGAAAAATACAGTTTTGAGATTCAAATATTTCAGAGTAGAAACAAAACATTTGAAAAAAAAAAGGCAGTCTAAATGGCATTATTATAGAAGTTATTTCAGAATTGCATTATATGCACTTTCTTTACTCCAAATTAAATATATAAACTTGACCTTTTTTAATTAAATAATTTGGACTTGAAACTCTTTGCTGATAAAAATTTTCTCTCAAAGCATTTGCTGGGAGTTTATTTTTGTTAAAAAAATGTGTTAAAAAGTCTTTATGAAACAGAAAGAACTGTCTGGTAGGGACAGGTTGTTTGGTAACTGCAATTTTAAAAGTATCTTTCATAATCTACAATCGTTGCCCTTGCAAAAGTAGAATTTTCTTATGTAAAACCACATGTAAAAGCTATAGAAAACATAACTGAGGAAAAGGAAATTGTTTGACCTTGAATTCTTTAGGATTCAGGTCTTTGTGAGATGTTAAAGAAAATACAAATATTTTTAAAATTAGCCTGTCACCATACTTAAACAAAACAAAATACAGGTTTCAGCTGAAAAGCAAAATAAGCCCTTGCAAGATGCAATGACATACTTACAATTAGCTAAATAGTTTTGAATAAAGAGTTCTTTTCTGATGTCATGCACTTCTTGAGTCTAAATTATAACCATGATTGTGGATGTACATAAATATATGAAAGCAACCTACATACTTGAGGAGAGTAAGGATTTTTTAAATTTCCTTTCAAATTGCAAGTTATTTTTTGTATAATTTAATCTTACAAGTAATACCTCAGAAACTACTGGTGTATTTTTTGAGTGCTACAACAGAAATTACGTGAATTCTACACTTAGTTGTATTTCCTAATTATTTACAAGATTCCAATAGTCCAGCTCAACTTTTTCTGAAAGTACAGAAATAAATAATTCAGAGGCTTTTTACTTAAGGGTCAATGTTTTGTGAAAACAGTTCTAAATTAATAGAGGTGCAGATTGTCTGAAAACAATGCCTCAAACCATTTATGGCCACAGAAATGATTTATTGACTGAGAACACCATCTTTCTCTCCAAAAGTCCTAATAAAAAATTGACAGCTGCTGTGAGGGATAAAGGCAAAGGCATTGCAGAAGGAAGTGTATACACATAGGACTACTAAAATGATTAAAGGATTGAGCAACTGTCATATAAGGACAGGCTGAAAAGAATGGGAATTTTTAACTTGTGACAAAGATGTCCTGGGGGAGGGGGAGGCACTTATCAGCTTGTGTAAGTACCTGATAAAAAACGATGTAGCCAGATTCTTCTCGCTGGTACACAGGGAAAGGACAAGAGGCAATTAATACAAACTGAAACACAAGAAATCTAAATGGAATTTCCATTGAACATAAAAGTGATATACTATAGGGGTGATAAAACGCTGGAAGAGGTTGCTCAGAGAGAACATGGAGTCTTCATCCTTGCACATGTGCAAAACTCAGCAGGATACAGTCCTGGGCAATATGCTATGGCTGACACTGGCTGAACTGGTTGGGTTGGACTGTAGGATCTCCAAATATCCCTTCTAACCTTGCTAAAGCTAAAATCTGAGGCATCAACCTCAACCATTCTGTGATTATATGTGGAAACTAGTGGGAAGAGCTGACTATCAAGTCTTAGTTAAAACACAGTTAGGCAATAACTTCTTTCTGCTTGTCCAGACATACAGATTGAAGGAATGTAGTCATATCTGTCCTGTAGCAATGAGTGAAACACGCCAGAAACTTGTACAATTCATAGAAAGGGGGTTTCTGAGCCTTGGCAAAGATTATGCACTTGGACTCTCACAGTTGCAATAAAATCACTTCCTTGTATTTGATGCTTACACCAGATGGGCAGAAAAACTTGGCTAGTAAACAAGATATCAAGTCCTTCCTTGTGATAAATGAGGCAATTCACTTTTCTAAATTTAAGTGTTTAAATATCTTCTGAGGGTGTTGCTTAATCCTCATAATTTCAAGTCGAATTTCACAAAATAAGATGTGAAATCACAGAAGTACAGTTTGGGAGTCAAACACATAGCTGGACATTAAGTTATAAACTGGTGCTACAGTCTGATTCACCATTCAGTTGACAGTATCATCAATCATGGGCCATTCACTTAAGAGATGGACTTGATAATCCTTGTAGGTCTCTTCCAACTGAGATTATTCTGTGATTCTGACAGTGACAATTCTGAACTAGTCACACTCATGAATCACTTGAAGCAGCCTGAAACTCTTTCTGACTGCCACCAGTCAATCAGGCTGTCAGGGGTGCTGTCTAAACATTTGAAATTCTCCCCACTGAAGTACATAAGAGTTTCAAAAGTGGAAATTAGGAGTCTAAGTGTTGTGAGCTGAAAAGTTACTTCATTACTCTAGGAGAAAATCCAGTTTTAATTAAATTCACCAAGTAATGAAAAAATGACGGTGTCAATGATTAATTACCCTCACTGTTTCACGGATACAAGCAATTCCGAGAAGAAACTTTATCAAAATGTGAATTATTTAATACAATGGTGACTGCAATCCTGGAACACATCATACCAGACAGAATATATATGTATATATTTGCACAACTTGTGTTTTATTGTTAAGACAACAGAAATGGCTGAGGACAAATTATGCCAATGACCAGGATGGAAAAATTAGGCACTCCAAGGTGTACCCACAAAGCATTTGATTGGCAGAAAGAAAGAGTTCTATACAGAGTATACTTTGAAACCCACCTACTTGTCGCCTCTTACATTTACATGGAGAGTCTCTTGCTCTGAAAAGTATCTTCTAGCCATGCCTAAAACCATGTCTATAGGGCTGTCATCTATATGGATCCATATGATCCTGATCTTTTGGACTGCTTTAATGAAGTCTCTAAGATTAAGCGCAGCTGTATCCAATTTTACTGTGGCCATTTGTTGGTCAGCATGTTCAGAATAAAGAGTTACACCTTCTAGAGCATAGCTTGAGCTGTTACTTTGATATTTAGTTATTGCACCATGATCAAATTATTTGAAGGATCTGGACATCTGAGACTGTGTTATGGGAAGCCTGGGGTTGAGCAGGTGGGGAAGCCTGGTGTGACAGTGTGAGAGCAAGAGGTGCAGCTGCTAAGGAGCCTCGGTCCCAGCTCAGGTGGTGCAAGAGTGACCATACCAGAGGGCTCCTGGATGGTCAGACAGGGCTGTTTCCTAGCACTCAATGGACAGATGCTTCAAGAAAAATTTCCAGCAAAAATTTCTTTCTTTCTGCTACTGCTTTATGACTACGGTGGGGTATTTTTTGTTTTCACTAGGATCATTACAACCACCATCTGACTTAGGAATTCTGATTAAAAGAAATGCTGACAATCTTTGAATGAAGTCTGAAATAAGCAGATAAAGTGATAATGGTTGATCTTGCAACATTCAGAGAGGATTTGGAATCCTTTATGCCCTTTCATGCAACTCATGTAGCTTTCAAGTGTTCATCCTGTGTCATTTACCTGCTCATTTTGATGAATTTGTTTTGCATTACTTACGTGCCTAAATAAAACAAACACATTAGCCTGCTGTGAATCATGTAGCCCTTTTCACAGGTCTTATTTGGATTGCATAGTCTTCTGCATAACTACTGTTTCAGCTAAACAATGAAATGTTGACTTTTGGCTGAAATGACATTAGTAATGATATTTTTCTATTTCCATTTAATTAATTAAATAATATCATTTCTCTGTTCTCATGTCATTATTCTTCTATTTAGAATGCCAATATTTACCAGTGGCCTTCTAATTTACACAGTTTCTCTTCTCTATTGAAAAATTATGCTCAGTTATTCTTTTCATCCTAAGTGCTGATTATTATAGTTCAAATATTCACAAACTGTCTAGGATATACCGACATGGAACTTTCAAAGCTTTTACATCAAAGCTTTTACTGCTGTAAGATCTTTGATGAAGTAAGGAAATATATTTTTTTCAATTGATTTAATTAGTTTTTGTTAGCAAACATGTACCACCCAACTAATAGTTAGCTTTAAATCGCAGAAAGCAAAAAAGCACAGTTTTGTTTCCTGTATCAATGAAATTATATAATAGCCTCCAAGGATATCATTATGATGATATTAACATTGATACTGTTTTGTAAACATGTAGAAATGCATTGATGTGGTTCTACTTTGATACAATCACAAAAAATATAAGGAAAAATGAAAAAAATTGAGAAAACTATTTTCTTACAAAAGAGTGTGTAATACAAAGATTTCACAGTCTTGTGGAGTACATTATATTCAAGGCCTTAGTGATCTTGAGCAAAACGTTACTACTCTATTGGGACTTTCCCTTCAGATTTGAGAGCCCCATTAGCATGAGCAGCTGCTGAGCCTGCAGCATGAGCTTGCTGGAGCTCCCTGGGCAGGGCTGTGCTGAGTGCTGGTGGCTGCTGTGGCAGAGATGGCATTCCAGCCATCAGGAGAAGATGTGATTTTTTTTGTTACACAAAATAAAAGTTACCACAATATCAGAGGAAGAAGAAACCTCTTCATGAATGGAGAGGAAAGGTCATCTAGAGCTTGCCTGATGCTACACAAAATGCAGATTCCCAGCCTCTGAAAGAATATAAGACACATTTTAATATTCTGCTTTGAAAAGCAGAATTTTCAATGCCATTTTTGTCACAATTTTCTTATGGAGATCTGGTAAGAGCCCAACACCATCTCTCTCACTCACCCTCAGTGCAGAACACTGATGAAGGGAGTGGAGATGACAAGTTACATTCTTCTGCATTATTACAATGAGTTTTGAATTAATTCTGTTGACTCTGGGTTTTTGCTACAGCATTCAAGTATATTAATAACTACAGAGACACTCTCACTGTTGTCAGGAGGAAGAATAGGAGAGAAATCCTAAAATATGCTAGTGGACACTTCATGGAAATTATTTACATTTGAAGCTCATGGAAAAGACTACATAGTGGGTGACCACAGGAACAGGTGCAGGCATAGCCATGAATTGTCTAAAAATGTACTGTTGTCTGGAAAAATAGCAGCTGTTTCCCTCTTAATATTGTGCACTAGTGGACTCTTACTTGACCATATGAAGAATGAGTAGGTCAAAGTGGGTAAAACATCCCATGGAGAAGAATGATTTTCATTTGGTTCTTTCTTTTTCTAAAGAAAAAAAAAGGAAAAAAAATTGAGAAATGCAAAAATTAGCATAAAGAATAAGATCAAAGTTTTATGCTCTGAAAAACTTTATTTGAAAAATGAACAGGAAAAATTTTCTCATCTCTACAGATACTGTCACCAGAATTTATTGGAATCTTGTCATACTTCATAGTGTGGCTAGTGGCTGGCACAACGGATAGTAAGAAATCTGGAAAAGGAGAGGAAGATTTTAAAAGTAAAGTAGATGGATCTAGTAAGGAGCAAATAATAGGTACATAGGCATCATAATTTACTGCTGAGAGAAGTAATAAGGTAGAAAACACACTGAGTAAATCAGCACTCTGTCAGGTTAGATTGTCAGATGAAGCCCAGGGAAATAGCCAGAAGGTGTGTATGTCCACACTTATACTCCTGGTAGCAGAGTACAGTGGAAGAGAAATCTTATTTAAAGCACAGTCTCTATCAGAGATGTGTTTCCTGGGAAAAAAGAAATTAATGGAGAGACTGCTGTATTCATTAAGTGTCCAACCTCAGCAGTCTGTTAGGGTCAACTGCAAATTTTACAACTCCATTATACTCAGAACTTTCCCCATTATTTCCACATCATCTTTCTCCCTCTGCATGCAGAAATTACCTCTCTTCTCCTCATTAGATATATAAAACTGCAATTTGTATGCAGTGGAGGAGATAGGTGCTGCATTATTAATTACATGCTTTATCTAATTTTTCCCTGTAAAAGAAAAAACATTACTGAATGTACCATTACGCTTGTAATTAGGCTAAAGAGAGAACTGAGAGTTTTCTTTGTGGGAAACATTCATGTTTTAAAATTATTTGGTTCCAAATGTGTACCAAACATAATTCTGAAAAAATATTTAATCCTACTTTATGTGACATCTGCCTGTCATTTTTTAAATTAAGTAGACAGAAAAGAAACAAGAATATTTAAATTCTGTTGCACTGCCATGACATGATCTATCATAGGATGTAATGTGATATGATATTTACTAAATGCATTTGCTACTAAAACATCATGAAGAAAAGGAAAAACGGTAATGATACTGTAAAATAACAAAATAACTGTCCAAATTATGTAGTCTTCAAATAGAAGTTTTAATTTTTTCTGGTGCAAAGGTTTCCTAAGCGGGTTTCTAGATATCTCTTTTAGTAGATTTGTTGTAAAGAATACTTTTTTTATTCAAAACAAGTTTTGCCAAAAATCATAGTTCTATTAAAATTTTGTAACCTTTTTTTTATTTCTGAATTCAGTTACAATGGTTGCTCCTAACAGTGGCTGGTGAATAGGTTGATAATCGTTCCCTGACCATTTGCAGCAAAAAGTTATTTGCACTACAGTGAGAAAGGACAATGATAAATTGGTCAAATCCAATAAAAGAAATGCTGAGTGCAAAATTATGCAGAATCTAATTCCAGCAGAAAAGTGACTGAGTACTAAATATTGAGAGTACTGAGAAAATCAATGCTGGCTATTGAGAATATATAATTATTCCAGTGAAAAGGAACATGTATATTTTACAGTCAAAGTAAAAAATTCAAATACAAGGTTTGGCTTAGAGAGAACATTCATTTCAGAATGACTTCACTAAAATATTTGATATTGAGAATTACAAGCCTAGGTGCAAAGAACCTTGTTCTCTCTTCTAGTAGCCTTCATTTTTTTTTTCCTGATACGAAGCAAAAGAAAAAATCATCACCCCCAAATTTTGCAAAGAAACAAAATATCTTCATTTTAGGATTTTCATTAAAGAAATATTATCCATTTCTGAGAAATATATGAGTTTGTTAGGTGCTATTTCAATGACAAGCTACAGTAACACTGACATTTCTTATAGATTTCAAGGGTGTCCCTCAATGTAGACTAAGGCATGATCAGGCAACCCAAAATGGTACTTCCAGGTGAGGTAATTTCCTTTAGGTCCCATCAGAGTAAAATAATGGGATCATTAACAACTTTGGTACAAAGCATTTCTAAAAGAATTTCATCAGATTATTTCTGTTAATTTATTTTTTTGCTTGATTTTTCAGGGTTTTTTTTAACATAATTTAATTCATCATACTTTACATGAAAGAAATGCAAAACTTTTTATTTATTTATTTATCTTATTTATTTATTTATTTATGTAACTTGCTTGAGATAACTGTCATTTGTGACAATGCAATGTGTTAATTGCATTCCTAGGAAAAGAGCACATTTATATTACTGCATCAGGCTGAAACTCTTCCCATCGTTTTATACAAATTAGGAATTTTGAACTCTGGCATTGTGTTATCATAGTACCAGCCTAACATTGGAAGAAATTTATATACCCCTTTCCCCAACCCCCATCTCAATCCCACCAAAATTCTTGAATAAAATATTATGGGAAAGAAACAGGGTCAGATTTTTTCCTCAAGCTAAGAAATTATTTCTGTATCCTGAAACCCTTGTGGTACTTGCATCATCTCTTTAATCTTAGTAAAGAAGGCATTATTCCTTCTAAGGATGGAGCAATATATTCTCATTCACAGGGTTACTCTGTGAAAGAATTTTCATGCTAGATTGCAGTCCTCAGGTTTTTTTACCTTTTCATCAGAAAAACTTGGGATGTTTTCACTATGAAGATTTGTCTGCAGAAACAAAACTTTAATTGAAATATTAATTCCTTAAAAGAAGCTGAAACACTGCTTTTTTAAATTAAATTTTAGTCCAAGTCTTTTCTAACAGAACTCATCCCAGATATTTTCCTTTATTAGGAACTTTCTGGCAAGTCAATATCTATGGTTAAGTATATATTTTTCAATTGATGCTAGATACCAGGATATTTTTTTTTTATGTTTAAAAAACAACCTATTTCTACATACCACATCCATATTGATATTCCATCTGTGAGCTCTAGACTAAATTATTCTTTTTATTTTCATCATATATGAGCTGCCTGTAACTCTCTCAGGTCTTTTGGAACTTGTCTAAGAGGAAGGAGGGCACAATCTGAATCTATTTTATTTTCTACAAAAAATATTAGATTTTAAACTTTCTTAGCATCTGAGGTCTAAGTGTATTGTTATTTCATGTGAAATTCAATGAGAGAAAGATTTGGACTACGTCACAGTGTATAATTTTTTTATGTATTAGGAAATTAAGTAGATTCTGTATTTTCAATAATAAGTCCAAACTATTTCTGGTATTAACTTACACTGACATATAACTGTAATAATGAAGGTTACTACAACATAAATTAATCATGAAAGGAGTGCTTCTTCATTGAAACAGTTATTGTCAGTATGCCATATCCTCTTTAAAATTAGTCTGTCAGTTTAATCAACTACATTGAAAGAAGAAAAAAGAAATTGTGCAATTCTTTCCTCATCCAACAGCAGTAGAGCTGGTCTTGGTAAGCCAGTGGACATCAGTATGCAACGAAGATTTTGTGCTGCAAGTAAGGAATGCCACAAGACACGGCACCATAACAGCTGGAGAGCATTGATTTATTCAAGTGACATTGATGAGGTTTGCTCTCTTTCATCAAGTTATGTGTAGATACTGAGGGGACGTAGACCTGGGGGGAAGGCAGGTTGTACATTTGATTTTTGATTATCAAATTGCAGCAGAACAATAATGATACTGAAAGAAACTGTTTGATTCCTAATGGTATAAGCAAGAAGAAGTTATGATTTATTAATACTCATTTGATTTTAAAAATCCCATTAAATTATCATTATCAAATAGTGTAATATGGGAACCATAGAGTGTCTCAATTTGCATTTCTAACTACAGTAATGAGAACTGTATTCAAATATATTTACTTTCCTGATCTACAGCTCAAGCTTATTGAACCATACTTTTGTTCCAGTAGCTAGGAAAATAGTCATGATGTGTCCACATCATTTTGGGGTTCTTGCTGAGTTTTAAAACAGGCTGCATCCTGATGTAAATGCAAAATGTTGTCTATAAACTCTAAACTCTTTCCAATGGAGTCTAGGGTGATAATAACATATTAGCCACCAATGCTGCAAGGTAAACTCATTTATGGAACAGCATGCCATAAATGTAAAATAGATTTAATCTGTAGAAAAACAGTGTATCCCCTCAGTCCTTTATTTATAAATGTCCTAAAGCATATGGGCAGGTGTCTTTAGCATATTTGGATACCTCCTGAAAGCATCCACTTGAGATATCATGTCCCAGAAACCCTTCCTGCTTCTTCATTTTGCTTCTTCTTTTGCAGGAATCTCTCATTTTCAATTGTTTAGGAAAGAAAGTCTTTCCAAGATCTCAGAAGTTCATGAGGTTTGATCAGAATAAATCCTTTATATAGCAACTTGGATGAATAAATCTCTTTTCATTCTCTAAATATGAATTTGACATAAACTAGTTTTTTATAACAATTTTTTTCTTTCACAGAGGAGAATATTACAGTTTATAGATGTCAGAAAATACTACTTCGCTTTCAGAAATCATTGAAAATGTCTTCTGCATTTCCTAAACAGTTTTGGGTTGTTGTTTTTTTTTTTTTTTTTGTTGTTTTTTTTTTTTTTTTTATTCTGGAGTAAAGGTTTCATTAGAGATAAAAACACATGCAAACTCACTTTTGATTTGAGTAGAAAAGTACAGGTTTTTTTCAAATTTTTAGTGTCTACTTCTAAAACATTACAAAATAAGAAAAAATGCTAATGTTACTGAGCATAATTGTATCCAAAAGCTAGTCCTTTAAGATGAAATGACATGGATCGAAATAAGCTATTCAGTGAAAACTTTTTTGCAAATTAGTCAATCATCTGTATCATTTGAGTTCCATCCAATGAACTCCATCTGCTTTCAGCTTTCCCTTCTTTCACAAAGCCCAGCCTTCAATATGCCCTAAGTTTCTTGGTACATGATGTCAGGAGTTCCTTTCTATTGAGATTAACTGTGAGCAAATCTACATTAAGCACAGGGCCTTTGGTTTGAAGATCAGATTCATCTATCCAGCTTCAACGCTGTACATGAGACTATGAGGAAAACATCTTTGTGGATTTGCTTAATTGTGTGCTAGTGCAGATATTAGGTATTTTAAAGTTCTATGTGTGGAGGCCAAAATCATAATACGAAAATATGCCTGGAATGTTCTTTTATATAAATGTGCTATACAGATGTATAAAAGACCAAGAACAATGTATGTTCATTGTCTTTACAGTTCTTGAGCATTTTTTAAGAGACTGTCTCTATCATGATCATCACCTCAACATAATACCATGAAATATGAAGTATAAACAGAGAACCTTTTCCGCTCAGTCTCATCTAAGATATTAAGATCTTTTTCTTTCCCTTCTTCAAAACCTATTCCTTTTTCATTCTGTCCGGTGTCAAGATTCATTTTTCTGCCTCAACACTCTTTGTTCAAAAGGCTGTGGTATCACTTGATCTTCAATGGCTTCAGGAAAAAAGTTTCAGAGATATTGGCCTGCTTCTGGTATGTTAGAACTCCACATATTTGGGTTCTGAAAATCTTACTCACTCAACTTTAAAATAGACACCAGATTTCACCATTTTAAAAAGTTATTAAACATTAAATACATTTAAATATAAAACATAAGGATAAAACTAATCATACAGTTTTCTACTGAATTGCAGCATGCATGCCCAGCAACTTAACAGAACAGGTTATTTCCTGAAGATAATATATATTCCTCACATTTCTATTACATATCCACCACATTTCCTGAATACATGCATATAGGCTAATTATTTATGTGAACTTATTTGGATACGAGTAAAGGTATTTTGAGGGTCTTTGGTGGTGTTATGGGAACACCTATTTTCTCAAAATTCCCGTTTATGGTCCCAGATCTTCTGAAGAATCTTCTTTCCTGAAGAGTATCTCAAATCTGTGGTTTGGTTATGATGGTCTTCTTTTATCATTCTTTACTTCAGCACTCTGTTCTCAAAACTAACACTTCTCTAGTACATCTCAATCACCAATATAAGTTAGTAAGGAAGCATTAGCTGGCAAAAGACTCATTAATAATAACAGACGTAGGGAGCTAACACAAGGCCATGTTAATCTCTGGTATTTGTGCTAAGCACTTTAGGGAACAAAACTAAGCATTAAAATGAATACAGGAATCATACACTATTGTGCCAAAGTTAGAAGAATTTTCCAATGTCTTCCCCCACTGATGCATAGACTTCTTCTTAAGGAAATATAACCTGTTCGTAACATTACCTTTTAATTTCTTCAGGCAACATAAAGATAAAAAAAATTCAGCAGATTGCAAATGCCATTGTATTGCGTTAACATTCTGCTATTAAAAAAAGCAATCTTTTTATTACAGTGTGTGACAGAGGAGCTTTCCATTCAGTAAAGATGTGACAGGTTCTTTGTTAAATTGGCTAAAATCAGAAATGAGGCTTTACACCTTTGTTCCTGTCAGGTTGTGCTGTCAATGAGAAGTTGGCAGAAAGAAACTCTCCAGGTGGTATAAAGCTCTCATAGTAACAAGTCCATAAAATAGCTCTGACCTAACTGTTCACCCACATATGAGCATCAGCAGTATTGCCAGCTCCAAATGTCCAGAAATACCCAGTCAGTTTCAAAGGAGTTTTTGAATAGTCTTTTATTTTTCAGTGTTACACTTAAGATTCAGTATTGTTCAGAAGTTTCTACAGGTAGGAGGACTGAGAAAATATCTTCTTAATAAAGAAAATCTGATAACATGTTAAATAAATCCAAGGGGTTCTTAAGACTTACAAGACAAATAATAAGACTGTCAGAATTTGCGATGCAAAGTCAGAAGGAAAGAGCTCTGTTACCGTCAAACCCTAACAGAATATTTCTGTTCCAATGTTGCAGACATGAGGGTTAGGGTTTTTTCCCAGAAAAGATAATTTTTAAAAGTCCAGTTTTCTGTGTTTTTCTGGAACTATTTTTAAGCCCTCATGATAAATAGATCAGGAAAATTATCTTTTTTTCCCCTCACTAGGTGATTTTTCTCACCAGGAACAGAAATGTTCCCTGACTGTTACATGCAGATGTAAACTGGTGTATTAGCACAACGAAACATATGATACAGATAAGGCTTGGCAGGGGCTGAATCAGCTCTGCTGGTGAATCTGCAGCTACTCCTAATCATTATTGGCCAGTTTAAATTTTTATGGGTCTACCATTTTTGTAATATGTTAATGCTGTAATCTGATGAACAGTTAGTGATGAACTGTGGTCTCATAATTTATAACACCATAAGTAACTGTACATTTAAACTCACTGAAGGGCTCTGTAAAGCTCTATAGCAGCTTTATATAATGCAGGTTGCTTTATTGGGCATGCATTACAATAAGATGAATAACAGATTTCAGATCCTTCATCTTGTTTCTTCTTCACCTTTCTTTCTTGTTTATATTCTCTACAACTTCATATCATCTTTAATATATGTTTTACCTGCCTGCAGTAAATGTCTTCAAATAAAAGAGAGGACAAACACTGGGCTCAGAGAATGTTCGATGTTAACTAATCTTTTTTGGCTCGAGAACACTCCATTCTTGTTTGGCTATCTAAAACAGCATCAAAGCCCAGAGTGAAAGGTAAGTCACAGGGTAAGGTAAGTTTCAGTCAAAAATTCCTGCCTGTCAAACTTGAAGAAATAAATGTGGCACTAAAAAATCAAAATATATAAAAAATCATTTCTACTGAAGGGCAGGATTTTCACAGGTTTTCTATTGTATTGTTACAGATCTGTTTAATGAAGACCCATGCAGCTGAAGTAGTATTAAGAAAAAAACTTCCTTTCAATGCTAAATAAAACAGAAGTGGTAGGACATTTCCTGAATAAAAGGTGAAAAACTGGAAATCCTTTCTGAACTGCTTCACTATGCACATTTAGTCTACACTATCTGACATAAATAAAAACCTCATGCAACAATAAATGCAACTGTGTGCAGTTAAGCCACAATGAAAATAAAGTAATGCATAATTTAAGAAAGTCAGAATGTTACTGACATTAGAACTAATCAAGTATCAAAATGGATTTCCAACAACAATCAGCTAAATTTATTTCTGACTTTATCTGAATCCATATGTTCCTTGGAATGTTTGGGTTTTTTTAATGAATCAGGAATTTCTATCAGAAACCTTTCCCAATGCAATGTTTTCAACCAGCTCTAAAAGACATTGTAATTTTTTTCAATCTTTTTGTCATCATTATTCTTCATTCTTTCCATTAGTCTATTATTATTAATGAAAAAAAAAAATTGAAAATAACAGGGAGATAAGAAAGGTCTAGATCAAAATCTAGACCAACTTGAAGCTTTCTAGTGTATGGAACACAAGCTGCAGTTCAGTACTTGCATCTGGGTCAGGCACACACATAGACACAGATTTACTCAAAATATAGAAGTTCATTTTGTGATGTTTAAGCTGAAGGTGGTAGTAATGCAACAATTTAGTTTCATGTCCCAGAAGCCTGGTCCAGCAGCTTTACTGTGGGTGCTGGGGCTAGTTCCCTGGGAAGTGTGCCAACTGCACATACCTACAGGGTTTCCTCAGAGTTTTAGCTGCCAGTTCAAGCAAGAACATAAAATAAAACAGTAACCGTACATTTGTCCTATTTAACTGTTCTTGAAATAACTTGAGGGTAAGCATAGGGACCTGAATATGTATGGTCTTGCTTTTGTTTAAAGTTTACCTTTATTTATTTAAAGGTGCAGTAAGAAGCTCTCGTGCAAACACCATTTATGAACAGAATTGCTTTCTTGTGTGAACATTTTATAATCATAGCATAAATGACCGAAAGAAGGAATTTCCCTCCATGGAGAGGACCTGTTCAGCATATCCTGGGAGAGCCATTCAGGGTTTATCTGATGCTTTGTGCATATGGATTTCTCCCATATGGGAAGATTTGTTCACAATCTGTATTTGCATTCTATTTTAATAAAACAGCTATTTTATAGCACAATTTGTTGTTGGAATGTTCTTGTTCAGGTAAAGAAAGAGGTCTGCACCATCCTTTTCTCCCTCTCTCACCATGCACCTCCATACAGAGCACATGGACTAGCTGTGTTTCTTTCAAACTTTTAAATCTCTTGCTGTGCTTTGGATGTTACTGTTACACACAAAATTATGAGGAAGCACATATTTTCTCCACCTTTCTAGTGGCCAAAACATTAAATTGGGAGTGGCTATTTTTTTTTTTTTTTTACTTCTGATACAGCATCATTGAGCAGCCCAAGATTTTTCTTAGCTAACAGAGCTGTGGAGGAATTTGTTATAATGGAGCAAATTTTGCTATGTAAATCACTCTAGAAAACTGAAAGAAATATGATTCATCATAATTAAGGAGAAATTACATGTATTCTCTTTGGTACCAGTCCAGTTTCTTCAACCAAAGGCAGTTGAAGCACACAGAAAATATTTACTGTAGACTTACTTAAAATATTTGAAAGTATTTGCATTATTTCCTACATAAACAGCACCTCCAGAACTAGACAGCAAACAATGTCTCTGGCAACGGATAACCAGTAATTACTTTTTGCTGAAACCACATTAATGTTCTAAATAATGCAGTCACTTCTGTGTTAAAATTTTATGAGCTTGATTGCAATTATTCTTCAGTTTGTGTCAGTCTCAGCTCTGCAGTACGCTCTGTGAGGCCTAAAAATAGCATCAGCTGTGACTGCTTTGTCCTTTTTTGAGACTAGGAGACTGTAAATGTGGGTGGAAATTCCTCTTTGCATGTTCTTAAGAGGTTGCCAGTTATGCACAATTACCACATTTGATTTAAAGATGCTCTCTGCTCATTTCTTTCCTGTAAAACTCACTAAGAAAAGAAGGAAACAAAACCCTCTATACAGCCTATTAATAACAAAAGACAGCTTTTGAGAGTTACCTGGGGACATGGGAGAAGTTGTGGCATCAGCACAGAATTGCAAGTTCACATCCCCATGGAAAACTTGCATGTCATGAACTTCACTGCTGACCTGAGAAGGAAGAGATTTCTGTCTTTCAAGTGATTGGTACAAGTGTGGGAGCCCAGACCCTTCCTGGGGCACTGGACGTAGTTCCCTCAACTAGAAGAGCTGAAGTAGGCTGTAACAATCACTATTGGCTGAGTTTGTTTCTTACAAGAACAGCCAAAATCCTGGATATTTCTCAGTATTTCACAGTACTTAGATGGGAAGAAATGAAATACAATCAAACCTTATCATATAGTTTTCTTCATTTGTTTGTGGAAAGAGATGTTACACATTTGAGTAAGTTGTGTGTCTTGAGTCTTGAATCGCCTTCCATTCCAAAAGGAGTGATGTGGGATCTCCTTCTTCCTTACTGTTTTTCAGAAGCAAACAATTTTTTGCTAAGATTTTTTATTTAACACTTAACTTGCCCCTTAAGTGATTAACACACTCCAACTACATTTATTTTTAAAATAATTCCCTAGAGTTGTCCTGGTTTTATGTGGAATAGATTTAGTTTCCTTCTTATTCATAGCTGGTGCATTGCTGTGGTTTGGATTCAGTATGAAAATAATATTGATAACATGTTGAAGGTTTAGTTGCTGCAAAGTAGTGCTTCCTCTAAGTCAAGAACTTTAATTTTCCCATCCTCTGCCAGTGAGGAGGTGCACAGGTAGCTTGGGAGGGAGCACAACCAGGACAGGTGACCTGAACTGGCCAAAGGGATATATTGTTCATACAATAGATATATATGTATTATATAACATATATTATCCATACAATAGAATATCATGCCCAATATATAACTGGAGGGAGTTGGCTGGGAGCCACCAATCACTGCTTGGGGGCCAGACAGGCATCACTCAGTGTGTTACAGCATATCACAGGTACCTCTTCAGTTTTATTCCTCTTTCTTCTTCACATTGAAATTTGAAGTAGTAGTAGTATACAATTTTTATTGTCACATTTTATATTTTGTTCCAATTATTAAATAGCTCTTAGCTCACCTTTTCTTTCCAATTCTCTTTCCCACTGTGTGTGGGGAGGGTAGGGAGTGAGTGAGTGAGCTATGTGGTACTTAGTTGCCATCTGAAGTTAAATCATTGCAATAATTTAATCCTTTAAGATAACCTTGGGAAAAAGAGCAAATAGAATCATTGTCTCACAGGGTATTTGCAACAGGAAGTGCTGGTCTGTTTTGGTCCCCATAAGAAAGTTACTCAGACTCTGTAAGGTATCATTCATTATGTCATTTATGAGAATTAAAATGATAAGAAAAAAATAGTACAGATAATCTTAGAGTCCCTTAGTTGCTGACAACCCACACGCAGCACGCAATGCAGACCCTGTCCAAAGAGTTTCCTCTTTTGATCATTTGAGCTATTATTGGATTTTCTTACAAAGAATCAATCCTTGTAAGGTTAAGGACTCAATCTATCATTTCTACAGTCAAACAGTAGCAATGGTCACAGGTGAACTCCTCGCTGTCCTTTTAGGTAAGGCAAGGCCACAGTGAGTGCACACACATCCAGCTGATGTCACCCTGTGGCCAAGGGTTTGTGCCACACCACACAGTCCCAAGCTTGTTCTGGATGGACAATGTGGCACAGCACAGGCCTGGACGTACTTGGGGTTAACTTCAGTATGCAATAATTTTCCAGATGGGATGAAGAAATACATGGAGGAGGTGGAGTGCCTGTTGAAAAGCTAAAGCTAGTGACACAGAGAAAATGTCTAAAAAGTAAAAAAGAAAGCATTCTGAGAGTTTATGCATGTTGAACAATGGATAATTATTAAAATCTCTCTTTTACAGATACTGTTTTGCAAAATAAGAACAATATCAAACTTCTTTTTACTGGCACAAGTCTTTTGATCCGGATTTTTCATCTTATTCCTATGATAATGAATTGAGACTGCTTACTACAGAAAATTAAGCTATTTCACACAGAACAATCTGTGTTTAAAGGTTGATATAATGTTTAGGTTCAATTCCACGAAAGTGAACACATGTGCCTATCTTTAACAATGGGTCAAATAATCTATTAAACATTTCCACTGCTGCCTTTCTGCATTTATTTCACCTGATACTTCTACAGGTAATCAAATTGAGATTTCGTTCCAATCACTGGAACTTCAAATGCATTTCTATTCATACATTAAGAGCTTTGTTGACTGGGAGATCAGGTATATGAGATAATGTAAAGGAGCAAGTGAAAGTAATGATTTCAAATCCAGTAAGGTCAACTTTAAAGGACAGAATAGTTCAAGTTAAGCAGCTTTGGACCGCAGAGTGTTTAGCTTCTCTGTAAATCCATTCCCAGCACATATATCTTCTCTATACATTCTACATTTATTATTACTTTGTCATTGTGTGGCTTGACCCTGGCTGTATGCCAGGAACCCACAGATGGTTTTCTATCACTCCCTCCTCTACTGGACAGGGCAGATAAAAAAATATAATGAAAGGCTCATGAGTTAAGGTCTGAGAGAGGGTAGTCACCAAATACTGTCATGGGGAAAACTGACTTTACTTTGGCAAATTAGTTGAATTTATTACCAATCAAAATTAGGGCAGAATAATGAAAAGCAAAACAAATCCTAAAAACACCTTCCCTGCACCCCTCCCTCCATCACATGCCCAACCTTATTCCCAACATTTTACCTCCTTTATTCCTCCTCTCACCTCCCACAAAGCACAGGGAGATGGGGAATGGGGTTTAAAATGAGTTCATCATGTGGTTTCTGAAGTTGCTTCCTCCTCAAGGAGAGGAACCATCCCGCTTCTCCAGTCCCTTATGGGAAACTGTCCTCCGCAAACTTCTCCAGCATGAGTCCATACCATGGGACTGCACTTGTCACAAACCGCTGCAGCATGAGTCCCTTTTCTTCCACAGAGTGCAGGTGGATCTCTGGTCTACCACGGACCTCCATAGGCTGCAGGGAGACAGCCTTGCCATGGTCTGCACCACAGGCTGCAGGGGAATCTCCACTGCAGCTCCTGGAGCACCTCCCTCCTCCTGATCTTGGTGTCAGCAGAGTTGTTTCTCTCACATATTCCCTTCACTCTCTTCTCTGGCCAGTTTCATCGGTGCAATAGTAGATATTCTTCTTAAATATTTTATCACAGAGGCGTTGATGGTCTCAGCTGTGGCCAGCGGCAGGTCTGTCCTGGAGCCAGCTGGCATCGGCTCTGCAGGACACAGGGGAAGCTTCTGGCAGCTCCTCACAGAAGCCACCCCTGTAACCATCCACCACCACCCAAACCTTGCCATGCAAACCCAGCATAGTCCTGTAATTCCTCTATCAGAACTTATCCTCTCTGCTATTATTGCTGGATCTGTACTGGCTTAAATGATGTATTACCATCAATTATGCATATTATGACAGAATGTGACACCTTATTTTGCTGTAAGAATAGAATAAGGGTGAAAAACCAGTTCAGAGGCATTTTACACGTAATAAAAGCACAGAGGATATGCTTTGATAGGTGAATTACAAGACTGTGTTGGTCAGCATTCAAAATCTCAGTAATTCAAAGTTACTAGTTAGAATACTTCTTCAGCTGTTGATGGATATCATGACAGCAGACAATCTGCAACACTGCAACAGCACAATCTTTTAAAGATCATTAAAATTACCAAATTTAGACATACATATGATTGATTCGTTTTGCCCTGGTGAGTAGAACACCAAAGAAATTATTCTAGTTATCTGGAGAATTAATCAGTGCCACCAAAAATTCATTTGAATAAAAATATTATTCTGTCACAATGCTTTAGTATGTGTTCAAAATGTGTAGATATTTAGCAGATTATTTTTAAAATATCAGATCACTTGTTAAAAATGCTATACAACAGAAGAAGTAAATTACTAATACAATCTTTTCAAACTAGCAAAAGGCTGATTCAACTTTTGTTTCTGTTCTACTTTGAGCAGGTGGTAAGAAAAAACCCATGTTTTTCAGCAGTTTGTCTTAACAGGAACTATTAGTTTCTAGTACCATTTAATACAAAAACAAAGTTTCTTCAGGTAGCACAGCACATTCTATTTGCTCAGAGCTAAAAAGAAATTCTCTCTACACAGAAAACTTTTATTATCTATATTTTTAAATTTCTGTAGCATATGGTAGGAAACAAAAATCACAATTTCATAACACCATATATAATAGAAGATACAGTACAAGCAGAACACATATGAGTTCATTGTGGCAGTGTTCCTGATACCAAACATGAGTAGGCCTATTGAAGGCAATCTATAAAGTCAGGAAATTAAAACCCAGCTTTTTATTAATTCCTTACATCACTAATTTATGACAGCTAATTCCTTTATGCAGTCACCTTTCTCAAATTAATTGTGCTAAAAATTAGAGGGGGAAAAAAGACTATTTCACAAAGATATTAGTAATCTGAGACTTTAGAAAATTTTAATACTTAGCTTGATATGACATAATAGTGACAGAACAATTATTTTCCATTAATATTCTCTGAAATTTCAACTCAAAATTAGCAACATTTGTTATCTACACAATAAAAATGAATGACTTGTGAAAAAAAATCTGCATACAAATAATGCTTTGTCCTTTCACTGTCATTGTATTTTGTGTTTTATAAAATCTTAATTTGTAAATGTTCCTAAATAGCTTGAAATATTCATCTGTTTTATAAGGCAAGCTCTGTTCTGAATAAGATTGGTGCTGTTGGTACTCGTGCTACCATTCTCCTGTTACCTGATATATATATATTCATTGCATTTGGTAGACTTCATTAAAATTTATTGCCTGGAATAAACTGGATTATCCAGAGTGTACACATTTAAATTGAGTATTTTTGATCCACACTGAAGTCAGTGAGGTTGTGTGGTACAATTATTCTGTGCAACCACAGAATAAGCAAATATTAACAAAGAAGGAAAGAGCTGTTAACAAGAGAAAAGCAAAACAGAATAAAGATGCTGAAGTCAATTGCATCCACATTTCCAGTGGTGAGGCTCTGGAACAGATTTCCCAGGTAAATTGTGGACACTCCATCCCTGGAGGTGTTTAGGTCCAGGCTGAATGGGGCTCTGAACAGCACGGTCTAGTGGAAGGTGTCCTTTCCCACAGCAGGGGAGGTTGGTGACCTTCAAGGTCACATTTCAGCCCAAACCATTCTATGATTTTCTGAATTGAAAAGCAGGTGTTTTGTTGTTTGAGTTCAAATTACACACCTTTACACCACCCATGTCAATTCTGTAATTTGAATATTCTTTCTTGTTCATCTTTAAGGAATTTGAATTTTGCCCATTAAATCTGCAAACAATTTGAATACTACAAAGAAAGTTCTACAGTACTAGTAACTTCTACTATGAAAGTCATTATAAACTAAATAAGTCACCTTAACCTTCTTGCCTTTGAGCTAAGCAAACTGGGGGTTTTTCACTGTGTAATTAAAAATTCAGAACCAGACCACAGACCAAACCTCTGGTTCCACAGTGTAAAGAGAAAAGTCTCTTATTATATATTTTTTTTTTCCTAATATATCAGTTGAATAGATGGTCTTTTGTGTTTGCTCAAGACCGCATCACACAACTGGAACCAAGTCCTGACTGCAGACTGAAAATCAAACGGATCATTAAATAATTGATCCTTAGGAAAGACTTATTTGAGACGCACTAAAGACATCAGAAAAAATGTCAATAAAATATATCAAAATTAAATGTTTTGTTATTCTTCTCACTTCTCAAACATACTCTGGATCTGTGCTTTGGATTCAAAGCACATGAATTTGCTATACAAGTGAAATCATTATCTTTGTATGGCTATCATGAACTTGCTGCCAAATGCTAGCACTGCTACCAAGCTCTTAAAATACCTGTACTTGTGCATTTTCACTCTCTAAAATTTTATTTTAAGAAATTTACATTTTTAAGAAATGTAAATTTAATAAGTATTAATTGAATGCTGAAGCTATCTCTAAGTTCATTTTAAGCTACAATGCATATTACAAAATCCATATTCAAGGAAAGTAACTATAGCAGTCTTTTCTTTTCTCAGGCAATGAACCTTCAACTCCTTAAGCAAATATTTTCTGCAGAAAGTTTTTACCCAGCATCATGGTTTGCTTCCTTGAAACCGATGTGCTTTAAGTCATCTCTGTACAGCCACTTCTGGAAAAATCTGTGGGCTGCACTTCCTCAGCACCTGACCTGTGGTCTCTGCAGACAATCTTACAGTTGCACTGGGACATTTTAAACATATTACAAGTCAAGGGTAAGGGCAGGATGTTGTAGGCACACAGTGTGCGGTAACTGGGAATGGGGCTGGGGCCAGCCTCATCCCCAATGGGCACAGCTGTGAGCAGCAGGTGAGCAGCATTGACAGCAATGAGCCATGGAGCGCCCAGGGGCACTGACCAACCACCAAAGGGAACAGAGGGCACACAGGTGCAATGCATCAACATCAGGGCTATAGAGGGTTGGTCATGCCTGGATAAATCAGAACTGCAAGATGATGAATTATCCAGCATTGGGTTCAATAACATTTTGATCACCATTCCTAACTATAGCCATGATTGTTGAAATTTAAAAGTTAGTTGGTGTGACCTAAATTAAAAAGAAATCATGCTATGTGAGAAGCTCCTGAGTGAAAGTCAATGGCTTATTAGTATCCTTTACAATTGCAAAATAGTCTAAAAGCTTCAATGCTGATAATGAATTGATGATAATACACAGCAGCATGTGTATTATTAATAGTTATCTACATATGAATAAAAACTCAGCCAGACTTGCCTGAAAGTACACTTCAAGGTCTGCTCCTTAGTGGTACATCTGAGGAAAAGGTTTGTGAAGATGAACGTGACATTTATTATTCATTTAAGAATTGACAATAGGGAAAATCTTATTCCTTTTAAGTATATTTAACCTTGTGTAATGGTAGTATAGAGCCTTCAAAATCTCAAAGACTGTCCTTGTGACCAAAAGCGCTCAGACAGCCAGCTGCCCTAAAAGTTTCAGTTATCTCAGCTGTGGAAGTTATCTTTAAGATCTTGTACTCTGAGGAATAACCTTGGGATTTCAAAACATGAACTTTTGCCTAGTTCAACATATTCACAATTATTTGGGAACAGTAAAGTGGTAATTTTTGCTGCTATCAAATTTTTCAGACTGATCGCTTTAGGTTGAAAGTGAAAGGTTGCACTACTAACACTTAATGACTGACAAAGTGACAGATGATATGATGACAAATACAAAGGAACACTGCTTCCCGATGGTGCAGACATTTTGTGGTATACACATTTAATTAAATGTACTTACAATTTAAACTCTCATCTCTAATTTAGTTTTCTATTTTGTGCCAAAAATGTTGTCCATGCTATCTTAAAACCGTTCTTGAAAATTCACATTTTTCTCTGTTGAAAAAAAAATATTAGAATAAAACTCTGAACCTCGAGACTTGTTCAGAAAGCACCAAACTGCATTACTAAAATTTTATACCATCTTCTTGGGTAACACTGGAGGTTACTGATGCTTATAGCTATACTTGCAGTACAAACACTTTATGCTATAAACACTTTAAACTCATACTATCTAAAAAAATGTTTTTCACTGAATACTTTAATCTTTAGTTTTAATGAAATGGTTTGCATTTTACTGAAAACTTTCCTTACTGCTGTTTTAAGTTTAGCTGGGGAAAATATCAATGCCCTTTCACCACCTATTAAAGCATTAAAGACATTTACATTGATTCAGGAATTGCTACAGATCAGTAAATTGTTTCTTTGGGAAACAGGCAATAACAAAGTCTCAACATAATTTTTCTTTTTTTTTTTTTCTTATGTTTCCAGTGCACATTCAAAACCTGTACAACACCCTTGTTAATGAAAACTGACTGTAGGTCTAATGGGCCAATCATAATGAAAGGTTTTCCTAATTCAGAGATTTTTCACAGGTCTTGAATTCCTGTAGTCACAAATACTAGGCTGCTCTGTGGCTGTCTCTTCAAAATATGAGCAAAATACAGGACAATACATTGCATTTGGTGACTCAATTGCCATTAACAGGACTCAGGACAAGGCTTGTGTCAGCTCTTACACAGCTGCCTGCCTATCAGCTAACCCCTAGTCTCAAAGCTGTTAATATCTCTGGTTGCAAAGAGGGACATCTCTGCAGACATGACAAAAATCAGTAATGACAGGATCAGCACCACAAGTCTCCAGTGCCTACAGTTCTGACCCCTATTATTTTTCTGGATTAATTTTCCCACTCTTCCAGGTAAGAAAATAGATATTTAAACAATTATAAAGCACCATATGTATGCTAATTATTGGAGAAATTAAACTGATAACAGCAGGGAAAAAAGGAGGTCTAGAGAAAAAAAGCCATAAAAAAATTTAAATATGTCTTAAGACAAGTGCTGAAAAGGACAAGGAAAAAATATGTGTAAGTATGATGAGGAAGAATGAAAGGGAAAGAACAAAACAATTGTCATGAAGCATACATACAGAAACAATGTGGGAACAGGAATGCGCAAAAGAGTAAAAGAAGATCAGATATTAGAAAATTTTAATTTCTAATTCAGTTGTCACAAGCAATTGTAGATGCTAAAAGTTTAAAATAGTCAAAAAAGCCAAAGGTTGCATTCATGGAGGAAAAGAAATCATTTCAAGGACTAGTAGATATAAAGGATTAACTCCTGCCTTTTGAATGTCTGAGCTGTAAAGTGCTGGAGAAATGCAGGAGAATTTTCTGGAGAGCTGCTAGTTGCAATTACTATATTCTTACTCTTTCTCCATGCTCTCCTGGCTGTGCACTAAGCAAGTAAGCAATGAAACCACTGCCATAACTCCAGACAATTAATTAATCCTAAAGATAACATAAACAACTAAAAATTCTTAATAGTACTGGAGTTCAGTTCCTAATCAGCAGCAAAATTGGAAGATAATTATAACATATTTTTTGTCACCAAGATGCAACAAATCTTACAGAGAATCAGCTTAAAGATTTTGCTACAAGCTCTGTAATGCAGCTGATTTAAATATTTTATATAAACATTTTTCAAGGTTTCCATTAAAACCTGTTAATTTGACAATATCTAAATATTTCAGGTAGAAATAACTGATTTTGTGAACATTTCTACTACATTTATCCAAGTTATTTGGTTTAACAAGTTTGAAATCTATTTCAATTAAGTTGTTTGACTTTTATAATGTAATTTTTACAAGAAATAAAAGTGTATGGACTTTATTATTCTACCATAATGAGAAATAGAATTAATGTGAAGCAAAGAAGCTACAAGGACCCCCATGTTAATAGGGAACTTTCATTCCTGGCATTATATTTGCATTTGACCTGACATTATATTCACTAGTAGTCAACGCATAAATGAAACTATCAGGTTTTGTAGATATTAAATTACAAACTCTTTCTGGTTTTATCTTCAGATTTTATTTTACTATAATTAAATGCATGGAATTTTTTTTTTCCATAGGATGCTTCTGTGTCTTTTTTTTTGGACAGGACAGAAGAGAACTGATCTGCATGCCTGTTCAATCTACAGGGCTACCTGGAGAAGAACAATTCTGGGGGAAAAAAAAGGGCTTGTTGATACCCCAAATCAGGGAAGCAACTGCAGTTCTGGAAACCTCAGAAGCCAATGCCTTATTCTGAAGTCAAGCCCAACCATCTATCCTTCCATAATTACCATGGACATAAGAAGATATAAGCTTCAGTTCATATGCAAGCCTGAATTCATAACAGATAGAAATAGGGATAATATTATGCAGTATTTGAATATCCAAGATGGAAATTCGAGCCTTTTTTTTAATATTTACTTTTCAGCAATGCAGAGGTTCATAAATTATCTTTTAAGAAGAACATATCATTTTAACTCATATTTAATTCTGTCATCTTGAAATTTCTGTCCCACTGAAAAGGAACACTGCAATGCAACAGATCTGCCTGAAATATGTTATGGACCATGTTTTATTCAATATTACCCCTGATAGTAAATAAGATGTTTACACAGCATTCTGTAAATGACTTGTACATTGGAAAAAAGAAGTCATTGGGAAGATGGAAGAACAAATCCACTGAGATTCCCATAACTGAACAGAAGAGGGAAGTAGAGGGCCAATGTCAGTACCAGCTATTGGACTTCATCAGGGCTATTTTCAGATTACACTAATGATTCAAAATATCTGGAAATTAGTGACAGCTTCTGTGCAGAGGTTGCACCCAAATTATACTGAAGTGAATTTGAATAAGCTTGGTGACAGGAGAGAATGGAACAAATGTTTTAAAAGACCTAAGCAGTTTCCCCTGCTTATCCATCAGATCTGAGAAAACAGTCAAGAAAGAATGATTTCATGTTTAAAGCAGGGTTGTGATTGCCATCAAGAAGCTGAAGACAATCAGCAAGTGTTGATCTAGAACCTAGTATAGATACTATCTAGAATATGATGAAAATCCAAGTTTTCATTTCTAGGGGTTTCATAAAGACATCCATTTGAGAATTCATCACCTCATAATCAGTGTGGAGGAGAAGTAGCTTGATATAAGCATCTGTCACAAGTGTGCCAGACACTGCATAACATCATCAGTGCTGGTTGCTTTCTGATCAGGTTTTCAACCTTGAGTATAAGAGGACAATCAGAGCAGCAAAGGTGAGAAAGACAATCACCATGTCAGCATGATGGGCATTGCCTTAAACTGCTTAACAATTATCTAGTTTTGAAAAATGTCTATGAACTATTTACAGACTACCAATTCATGTGGTACTCTGAGTACTGTATACTTGCTATGGAAACAGCAGTGAAAGAAAGTGCCTCTTTGAAAACAAGAGTGGTAGCTGAAAACTAATGGTAACACAGTTCTAAGGCTGATCCTTTCAGACACTTCATTGCAGAAACTGCACAGAATAATGTACCTTTGCCTTCTGATAGGGATGGCCAAGTCACAGAACATGTTTTCAAAAGGGAAAGCAGACAACAGCTCCTTAAAACGTTTATGGTAATTTTTTGAGCTCTTACTAGAGCTCTTGCTTTGTTATTAAAGCCTGCCAAATTGCAAAAATTATTTTTCCTATATACTTTTAAACTCAGTAGTTGTTTTTAATTTACTTGTCTTCAGTGACTTTTCTGGAGTGTGGAAATAAAGTTGATGTTCCATTTCATTCATGTTTTAGGACTAAATGAATGTACATAATTTTTGACCCACTGCATAGGTACTTTTTGGGCCATTTCACATAGCTTTACAGCATGAAAATATGTAGACTGTGGAAACAGAGCTGTCAGCCTAATTTGAGAAACAGCAACGGCAGCAGAAAAATAACAAAGCCAACTAACCCTTTAGTCCAAGGAGTGAAACTACAGCAGCAGCAAATGCAATCCCTGCTGTGAGGGAACATTTCTCGTGTATTTCTTTCTTGACTCTTTCCTAGAGGTGATTTTTTATGCAGGGGAATTATTCCTTATTCCTTACTTGATTCACAAAGAAAATAAAATCAATAGAACTGAACCAGCAGCCTGAAAATATACTACTAGGTTTCCTTAAAAATTCTTATTTAATCACTTCTCTACATCCACACTGACTTTGTAATTTGCTGTGTAGGTTTTGGAATTTCTGCCTTGAGTTTTTCCTGCTTCTCTTGAAATTACCCTTCTGATTTTTGTATCACAGTCACTCTTAATGAAGTTCCGCTGCCAATACAAAAGCAAGGCAGGGAATATTAAATTTCACTGTCCTGTGATTGCACAGACCAATGAATCTCCCATGCCTGAACATGGAGTGCAAAAGACTGCCCATTTTGATCATTCAGGGAATTTTGTGTAATACTGAATCAAATCAATATCTTGCATACTATTTTTTGCATACTGATAGTATGTACAACCCCTATACGCATACAACTATAAGCTTTTGAAACAGAAACCATTTAAGCTGAAATATAGGTTACCTGGGTCATAACTGTCATTTCCAGAGAGTTCTCTGAGGCCCTTTATAGCATCTTCATTTCACATCTTTGAAAGGGACAGCAGTCTCTCTAACTGTTACATTTAATATGAGAACTAATGTATTTTCCTAATTTATTAAATGCATGATAAAAATACAGTTCTTGCCATTAATGGTGAAAATTATTCTGCTTTTCTTTCCCATACCTTTGTTTAAACTTTCTGCAGTACCACAGAATCCTTTTTCCAGGAAGTGCCAAAAAAATCATCATGGTATCTCAATATTCTCAAATCTTTAAGACAAAAGGTGTGAGAGATCCCAACCAACCTTATTTCAGGGGAGCCAGGTAGACAGAAGTCCAGGAATGCTCCAGTTTTTCTGCCACAGCACATCACATCACAGAATCCTGGAATCATAGACTGGACTGGGTTAGAAGGAGCCTTAAAGATCATCTAGCTCCAGTCCCACCACTGTGAGCAGGAACACCTTCCTCTAGAATGGGCTGCTCAAGGCCTTATCCATCCTGTTCTCTAACACAGCCAGGGACCCACAGCTTCTCTGGGCAACTTGTGCCAGTGTCTCACTACCCTTGTAGCAAAGAATATCTCCTTACAGCATTTGTTTGACATTAATGTGTGAACACAGGCACTGCATCATGGCAGGCACAATTCCTGCTCTGGAGAATGGTGTCCATCCACATTGCACCTCTTTTAAACCTTCTTTGCCATTTTGAGTTCAGTGACCTGCAGTGGATATAAGAAATATTAAGTTACAAATGTGATCCCCTTTTTTAAGCCAACTCTTAAATTCCTTACAGGGTTGTTCATCCATGCACCTGTGAAGTAGCCCTCAGTGGAGAATTTTCTGGATCTTCCTAAGGTTGTAGAAAAGGATGTGGTGTTTTCATGGTCAGGCTGAGCATGAAACAAGGTCTGCAGTAGAAGGTTACAAGGTCCCTCACAAAAAGTAGTTGCATTTTTTTGTTTTGTTTTGTTTTCTGATAGGAGCTAAATTCTCTTATCTTTAACTATTGTCTTGATGATGAATAACCCATGTTGTTTTGTATATTCTTCTCTTAAGCCTCTTGTATAATACACACAAATACAAATACCTGTATCCACTACAAAATCTTCTGTTGAGCTCCCCACCAACAAAAAAAAAAAAGCTGAAGCCAAGAGTGATGAGCTGTGGTAATAATACTGCTGTCACAATAAGTACAGAAATCTGTATCCTTTAAAGAGTCTGAATTTGTAAAGAGAGGAACATATATTATTCAACCAACTGACAAACATGGAAAACAACAGACACTTCTGGATGCATAAATCTCCTACAGGTCCCTGCAGAACTTTTCCCTATAAAGGGCTTCCCTTCCTAAAACTATGCCTAAATTATATTCTCCAGCCTAACAGAAAATTTCCACTCATGGTGTATTTTAATTTGGAGACAATATGGTATCTAGATCAGTTTATTGGTCTGTAATTCCTTTTTCAGGAATATTTCTTTCTTTCAGCCTAGATAACCTCCAGCTTAATAAAATATTCATTTTTCCACACTGCTTACATATCTTACAGTCTTGTCATGGATGATCAAAATCACAACAATATTTCCATTCCTGTGACAACTGCAAATTCTGGAATATTCAAACTTACTTAAGCAGCAAATTGTCATGTCTGAAATTTGGCAGCTTTACCTCACTCAGAAATGGTCCTCAAAGAGTAATCTGCATAAAATTTGCAAACACAAAGATGAATGTTGTGATTGTAGAAAAGAAACATATGTACTGGTCTATGCTCACAGTTCAGACCCTGCAGTCAGCTGTATGAACTTGTAGCTAATGGGCACTCTGGGCAAGGCAAGCCATGGTCACAGGGCTTCAACCCTGCCAGAGGCTTTGTCCCTGTGGCTCCAAGCTACAGGGCAGCCCTGGTGCCAAGGAGCAAAGACAACACCTCCAGCCCTACACACAGCGGGACCACACCAGGCAAGCTGGCCAGACCTGCTCCCCACCTGCAGGGAGGCAGGACAGAAATGGCTCTGCAAAGGAGGCCTGTGATATCTAGTTTGGTCCCTTGTCCTCTGGAACTTGAAAAACTGGGTTTGAAAATCAGGTTTGTTTTTAGACTTTTCCTTTTTTAGATAAAAATACATGGATCTATTTTCCTCTATGAATTTAAAATAAATAGTTAATATTGATTGGAAAGAGTCAAAATTTATTTTCCTGGTCAACAAAACTTTGCAAAGCATTTATGCACAGTAGGCAATTTCATCAAAATTATAGGCTTTCTTGAGGTGTATATCATTATTGACATTCTTGTCTCAATTTTTACTTCAAAATGATCAGAAATAATTGTCTGATCTTTACAGAAGACTTAATATTTTTCATATTGTCTTTTCTCTCCTGTGGAGAATTTTGATGCATTTTCTAGAAGAGGGTATTTTGGACCAAATTTGGAGGTTTTTGTTGACCCCCCCTGAGGAAGGCTTGGTCCCACATGCTCAAATCTCCTGTTGTGTAGCCAGCCTGACCTCTCTGATGCTAAGCAGCTGGGGTATTTTCCCTTAAGGGAAAAAATGCTTTTTGTCTTTAAGTACAAAAATGTCAGTTTTCCATACATTTCTGTGTCCTATATATTATCTCAGCAGAGGTGCAGTCCACATGATTAAACTCTGTAATGTCAGACTACATTTTCCTCTTGTGGCCTGTGCTATCCTTTTATAAGGAGAAAAAATATTGACGATAATTCTGTTTTCATTTACTTTGCTCTTTTGTATTAACCAGTTTCATGCTCTGTTCTTTTACCAGCTGATAATACTGATACCTGTTCTGAGTGATACTCCAAATTTTAATCTTCTGAACCTTGGAGTAAATATAATTGATAAAAGCAAAAGCTTACAGCTGCCTTTAAACTTAAGTGCAGATATTTGAGAAGAAAAAAAATGCAAATGTAGCGCAGAACTTTCTTTTAGAAGCATATGCCACTCATTCTGTGAGCAGAACAGACTATTCACAAAACACACTTTCTCAGGAGTTATTTTTTAGTAATTAATCCTGTCAGATAGAAAAAAAATCAAAGTTCATGCATTTAAAGTTTATGTTCTCTGTAATCAACACCACAAATATTGGTCCACAGTTTGAAAGAGTAAGCTTCTAGAAATGTGTAGAACCTACTGTAAGATTGTAACCTTTTGTAGTATCAAATGTCAAAAGATCCCTATAATTTACTTTTTAGGGTACCACAGGATACAAAAAATGAATTCAAAACACATAATTATTTCTTCACAAACCAATAACTAATGGGACATATTGACTCTTTTAATTTTCTATTTCAACTGAAGTTCATGGAGGAAATAAAAATTATGCTATTACTATTTACAGAGTATTGAATATACTTCTCTTTTTAAAGATTTAATTTTTCATAAGCTTGTCTCTATGTGAGATTTGAGTTGATTTATGGAAGGCTTGTAGAACATCTATAGTAAAAATTATAAGATCAAAATGGTAAAAAGAAGTAATGGCCACACCCATACATCTTTAACTTGTCATAACTTTGTAAGATGGTCTTGCTGAAACAAAACAAAACACACAACAAAAGAGCAAGAAGAACTGCTGCTGCTGGCTATGATCTTTCAGCCTTAGTCTTGCCTGAACTTCAAGTAATGACAAGCTTCTCAAGTTTGTCTCACTGTAAGGATTTCAAAGTATATTGCTGTGCTGTTCATAATTCAGCTACTGAGATTGCAACAATCCCTTCAGCCTGGTGTGAAGATGCTGGAATCTATTTATTCTTGCCAGCTCTTAATTTGCTCTTACTTGCCTCTCCAAATGCAAGCAGAAAGTTGTCTACTGGAAACTTTGATGTGGATTCCCAATGCATTAAGGTAGGAAGAGTAAGAGAGGTCCCCTGAATCAATCAGATGCTGGGAGGAAACTGTGTGAGGACAGAGGGTGATTATGAACAATTAAGTGACTGAATTTTAATCTTCCCTTGGAGAAGGATTTGTTAATGTGAGGGAACACAATCACTGAGGTCCAAAGCATACACTTCCAGGCTTTAGAGCTACTCTGGGCTCACAGTGCAGCCAGGCACAGAGAGCCCCCTATGTGAACCTCAATATTGCAATATTGAGGCAATATTGGAACTAGCAGCACCAGGAACAGACAGAACGAAAGCCAGAATCCCAGTGGGATCAATCCTGGTCCAAGATGAAATGGTACTGTAGTAATGAGTTTTAAATTATTCTACTTCCTCAACTCTGTAAGAAAATTCCCATTAAATAGGTGACAGTGCTGGGACGGTGTTGACAGTGTTGACAGAAGGGTGCATCAGGAAAAAGACAAGGTCAAGGGAAGAACATTCGAGTAAGGCTTTTTTACATACACTTCTATTTCTCCAGATCTCACACTGTTGCTTTACACTGCCAAATTTTTTCTCAGCAGCACAAAATAGCCATTGGCATTAAGAACCTATTCTGAGACTAAGCATTAGCTGATGTGCTAATAATTAATTCTGTGAAGCAGTTCAGTGAAAATTAGCTGTAATCTGTGCTGTGGGCTGCCACAAAAGTATGCAAATTCTAATGCTATTTTATTATTTTCTACTACTTTGTTTCCTTATGCTTTGGGAAACTTCAAACAACAAGATGTATCTTAACTAGGTACTTGCTGGGATAGTGCTGGGCTTTCACTTAATGGTGAAACTTAATCGCTAATGACTCTGTACTGACACTGTCTCCTTATATTTGCAAGTATTTAATTGCTTCTGAAAGAATTAATTCCTCTAACAGCTCAATAAATAATGCACAATGAAGTAATCTCTCAACTTTAATTCTAATAATCAAAGAGGAGCAGTCTTGGACAAGATCTTTATCCCACATCTAACTTATCTTTTTATATGCAAAATACAAGTCAGCATTCAAGATACTGTTCTATACCATTAGTATGATTTTTCCACTCCAGAATAGTAGGTAATTTTCTTGACAAATTGTCTATCACCGAGAATTTGAATCAGGAAAGTGATTACCCAGGTATTAAGGCCTAATATTCAAACTGCTATCTAAATACTAAGTACAATTACTTATTTTCACTGAAACAAACTAATCTGTTCTTAAACCTATGGGAAGAACAAAAGTTCGGGCTAAGAAAAGATGATTTTGTCCAAAATATCATAATATTGTACTTGTTAGGATAATTATAATAATTTATCTGCTGATATCAAATTTTTTAGTGAAATCACATAGGAAAAAGCACAGAAATATAAACAACCTATGACAATCCCAGAGATCTTCAATCCTAACTAGTTTATGGTGCAATGCTTTTAATCTCCAATTAAGCAACTGTTTAAAGAGGTTGAAAGCTTTCTCAGAATTACAGCATTAATGTTCTTTCATCCCAATTAGTTCTCATGGTTCATTTTTACTAGACTAGACTGAGGCACTGGGTTTTTTAAAGTGCATTTTTTTCTTGAAAAGAGTGCCAGTTGTAAAAGTAACATAATTCTTAAGTATAAAAAAATTACCAAAATCATATAGAAATAAAAAGTATAAAAGAAGGAAAAAACAGTTGAATTACCATGAACTCCTTTGTCTTTTTCTTTTTTTTTTTTAATTTAATTCAATGAATGTAACCAGTCACTATCATTATTTTATAGTTGGTTTTTTTTCCTATTAGGGACAATGTTTTTGTTCCTAAGAACAATTCAAATTATATGTGTTCATCTGAGAAGAAATATGTGTTAATATGGTTGATGAATGTGTCCAAACCTCACTCTCGAAAGAGCAAATAAATCTGGTATCTCTTAAAACTCCCATTTAAAATGAAACTAGCACATGTAACATACCTATTGAAATCCATCCTTGAATAGATCTATCCTTTCCATCCTTGGAAAAATGCAAAAGCTGTTTGGACATAGTGCTGGGAAATCTGCTGTAGGTGAGAGTGCTTGAGCAAGGTGGGATTAGGACCAAATGACACCCAGATTTCCCTTCCAACATCAGCCTTTCTGTGATTCTATGAAATTAGCTCAAATGCATTAATTTGTTTACTCAGTAGCTCATCTAGTATCACAAATCAATAATATGGTCCATTTTTTGTGGAAGTGATATTTTGTTTCATTTTAATTGTTGGAGGAGGAACATTTACAACATTTATTTCAGGTTGAAATTGGTGAGGACAGATGAAATAAACTATTACTCTGATCACCTGATTCACCTCATTGATAATAAACAGTTCTAAAAGGTATCTTAGACTTCAAGGTATTTTCTAGATTACTAAAGCTAGATACTAGGAATCATAACCTGATTTAATTTTGTTTGGGGCAGAAAATCTTCCATGTTAAACAATGAAGTGAGTACTAGATATCCGTTGTCAAAGAACATGGCAGGAGCAATGAGAGAGTGTGAGTGCTAGAGGTGTTCATACTTACAGTGTAAACGTCTACAGCTGAGTGAGATCCATATGACTCCTCTCTTTCTATAGCTAAATCTTGCAGTCAAATTCCAAAAATATCTGCCTACTTTCTGATACCTGGTTTCAGCAATGCTTAAGATATGAATCTGCCACAGAATGAACTGGGATAATGACATAATAAGGTTTGGAATTCCCAGAAACCTGTGCTTTGGAGCTGATGGGCAGTCTCACATGAACTCATAGGAGAAGGGCTTCCCTGAAATGTTTTGGGTGTCTTAGGCACCTGGACCTCAGAGTTCAGTACATGTGTGAGATTGTAGTCTACATCATGGAACTGCCTTTTTGACAAGGGCTTTCTCCTGCATGGAATGTTCTCCTGCAAGGAATGTGTGCTAATGTATTTACAAACAAATCTACAGGTGAAGGTACAGGTGCTAACATGTTTGAAATGGGCCTTACTGTCTCTGCTAACTTCAAGCAGCAGGTTGGTTACAAAGCCCAGACGGCTTAGCTCCGGCAACTGACAAGGTTCTGTGCAAGATTTGAGTTTCTGAACTTGGGGGTAAAATGATGGGTTCAAGGGGGGAATAAGAGGGGAATATATGGTAGGCAGTTCAGGATGGCTGTACCTTCCTAGTGCCTCAGCAACGTGCGGCTGGGAGCTTGGGATAAAAGGAGACTGTGCCCTCTAAAACATCGAGAGAAAACCCCATGGGCCTTTGCTCCAGCGGACTCTCTCCCTTTATTCAAATAAAGTTGTGGTACTCCTCTGTCTCCCATATGGACGTTGGCTTTTCACAACGTGATTTTAGGGGGGGAATCTGATTTCCCTTTGCAAAGTCAGATTTTCAGCTCCAGGTGATCTTACCAGTATCTCAACAGCCCTTTAGTTTACACATCCAAATCTCATCTAAAACACTTGACCAGGTCAAACTTCTCCTCTATATTCCTTTAGGCAAAGGATGATCTAGTTCCATTAAGTATCAAAAGTATCTCATCAGGATAGTGGGAATTTCAACCTTTATGTTCCTAAGGTTTTTAAGACAAGACAACTAAGTTTTAATAAACTTTTGGGGTTTGACAAAACTTTCTTGGTTGTGAATTTGTATGGATGATTGTAGTTTGATTTAATTTTTAATAAAATGGACTGAAATAAAGAAACATAAATCTTCTCAGAATTCCAGATAATAATTCAGAATATCACTTATGTCACATTCCATGCAAAAGAGTGTCTCGGAAAATGTCAGAAACATGCCATATGTTTTCTGTTCCAATTAACAGAAAATACCTCACAATCCTGCAGTCACCAAAGTGAGATTTGTTGCAATTCAAAGGCAGACATGATCCTTCATACCAGTTAAAATTGTTGTGCTAGTGTTATAGGGTAGAATATGGCTCCATCCTTGTAAATATGAAAGTATGTGAAAACACTTTTAAGACCTGAGATGTAAATTGGTGCTTATGTAGACCATTAATTCAATATGGCACTTAGGGACATGGTTTAGTGGCGAACATGGTGGTGCCAGGCTCATGGTTGGACTCAATGATCTTATACATCTTCTTATTCTATAACTTTGTTACTATTTTTAAATGTGACTAAGAGAATATATGTCCTTAAATAATTCGGACACAAATTGTCCTGGTCCTGGACAGGGCAGGTTAATTTTTGCAGTAACTGGGAGAGGGCATGGCCAGGAGATGGAGGTTATTTTATACCACCTCACATTGTTGCCAGGGGTGGAGGGAAGAGAGTCTCTTCCAGGGAGAATGGATTCCTTCCACTCAAGAAAATATAGAGGAGGGAGTTGTTGGTGTTGTTTATCGTAGAGGGATTATTGCCTGAATCCCTCCTTTCTGCACCTTCTCTCATTAGTACTGTTGCTGTTACTCTTTGTTTTCTTATCTCCTTGTGATTTTCAGCAAATTGTCCTTATCTCAATCTGTAATATTTGTCCTTTGTGCCTCCAGTTCTCCTCTCCAGCCCAAGGAAGGGGTGGAGGAGTAGGGGAGTGAGAGGTGAGTGTGTTTTAGTGGGAGCGTTAAATTGGACAATATCATTCCTAAACCACCGCACAAGTCCTACTGAATATTATCAGGACTTGGGCCAGCACTGCAGTGTGCCTGTAAGCTGCAAACTTACTACATCTGACACTAAAAACCCTTGAGATTTTGAGAGAGTTTTAATAAAATGGCAACACATTGTCAAGCACACAGGAACATGCCGAGAATCAAACATTATGAAAGCTTTCATCCTGCAAATGTTCTTACACGTCAGTTTCATTTTCAGTTTTCAGACATATGGACTCAGTGCCTGTTTCTTCTCCACAATTAATGTTTCTGTAAGACAGGAATCTTACATTTTCTGAGACTTTCTGAATCTTATACTTTCATCTCCTGTGAGTACAACACTAAGGGAAGATAAAAAGAACAGAAGAGGGTAATATTTATCAACACCTGAGTTTTCTTCAAGTTAGTAGGCATATCATGCTTGTTCAAACACTTATACTGTATCAGTACTATCTTAACATGAACATGCTTCAAGAGAAATCTTGCCTATTTTCCATCTTCAAAAGTCTCACTCACTGAATATAAGCCAAGGCTGACTCAAAATCTGATGATTCTTTGCTTCCAGAATGTTCATACGGTACAAATTCTATATTCTGTGTTTTATACTTGGGAAAGTATATTCTGTGAATTATTAGCAGTTCTAAAGGTAAAAGAACAATTTGTGGTTCAAAAAAATTTGCAGTAGAAGGACCTGTAGCTTCACATAATTTTGTTATTTAGAAGATCTGTGAAACATTTCTCCTTAAAGTCAACCTTGCATACTGCAAGTGTTTAAATATCAAATTTATCTTCCTCGATGTGCCATTTTCCCCAGTAAAATTCCATAGTTAAAACTTTGACCTCTTTAGACTTTTTGATAATTGCTAGATGTAATTTCAAATAATTAACAAAATCACTTTGTTAGTTTAACACAAAAATTCAATACCACTCTTCCCAAATACCCTATCAAGTAAAAATTAAGGAAAAGTAAACCTACAGAGTGGGAGAGGCAGAGAGGAAAATGTGAGGGACTTGTGATTTTGCTGGTGTCTGGAGTTATATTTTAGTATAAGAAGTGAAGAAAATGTTCTGGGAGACAAATGGATATAATAGGCATTAAGTTTTTACCTTTCTGTGAGATTTTTTCAGCTCTGAGGTGAGGCAATAATCTCTTTCACTCTTTCATTTTGTAGTAAAAAACTAAAAAACTAGGAAATTTATCCTCAGGATCTGTAGACAAGAACAAGCATAATGGCAGCCTGAGTGTTTAAACAGCTAAACATTTAAATGTCATTTTAGGCACCTTCTGAGCACTGGCTTTTTGTTGTTTTTCCTTAGAAATGCCACAGAGAAGCCACAGTCCTGTTTTGCTGGCAGTGCATGAAAACCTGCCAAAGTGAGAGGCCCCACAGCAGAAATCTACTGTCCTCAGAGTGCTGCCTGTGCCTCTCAAACCTGCAGTCACCCATGTTCAAGGACCAGACCCTTATCTGATCAAATCAACTTAATGCTTCCACAGTAAATGCATTATGTTCATTTATATCAAAAGGAAGGACTTCTGTGGATAAAGAAAAATAGAAAATAGTGTGAGAAAAGTACAGAATTTGTTGAATTGCAAATATGGTTAAAGATTTCCTTACAGTGGAACTTCTTATGGATTTGCAAGGCATTCTTGAATATAACATTTTGGAAAAATGAGAGAGGAAATCAGTTGGAGACACAACACATAACTTTGCATTATTCTTTGTCAGAAAAATACAGACCTGATCTCTTTCTGAAGATCTTACATTGAGAAGCTGCATTGTTAGCAAAAGTCCCACTCTCAGTAGTTTTAAGTAGCAATTCAGACAATAGATTTTCTTTCCATTCCTTGTACATTACCTTAAGTAGAGATTTATCTAAAAGCAATTTTTGGACACTGTCCCAGAGCACAGACTTCCTTTTTCTTTATTGGTACTACTAAAAAAGTAGTACCAATAGCTCCACAACATACCCCATATATTAAATACATTCAGCATTCCCCAAATTTTAATGGTGATAAGTGAAACTAAAGACCACAAATGGATTAGCTTGACTTAATTGCAAAAGTTAATTTTAGAGGTTGAAAACATTAATGTCTTATTTCAATGAGCTTTTAAAAGCATGGAACTTAATGACTTTCCTGTGCATTGCTTTTAGGATGTTGCTGAATATTAAATATAATTTTATTGGATAATAATATGCCTCTGCTATCAAGAAAAGTGACTCAGACTGGAAATGTTTCTACTTAACATAAAAGATTTTCTACAATAGTAGTTTCTTCAAAAGTCATCACCAAAGAAGTGGTGTTTCTCACACTAGACTACTTCTAGTACATAGCTGTACCAAACTTGCAGGAAATAAAGCATAATTTTCTTGTGAGTCAATAAACAGAATTAACTGGTGCAGATTAAATTGTTTCTTTTAGAGATCCACTGTGCAGGAAAAAGAAATAAATTACTTTTTAAATTACTCCTATTTCCTCAAGCTGTTTCCTGCTGAGTTACCAGACCTACAGTCACACCTCACATCAGGGAACACCCAATTTGGCAGTAGCTGCTATATCTGCTTTTACAGACAAGAATGAACCAATATTTTAGATATTAAAATTAAACTGCTGCAGTTGGGCCACAAAGAAAGATGCTTGTTTACTAATGCAGTTCATATAGAATTCTGTATTCAGTCTCTCATCAACAGCTCATATCATATCCTATTCTAATTCCTACCCTATCTGTCTACTAATTCCTCCCCTATCTGTGCTCAGTGTGAAGCTGTACCTGTAAAGGTGATGGGTGGAATGCAGCTGTCCCCAGAGCCCACAGTCAGCCCCTGCACCATAACACGTGCATTACGTAGCCCAGTTGCTCTTGCAAATCTCTGATCACTGTGGTTTTCCTTTGATCTTTTGCTCACAAGGTGTCTATGGGTTCATCACTAGACAATTCAGACAATTCAATGTCTCATTGCTAACTATGAGACTTGGAGGAGGATTGATCATGCAGCATACATGCAACATGCTGGAGAAAAGGTTTCCTTGATTGCTTTTTGTCAGTATGTTCCTTGCCTTATTTAAATTATGCAAATAAACGAATTCTGTTAAGGAACAAGGTAGATCTTTCACTATCTTCTTACAGATTTGTAGTCTTTCTTCGGTTCAATTTTCACACAAAAGTTTTTAATAACAGCTATTAATTCGTATTTGTTCTTTTGGAAATAAATGTCAAAATATTTTTTATCCCACCATGTAGTGGAGCACAGAGTGACATGAAGTGATTTGGCCAGTGTCATACAACAGGTATGCCCAGTCCTAAGTTTCGCAACGTGCTTTCTTATGCCTAGTACAGAAAAAAAGAGAAATCTGCCTACTTTGATTCCTAGACAAATGCATTTTCTCTAAAAATATAAATATCATTTTTCTTCTCTTCTAGTTCTGAAAAGCAAATTGATTCTTCCCATACTGGTCATAGATACTTGCAGCTAATGCAAGTATCTATGACCAATGATTTTTAAAAACTAAGTAGCCAGATTTTAATAATTTCAAATATAATCTCATGCAAATTTGTTTGCATGCACCAACTACAATTCCAAACTATCTGATCAAGCAACAAATAAACATTTTCCTCTGATAGCTCAGATTAGCTTTAGTATTCCATGCTTACAGAAAAATACTTTCTCAAGAATTGTCCATGCTCAGAAACCAAAACGGAATATAATTTTCAGCTTCCTCTCCAAGCTTCCTCTCCAAGCAGTTTCTGCACAGCACTGAACATAGTTCTCTAAATTAAAACATTTGTTTGTGCATGGAGGACAACTGCATCAAAAATTATGTGCAATAACACCATGAGCAAATTATCACCATAATATACATATGCATAAATCCAAGCTTTCCATTGTAATGTCTACAAAAAAAAATTCTCTGTGGAAATGTACCCTCATACAAATTTCAGGATAACAATATTTGGATCTTTATTTTTAGTTCTAACTGGAGTTTATTAATCAACATATTTAGTGTGTCAATAAATACTCTAGGGAAAATTTTAATATAGTTGTGCAGCAACCTGGAGATTTATTTCTTATGTTCTGATGCATTTTTTCAAAGGTTTTGTAAGTAGCTGTGATGAGTCAGATGGTGTCCACAAGCAGAACTGTTAGAAAAGTTGCAAACTATGTTCAACTGGTTTTCACATGGTGAGTTAACTTTGGTAGTACCAAAAGGCCAGACTCCCACTTGGCTGCTCATTCCCTCCTCCTACTCAGCAGGATGAGGAGAAAATAGGATAAGAAAGATTGTAATGAGATAAAGACAGGGACATCAGTTACCAATAACTGACTTGAGGAAAATTAATTTAATTTATTGCCCATTAGAATATTTCAGACAGTGAGAAACAGAGACAAATATTACAACACACTGCTTCTCCCCACTTGCCTACATTCAACTTCACACCTTCACTCTGCATATGAGCTCTGGAAAATTAAAAGCAACTCAGTTTAAAGAAAGAATCCTTCTTCTATAATGCTAATAACTTACCTTGTTCCTTACATACCTTCTATAAACTTAGTCTCTATCGCATGACCTTGGTAGAATCACAAATTCTTAGGATAAGCTTATGCGGAAGGGGCCTACAAGGAACATCAAGTCCAGCTGCTGGCCCTGCACAGAAGAGCCTGAAGAATCACATCATGAGCCTGAAAGCATTGTCCAAACACTTCTTGAACCTCATTTCTCTCTGTGATAGGTTGTGCTATAAGATAATCAGTATTCTCATCTGAGGAATGCATCTGTTTTTTCCCCCATTCCAGGGTGATGCTTTCCCAGATTTGATCAAACTTTAAAGAGTTTCTTAAATTAATGTGAACTTTGAAATTCAAGTGCATAACTGTTACTACAGTAAATAGATACCATTTGTAGCACTGTAAATAGAGCTTCCAAGAAAGCAGAACTATTGAGCCACAGACAGATGGTATCTGAAATTCTGTATTCATTTTACTGGTTACCAGGATTTTTTTTTTTCCTGGCTATAATAACAGCTACATGTTAATAAAATGGCAGGTTTGTGATTTCCTTAGACATCAACATTACCTAGCAGATTTTGGATTTTTTAACTCTCTAGCACTTAGCATCTGTGCTATCTTGGAGCCTCAGGTTTCATGATATGACAAGTAAGGATCTTGTCCTCATTAATTCAGGGAAAAACTTTGGAGTACGAACAATAAAAGGTAAGTTTAAAAAAAAATAAACAAAGATATAACCCCATGTAGAACCCAAATGGATTTGTAAGACAATTCAGCAGCTTTAGAAAGCTTTAGGGACTGGCAATGCTAGATGCAGGCTTCCACAGTACAGCTATTTTGTCTTTTTTTAAATTTTCATTTGTTTTTCATTGTTAATTATCATTGTATATAATTCATATGTTAATTTTCATTGTTAAAATTTCCATTGTTTTTCATTTGTGGGAGAAACTATTATTTCATCTGATTTAAGACATATTACATAGAAAAGAGCACTTCTGAAACTTGAATAACTCTTGAAGATTGTAAAATAATAGCTCTCTGAAATAATGACGCTGACAGAGCAGAAATTGAGAAGGTGAAGGCTTGAAAAGAGGAGT
>NW_005054301.1:12093873-12111181 GCF_000277835.1 Geospiza fortis
TTCCAAAAAAGACAATAAAACCCCTAGAATTCCAAAGAAATTGGTTGTTATTGCAAAATGGGGCAAATTTTCCATTATATATTTTCTCTGATGCAAATTATGTATCATATATTTTCATTGTATATTAAAACACATGCTATATATGTAGTTTCAATATAGCAATAATGTTTAGTCAATTTGGTGACTTATATAATTCATACGTTTTTTACCAAAATACTGCTGAAAATGTATATAAGAATAGAGTCAAAGCACTAATTAAATTTTACATCAAATTGACTGAAGAGTCAGCTAGGTTGTTCAATAAGCACCTCCAGCAAATGTAAGCTAGCACAGATACTGGGAAAAACATTCCTTGCCACCACTAAAAACATGCTCCTGTTCTCATTCCTCCCATCCTTATACCAGCACAAATGACTGGGTGTGCATATACAGCGTGCAGCAAGAGAGCTGCACAGATAAAAATGGAAAGAAGGAGAAGAGGCAAAGGAATCATTTTTTGTCAGATCAGATCCTGCATCCAGGTCACTACTTAGACACATGAACAAATTTTGGACACATCTGAGCTTTGAGAGCAGGGAGCATACAGGTAAGGAGTGAGAAGGATTTCTCTGGTGGAAGTGGTGACCTGTAATTGCTGAAATGGCTGCTGAGAAATTTCCTTGTGAGAAGTGCCAGAATCAGATTGTGGTATAAGCTTACTGTGACAGTTCAAATATTTTTTAAAATGACAGTTAGAGATTTTATTAGTGGCACTTATTTGTTGCAGGATTATATTGGCAAGTAAATCAGACAAATATGCAGTAAAGATCAGAATGAATAACCTACAACAATCTTACTTTTCTCTTACAGTTAGATTTCTTTTCTGCTATGTTACAGGTTTCCTTCTTATACTTTAGCCTGGATTCCATGATTTTCATCTATTCAATGATACTCCCATCTTAGGATCTACACCAGCCATACAGAGAAAGGAGTGGGGTGTTATCTTTGGCCATTTATACTGAGATATGGGTTAGTCTGGACTCATTATAGTTCATTCTGCTATATGAGGAATGCTCTTTGCTGTGGGGCTTACTGGAGCTGAAGTACTTCTTTAAGTCTATTTTATACTACTGTTAGAATGGCTGAGACTTTTTAGGTGAATTTAAAAGAGGATTTCAAATGAAAACTTGGCTTCAGTTTCCTATTCTTTAGAAGTCACAGAGGACATACTATTCTGCTTTTTATAGAGCCTGTGTTTTAACAGATGTAGAGACATTTTCAAATACTTGAAAATACAAAATGCTTCCATACTGTTGGAGCCTCCCTTCAATATCTTTCAGGCTTAGGCTAAAAACAGAATTACCTTCTCTCTGAAGCACAAGGCCTCCTCATATAAAATACTGTCCATGCATATATTTAGAGGTAAAAATGCATCATAGTCCTTTAAGAAGGGTGGTGAACTTCTCCCTGTACTGCTTGTTCTCTCACAATGTATGAAGTTGGGAAAAAGAATGGTATCTGCTCCTTTTGGCAGTAAAGCACCACGTTTTTATACTGTCATATTTCAAGTCTACCATGCCTACAACTGAGTATGCACAGTATGTAAGTCTGCAAGTGAGTGGGTGAGGAGTGGTTTTGTGTCCTGTGCTGTGACATCGACACAAGGACAGCTGCAGCTTGGCCCCCCAGGAGTTCTGGAGATTAACTATCCACTGGTCTTAGAGACAGCTGTGTCAGCTGCAATATAAATTTTACTGGTTTGAAGCTTAAATATATAGAGAATAAAAGTACTGGGAAATAGATGTGCTAAAGCAGAGCAGGAGTTTTCAAGATACTAAACAGAAAATTTGGTGCTTGCAATTAAAACAAAAGCAAACAACAGACATAGCATATAGGGTTTGCAAATGTAATTCCCAAACTATCATAGGAAGTTCATTTCATATTGTGGAAAATTAAGGCCCTAATAATTTTCTATTAATCACACCTTAATATAAAGAAATAATGATAGCTTCATGAAATTCTACTGTGTTCATATTTTTTTTCTGGTTCATGTATATTTTAGTTCTTCCAGGGTTGATAAATGCTTGTATTTTTTACGAGCAAAGGGTGACTGTTGGAATTGGTACTGACACTGATACCAGAACAACTAACCTGTTCATCCAGATGTTTGCTTTCCAGTGGGGGAAGGAACCATTACCTCATTCTTCTGACTACTGTCATTTGGCCATTTCTCACACCAAATCAGTCTTTAGTTGAAAGGCACCTCCAAGAGCATTTACCCTGCCCTTCTCAGAGCAGGTCTTATTTTACCAGGTTTCTCCAGGCTAGGTGCTGCCCTGAACACCTTGCAGACTAGGGAGTCTGCAACATTTGGGGCCAACCTGATTGTCTTGGTAAAAAGGTTTCTTTATACCTAAATGGAGTTTTTCCTGTTCCAGCCTGTGCCTGTTGCCTCTCTTCCCACTGCTGTGCACCACCAAGAGTCTGACTGCTTCTTCTCTCTATCATCCATCAGGTATCTCTAGGCAGCAGTAGTGTCTCCCCAGAGGCTTTCTCTTCTCCAGGCTGGATAAACCCAGATCTTTCTGCTGCTCCCAGCAGACTCCATTCCTCAGCCCCACCGCCACCCTGCAGGAGCCAGCCCTGGGAGCACCAGCCTGACAGCTGTGCCCATCCTGCCTGGTGATCAGATAAACAGGGGGTTGAATGCACAGAGAGGAGAGGAAATTGGATGTATGGCCCTTTGCTAGATCAGCTTTCTCTCCAAAAAAAACCAAAACCTGAGGGCCTTGAAATTTTATATTAAGGCTTGCATTTATTTTTGATGAGAATAATGAAAACTTGTTCCCCTGGCACTTAGAGAACAGTGAGTGAAATTGTAGTATTCCTTGAACAGACTAAACTTTTTGTGTTAAAAAAAAGGTGGGGTCAAAATGGAAGAATTGTGTGTATTTGTAGAATTCTAGCCGTCTGTCAAAGGCTTTTGCTAAACACTGGAAACTTTGGCCTAATCTTATAGTGATAGATGAGCTGTAACTTGACAAAATAAGGCTTGAATTTTTAATCAGTAAAACTATGAGTTGTAAGAAAAAAATTTCAAAATATGCACTTTATATTACTTTAGATGAAGGGCATTTCTGTGTATATGAGAAAGGTACATTAGTTATAAAACTATTTTTAAAATTGTGCTGACTCCATTTAAATTTATAATGTCTCTTGGAATTAAACTATAAATATTTATGAATTATGTTATTAATTTCTGTAACATGTCAGATTTTATTTGAATATTTCTGAAGTAAAACTATTTCCTTGGGTAATGGAATCCAAATGATTAAATAAAAATGTTCATTTATAATAAATATCTAACATGAGAATTTGCAAATAGTTGTTTCCTTTGGTTTTTATCCTCTCTTAATACCTATCATAATAAGCTGTGAGCTGAAAAAGGTCATTTGTAGTATGACAAAGCTGTTCAAGTGGTGAATTAAGCCCTTAAAATATATGGAATATTAGAATAATTTTTTATCTGAACAAATCAAGTTTAATCCCCCCAAGAGGGCTGACTTTCTAGACATTAAATAAAACCAAAGGAAATATCTTTAGAACTTGAATGTCTTTTAATCTATTGTACTGAAACTAATGGCAAATAATTTCCTAAAATGTCCTTTTTATGAACTATTTTTGTCCGTGTAATAGGCTAAATGCTATGGAAGAAATCTGCAGAGAACTATTACCAAGTACCAGAAATTTACAATTGATTCATCACTAAATTACAGCTTAATAGCTATTAGAAGTTAGCTAATACTACATGAATCCTTGTTCAGAGAAGATACTGAATTACACATAACTGAAAGCTGTTTATATCCATGATAAGGGGAGTTGATATGATATTAGAGGACAAAATGCCAATGGTTTCAGAGTCATTCTAGTTCACATACCTGTGATGCATACATTGTATATTAGTGACAACGTTAAAAATATAAAACAGCAGGTTTAGACAGTAGCCAAATTTTCCAAAATTTCTGTTTGAGGCCTCTTCTGTATACAAAGAAGACCAAGAAAATAGGCTTAAAAATGAAAATCTATGGAAAACATTTTGAGGGTGCGGGGGTGTTAAAAAAAATAGCTAAATATACAAATGTACCTTTTCCCCAGGAAAAAAAAGGGGAAAATTAACAAAAATACATAATGAAAAAGTCTTCTGCTGCTGGAAAAACAAAACATGTTGATATTGTTTCTTTCTGTTTTACCTGGAGGTTTTTTTTTGGTGTTTTGTTTTTTAGCTTTTCTTGGTTTGTTTTTTCTTTGTGTGTGTTTTTTTTTTAATGTATCCATGTTCCTAGGAAAAAAAACTTTTTCCCTATATGAAGTAATTTTAATAGTAATATTTCTCAACTTGAAGTGGCAAAAGCTTTCATTTATAGAGAAATATTGGTAGATCATGAGAAAAAATTACCTTCCTTTCTTTTTTTTTACAAAACCCCCCAACATGTGTGGTTCATCCCGTGGTGGTTCAGAAGGTGGCACTGTTCTCCCTGTTGAGTTTAAATGCTTGTGTGGCATATCGGAACAGGGAACAGCTGTCATTTAACGAAGTTATATGAATTCCTTCCCTGTCCATTAGCACATATGTCAAGCAAATGGAAAAATAAAATGTATTTTAACACTTTTCTTATTATTCACTGATATGAGTCAAGTAATATTCTTTTACAATTCCAGTTATGTCTCTTACCTGCTTCTCTGTGCTTATAGTATGTAAATAATTCTTATTCACACAACGGAATTACAGACTGCAGAATTTCATTATGAATATCTTTTAATAATTGTTTTTCTCATTTTCAGACATCTGTTATATGGTCTATTCTGTTCATTCTGCCCACAAGTATACACCAAACACAGTAAAGGCAGCAGGCCCTGAATACCTCTTAACTCACCCAAGTAAATTATTTTGTTTTCTCTTATAAAGAAAAGAATATTTACAGTTTTCAGAAAGGGAAAATAATCTACTTTCTAGCTGTATTACATTAACTGAAAAAGTGTAAAATAACAGATGTCAGCGCAGATTGGATTTATTTTTCCAATATGCTTTCAAATGAATGAATGTGAAACTGTTTAATACTTGTTGTATCTCAGAAAGTTGGTTATATTTACATGATTTGAATGTCTGTTTTTTTAAATGTTAGAACTGCAGTCACGTATGTGGGAGGTAACTGGCACTTTCCCAAAAAAGGCTAGCTGTATGAGCTTGTCATTTAGGATGACAGCCATCTTTTCTTTCCTATTTATTTTGTGGTTTCATAAATCAGATCTTTTGTTGTTGTTGTTGTTGTTGTTGTTGTTGTTGTTGTTGGGGTTTTTTTCACAGATACTGAATGTGTATTTCTACTCACAGGAGAACTCAATAATCAGATTGAGTCTAACAATGCTCTATGGGCAATGAAAAAGGCTATCCTTCTTCAGGAAGAAAGACATTGTAGCCTCCTACAGTGGTGTTTCTTGTATTGCTGTTGAAGCTGTACAGAGATATTTTCTTCTTGATGCAGATAAAGAAATAAATTCATTCACGGTTCATTACTTGTTGGCATCGTGAGAATGTGATAAAATGGGATACAATAATAAACCAATCTGCAGAGCTTATGGTCAGGAAAACCAATAATGTTATTGTCCTGTTACTCTAATCTACACCCTTGGGTGCTGTGGAGTCACATGTACTTCCATTGATGACAGAAATTTTTTTTCCACTTCTGTGCCATAGTATCAATACAGTTATGGAAGAATGAGCTGAGCTGGTCTGCAGCTTTCCTTCTACATCATCCACACTGTCAGCTTAGCTCTCTGTCTGCAGAGTCCTCATTAGAAAGGGGAGTGGAAGGAATGAACAGATTGCTTTTTTCAGATTCCAGATGGAGTTTGTAAATCTGACAGGTGAAGAAGAGAAATGAGTTGGAAAGAAAAATTTTCATGCTTGTGAAATTACAAAAAATCTGTCTAGAAATTATTGAGAAAATGAATATTGGACAAATTGGGGTTGTAAATTATACTCTTCCTGAGTATAACAGTATCTGAGGGATTAATCATTCAAAAATGCTTGAAACTGACACCCAGATAATCTGCAATTGCAAATATGTCAGATGAATACCAGCTGAGATCCTTGTCCATGAACAGATTACTTGTATAAAGACTTGTGCTACTAGGTGTTTCTTAAAATTTTACACAACTTAATATGCTGAATTCCTTTGTGACCTTGTAAGCATGAGGCTGTAATTTTCCAGATATGTGTATTGAGCTACCCTGCACAGATGTCTCACCAGGTAGCTCTCTAGCTTCAGGTCACTACTTATTTGCTTGCTTGCTTCATCTCTGACTGCACTGCTTATTTGAAATGAACCAGACTTAAATAAATACAGCAGTTAGTTTATATGGAATCATACTTGCCATACTTCCATACATCCATTTATATGGAATCATTTTGCACATTTGCAAATATTGCAGGCAATGGAAAAGAAATCAGCTTGAAAGCTTAAAAGCTAAGGTTTATACTACAAGCCACTATATTTCTATGTTTCCCCAAAAGGTAAGGAAAGAGCAGGGGGGAAACCAATTAACATGTGATAATGAAATATATAAGACTGAAATACAAATTTTCTTTATCAGTGTGAATAAGTATGTGGATATACCTGACTGGTCTCTGCAAATCCAAGCTAAGCAGCTATGCAATGCCACTGGCAGCAGCGGGTTGAGATGAGATATAAACTATTAAATATAAAAATAAACATATTATCCATATTCCAGATTACAGTGCGTCATGATAGAGCCTTTAGCTGTCTTGTAAACCCCTCCAGAGTACAGAGAGGCAAAACAAATGCTAGGTAAAATAAATAACTATATGTCACTGTGTTGTGTCCTCCAGTACTTCAGAGCATTTAAAGACTAACACTCACAGAAAGTCTTTCATATCAATTATGATCCAGACATGAATCATAATTTTATAGAAAGAAAATCAAATATGTTCAGAGTATGATGATAGGAATTAAGCTACTTAATTCTGCACAATAATATATGCTTTTATATAATTACTTCAAGATATTAAGAAAGAAAACTTTCTGTTAGCCTCTCAATCTGGTATTACACCATTAATTTTAAATTTAAAAAAATAAATCTAATTTTCTTTTTATATTTTTCATTATTTTTCCAGGTTTTGTACAGCATTATTCTTGAAATAATTTATTAGTTTTGCATTTTCTTATTGTGAGTCCTTATTTTATGTTTCTCTTGACTTTTCATGCAAGAGCTGAAAATTGAAATGAAAGGAATATTGCATAGGGTCAGCGCAAATGCTTATCTAATCCTTGCAGTGGCTGAGAGTGCATGCAGAAGAGTACAAGAACCAGGGTATTTATATTATCCTTTCTCTTCTAGTTTCTGGAAGATCAGTAAAACTGGAGGTTTAAAAGAAACATTTTATGTTTATCAGCTATAAGGGGAACCATCTTCCAAAAGTTATCTTTCTCTATTGTCTTTTAATACAGGAAAAAAACTGTGTTTATTTTTCACTTGCAGTGCTTTACCCTCCAGCCTTTATAGTAGAGACTGAATCAAGATGACTGTACTTTCTCCTGAAAGAGCAGCCCCAGAAGCTGTGAATCCATCAAACGATGTCAAAGCACCTAGAAAAAACTGATATGTAAAAAGCTATTTCTATAGCCTGAAATGGGTTATTGTCAGGGCCTCAAAATCTGGATATAAATTTCTTCTGACCACAGTGGGCCTGCATATGGGTCAGAGTAGAGCAAGTGCTCTCAAGGAATATGAGATTCATGATTTTGCTCTCAGTGGAGTGTAAACTGCTAAAGGCTGCATGCCTGCAGTCTGCATCCAGAAAGAACTCTGGCTCCTTTGTATTCGCCGAGGGATATCAGACTCCTAGATGTCCTCTGGGGAAAAAATATATATATGCTGGGAAAATAAAGGTCTTGTCTCTGCCTCAGGAAAGTATTACACTGATGCTTTTATAAACTCTGGAAGTATATTTGTGACGTGCTATGCTGTCTTGTACACCAAAAATTCTTCAGGCTTTTCTTACAAGATGTTATTTTTGCTTTAGTTTGATTTAGAAAGAAAAACTACCTTTTAGGCTATTTCACACCTCTACTGTCTTCTAAGTATGCAGAAAAAAAAGTATTATTTAGTCATTGAGTCAAAGAATTCTAATATCTCCTCCCATCTTTTATCTTTTTGCCTTAATCTAAGCTCTCTAGGAAACAGACATATTATCTATTCTCACAAAGGCTCTGGGTAGAGATTTATTAGCAACATATTTCTGAATTCTTCAGATTAATATATGACTGAAATGCAAAGTGCCCTTAGTGATTATAGAAAATGCAGCTTGTATTGCCAGAATACAGCTTTTTTCATTAAATTAAGACAGAACTAAATTCTGCTGCATTTGTGTCCAGAGTGTGTATTAGTTAGGTAGTAAGAACTACCAGAGTCTCATTTATTTTGTTTCTGACCAAAAAAACATGCATTCTAAAAATATACTTAAAATATTACTTGGGCAGCCTCTAACAGTGCTTGGCTTTGAATTAGTCACCAAGTATTGAGAGATAATTATAGCACTTAGAGTGAGTGTGAGGAATTGTGGTTCTAGTTGCTGAAGCAGAGATAATTGCTGCGAACAGACTCTCCACCCATGCCATTCTATAAACACTCACAAGAGTGTTTGGGAGAGTGGTGAAGAGATTGCTGAATGTCCACGAGTTCACAGCCTGGAGCATTAAGAGGAAATTTGTTTCAGTGAAATCAGTGGTAATTTTTTCTTCCATAGCTGTGTCTTACTCTACCAAATTATCCGAGGCTCAAATGTGTTTGTCAGTCCATCTCCCCAGTGTTAGTAGCATCCATCTGACAACAATACCTGCTTTCTGCAGAAGCATCCCCAAAGGATCATGACTTCCTCATGACCCTCGCTTCTCTTTCCATTTCAGTCCCAGATGTCCCTACAAGCACCAGAAAAACCACACAGGAACTGAATGAAAAACAGTCCTCTCCTTGCTGATGCAAACCCTCTTGTTTCTGGTGTCTAGCAACTCACTGGCATGTGCAGGTCTTTTTTTTCCCTCAGGATATGAATGCCCTCCATCTCATCTACATGTAATAAGTTTTTAGGTGGTCCCCACAGATGCCTTGATTACCACCATACCTTTTTTCCTCCAGCTTTCACTAAAACTGGAACTGTACACAGTAGCAATCTGCTCTAGGTAGATGGATGTAGATGCAGGTAAAAATGCATCCAAGGACTCTAAGGTTTGATGAAGATGTTGCCTAGGCTGGTGCCAGAACATGTTCTAGAGAGCTTGCTGTTGTTTCTCTGTCCCCTTGTCAATCCCACAAGCCTTTTCATGTTTTTCTCAAGATCTCTCTTCTCTTTTTCCCACTTTCAGACTGGCCAAAACACAACTCTGATTTTGGCAGCAATTCCCTAAGGAAAGAATTCATCCAGATTTTTCTCCAAATGCAGCAGAGCGTGTGGGGATATTCTGAAAGAATATGGAGAGGGATTTCACATGGAAAGAACTATGAAAAAATGCATAACAACTGAAAAATTCCCAAGCAATAAGTCATACATGTGATGACTCAGCTGGCCTAAGGAGCTGAAGAACTCAAAGCACCTCTCTTTCAGGTATAGACACTTGGATGCTTATGTCAGATGTCCTTTCCACAACAGCAAGATAGCAAGGAGCTTGTGAACAGCTCACTATCCATTCTCACTAGGACAAATTAGCAGATTTTCTGAGACCAAGAATAGAAAATGAAGGCCCTTCCTTTCCTCTTTTCCTATACTTACATTTCTCAGCCTTTCCTACCTACCTAATGGAATATTTAGCATAAACGTGCTCGCTCCTTCAGAAACCTAAACCTACAATGTGGAGTTCAGCTACCTGAAGACCAGCATCTAAGCTTCCTTCTGGAAATAAAAACAAACACCCATAGTCCTCTACCATCATCTAAGAAAGCATAAGAAACATTTTCAGAGTATGACCACATACTGAAATTACTTTTGTGTCAGACAAAATAGACTATGAAGACGTTTTAAAAATACACATCTGATTCAAAGTGCTCTTCATTATATGAGTATGGAATTTTAACTTTTTGTTTTGTGATTTTAGTATCATGTAAAAGATTCTATTGTTAGACTTGCTTCACCCTGAAAACCGAGTCTGAGTTTGTGTCCCATCCTCCATTTGATCAGGCGAGTGTATGTTCTTTATTATAGACTCAGTGTGTTTTTAAGGCAATTGCATCTTATTTGCAGATCTCTACATTTTGGGGAAAAAAATCTTAGTGCTCTTGTATGCACATTAAACAAACCATATTTTAAATATCTGAGAGTTTTCATATATGATGTAATATCAGGAAGTGTTTTTTTACAGCCCAGTCAGCAAAATTAGGTTCTAATGGAATTAATTATCCCCCACATGAGAGACAAGTTCTTGCAATGTGGCATCTTAAGAAGTAAAAGCATAAATTTAAATATTATTTTTGTATATTTTTAAATTAAAAATCACATTACATAATAATATTTATTGTCTATATTCAATTTTTATCCTAGACAAGTTGTTGCAACACAAAATGTTAATTCCCAGCTGTTAAAAACATGAATTCTTTGTTTGTATTTTAAGTTGTTTCCCCTTGAAATGACATTGCTAAAAATATATCTTCACTCTGTCTATTTTAAATATTATGTGCACACTACAAAGTGGCAGTATATTTTTAAGGAAATATGCTTCTGGTCCTTTGTTAGTATATTCTGTTTCCAAAGGTTTCTAAATAAAAATTACATAAAACTCAGTAAGGTGGTGTTGGGTTTTTTTTTTCTTGTTTCTTCTAGCAAGTCTCCAAAAGTATTGATATCAGTTTCTGTACTATTTATGTAAAGTACTTCAATAATTTTGACTTTAGGGAACAAGTGCATTCTAATATTTAATAGCTAAAAGGTCAATTCAAAACAGACTCTTTGTTCAGCTTGCTTTGAATTTTCAACAATTAGTTGATCAGTTGTGATTTTTGAAAAATCTAGTTACAGTCTCAGAGCTGTAGCACATCTTCGATTTTTTTAATCAGTCCTTATGTATTGAAAATCTCTTTACTCATCATGAAAGCTGAATAAATATTAAATAAAAAATTTATTTTATTATAGAGTCATAGAAAAAATTACTGAATCACCTTAACTAACATCTTGAAAATAGAAAGTGCAATAAATATTGACTGATTTTAATGTCACATTGCTTTGGATTGTCAGGATGACTAGCTCTTTAGACGAATTCCTTCATGAGGGCTTGGGGCATCTATAAAAAACACCAGAACATCTGGGTTAGACCGGTTATAATCTGAGTAAATTGTTAGGTTTTGAGTTAGTGATTCTTCTTCTTCTGGATGCTGATTGTAGAAGAATTGAGAATTAAAAAGAACAGACATGACAGGCAGCATCATAACCCAGATACAACTGGGGTGAGAAAGCACAAAGATGATCCCTTCTGTATCTGTCACTCACAAAGATGATGGGCGAATGTTTTTGAACTGGTGAATGCCACCTCCTGAATTACCTTGTCAGATGATACTCAACAGTAGCCTTTTTGATTGCCAGAAATGTCACCTGTCTACCTCCTCAGCTGAAGGGGGAGCTCAGCACAGATTTTTGTGCATGGGCATCGACTCTCTCATCTGGAAGCTGCCCCTTCACTGATGGCCACACTACAGCCTCAGTCAGCATTGTCCCCAGGCTCCAGACACTACTTGGTGCTGGTGTCTGGGTGTTTCTGAGAGAGACATCTGGCAGTCAGATGCATCAGCTGCACTGCCAGCTCTGTTCCCTGCCTACCACTCTGCAGTTTTTGGAGAGATGGGAGCTGTTCCGTGGCTGCACAGCTCCTTTCCCAAAGCCCAGCTGCTCTCAGGTTGCAGACTAGAAAGGTTTCTAAAGGGTACACTGGAAATCACTGGGCTGAAAGGCAATGCTGTCCTGATAGTGATGTTTCTTTATCAGGGGCTATTTTTGCAGGGCAGAGCTAAGAAACAGGAGAGCCTAGGAACCAGCTGCCAAAAGCCTCCTCAGTGTGCCATGCAGATAAGCAGAGGAAAAACACCAGGCAATCTGGAATGGCTCCCACATGCCCACAGAGCGTGCAGATGTAAATGCCATAGTGTGAGCTTTCCTGCACTCCTACCTACTCCTATTCTAATTTGCACTACTAAGTGACCTGAGACCATAGGGATCCCTTTTAAATCAACATGAATGTATGGCCATAGGTACTCACAGAATCCTTTCTCTCCTAAAAGTTTTTCCCTAGTTTAATTTCATTTTTTTCTTATGTTAAACACTCCTTCTAGCTAAAGTTCCCTGAATCAGTTCTCAGTATTAACACCTGAGAACAAAATCACAGATCAGTATTTTGAAACCAAATGTGTTCTGAAAACTGTCAAGGGATCCATGACATTTTCAATTTATTTAGTTTAAACTGCATTAACCTCAAAAAGGACACAGTGCAGTTCTTTTTATATCATTCTATGTATTACTGCAGTGTACTTGGTTATCTTGGGGAGAAGGCTTTACCATTTTAAATACTTGTATCTGCAGGGATGCACAGAAGAATATTAAAGACATGCAAACAAAAGATTGCAGCTGAAAAGAAAAAATATCTTGTGAATTTGGTTTACTGACTGTAAGCAGTAGAAGAGTGTTGGGGGTTTTTAAATCCTATATATATATGTATGAAAAACAACAGCTGAAAAAAAAATGTTTTTCCAGTCATACAAAGATGTTTTACTGGTACACAAGCAAAGTTTTTGCTTTCATGAGAGCAAAATGGAGAAAATAAGTTAGAGAAGATTACGAGATCAAACAAGAAGTAACTCCATGGAAATTAGGGAGGTACAAGAACAGTGCAAAGTCAAAGTGCACATTTCAGAGTAGGGCCAGTGCATCCTGATTATCAACATTGATATGTAATGGAAAAACACAAGTTAGCTGCAGTAACATTCTCATTCATAGAACACTAAAAAACAGCATTTGGATGTTAACAAGAGTGTATAATTTCAGAGTTTTCTCTTCCTCAACTGCCCTTTTTATCTTAAGTATTTTTAGCCTGACTACTTTCTTCACTTCCCTTTAGAAGGAATCAAGCCTCAGGAGGCAGAAGTTGCACAACATGGATATTTCATTTATTTTTTTTCACCTTAAAAAACCAAAAGTTTACCTTTAGATACAAAAGCAAAAATATACAAGAGATAGCCACACTTTCTTCACTTTTTTCACTTAGATAGGATGGGTGCAATGAAAGCTTATTTTAGAGCTGCTTATTTAAACTCTAAAGTGCCCATAAAAGAAAGAATTTATCCTAACTGTTTGCGAGAGATATGCAAGTTAAAAATAGTATGGCAGTGAAGCAAAACACATGATGACACTGTGCCAGATGACAACAAAATGGCCTCCCAATGGAAAAGACATTAAGTCTATATACAGTAAGTTTTCTCTCAAATGCTCTTATTTTCTACACAGATTTTCTCTTCTCAGTTATCCGTATTATAGCATGACTCAAAAGCAGAATAGGTAACAAAATGAAGTGTTAAATACAAATTAGAGATATGATACTAGAACTTGGTGTTTAGGGAGGTGGGAGGGATTATTTTGTAGGAACCAAATTCTAGATTTTGTCCTTTAAATATCTTCATCGTTATTTCTGTTAAGTAACAACAGAATTTGTTAACAAATTATCAAATGAAAGGCCATTCTAATATTTTGTATATAATTAGTTTAAATGCCTAACAGGAAATACTTCTGGTAACAGTACTCAATGTGCTTTGAGAATTGAATTTATTCAAGAGTTTGTTTGGTTTTCATATTATGTTATCTCTTTCTTTTATAGACAGAGGATGTTTTACTAATTTTTTTCTTCTCTTTGTTTGCAGAAAGTTAAAGTTAGGGAAGAGACATAATTTAGAATCCATTAAAAAAAATAGGTCATTATTAGAAATGTTAAACACAAAGCCTAATCAAGACTAAGTTTAAACTGCAAAGAGGTTCTTCCTAATTATGTTAAGAAATGTTTACATGAATAATTAAATGAAAGGAAATTAGTCTATTGTTACTATTATACAGAAAATGAAATCTTTTCAGAACAAACCACATTTTAAAATTACCTGAATATCCACAAGAGCAAACTTCAATTATTTGGAGAGTTTATGATCATTCTTGGGAAGTTACCATTACTGGCCATAAATGGGTGTGCGATTAAAATAATTTTCTAATACTAAGGCAAAGTATTCTTTTTTAAATCCTCAAGACTATAAATTTTTAAAGTACCTATCCATCATATGTGCTCAAATCCCTCAAATGCAGTATTGTCAATACAGTAACCTCTCCTCAAATTGATTATGTCTGTATATTGGCTACAGATATTGAATCAACATTTTTAGTATTTAAAGAAACCTGATGGTGTTATTAGTAGTATTATTTGGTAAGTGATTTAGGGTCAAAACCACAGTATTGATCAGACTCCATATTTGAAAGAAATAAACAGACTGAACATCTATTGCTTTACCTTTCTGTGCATGTATATGTGTGTGCCTGCACACATGCATAGCTGTTTACTTTGACAAATATGGTTTTATTTGTCCCCAGAGGAAATGGTGCCATTAATCAGCTAATTATGAGTGCAAAACTATCCATTGGGCATTTAATTATTTGTCAGAGTACACAAAGCCATTTCACCTAACTGATGTTTTTAATGGTTAAAGAGGCTGAGTACTACATTACGTACGGGCTGAAAATTGATTATCTGAAACACAAAGTGAAACTCAAAAATTATTAAGTATTCACACTTGCTGCTCTCTCTTTTTTTTTTTTTTTCTATGCAGTGGAACCTTTTTATGGCTGGAGATGGAGCTGACTTAACACATTGCTCCTCCAGGGTTGGTGGGACACAGAGAGGATACGCTGGCTTTGCACTGCTTAGGCCTCCCTGTAAGTGGCTTTTTAACCTCTGCTGCAGAAAGCCTCAGGGCACTTGTACTTAATCTTCAAGAACTGCGGTTATTTCAGAAAGGTGACAATCTTAAATAGCATCCCCACAGAAATGTATGCATATGCAGGATATAGATACATATTTAAGCATTTTTAAAAGTTTATTAAATAACTTATTAATTTCCTTCTTAAGACCTCTGATTTTACTCTTTCTGCCTCTGAATACAAGATTTAATTTACTGTTGATAATTGGCCAATGTATCTTACATCTTTCAGATTGTAAGTGGGTTTCTACATAATAATCCTTACTATTCTACAAATCATTCTCTGACATTCTCCTACTTTCATAAATCCTTATCCAAGCAACCTGTCCACACAAATTATTTCTCACCTAATTTCAGTATAACCTCTGGAATTGGCAAACAGTGAGCATCTTTTAGTGTTAAATGCCCTAACAGAGCCTGTGGCTGATTTTACCACAAGACTCAAATCTACCCCTGAATTTAACACTATTTCATATATTAAGTCTGTGACAATTTTGAAACTATTTTCAATTTAATATGTCCTCACAAGAGGCAGACATAAGGTCAGTCGTAGAAAAACAAAGATAAAACCCTAGGAAATCTATTTTAATGTTACAAATCTGTATTAGAAAAAAATTGTCAACACAATTCAAAGAGCAATGATGCAAAATTATTTCTGGAACAATTTTTTGTATCTGCCTTCTTGTGTTTTATTCAGAATGGTTGCAGGAAGTAAACTCATTGGAACAACAAATCTGAGGTCTGGAGAATAGAGCCTGGCAAGATCTCAAAGCTTCTCAAAGATTTATGTTCTTCTACTTTTTGACTGATGCTGAATCCACTGCTCTGCAGATACTGATTTTCTGATTTTATATGGTTTAATTTGGTGATTCTTAAAAAAAATAAAATATAAGGAGAAATATTGGTGAGTAAAAATTTTTACAGTTCAGTGTGTAATTCAAAAGCATGCCTTTTCATTGTGTTCTGCTTATGATGAGTATTTATAAGCAGAAGTTTCACTTTTTTTATTTTTACAAGTAAATGAGTCCTTTCAATTTTTCTAATAACTTACTCCTGCTTTGAAGATTCAGAAATACACAGTTTGGAAATCCTTGAAGGATTTTACACGGGATGTTACAAGAAATAAAAGAAACTTTCTCAGTCTCTGAGAAAGACATCTGACCGCCATGATGACAGAGCACAGCTTTGCAGAATGTATCGCAGTCCAGGTTCATCTCCTCGTGTGCCCCCAGCGTTGTGTCAGGATAAAACCTTCTCAGGCAGGTTTTGAACGTCTGTGCCGGCCTCAGACAGATTCTACTCCCAGTTCCTCAGATGGACACTTGAATCTAACTCAGTCATGGAATGACGGAAAATATTATTGGGTTGAGACCTTCAGGGGTAATTTTGCCCAAACTGAAAGCAGGGCTCTCTTGAAAGACAGATTTGCCCACTCTAGTGATGGCTATTCCACTGCTCCCGTGAGCAACTTCTCCCTTGGTTTGGAGAGTGTATCATCCCTCTCATGCCCAAGAATTTAGTTAAAGATGTGTCTATGAACAATATTGTAGTTGAGGCAAAATTATTATATCTACATCAGTAAATCTCATTAATAAAACAAGCCCCCCTTAACCACAAAGCTACAGAACAAAATGTATTGTTTCAAACCTAACAGCTGCCTTGAAATCATGGCCAAACTTTTAAAATATACTTCTAACTTTACATTTCTTATTCTTGTATATTATTGTATGCATTTAAAATGGTTCTTCAAGTCTAAGATGCAGCATTTTGCATATCTGGCCTTTACTTCTTTACTTGAAAAGGTAAAACATACTTTATATAGACTATTACGCATGCCATTTGTGAAAAATTGGAGTAACTCTGTTTATTGGTTTAGAATGGTGAATTTAACCTGTCATTACCTGTGGATTTTCACTAAAAACACTCTTCACCTTCAAAATATCTACAACTGCTCTGGAGAATATGTTATCCACACCTCTCATCCATGGCTCCACTTATATCAGAAAATCTGTTAATCTCACAACTAGACAGTACAGGGTACTCTTCTAATTCTGAGTTGTAATCAGACGTGAGATATGAGATGCTTGTTTTTTAGGTACAATGTATTATTAAATATGGATTCCTTTGTATTGACAATTTTCTGTAAATATTTGTGTTTATAGCTTTGACTGTCTCGCAGAATTCCACTTTAAATGGAATGTAAGATTCTGCCTAAATTATTTTCCTTTAATTAAAATTCAGAGAGTTTGTGTATATATATATA
>NW_005054301.1:12111549-12117068 GCF_000277835.1 Geospiza fortis
TATATATATATACTATTTAAAAAAAATATCTATCTGAAGAAAATATATTTCATGTCCATTTAATATTTCAAATATAAACCATATAATGGCTTACACATTAAACAAAATTAGGGTTAATAATCACTGAAATAACACAAAGTAATGGTTTTCTAGAAGAACAAAACTTTCCCAAAGCAATGAGATATTTCTCTTTTTTTTATTCACAGCTGCAAGCTGAATAGAAAAATAAACTTGTTTCTTTCATTTGTATTATCTAGTCTGGGACATAATTTAGCAAAGAATACTATGGAGCTGATAAAACATTACACAAGTGCTTTGTACAGGAATCACAGTAAATTATGCAGTGCTATTTGCTTTTTCTCTCCTTTACCATGAAGGGTATTTTTTCAAATAATTGCTGTTAACTTTCTATGAACTCCTGACTCCAAAGTAAATAGCAAAATGTAAAAATTTTTACATTAACTGTCATGAAAGCATATTTCTAACCTTTCTAAAGTCCTTGGATGTCATACTCAGACCCATGATATTTAACACCACTGTCCACATGGCTATGATTCTAACCATTAAGAGACGATAAATTGTAAGGCATGCTGTGCAAATGATATATAATTTTATGTTGCATTCCCCATACCCTATTACAAATCACAGCAGAATTTTTGTGGTTGGGTCATATACTGTGCTAGGCCAGGCAGCACATGATGTCACTCCCCTGATAATCATAAACATTATGCACAGATTTTATCTACTGGTCAAAAGAAACCTGTAATTAGTGACTAAGCCAACCAGATCTAATAAAATGATAGGATCTTTCCAGTCCTATAAGCATGGAAAAATCAAATCCCTTAAAACCTTCCACTGCTGCCTAACACAGTGTATGTCTTTTCAGAAAAGTGCATGTTCTAAAAAAATTTAGGAAAATATCACAAACATTTCCAAGATGTCTGAGGCTTACTTGTGCCCCTTTACCCTGCTCTGCCTTGCTGTGCCTGCAAGTCTTCTGAGCTACCACTGGTCAAGGAAGGCAATTACTCATCTCATTTTTACACAGTTATTTTTAACCCGGTCCAAGCATGTTCTGACAACACAATCCAGTGCCTTCATTGCAGAAACTGGGACAGTTTTAATGTATCCCAGTAATTAGGGATTTGGATTTTCCACATATAGATACACACATATCTATCTATGTCTCTGCATATCTTGATGTTATCTTAATTAATTTGAATTAAGGGTTATTTCTTTTGGACAGTGCTCCTACTTAATTAAAGACTTTAATTTTCAATTGGCAGGCTTAGAGGAGATCTGAGTTTGCAGTTAGAGATATTGCTTTTAGTGTAAACAGAAAATTAATAAACATCAGAAGATATCAGTGAATAAAGTATGCAGAAAAATGGTGAAATATTTTTTTTCTTGCCTCATTTTGTCTGTCGTAAAGAAAGATAAAACCATCTTTTGAATGTAGAACAGCATTCTCCACATGCTGTTATTTTATTGACATATTGGAGTAGTGAAACTTCCTGCTCTTGTTTTATGGTGCCATAAGAGGAGAAGCCCACAATGAACCTCCTTTGCTTTACATGTCCCATAGATCCTGCTGTGGAATATCCCATATCCTGACGTGGTATTTTGCTCAGCCTGTCTTGCTTCCTATGCTCAATCCTTGTGGCTGTTCTTTCAGCTGCATAGAAGGAATAATTTCAGGAAGATGTGTGAGGGGAGATATGTTTTTTTATTATATGGGAAAGGAACAGTCCTGAAGATAAGATAGAAGGAATGTTTCTTTTGCTACCTGCCGATGCATTCTGCTGCTGAAAGAAGTGCAGAATTCCTGAATGCTCCCTCCATAGGTAAGAAAGGGCTAGAAGCAATTTGTCAAATGATCCTACTATCACCCAAAAGTCTGTATCTATTAATATAAACATCAATTTTGCAGTGCATAGATACATAATGCTTTTTTTTTGCAAACAGTAGTAAATCATATTAATTCTCTGGATTGGGTTATATTAAATTTCTTTTTGTTAAGCAACACTTGCTAATACTGAGGACTTCTACAAGAAAATATGACTCAGCAAGGATCATGGGAAGTATCCTTTTATGTTAAAATTTTATTTGTATCTTTCACGAAAATACAGAAGCAAATCTGTCCAATTACTTTTGTACATATGGTGGCATTCTTTCATCATTGGAAGGAACAATACAACTTATTTATTCTATAGCAAAAAGAAAAACAGTGGTGGTCCTTCAAGTGACACGCTGGAGACATGCTGTAGTTCTGCAGTACGTATGCATTGGTCACAGATGAGTAGCTTCTGCTTTTATCCACACTGCACAAGGGTTTACCCCTCCTGCCATCAGCTCTTCAAAGGGCCCACCTCTTGACTCAGAGACTGGCTGCTTTCCCACTAGGCAACAGGAACACTGCCCGCCCTAGAGACTGCCCCTGCCACCACCCAGTCCCTGACCCTCTCTACTTCTAGCCACAGACTTGGTGGATTTGCCATGAGGGGTTTTATGATCTGAGGACTAGAACAATTAGCTAGGGGGGCAGTGTATGCAGGTGACTCAGAACCCAGTGCTGGCTCCTACCTGAGAATTCCAAAGTCCAGGACACAGCTCCCCTCTCTATATAGTTCATCAGGAAATTGTATCACAGACGTTCTTATGATCCATTTTCTCTGTCTTGCAACTGTAAAGCACTTAAATTGCTTAATGACTTTGGCTATGCACTAAGCATGAGGCCCAGCACTTGTCATTAGGAGCCCTGCACATTCAGTTTATGCTACATATCTTTAAATAATACATTTAAAAATGATTTCCTATATAAGACTTCAGGTATCCTGCACTGTTAGTGCTGTGAGGAATTGCAGATACCCTGCTTGTTAGTCCTTTATCAAGCTGCTCATCAGTGACATTCTGGTAGTTCAACTGCATAACTGTAACAGTCAGACTTCTGCTCTCTAGGCCCACAAAACACTCCTTTAATCTTAATTCTGAGGTCATATTTCTCAGAAACAGTTTATTATCTAAATGTAATTTTAAGTATCTTGCACACAAACCATTTCAATAGCCTTATGTGTTCCTGGAGCAAAGGTTAAGGTTTGCTTTTGAATCCTCAGATGAGTCTTACACACTGATAACCACCAATATCTCTATTTCATCTCTGTTGCAGTGGAACTGATGAAGAGGGAACCTTTCCAAATCTGGACCTCTCTCCTGATCCCACAGGATTACAGGACATACAGGCAAGCTCCAACTTTGTTTCTCAGATCTCACTCATGCAAACACTATTCTTCTTAGAGGTATGCTTTGGTACAATAATTTAAAATTATTTAAAACACTATCACTACCTTGGTTTAAGCTCTATCTCCTGGCCAGAGATTGCTACAAGGAATGTTTATGTTAGAGGTGAGGTTTGTTTGTACTGAGATAACAGACTATGAATTGGGGTAGGAGAGACACAAACATGTCCTGTTTTACTATGAAGATGGTAAGCTCTGTGAAGAATTCTGCAATACTGCAGTGGGATTAACCTTTCAAATTCATTAATCTAACTGGACCCCTTAGGCACTCAAATAATTTTACATGGTTGACTGATACATTTTTTTTGTGTTGCTTATGGTCACTTCCATGTGGAAACCCACTTGCATTCCTTGCTTTCCATGTGGAAACTCACTTGCAACCCGCTTGTTTGGCATGAAGGTTGAAAGCTGCTGGACAGTTTATGTATGCTAAATCTGTCTAACTAATAAATTTATCCAGCCATAGGAGGAGAACAATGGCTGAGCCCAAGCATGCCACTCAGCCTGACAAGCCCAAGGACACTGAAGACATTTTACAAGCATACATGTGACTGGAAATGACAGGCTATATGCTTAAATATAAACTCAAGGCCATCAATACAATTTAGCATTTCTAGCAACATCAATGCAGTAACCCAAATTAAATACTATCAGTTCAAAAGACAATGGAAGCAAAAATTAGACAAATTTGAAAAGTCTGAGTAGCTGCAAGAATAAAAGCTGGACTTCAACTTCTACTCTTACCTAAAACCTTATAGGTTCTTGCCTGCAAAAAAACCAAAAAACCCCAACTAAATAAAATAATTCCCAAAACCCGAAGCTTGCCAAAATACACTAAAAAGAGAAGAAAAAAGGGGTGAAAGGCTGAAGGGTTGAAAAGTGTCATTATTAGTGTTCATGAAGACATATTCAGCTTTTCTCTTGGTTTCTGTAATCAGGCAATACCCATTGTAACTTCAGCATTCCTAGTCTGTATGGCTGCAGAAAAATTAGAAAATGACATTTAAAATGAGCCAGTATTTGGATAGTAAATAATGATGCATCACTTATCTGGATGTTCCCAAGTTTATCTTTCTAAAAAAAGGTCATGCTGAACTCTTTGAAGGCCTCAATGCTCAGATTCATCAGAACAAAAAGAAAAAAATAACCTTGTTTCCAACTTTGCCGTTCCTAACTGTGGCCTGTCCTCCCTGTTTGCTGTTCATGGCTACGCATCTGGCCTGAAACTCACAGATGCTGGAGACACTGATCTCTACTGGCAATCACACTCACAGAAAAAAAGGGGATCTATCTTTTGAAAAATTGGTTTTAATACAGAGGGGCAGCTGAAGGTCACTGGGGGTTGAACTTCTAATAAATAGGAAGACATTTGTAGGAGGCTGTTGCCTACAACAAAAGTAGATTGACCTATTTCCATTATATCCATGCAAAATTTATTTGAATTAATATGAGTCACTGAATGGATTTCACAGCATTTCTAAGAGAGATCTAAAGGAACAGCAATACAAGTGAGTGTAATGGTCTGAAAAACTGAGGCTGTAGGGAACTGCCACTATGTAGCATCAACAACCATTAGATTAAATGACAGGATCAAAACACACACCCCCTGAGGAAACAGTCAACTTACATTTCTATTCACTAATGGAAGTTGTACCAACTACAATTCACATTGACAATCATACAAAAACTCAGCGTTAAACACTGTAAAATAAAGTACAAAAATATTTTGCTATGTTGTGAATGTTTATTTTCTAACTAACCAGCCAATTATTTCCAAGCATTACATCCCCAGCATTGCCACAGTGGACACACAGCAATGTGTGTGGCCCAGGATCTGGACACGTCACTGACACCCAATGTAGAAAATACAATAGCAGAATTTGTTTCCAGCCTTATCCTCTGAGTGTGGAGGAACAGCCCGCTGTTATTTGTGTGACGCTTTAGCAGGAGACAATGCCTTCCAGGAACCTCGCTGGGGGCCTGGCAGCGATCGCACACCTGACCGATCCCACGATCTCCGCGGCCGGCTGGGAAGAGCCGAACCCGACTCCCGCCCCGCAGGCTTTCTGTGCCAAGGTGAGAACGTGTTTCTGTTCCCAGCACGTTTAGCGCTGCAAAACTCGTCAGAGAGCTGAAAGGGCGCTTTATACGTTCATTTTGGAGGTTTGCCCGTCTAAACTCTTAATTCCGGCCCCGGGCTCCTCCGCCTGCCCCAGCGGCTCC
>NW_005054301.1:12118015-12234662 GCF_000277835.1 Geospiza fortis
CCCTGCCGACCGTCCTCAGGAGGCTCTGCGGGTGGTGAAGAGCAGCACAGAAGCGGCCAGTAAACGTTAAGCTGATGCGCTGCTCCCCTTCCAAAGCGATGTTTCAATAGTAACCTTGTCAGTCCAGTGGACCGACCACCATCACCTTCCCCGCTTTCTGTTAGAGCCAGCTTTGCTAATGGAAAAAAGTAACATTTAAAATAGCTAGTCATTACCCACTTGTGATGGATAATCCACAGCTGATGAATTCTGAAGTTCAAGGAAATATTTACCATTATTTAGAGAAATGTGTTATTCTTTTTTCATCATATTTTGCCCCCTGTCAAACAGAGGAGCTTATGTTTAAGGAATTACATCACTTTGCAAATCCTTCTATCTTTCTCTAAATATAAGCTGTCTTAGGATATCTTCAACTTGGCTGTTTTCCTTTTGTGAGTCACAGCTAGTGTTACTGCTTTTCATTGCTTGAACGGGCTCCACAGACCCATGACACCTCTCTTCAGAGTTTTAAGAGTTGTTGTTCATGTGATGGGGATCATCTGGCAACTCTGCTTAACGTTACTGAGGCAGACAGGACCTTTTCCAGCCTAAAATACTGGAAGATGACGATAAGGTATCTTGATTTTCTTTTGATTATGACATCTAATCAGTGCTGCAGTGACTAACTGTAGGGGAGGTCTGTAACGTGTCATCTCTTGTAAGGGAGGAGTAAGCAGAGCGAAGGGAAGTTGTATCTTGCTGGTGATGCATTGTGTTAGCAGCTCAGAGGTTTCTTTTTCACATCTGTAGTTTCCAAGCACACTTTACCTCTGATTTTTTCTGTAATTCTAGTAAGTCATTTTAATGAGGCCCTAAGAACTGAAAACATAATGAACACAGAATACTTGTGGTAGTTTGAGTGCAAGTAATCATAATGGGCTGTTGGGCTTTATTTGTTTTTTTCCCCACACTCTGTGAATAGGAATTTACAGCTTCTTGCCCTTAGGAAGAATGTTCCCCATGGGGCTGATCTTCGTCTGCTTGGTAAATACTTGAAAAAGTCACTTTCAGTGAAATGTTTAAGACCTTTCTGCTTGAGGAAATGCAGTTACATTGTAGTCGTGCTACCCTAATTTCCCACCTATTACTCTTGATTTTTTTCAGGACTATGCCTTAAAAGTTGCATGGCACCTTTAAAAATACACTGAGGTAAAACAGTGAAAATAAAAAGTACTGTAACATTTGAGTGTAGAGTGAAAGCACCATTTTGGAAGTTAGCCCAATCACCATTTTGTGATAGCTTCCTCAGGTGAAGGAATTTCCAGGTGGAAAAAAAAGGCTGTGAAGAATTGTGCAATGGAAAGGGGTATCTTTCCCTTGAGTAAGAGTGTTTTCTTGGTAACTGAGACTTCTGTTAACTTGCACATGTTGATTTCTCATCTCTATTTCATTTATTCTCAAGTTTCTGAGTGTCTCCTAGACATGATCTGGATAGGAACCTGTAAAGTCAGGGAAGTGTGATGATAACATGATGTTATGAGCTATAGAAAGGTCAAAGAGAAGTACTTTGGTTTTTTTTTTCCTTTGAGATTTGTGTTCAGATCATCTCAGTCCTGTGTGAATGTGGGATGTTTGGACAGTGAAAATAATATAATTCATTTATAAAGTCCTCAGTCTGAAGGGGTTTTTCTCCCTCCTGGTTGAATATTCTTTCTTTGTACTATTTAAGGCTACTTCTACTAGAAGTTCACTTCTTAAATAAGTTGAATTCATCAGTAGGTACTTCTTGTGTTTGTAGTGTTATTAGATTACAGCATACATTTTAGAAAACTTAAAAATACCTTTTTTTAAAAATGCAGCTTATAAGACTATATGGGATATCTTCTGTTTTATTATGTATAAAATTCTATGAAATGCTAGCCCTGCAAAATAGTAGCTGTTAGTTTCCTTTGGGGAGAAGCATGCTGTCTAAGTAATAGTGCATTTGTTCTTTCTTTCTTCTTTCCTTGTAACTTAATGTCTATTTCCAGTGTCCAGCTGGTAAGGTAACATTGTCAAGGTTGTACAAAAGTGTTTTAATCACAGATGTTCGGATAATATGGTGGTAAGACAAACTTGTCTTCTGTTTTTAACCAAGCAGGAATGCCATAGCTAACATGCGTGCAGAGAAAAATCAAGTCTTTCAAGGGAACACTTAATTTTCCTAGTCCTGGGTTGGTGATCTGGTGATGCTGGGGATTTGAAAAATGGATGAAATAAAAAGCCTTGACATTGATTTATATTGTATCCAGACATGCCAGTGAATTCATTAATACACTTTTGCATATGACTGCAGCAGTTAGTGCTGATTTAACTGTATAGAAGCATGTTTAAATTCAGGCTTTTGGTTTGCTTGTTTCTTATTCTGAGTCAGGAAATGCAAACTAGGATGTATCTAGTATTTTATCAGTTCTAATAAACATTGTGTGTTTGTTTACAGTTTCTTGTTGTGCAGCATTCCCTGGTTATACAGATCTTTAATCTTATCCCCAACAAATTTCTTAAGCTTGGAGAAAAGGAGAGGAAAATAGTAATGATAATTCAAAATGAGAACTATGTTAACAACAAAAGGGACTGTTGGTTTTCCTGCCTAAATGATGTCATAGAACATTTAGGCTGCAGCGTGCAGGGAGAAAGTGGTTTTAGGGAAGTGGGAGGAAGGACATTGCCTCTTACTACTTTTTTTCCCTTCTCTGGGTAACTTGCTGTCACAGAAAGGAATGATGATTTTTCAAAAGCAAATGCATTTCTGAAGCTGCATATAGCAGAAATAAACTCATGAAATATATTCACTGGGTAACTGAGGGCCAAAAAGATATCAGACCATTTAACAAAACCATTATATTCAAACTCTTTTCAAAATTGCCAGTATCCTCTTCCATCCTGAAAAATCTTTTCCCAGCAGTCCATTTTCTTTTCCAGTATACATTTGTTGGAGGCCCAGTTGACTTCTGGCGTGTGTTGTTCATTGTGGTGGTCTAGAGCTCATAGTTGAACATTAAGCTACCTTTTTTCCCATCTTAAGCTTAGGCAGACATCCTCTTCAGCTGAGGTTTTTGACACAGACAGTGCTGTGGGGCTTCTTTGTCATAAGTATAAAAGATTTCTTTGTAAATGGGATTGCATGACTATGAGTTAGCTTGATACTTTACATATTCCTACTTTCCCTTTCATCATTTTTCTTTGCAGATAGTTTTGGGAAAGGATTCCTGCTGTGCTGAAGTGATGCAGGTCTGGGAGCAGTTCGGACTGTAATGTTCCTGTGTTCTTTACAAGACATCACTTGTATTGGATTTCTGATGCTTGGAAGATCCAGGTTTCTATATGTGTGTGTTGTCAGTTTCAGACTTTTATATGTAGTTAACAGTGCTAATCTACTGTCAACAGCCCCAAGGGAAAAAAATGCAGACACTTCTGTTCTGTAGCATTTTGATTTCCTCAGTGAAACAGGAGCATTGTGGGAGTTCAAGGCTGCTCAGTGGTGCAGATTCTTACCAGTGGCTATGAATCCAAGTTACTGAAGGTTTTTATGGTCATGAACTGCGGATTAAAGTCCAGCACTAAAAGCTGAACTTGGGGGTTTTTTGCCCTTGGTTCTAGTCTTGCTGTAGACATGAGAATGGTGCCAGCTCCAGGAATTTTTTTTTGTTGTTTTTTTCTTCTGCCTTTACTGTCTTGTGTGGTTTTAAACTTCAGACACTTTCACTTCATTATCTCTTCCTAGAGATTGCACAGGTTTTTTATATATGTGGAATTTCTAAGTAGTTTGAGACACGCTGTGTAATTACAGACAGATCCATTAATCATAGGGCATGCCCTCAGATTATGTGTATCTGTGTGAAACACTTAGGATGAAGAGACTTTGGAAAATAGGTTTCTGAGTAGGTTGAGTTTTTCTTGTCTGTGCATAAAACAGTACAATTAAATGTATAACAGTAATAAATAAACTTGTTTTGGAGTAGATTTCAATATAAGAAATTAACATACTCCTACTTAAGCCATGGTTAAATTATTAACATTCTGCTGCTGTGGAAACAATTCCTTTTTCTTGATGGATCACTATGAGATAAAACTGGAAACGTAACTTCTGTAAAATTTGGTGCTTGTCTGCAATTCATCTGCAAAAAAGAAATACTTATTTTTTCTTGTAACTGTGCTGGCCAACAAGTTTTTTATTTACACAGTTTGGTTTTGGGTCTCCTTTTCACAAGCCATTCTGTGCTATGTTTGCAGGCTGTTTTAGAAAACACTCTTTGTGTCTTGCAAATACTTGCTTGGAGAGCCAAAACAGTAATTCCTTAACTTTACTTACAGATTTTCTTCAGGGTTGTTGAGGTGCAAAATTGAGATGTAATCTAATATTTTTCCTACATTTCCACTTGCTAGTGTATTTAGGAGGAGGGGAAGAGCAAGCAGCTTGTCATATGCAGTATACACTTGGAAAACTCCCTCTTGGTAATTAGTAGAAATTCTAGGATGTTCATGAGCTTCCTCTTGAATTGTTTGCCTTTAATGGGCCATTATCTGAGCATATCAACTTTCTGTATTCATTTAAAGCTACATAATGCTCCGTTCAATGTTGTTAGTCATATGTGGAAAGAAAGAAGGAAAGAATATGATCAGTTATTGACACATTGGAATTACAGAGTGAGTTCCTGTTAGTTCAATTATTTCCTTGAGCTTGTATGGCAGGTTCCTGACAATGTAATAAAGTGTCCAAGTGCTTCGATATAACCAGAGGTTAGTGACTAGTCTGTTAGCACCTCTGTGACTTTAATATAAACATGTCAAATAGTTTTTTGAAGAGGCAATTTTTTCAGTGTAGGTTAACAATCAACTCTACCCTCTAACAGCAAACACTTGTAAGTCTGTAGGATGCCATGCTGGGGCCTTAGGCTTTCAGGCAGCATGGGGAAAGGATGGATGCTCAGACATGTGCTCTGCTCATGTGTAACAACAATGCAAAGGGGCTTCTTTCTGGCTTCCTGCTGGCCACCAGTTCATTGCTGGTAGGAATCCACTGCACGTGGGCTCTGCACCTGGGCCTTTGCCACGTTTTTCATTGTATGAAAGTTACAAGATTCAGAGAGACAAAAAAGTGTCTGGTGTCTTTCCACAGGAAAGGGCCAACATAAAACTTGCATTCAGGTGCCCTTAGTGTCTTAAGGACAGATTTAAAGGTGGGTGCTTAAGCTCCAAATTTACAAGTTTTGTTATTTTAAAATTAGATCTATGCTGAAGGGGTTGCCTTAAAGAAGCAGTCTGACTTAAAAAACAAAAACCCCCAGAAGATCACAGAACAGCTGAGTTTGGATGGGACCTCTGGCAGTTCCTTTCACAGTTTTATTATACCACTCTCTTTAGGAGAAGAGCTGTGTTAAGCTTAGCTTTTTTTGGACAGTGTTCTCAGGCCCATGGTGTGATTCTTGGGCTTGTCTGTGCAAGGGCAGGAGTTTGACTTCATGATCTTTGAGGGTCCAACTCATTCCAACTCAGGGTGCTCTATGATTTGTTTTGCGAGATATAGAAAGGAAGTTGCAGCTTGTAAATATAGAGGTTCACTAGTGTGAGGGGATATCAAACAAAGAAGACTTTGTTTTGTAAGCAGACAGCTGAGTGAACTCAGAGGCACGTTCTCAGATGGAATGGAGTACTTGGTTACTGGAACTGAAATTTTCCTAACCTACTTTTTTTTGAACCTTAAATGGGGACCTTTTAAGAATCATCTTACATTGTGCCCAAGCTATTAATTTTTGTCTCGATCAGTACAGAATTTCAGTTTCATTATAAACACACTTTCAATATGTTCTTTGAAAAAGCATTATTCTTGACTTACTTTAGTAAAACTCACAACTTAAGAAAACTAATGTGTCAATTATTTATTTAAAACATTGGTTTTACTGTAGCCTGTGTGCATTTGCAGCTGTTCAGAAGTGACTGTCAGAGGAGCAGAGAATGATTCAACAGCATATGAGGTGCTGGATGCTTCCCACATCATTGGTAACGTATGATCTGTATTTGAAAAATGTAACCAAGACGGAATCTTTACATGTTTTCATGTTTCTTTTTCTGGACAATTGACTAGTTTGGCTATAACATCAGACTGTGTTTGCTCTAAGTTGGGATATTTGGATGGCTTTCAGTTTACCAGGGCCTGAAATATACATACCGAAATTCACAATGAAAGTGTTTGTTTTGAAGATTCTGATTTAATTTAACTCCTGTGGAAACTAAAGGCTGTAGCTGACTTCACTGGGACTTGAACAGAGCAGGTAGGCAAGCTTTGTCCCATAGAGTTGCTTTAATGTTTCTGTTTCCTGTGTATTTAGTAAGGCTTCAGATGTTCCTTTAGTATGTAACTATAGGGCTAGGTAATGTGTTTCATAGATGCTGAGATGCAGTTGCAGTATATAACCTATTGTTTAAATATGCACATACAAGATTAAGGTTTTGCCATAGGTGATCAGTTCTACCTTGCAGAATTGTTAATTAACTTGTACTTAGACACAGATTGTGTTTTTGATTGAGTCTGGGCTTAAAGCAAGAGTCTTTTATGTCAGTTCTGCATTGACTTGTGAGTTAATGCTGTCTACTTAGGCACCTGATTGTCTTCTGACCTGAGATGTCCACATTTCCTGTCAAGTCAGTGGAAGGAGTTGAAAGCCTTGGGGGCATGAATCACAGCATTGTAGTGTTTCACAAAATAGTAATGACATTACTTCAGTAAGCAGTATTAAAAAGCATGAACTGAAGAAATAGCTTTCATGTGCGTTGGGAGTAAGGCAATACAATTTTGTTACTGCTGTGTTAGCTGAAGGTAGCTGTGTCTGTTGGGTTCCACCTCATTTACACACCACTGTCCCTGCTTGCCCCAGTTTGCCAAGGTCATACTGAATTGTGGATGGTTCTTGTCCCCAGCCCAGGAAATCAGATGCTTGGGGATGTCTCTTGAGAAAGCTTTGGGAAGGTAAGCTAATTGATTATCTGTAAAATTTTTCAGGAGGAAGCTAGGACCTGGGACCTCTAACTTACTTTAATGATTTGATGGGATCTGAAATATGGCATTTAGTGTCTTAAAAGTAAATTCCTTGTGCCCAATATGATATTTTAACGCAGAGCCCTTATCTGACCAAAGGCTAATGTGACAGCCTTTAAAGGATTAAGGAACCAGTGTGCCTATACCTCATAAAGGAATTTGGTAGATAGGAGCCACGTATAGGGCACCTTCAGGTCCTTGTGAGATTACATAAAAGACTAGTTTCAGGTTCTGTTTGGTTGCTAAACAATGTTTCATTTTAGGGGACAAGAAGTAAGCAATTAAAAAATATTAAACTTCAGTAACTTTTAACTTTTTGGGGGGCAAACATTATGCATTTTAACCTCCTAAAACGAAAACTTCAAGGATAAGCTCTGTAAGCTAAGAAATATACTGGATTTAGTCATGTCATGTAAAACAACAGCGCATTAAACTGCCCTTCTTTTTCTTTCAGTGGTGGTTATTGTGAAAAATACAACAGTGTTTTGGAGTGGGAGTATAAGGGCTTATGATGGTTCCAGATGCCTGTGGGTCCAGTTCTACTCCTGGTTACTTCTATATAAATCTTCTCATTTATTCTTGTAGAAATGATTGCTTATTTGTGAGAGTGGGCAGATGTGGGCTGAGGCAGGGCTTGATCCTATTGTCCTTGGAGTGCAATAACAGTGCTTCTGCATTCCTCTTAAGGGGTGATAAGACCATGTTTGCAACTCTGCTTTCTGTTCCTCTCCACTAATTTATTAGGGAGCTGGTTTAGTTTTCTGGATGTTTGGGTAAAGAAAACTGAGAATTCTCCAGTAGTATCAAACACTTGTTTATTTCATGTTTGTTCCCTATGGAAACTTGTGAAGCAGGATATAGTCAAGATGCTGACATAGCTTGTGATTAGTTGCTTGTTTCAGACAGTAACAGCTGATGTCTTCAAATCTTAACTTGGTAATACTGACTGGTTTTGTGTGTGAAAGTAGGCTTGTTATTAATTCAAAAGCTAAATGTGCAGTTTTGTTTTTGCTTTTTCTGTTCTATTTGGTTACAGTGGAAAGTGCAGGAATGGATTGTCTTTGACAGTAACCCAGGTACCACTTTGGGTGCTAAGTGAGGCTTCCTTCCAGCTCTCTCTGAGCAGTGATTAAGCTGAAGAATGCATTTGTGCAGCCCTGTAACACTGACCTGGTGGTCCCTTAAGTGCTTAGCAGATGCCAAACTCTCTTATACATTCATGAGCTGGGTGTGGTGACCCCTCATTTTCTGCAGAAGGAAATGATCTTAAATGAGTTGTTCAAGGTGATATCTGTAGTAAAACTGTGATAATACATCTTTCTAGTTCTGTTTTTATAGATTATCAGTGTATCAGACTTTATCTTTTAAGCAATTCAATAAGAAATTTGTAATCAACTCTGTGTGCATTTGAAGGCCTCTTAAAAATTTGTGAATTCATCCCATGGAGAATCTTGCTCAATGTGTAACACAAACATCTTCCCTTTCCAGCTTATAACAAACCTGTTACTTAGGTTTTTAGAGTAAAACAGGCAGTGATGTATATGGGCTGTTTTTCTGTCTCTTTCATGATGCATCTGTTGTGTGATCCTCTGTGTCTGACATAGTTTGTGCACGTACCCCACACATAGTCTGTACATGTCTCTGCACAGAAGGAAATGAATTTTCACAGGTGGAGCAATAAAAGCCACCCTTGTGAAGGTGTAGTGTCTGGATGTTTCGTAGGGAGCTGGTTTGGTGGCTGTGAGCATTTTCTCACTTCCTGCTGGTGACAAAGCAGTAAATCCCAGGTTGTTTTTCTCTATGTTCCCCCCACTATGTGGATTTATTCATGTTCGTACAGCAAAGGCTTATCTGAGCTTCAGGATGTTCCCAGCTTTGACATGAGTGCTCATACTTACTTTTGCCTTTTTATTTAAACATTTCTCCTCCCTCCATTTTCAAAAGGGTGGCACGAGGTGAGGTTGACAATTGATGTCTGCTATGACTAAAAGGGAACCTTGCTTTTCTGATAGAGGGGTAAATACATAATTTAGCTTGCCGTAAGAGGAAAGTGCTTTTCATTTCACTCAGTGAGACATGCTGAGGAGGGGACAGTAGGGATTCAGAAAAGTGGAATCCAGACTGTGATATACAGAAAGTATTGTAGTATGTTATGCTGAATAAAATTTCCTGAAAATAGAAAAGCGATATTAGAGGACTCCCAGGAAATGCAGCAATTCCCCTAGAAACATGTCTGAGATGGGAGGAAATGAGAGTTCAGTACCACTGAAACACAGAGAGGTGCAATGAGCTGTCTTCTGAGGTGTGGGAGCAATGGGAGGTATTTATCTGATTAATGAACCAGTAGCACTGGTTCAGCTGTCTTCCATGGATTAGGATTATTCCTGTAACACGGTCTCAGCTGTGTGTAATCTCCTTCTAATGTCACTCTTTGTTTTCTGCCTTTATAATTTTGTCTATTTCTTCTTCATTTCTCACTATTTTTTATCTTAGCAACCTTTGTAAATTATTTTAATCACGGGGCTGTTCTCTTTCAAACCTCATTTAGCAGTCCCTAGGGACTTCTTAAGGGCCTTATTAGGTGTGTATTTCCCTGTCATGTGTCAGTTTAAACATTGACTTTGGCAAGTTTAGTCAAAGAATGTTGACTAGAGATTGATTTCCTCTATTTATAGGTGAGTTCTCACCTTTCTTCATGTTCTTACTTCTTCATTTAAATAATTACACTTTTTCTAGTTTATCTTAGAAACAAGGTAATTTTGGGAAGAGTAAGATGTGACCCAGATGACTGGAAAAAGGGAAGGATTTTGCCCATCTTGAAAAAGGATAGAAAGGAGGATCCTGGAAGCCACCAACTTGCCAGCCTCACCTCTGTGCCTGAGAAGGTCATGGAACAGATGCTCCTAGAAGCCATGCTAGGGCACATTGAGGACAGGAGGGTGACTTGAGACAGCCAGCACGACTTCACCCAGGGCAGGTCCTGCCTGATCAAGAGGCCTTCTATGTTGGAGTGACTCCCTCAGTGGACAAGGGAAGCTACAGATGTCATTTATCTGGACCTTTGACATGGTCCTCCCCGACATCCTTCTCTTTAAACTGGAGAGAGAAGGATTTGCTGGGTGGACTGTTAAATGGATAAGAAATTGGTTGGATGGTTACATCCAGAGGGCAGTAGTCAACGGCTCAGGGACAAGGCACATCAGTGACAAGTGCTGTTCCTTAGGGATCTGTAAACTGTTTTATTTAGTATCTTCTTCATTGATATAGACAGAGGGATTGAGTGCACCCTCAGCAAGTTTGCAGGTGACACCAGGCTGAGTGGTGTGGTTGACACACCTGAAGGATGGGATGCCATGCAGAGGGACCTAAACAACCTCAGGAACTGTGCCCATGGGAATCTTAGGAGTTTTAACAAGACCAAGTGCAAGGTGCTGCACCTGGCAGGGGCAACCCCTGGTATCAGCACAGGCTGAGGATGAACAAACCCAGAGCAGCCCTGCCCAGAAGGACTTGGGGGTGCTGCTGGCTGAGAGCCAGCCATGTGTGCTGGAACTGAATAATCTTTAAGGTCCCTTCCAACCCAAGCCATTCCATCATTCTGCAGTTGTGTGACTTCCTTTGTAGTTTCCATTTCCCTCTACTTGCAATTCTACTCCCCTTTCACAATGTTTCTTCTGAGTTGCATACTTTAAATGAAACAACAAAGTTATTGATGATAAGGGATGAAAGGTAAGTGTTCTACAAATGCCACTGTGGTATGTTCTGGATCTTTCCAGATATGTTACTGCACTCTGTGACAGGATGTGAAATATTCCACACACACTGAGTAAATAATAGCTGTTATGAATAAATGCTTTTAAATTAGCAGAGCAGGATAACTTGTTTGTGAACATCTTAAAATGAAAAGCCTGAAGAAATGTAGATAGAATAAGGAAGGACCTGGAATTATGTTAGATATGTAATTAAATGGTTGCTTCTTATTCTGTTGTGGAACAAAAGAAGCCAATGCTTTGCCAGTGCTTAAGGGTCACTGAAAAGGAAAAGACAAATTTGAAATTGTGGGTGGTTGTTTGCCTTGGTATGGTGCTGGCAAGTCTAATATACTTTATTATATGCAGAGTATTCTGTATTTAATTAAGCTTAAAATGTGAGTAATGTACATTCAAAGGCAAGAGAAATGTATCTGTTATCTTTTAATCTTTCATTGAATGGAGCAATTGATTTCAGTGCAGGATTATCTGTATTACAAGGCACAGGACACTGAAGGGCTGCTTCCACTTCTGGTTGGCATTTTTCATTGTTCTAAAATGTCTGAGCGCTTTAAGTATGAGCAATATATATATAATACTTTGAATTTTCTATTGTGTTTCTTTAAAATTATTGGTTAAGGGTTATCTTTAGTACATAATTTACATAATTTGTAAATTAATTACATATGTATGTGTACCTGAGATCTTTGCTTTTTAAGAGATGAATTTGCATCTCTGCATAACCACAATATTTTGGGTTTTTTTGTTTTGGTCTTTGGCCCAAACGGACATCTGAGGCAAAAATATTTTTGGAAGGTTTATTAGCAGTAGATCCTTGCTTGATTCCAGATGGAAATCTCTCAGTTCTCTTGGGGGTCCTATGAAATTGTTCTTTCCTACAGTAATAAAATAGTCTCTCAAGTATAAATGGTGCTAGAATTGTCAAACTGAGCAAGCAACTAAAACTAATGAGTTGCAAAGAATTCCAAGTATACATCTGGCTTTTAGGGCTATGCCCACAGTTTTGTGATATCTTTATTTGGGAAAACATTTCTTGCTTTCTTTACTTGCTGTGCAGATGGCCATACAAAAGATTGCTCTTTGAAGAAAGACTAAAACATCAGTAGGCATAGCAGATAAAAGCACAGAATGCACTTAACACTCTCTTTCTTAATTTCAGAATCTTTCTCATGAGGATTTAGAAGCAGCCCTTATAATGATGTAGCTTTTGAGAAATTAGTATCATTGTAAAAGCTAGATGAAAACCTTTTAAGAAGTTGTAAGAACAATATTTGTACCATGTGCTATGTGTCTACATTCATGGCTCCTTTATTATAGATCTTGGTTTTTGCAGAGCTGCCTGTCCTTGCAAACCTTTCTGTATGAAATTTTCTTGGAGAGACAGAAGCTTCTAAAATACTAATAGATCTTGTAGTCTATAACACATGTGTACTTTGCAAATGAAATGCTTCTTTCTTTTTTCAGCAAATGGAGTAATGTGAATACTTTTTTGAAGAAAAAACCAAAACCCTAAGCTTCCCCTTCCCTCCTTTTCTCCCTGACCAAAGTATTTTGGGGTATTAGCTTTAAAAACGTAGTTGGCTCTTCATTTTCGAAAACGTTCTAACGTGTAGACAGGAATAGTAAAAATTTTTAATCACTGCAATCCTGATAATATCCCACTTTTTAAAGGGTGATTAGTTCTGTTGGACTCTTGAAAGTGTAAGAACTTGTGGAAGACTAAGTTCAGCTACCTTAGTGGTGAATGACCAGAAGAAAGCACATCTAAATTCCATTTAGGGTGCACTAAGACCCTTATAAGGATATTGCTTAGTCGGTCTCTTTTTTGAAACTTACCTTCCTATCTGTATACAGTGTGTTTCATTGGTGGCCTTGATGTACTTGTCAGGCTGAATAAAGGCTGTTAGTTCATATTGTGACTCAGCATCACCCCTGAAATGTATACTGTACATCTGCATTGTATGTAAACTCACTATTAAAAAACCCCAAGCAACTTTTTAGTATTTCTTATATCTACCAAGGCTTAGATTCAGACCTTTGAGTTTCTGGGTGGGTTATTTTGCTTGAAGACTGAAACTTACATAGGCAACCCTGAGAAACTTGTGATGGTAGCATGATAGCTGATACTTACTGGGTAAGGATGAAAATGTTATTTGCAAAGTGAATGTGTGCAGAATCAAACGGATCTGCCTTATCTCTGTGGGGTATGGTAAATTTTTGGTTCATTCGAGGTTTATTTGCCTTTGTCTTTTGTTTATATTGTGTTTTATTTTATTAGTGATAACATCTATGATAAAATGCATGGCTGAATCCTTGCATAATGGGAAAGCTACTGAAAGAGCTCTTAAATATAAGTAATTATCTGTGAGGCTTTACCTGCCTGTCCTGAAGATCTCTCTCAGGGATTTCTCCAGTTGTTGAACATAATGAGCACAGACCAACATTAACTTTAAAGATACTTTGTGTGCCTCACAGGATTCTGGGTCCCTGTTGAATGGATGACACTTACTGATTTTCTTTGTCTTGGAGGAAGACATTTCTCCTTTCTTTTAAGTCTGTCCTGTCACTGTTGCACATTTGTCTTTATATAAAAATTAGTAGGGATTCCCTTCCTTTTCTTGTTTTCTTCTTTCTTAAGTTTCTTTCTCATTGTTCTGCTGTTACAGACTCGGATTGCATTTCTTTTGTTTCATTCCTTCACCAAATTTCACATAGGTATGGGTGGTTAAAAAGACTCTAGTTTCATCAGGTTGCCTACTCAGGTTACAGCATGATTCGTGTGAAAGCTTGATATTGAAAGGAGAAGATTTCAAAGATAAGTGTTAAACTACCAGCAAAAATGTACAAAACCTTGATATTTAGCAAGATGTAGAATGCCATGCACACTTCAGTAAAGAGTATTGATCAGAGTACTCACAGAAGTGTATTAATAATCTGGATAAGATTTTAACAATCTAGAATAATCAATCCTAGTTGATGCAAATTTGCTTAAAAATATTTTCATTTTGACTTCAGTGTACATTCTCACACTTCTCTGGCCTTGCCACTGTATTGTAATAGGGCTTACACCCCCTGAGTAAAGCTATTTTTGATTCCTTTTAGGAATGAATAAAGGAGGGAATTGTGTTTCTGGTGAAGCCAGAGCTGTGTACAAGGAAGTACTAGATCTGAATCATTCTTATTGCAGTTGTGAAAAGGCATCAGAGCGGTAAATAGTTCTGTTGTATAGCAGGAAAGACAAAAGACAGTAAACATTTGCATTTGATCTTGAATCTGATTTACATAGTTTATTTAACAAGGCTATCTGCTTTGATTGTAGAAGAGCAGGAACTTTTGGTGATAAGGTGAGTAGCAATTTGAGTCTCCATTTTATGCCTTTCCTCTGGTGTTTGTACCTTGGGCTTACTGGGTGTCAGATACCTTGAAGCAGTTAACAGATCTGCAAAAGCTAGAAGGAATACTGCTCACATTTGAATGCTCAGCAAACATATGTACGTTATTTTAGGAAACCTGACAAGTCTTAGAGTAAACTTAAAAGTCACCAAATGTACTGGTACATTGAGAACACATCTCCTCAGTGTGAATACAGCTGCACTACCCTCCTGACTACTGGGAGATAAGATCCTGGGAAGGGTGAGTTCTCGTAACAGAAGGCAGAGAAAACCTGGTGATGTTTGAAGGACCTAGTTCTTTCCGTGTGTGAAGCGCAGTTAGCATCATCTTTGCAGCACAAGGGAAGAGAGAATGAGGTAACCTTCTTGTGAGAACTTCAGAGCCACACTGACTGGGTTTGAAAGCACTGTATGAAAACATTCTGTAGTTTTCTGTCCCAGCAATAGTATAGCCTAGGAATAGGGCTGAAGACTATGGTTAATATCTTCGGGGTGTTGACAAATTGCAAATGAAAAAAAGATTACCTGGGCTTGAAGGGAAGATTGTATTAATCTTCTTTCATTGTCAATTACAGCAGAAATAGCCAGAATAACATGTTAATTCCAAGTAGACTCTTCAGTGTAGATTTAAAAGCCCTGAAATATGTAGACTCATGTTTCTTCATGAAACTTGGGTAACTTGAAGCAAGTTGGGAATGTTGTTCTCCCTTTCACCTGCACCCCTCTATTCACATTTTGAAATTATATTTGGATTGTACCACCGATTTCTGTCATGTGTGATTGCAGTGTTGTAGGTTTCTGCTTCTCCTTAAATGAAGGTAAGAAAAATGACATCATTCCTATTGTCATTGAAAGCGTGTTGTTGAGTAATAACAATGAGAGCATTTTATTAAAGCTGTAAAACTGTCCTAGATCTCTCTCTCATCAAAACATTGTTCTTCAAACAAGACTGAAATACTCCAAAATGTAGTCTGCCAGTATATGTGAACTAGAGGACACAGGCTCAAAGATCAGACACAAAGTAGTGTAAGCACTTATTGAAACTAAGTTTATGTGAAAAGTGGTAGTAGGTAATTTCTTTTTATGTCTTCTTTGGTCTAAAGCTAATAAAAGCAGACTTGTGTGGATCAGAACTGGTAATATTCCACAGGTGTGGCATTCAGATCCAACACTTTGCTCCTAATTCCTTTTCTTCTGTATCACCTGCATAGTACTGCTCACTCCTTCCCCCCCCCTGAAAAAAATGCACACTGGAGTTCCATAAATTGGGAAATTATTTCATCTCCTGTAACCAGCTAAGTTCATTATCAATTCTGTGTATTCAGGTTGTGGTATGAAATTTGCAGATTTGAATTGCTCAAGACATTCCTCAAAACTATATGAAAACAGTAAGCACAGGACAAGAGTTACAGCTTGATGGAGTTGAAGTAGAGGTGTTGAACAGAAAGTAGTACTGTGGTGAAAAAATAATCATGTGCCTGGATTATCATAATAATTTTAGAGGATATTGGGGCTGATTTAGCATAGAGACAAACGTTTTTTTCTTAAACTACATAATGAGAGGAAACATTGAAGTAAGAGACAGACTGTTCCTGCCAGACACTAGAATTATGACTACACTGATAAAGTTAGTTGGGATGATTTTTTTTTTCCTTTCTAAGGTGGAGGTGGCAATTCCTCTTTTAGAATATGATTTCTGAGATCTTCTGTTAATATGTGCAACAGTGAGACTGCCAGAAAATGATTTTCTAAAAATGCAATCTCTTAAGTCAACCAAATGCTTCATTGCAAGCAGTTTCTTTTAATCCACAAGTCAGTAGGCATCAATCCTGTTTAGTGGTTTGAGTTTTAAAAGAAGAACATTGATGTCACACTGAAGCTTGCATAATGCCAGTGGTGGCTGCCTAATACATATTATTTCTATGAGCTGTTCTAAATTCTAGACTTACTGGTAGTGCAGATACTGTACATCATTTTATGGAAATAGAAATGGATGCTCTTCCGGATACTCTTTTCTGCATTGTTTTCCATGTTCAAGATTCAGAATGACCAAAGATGATCCTTTTGCCTACCATTTTCCACCAGCAGGCACAGCAATGTTTGTAGATATTTCCAATTTAGCAAAACAAGTTTATGAAGGTAATCACAGAAAGGTCATTTTGAAATAGAGCAGGAAGAGAAAGGGAAGCTTTCCCTATGATACTGCCCTTCTACTCAGGTGAGAATGGCTTGAAAATCTAACCTTTACATATAGGTTTGCTTCTTTTTTTCCTTTTTTTTTCCCTGTTGGTTATTAATAGAGTGGGTATACTGGAGATAAACCCATGTTAAGCCCTCTGTTATAGTATGTGGAATGCTGTCTCTGAACTAAAATGGGAAGAGGAAACCTTATGTGCGTCAGAAGGATACAATTTACAAATGTGAATTTTCAAGTCTAGTGTTTTATTTCAGTGTACTTTCAGTTTGCATCTGTTTATGTACTTATAGTATACACAGTATTACTACACATAACTTTAGGATTGGCCATTCAATTGTTTTTTTATTTTGTATTTTGGAGCATTTCCTATTATTAGACCAACTAAAATGTAGCAGTTTGTCGGTGAAGTTGAAAATATCTTTTGCTGCTCTGGCTTGAAGGAAGAGCTGTGCTCTCTGCCTATTGATAACCTCTTTGTTTTGTATGATTATGCTAGAAGGTGGTAACTGGCACCTTGCTTTTTCATACAATTTAAGGATGCCTTGTAGTTAATATAATTTGCTGTTCTTCAAGGTAACTAATTCACATATGCAGTAATTCAAAGGAAACCAAAAGGAAGTTACATGGAATTTCACTTTTGGCAGTGCTTGGTAAGCATGTTTCATCATCCCAGAAATTCTGTTCAGTCAAAGCCTAATTTTGGAAAAGAAGAAAAACTGTCTGTTTCTGTCTGGAACTTGCTTGATACAAAGCAAGCAATTAAGCTTTCTGCCTAAAGACTTGTAATTTATATTTGAAAAAATTAATAACTGTAAGGGAAAACTCAATAGGAGTTGGAATCTTAGGTTTTTCATTTGATTTAAACTGTCACTAAAGACTTGACTGGTTTCATTTCTTCACCTAACCTCTTTTCATGAATATGCTCTATGTTTCTAGTTTCCTTCTCCTTTGGGAATGCTTGATGGCTGTCATTGTGGATTTTTATTTGAGTGAAAATGACAATTTGAGTGTAAGTGACAGTTTTCAAATCCACTTTTAAATAGATACAAATTTTCCAAATTCTTTGTAGATTATGTCAAACCCCTTGTCTTTAATGGGTCTGTAGGATCTCTTCAGCAGATGCCAAGGAGCCCATCTTAAAACCCTGTCAGGATCACCATTTATCCTTTGCCCATTGTACTATCTGTGGTTTGCTGCAAAAGCGCTGAGTAATCCCAGCATGGATGCACATGATTCATGAGTCTGTTGCATACCTTTATCTTGTGCATAAGCCCTGCAGTTACCTCATGCTTATGTGTCACAAGCGCAGGAATGAACCTGGTTTGTAACAAGGAATGCTCAAGCAAGAGAGGAATGCTTGGCAGAGCACTGTAATTAAGCATGGTGCAAACAGGACATGTCCATCTGTCGAATATGAGCTGTGCATTCTGCAACCAAAATGTCCAAGTAAGTGCTCATCCTTTGCATGGACAGATATGTAGTGGTTTTGATCTGTCAAATGCTAAATGGCAGAATTATCATGTGCTAAATGGAAAGCTCTTACTTTTTTCAGTTTTAAATTTCGATTTTGAAGATTCAAATCTGTATTTCTTCTAATGCTGTTCAAACTAATTTTATCCATCAAGACAGGGACAATAGTTTCTGATTTTGAAATGTCAGATTACTAGTTTCATTACTACTTTTTAATGCATTAATGCACCCTGGCAGAGTTTGTGAGTTTGAAGTATTATGCAGATGCAGCTGAGGTATAAATTGTATAAATGGACATTAGTAGTAAGTTAGACTAAAGGATATTAAAACAGGCCAAGCAATTACGTGTTCCATTTATTTATTTATTTATATCTTGTATGCTTAAAGGGGTTTCCTTTGGTTTTGACAGATGTAGCAATGACATTTCCTAATTTCATGTCCTGGGACAAAAAAATACCTTTATACTACTATATATCTAATACTAGCTGCAGCTAATTCTCTGTTCTTTCTGTTTCTAAGGCCTGCTTTCCCAGCTTTCTGAAAATCTTCTTACCTTTACTGTTTCCCACAGGAGGTTACCTCGAGTTGGTGTTAACTGCTTAGAGAAATATCAGTTCTAAATAATGTATGTTTGAGTTACCCCCAGTAGGGAATGGATCTTTTGAAATACTTTTGAAATCTATTTCCTGAGTTTCCGTAGAGTTTAAACTTCTTTCTGAACAAAAACTTCCTCATTGTCCTGTCACCACAAATAAGTTGATCCATTGTTTTTGGTGTTCTACTATAAGTAAGTCTTAACTGAAATTATGCCTGTCATTGGTACCTGTTTATTTTGGTTTTATTGATGTTTTCTACTTTGAATTTCAAAATGTCGCCTCCTTATGCAACAGAGAATGCTGTAAAGAATCTTTTTTATCTGTAAGTGGGTATAAGAGTGCTTGTTTACAATGGGCAGTTGTGCTTGTCATTTTATATATTCACTGACCAAACAGGGAGCAATCCTGTAGAAAATAACCCTTTGAAATTCAGCAAGGTTTATTTTGAAATATTACCTCAAAATTTCTCATAACTGTTCAGGGAGAAGTTTCAGTCTTATTTTTTATATACCCAGCATTTTGAAAAATAGAATTAAACTATTGAGGCTTGTAGCCTAGTCTCTTACTGATAGTTACATCTTCTAGTATCTGTGAAACTGCTTTTACTTTTTTTGACCCACTGCACAAATTGCTCAAAAGTCTGATTTTAAGTGTTAATTCCTCTGTTATGTGTACACAATAGCAATGCTAACTATTTGAACTTGTTTTTCTTTCTGGTCAGATGTGCTTATAGGTTCAAGGTTTTACTTTCTGTTTTAATTTCAAGTTTACAGAATTTCTTAAATTCAGATGACTGCCTACTGGTGGTCCATATGGAACAGGAACCATTCTTAACTGTGAGCAAGAGCATTTTGTGCATAATTCTCCTTTTTGGCTGCTCTATTTATCATCTTACTAGAATGGAATTATGCTCCCAGGATGTTGATAAATGTTGATGAGTTGTAGTTTGAGCACTATTATGCGTGTTGTATTTGAATAACCAGGAATTTTTATTGATACATAAAGGATGTATATGTCTCTCTAATTGTAATACTGTTGTTGAAGTGCTTATCTTTTTATCTTGCCTTAGAGTGGAAGAACTGGCAAGGCTTGGCAGCTCCTTTGCCTCCTGTCTAATTTGGGTTTCTTGCCAGTGTCACTGAAGCAATTTTTAATGTGCTCTTATTAGACTAGAATTACTTGTATCATTTTTCTTTTCTACTAAGTCTCAGCTCAGAGCTTGTCAGCAGGATTATGTATGTCCTTGTGATGCTGGTGTTTCGAAGAACGTTATCATTTACTTTGGCTCTGTGCATTGAGGCTTGCCTACAGGAGGTGTGGTGACAGGGAGTGCTACAGCCTTTTTAGGTCATCGTTAAATCAGGCTGCTGCTGTCTTTCTGCAGAAGTTTTTCAGCCCTCCCTCTGAAGATCTCCATCTGCAGTTTTGAAGTCCTTGCTGCCCTTGCTAACCGCATATAAGCAGAAAGTTTTTGATTCAGTGGTATAGCTTTTCAGATGCATGTTGTCTTCTTTCCCACTGCTGAGCTGGGCCGTCTCTTGCATAATTACCTTTTATTTGAAGAAGAAATAGCTCCAGCTGGCTACTGCTGCTGCATTACTATGTGCAGGCAATGATTAGGTGTTCTGACTTTCCTTCCTTGTGCTTCTCTACTCTCATTGCTTTGGCTGTCCTTTGCTGGTACCTTCTGCAGTAGTCTCTCTCATTATCTGCCATCCATTACTTAAAACCTTCTAAAAACCTTTACTTGCTAAAAAGCAAGTAAAAATAAGTTTTGTTTGCTTGATTCCTTTGTTTTCCCTCCCCTGTCCTTATGAACTTGGGATAACTGCAAAAGGTTTGAGTAAGCACAGGCTTTGGATCCTGTTTGCCGCTTAGTGCGTTTACTCAAGCTGTTGCTGGTGTTCCTTGTGCAAACAGCTGCCAGTGGGTTTAAGTTGATCTTTTGTTTCTCACGTTGGTTAAACCTGCCCAGGTGCTCTGTGAGCTGGAGGTTCCCTTTGGTTGTGGCACCAGGAGTGGTGAGGGATCCCTGTGGTCCAGGCTGTTGGGTGGCCTCAGCCTGGGGCATGGGACACCTCCCTGGGGATGAGGTCAAGCCTGGGCTGGGGTATCAGCCCACCAGCAGCTGGGGGGGCTGGATCAGAAGAAGTTCTGCTGAGAGGAACTTTGGTCTCACAGGGCTGTAGGGATGGCCTGAGGCCAGGCTGGGATGTGGGCCCACAGGTGGGACTGGCTTGGTGGGGCTCATGGCCATCTGGAGGGAGCTGGAGAGGAGCCCTTTAGAAAAGAGTAATGCAGGAATATGACTGTCCTGCTTTATGTTTTGCATACAAACTAAAGCCTGATTATTTTTTATTATGAGCAGGACGTACTGAAGGAATTAATTCATAAACAAAACATCTGTCTCTCCAGCAGTTTTTTTTTGCTGGGATTGGAATGAGTCATGGGTTTGGGAACTGTGCTGGTCTCAGCGCAATGAGTTCACCAGAAGACTTAAAGATTTTCACTGTGTTTTCCAGGAAGAAAAGAATATATTGTGAAGTTAGTAAAACTTACCCTCCTTTTACATTTGCACATGGCCACCTACTTTTATGCCTTTATGATATTGGGAACTGTCTTCTAGGAGAGCAGTTTCCTTTTATTTTCCAATAAAAGCATTACAGAGACTTGGACAAGACTTTCTATACTAGTAAAAGTTAACAATCTGAATGTGGTGAGAGGAAATGAAGAATGTCAGGAGTGGTAAGGAGCAGTATGTTGTTGCCAATTCAGTTTTGGCCTAAACTTATATATGGGTAGATACCATTATTGAGGGGAAAAAAATTGAGTTGACTGACTAGAAGTAGTCCAGAAATGTTTAAAAGAAAATAAGATTTTAACTGTAAATTACTTGAAAAGCAGTGTTATGGTACTAGGAGATGGAAAATAGTCATTGAAAATGAAACTGTGTTCTTCTGCACTTGCCTTTTCTGAGGTTTTATTTATGAAATGTTAGTTTATTTATCTAGCTGAATTATGATTTACTTACAAGAAGAAATTGAAGTGATCAGTGCTTTGCTGCTCAGTCAAATTGAATTGACTCAGTTAATTCCTTCTAACTTTTATAGGAGCTGTAGCAGATTTTTAATACTGTCTAGCAAGGCTGTTGTATCTGTATTCTCTAGATTTGGTGCTGTAGTTCTTCAGGTGAGAACAGTCTGTAATTTTGTCAGCAGAAATGCACACAGTCATGTTAGCGCAATCGCTTTGCACTTGATCTTTCCTTCCTAACGCTTCATATAATTCTATAAATTTGATTTGTATAGAAACTGATCCAGTCTCAGGCCCTTAAAAGAATCTAGTATTTGTACCTTAGCTGCTGGATCCCACGTTTGAGATGTTTTGTTACCATGTTGGTCGATGGTGCTGTCTCCATGTCTCTTGCATATATTCTCATTCTGAGATTCTCTATCTGACAATCTCATTAAGCAGTGGGCTTCTGTGCTCCATTTATTAGTAATAGGCCCTTGCATAGTTTTATTTCCTCTTTAGAGTGGGATTTTCTATGGGAGTTTTAATTTTCAAAGTTTATTTTATATATGTTAATATGTCTTAGATGCATAGAAGTTGAGGAGGAAGACTTATCCAAAGACTTTTGGAGCATGAACAGTCACTTTTATCCTTGACAAGGCTATTAGGGCACAAGAGTGAACTGCTTCCCCATGTCTTTCTGTCATTCCCTTATCTAGCCAGCCCCTGGCATGGCTGTAGTCCAGCATGGTAAAGCCCAGTCCTGGATTTTACCACATACATTCACACTCTATGGTGTGGCCTGTGAGGACCTTCAGTGCTTCTGAGTGGAGAGGCTTGGCTTCCACTAGCACAGGAGTTTCTGCAGCAAAAGAAATGTCTTCCTCAGTGCATGAGACTTGTGAAGGCTGAACAAAATGACGAGATATGTACTCCCAGTGCAATGTGCTTCTCTTCTGATGTCATCGTAGCATTTTGAGGAGTGGGGCTTTGTCCCTCCCCTTTTATCATAACCTATGTTATTTCTGTTATTTCATAAATTATAAATAACTTAACTAAGTTATTAGTTTGTTTCCTCTGGTAGAGTTTGGGTTCTCTCTGCTCAGAGATGATTATGTTATGTGGGTAAAAGAAGTTCTACCCTTTTGTCTGGAATGCGGAGATGTCTTTGTTAATCTCTTGTGGTAAAGTAGTTTCTTACTGTGTCACTTGCCAAATGCTTCTTAATCAAGGGCCTCTTGTGCTTGGAGTTATACTTGATTTTTACTGGTATTTCAACAAATATTCTCTGTGTCCCATCTGTTCTTCACCAGAAGATGGGATTGCTCTGAAGTTTCTTGACTGTACCCATACTGTTTGTAAAAACATGTATTTGTTTCACCTGCATCCTGCCTTCCTTGTACCTGTGCTCATTGTGCCTATCTGCGTAGCTAGTGCTTTAAGGCAGATGTAGTGAGCTTTTTGTTTGTTATGTACTTAATGTTGGCAAAGTGCTGTTTTCAATGTGGATCAACAAGCCACAGAAATAAGCCTTAATGTCAGTTTCTCAAAGTACATTGTTTGTCTTAATAAGTTCCTATATACCTTAAACATGCAAACATATTTTAGGTATTGGAAGTTGTAAATGTGTCTTGTGAATGTAAAGCCACCTATGTAAGTTCTTAAGCTTCTTTGCCTGTTGTGTTAGCCATTATGAAATGAATGTGTTTGAAGTAAATTGTTAGAGTGATTAAGTCTAATGAATGGCCAAGTATCAGGTTATAAAGTCATGTTTATTTACCTACTGACTGTGTGAAATGAAAAGTAAAGGGTAAAGCAAAGCTGGATTGAATCATTCATGTTATTAGATTAACTATTCTCTTTTAATGTAGCTGATTTCTAGATGGGTGATTTTGAGGAGTTACAAGTCTGGAGATAATGCTACTGATACCTTTTATGAATTTCATGGGTTTTGTTGTTACTATGTCTGCAAAATATATGAAAGGAAAAACCTATAGCAAAAACACCACTTGATTTAACATAAGATGTACTTAGAAAATTTTCTGGGTGCTGTGTGTTAACAGTTAATTACTGAATTATGGGATTGCTTTAACTACTCACGTTGATTGTTGGGTTACAAAGGCAAAGTGGTTTAATAGCTTTTAATAAAGCGTGGTGTTAGGATTAGTAGAGGTTGTGGGTCCTGTTGAGTAAAGAAAGAAAAAGATTAAAACTGCAGATGAGTCTATAAGTTCATTGTAACAGGATATATGATTGTCTCTGAAATGGATTCAGGATTCAAAAATAATAAATTTTAAGAATGTAATTTTAGGGCTTGGTTCTAAAGGAATGTGCAGAGATGAGGGTAAGGTTGAAGAATGAATTAACCCAGTGAACTGTAGATTACTGCCAAAAGTAGCACCTATTCCTCCCACAGTCTCACTGTTTTGATACTAATGTGCAGCTGCAAATTTTAGTATTGGTCGAGTGTTCTAATGAATCAGGAAAATACTGGGTGATGAAGGATCTTGACCCTTTTATTTGGTAACATCCCACAGTTTATCTGGCATAAGCCACTACTGAAAAACTTCTTTTGGTTGAGGACAGGACTAGATTTTTTTCTCTGTGAAACAGTATTCCTATCTGTAACTAAAAATTTCTGTCCTTGAGCAATTGTATGAGTTGCTACTATTGTGTAGTGGTGGTTAGGTTTTGTATAGAAGGAGGATTTTCATAAGGCTGTTTATGGTAGAAAAAGAGTGATTTGAGATAACATCTGTATCTACATGAATTTTTTTTGTAGGCTGCACACCACAGCCAGGACTGTGTGGCTGTCAGTTGTTTTCCCTTATCTTGTATTCAGATGTCTTAGTTAAAGATGGAATATATTTCTTCCTGTTGTTGGTGCAGAATGTATTTATGGAGTAAAAATCGTAATTCTGTATGGAATATGTGCTTATTCTTTTGGTTGGATGCCATTTTATCTAGGGGTTTGGCCATGTAAAATATGATGTGGGTTGTATGAAGTTGATTTTGGCACAGAATTGTTGCAGAGAATTTGTTGCTGTTGACCTTGTCAGTTACTATACATACTAATCTGATAGGGGAAAATTGGAAATGCCACTCAATTTTAAAATGTGTATTTATCAATCAAGTGTGCATTTGGTGCTAAAATTACCTTTTCATAAGCCTGTGGAGATACACTGAGAGATTATATTATTTCAGGGTCCATAGCTCTGCCTGCTCTTTAGAGACAGCATAAATTATTCATTGCAAAGTGGTGGTTGACATTTAAGTTGGAAGGGTGTCTGATACATTGATTGAGCTCGTGTCTTCTCGGATTTGTCTGAAGGAAGACATACATTGTATATTTAGTCATGGTTTTTGTTTGGTTGGTTTGTTTTTTATAAACAGCCCTCTTACTTTGACGTGTGAAATTGGTAGATGCCTGTGCCTGTAAGTCTAAGATCTGTGTGCAATAAGCATGGAACCACTCCTAAATGTATCAAGTAAATGATACAGGGGGTTGTGTTGAATTGTCTTGCTGCGTCCCTGCTCCCTGGACAGGATGCTTCTTAACAAATGTAGGTGTTACTCCTTCGTCCACCTTCTCACATCCTCATGTTGTATTGTCTTAGTTTCAGGAATGTAGAACAGATACGATTCTCCTAATGTTTTCACTTCAAATAAAGGCATTCCAGTCTCTTCCTTGGCAAACTATAAAAAGACATAACAGAAATAAAGAAGGATGTTTTTGTTTGCTTGGGCTGTCTAGGTTACCATAATTCTTTTATCCTTCACTGTGCTGTTATACTGTTGTTCTCAGAATTTAATGTAGAACTGGAAAATTTCGCTACGTGTTTTACAGGTATCCCATACATTGATCCCATATATCTCCACACTGATCTGTAAGAGATACTAATCTAAAACTTAATGGTTTGTCCTCATCCATAAACGTGATGAAGTCTTCCCCTACCTCAAGAAGTTCCTACTTGTTCCCTGCAAGGAGTGCGGAGGGGGACAGTGGTATTTTATTTATATTTTTTATTTTGAAAGAAGACTGTCTTCTTCCCAAGAGGCTATCATTTGACAAAATTTCTGCATTACCATGTTTGATGGAAACTTTCTAGCTATTAAAATAAAACAATTCTGCAACTGATCACTGATTGCAAATTACTATGAAAATAATTAAGTAGAACTTGCTTGAGAGTTGAAGAGAAAAGCCAGTAGTTTCCTTTCTAGATTTTTCTCAGCTTTCTCTGAGATTGAACAGGTCAGTCCTCAAAAAAACCCAACCAAACAAAAATAAAAACCCCCACAAAACCCCATAAATTTCAATGTACAAGGTCTGTTTGCAGTCATGGTTTTCTTAAATAGATTCTGTCAGGAGAGCAGAGCTAAGCTATCAAACATAGTGGGGGCTAGAAGCCGTGGATGACAGTTTTAATCATTTCTGAGATGATAACATCCCTTGAGCAAAACACTGGATCAGACCATTTTATTTTTGTTTGTAATTTCTTAAGTTTGCAGAACACTCTGCAGTTTTGCAAGCTTTGTTGAAGTGATTCGAAGCTTTGTTGAACTCACCCATTTTGAAGTGAGTGATGCTTGTAACTGCTGGAAGATTCTTGGAAAGAAGTAGGCAGCATGTCAGAAATGTGTTCAGGTTGTGTTATTTGCCAGAAAGAAAAACTATTTATTTAACTGCTGCAAAGTATGAGCACACTGCCAACAGATGGTTTACTACTTTTACATAGTGTTTGTTTTCCTTCAAGAAAAACATTCATGTAGTAGTTCATAGAGGTATTTCTACTCTTACAGAGATTTTAGTATCCCCAGAACTGCATATATTTCATTCTTAAAAGCATTATGCATTTTGCTAGTAAGTTATTCTTCTTAGGCATTTGGAGTGATTGAAAAAAACCACTATTTATATTTACCAAGGAATGTTGATTCACCTTAGATGGATGAAAGAAATGCTTTAATACCTTGATGTTATCTTTTATTGTCTTGTCCCAATGTATTACTATGCTTTTGTACTTTTCCCCAGCATTAAAGTAATAAAAGGAACTTTTTCTTTTTTTTTCTGGTGTGGGTGTTGCAGGTTGCAGTTTAGAAAATTGAAAATATTTATCCTGAAAGGCCTGACTTTGTTCCCTCCTTCTCTTTTGGGATATTTAATTTAATGGATGACTGCAACTTGTACCAGTATCAGTTCTGTGAGGAGGAATGGAAATGGAACTGGGAGGATTTGTAAAACCTGATTTCAGAGTTTACTGACTTATACTAGTTGGAGAAAGCAAGTAGTAAGAGTACCATGTACCAGTTTTGTGGGGTTCTATATTTTCTTTCTTTAAAACACCTTCAGCTGATGATGTAGGAATAACCTGTCTCTCTGGCAACCTGTGCACTAAATTATGAATCCATTTAATGTGTTTTTTCAATTATCAGTACTTAATAAGTCAGAATCTGCTTCCTGTGAGATGTTTTGACAGAATAGGTGATGTGAGTTAGTGTATTGTAGTTATGGGTGCTATACTGCCGTAATAGCATTGCAACATTTGTTTTCTATATTCCTATAGGCAACAGTTCTGATAGTTGTAACAGAGACAGACTTTTAACCTGACTTTTGCTACCTCTCTGTTTAAGCCAACAAATAATGGAGTCAGTATACCAAGAAATTTTATACTATCTTGAGCCCCATTTTCTTCTTTTCAAGGAGAAGACCCATATGGGCTCCTGTTTTAGCACTTTTTAGTAAGTTTGGTTCTTTGTAGCAAGTTTTGTTTTTGAAAAAATTTGTCTAGATTGGCTCCATGCCATGTCTTCAGTCAGTGATTTCAATATTTGATGAAAGTACATGACATTTTTGGTTTTCTCTTTAAAGCACAATTTCATGATCCTTGTAAACTAACACTGCTGGGGGCCCATGGGAGCCTTGATCTTACCAGCTGCACTTCATTCCCGTGTGCTGACACACAGCTGTGGAGTGCACTATATCAGGGAGCTTGAGCTGAGTAAAACCAAAAGTAATCAATATTTTTTTAAGATAGCTTAAAAGTGGATTAATTCTCGTCTAGTTCACTGTACTACCACAGAAGCATTTATACTGTCATAGGGAAGAGAAGTACAAAAGGAAGTCAGTAAGTAAGTACAAGTGTAAGTCAGTACAAGTGCTTGTGGTGGTCATAAGTTCAATGAGAAACAACACAAACTACTGAAAGAAACTGTGCATGTTCTAAACTACAGCCCTTCCAACTAGTTCCCCTTTCCTTGAGGAACATGACTGCTCCTTCTCACCGGTATCCTTTAATTTCATTTTTTAGTGATTTTTCTTTGCCAAAATACAGACAAACAATTGAACAAGCAATAATAGGTCAAATGCAACTTCAGATCAGTTGATTTGGGTTTGTGATAAAAGTATTAGGCCATGTGAATAAGTTGGAGTTGCTTTAATGGTGCCTCTGGTGCTGTCTCATGTGATATTAGTCACATTGGATTAACGAAGGAAATTAGGTTCACATGAAAGTAGCATAAGGTGTAGAAACAAATGATTTAGAAGTGTATTCTAAGGAGTTAGTATCTTTCTAAGATATCTTTCTTACTGGAGGAGCGAAAGGAAGCTGTGCTATGTCTCAAACCATTTTAACTGTCCAAAGTGATGGCACACAGAATGTACCTCCTGACTTTTGATGGGTGTCAATCTAGAGAACTGCAAGTGTCAAAAGACAGAATTGGACTATAAAACTATTGTACAGTAGGAGAAATAGCCTTAAAGCAGTAAATACAAAAATCCCCTGTTAAGTTGGAATAATTAGTTATTCAGGTGTCAAATGTCCTTTTTTTTTTCTTTTCCCACAAAAAGATTGAAGAACATGGTAGATGTTGAAGTGAAGCTCTTCTGTTTTGCTATTTATGGCAGTAGCTGTATAAGGCAGTAGCTCACTCCTTATAGGAGTCTGTAGATCTCGAGTTGGTAGGGGCCCATAAGGGCCACTAAGTTCAACTGCTTTCTCCTCACAGGGCTACCTAAAACTAAACCATATGATAAGGGCATTGTCCAGATGCTCCCTGAACTCTGATAGGCTTGGTAAGGCGACCATTTACCTGGGGAGCCTGTTCCAAAGACCCAACAAATAGTTCTTTCAGTTGACTCTGGTGCCATCAATGAAGCTGTGGGTCCAGACTTGAGGATTACATTTCAGAAAAGATATAGGGTAAAGGGAAAAGGCCTAGAGAGGTGAGAGGTTTGGAGGAAGAAATCTGTGAGGAATGGCCGAAGAAACTGTGGCAGTTCCTCCTGCAAATGAAAGTCTAAGGTTGGGTGTAATAACTGGTCTTAAGATCTAAACGCTTCTGAAAGGTCATATGAATTAAGCTAACCTCTCAAGACTATGATGTACAATGCTGTTATGCAAAAGTAGTAGTTTTTACTTGTTGTGAATGTCCCAGTGTCCTGAGGGCAAATTTCTAGAAATGCAAATCTGGTCTTTCTGCGGCTTTGTTATAAAATCTGGTAGTTCCTAAATTTCTTGGTGAATCTGTGTGATTCAGAATGTTCCTGTTAAAAAAGGATGACTCCAGCACAGGCTTCCAAGAAGTTCTTGACTGATTTTTGGTAAACAGTTTTCTAGATTGGGTGGTGTTGTTTAATGTGGTGTTGTCCATCTTTATTTTCAAAATCTTACATTCTTGAAATAATAATGACTTTCAGATTGTGGGATTCTTGCAAGGAGAATCTAAGTGGGTCTCTTAACTGTTGCTCTTCACTCAGAAAGACCTGGAGAGGGCTGTACCACCTTTACAGAGATGCCTTTGCCATTCTGGGGCAACTCGCAGAAACACCTCCAGCTTTTCATACCAGTTCCAGGGGAGGGCACATTTAGGGAACAGTGCTGCTTTTGGCAGTTAAGAAAATGCTGAAAGAATCAGTGTCCACTGATTCTTGCATTATTTTATTAATTTCTTATGAATATAGTCTTGATCCAGAATACTGTGAAAATATAAGCAGAAATTAATTTTAATTTGCTGCAGTTCTTCAATATATATTTGTTTTCTTGCACACCTATTTAAAATAATCTACTAATGGCCTGCAGTTATTCACACACAGAATCACAGTACAGAAATGTTATGTCTTACATTTGAGTTGGATTTTTCCCAGATTGCAGTATTTAGGTTCACTTCAGTATTACATCCTTTTTGTGAGCTGGGATCTATGATACTGTTTACTAGGACCTTAGCTTCTAGATCTGGAATTGCTGTTTTCTTTTCAGAACATGAAATATGACCTGGAATATACAGTAACCCATCCCTCAATATGTTTCTGTCACCTTATATGCCTTATGTCACCTCCTACTTAATTTTCTGTACCATTTAGAAACAGTTTAGGGGCACAGTCTCAAAAGAATGAAGTGATACTGCATCTTCTGTAAAGTAAATACCAGGCAACTATCACAATAGCAAGAGCTGTTCTTTTGGCAACAGTGTCTTGCAATGATTTCCTTAAGTAGATGTCATCTTTCAGGATAGTGGCTTTATTAAAAGCAGATTTGAGTGCTTGCTAGAGTTACTATTCCAAGAATAGTTGGTTGCTCAGATGATTTCACACTGCAGGCAGCATTTCAGTGGTTAGCCTGTCCTGTGAGCCCTTCCCTGTTTGTGATTAAACTGAAGATCCTTAAAAACAGCCAGATTTAGCGTACTGAACATTTTTTCCTTTTTTTTGGAAACCTTTATGTCCTTTTCCAGCTCTTGCTTTGTATTGTAATTTACTCCTATTTGAATTCTGAAAGCTGAGAATTAGTTTCCTTTCTGCATACCTATACCCTCAACAAAGATACTGTAAATCCCTTTTTTCCACTTATTTGCATAGAGTCCTATGAAACATGTGGGTGTAAAGATAAATTAGCCATTTGCTGGCTGTGTGCCTGAAAACAGTCTGAGATTCTGGCTGACCAGAAAACTGTCCAGTTTTGGTTTGGTGTTTTTTTTTTTTTTTGTTATTGAACATGTGGGATGCATTAAGGATTCAGCTTAATTATCTTGGTTTTATTTAATCTTCTTTTTAAGAAATTGCCTTTAATTGTTGCCCCCTCACATACTTCTAGAGGAAAAGTCAGCTGTTCACAGAGGGAGCTTTTAGTGATAGAAATATAGTGGAGAAGAACTGTAGTAGAGAAAGATGTGAGAAGATGCAAATGAGCAGCGCATTGCAGGCACTTTTTCAAATCCACACAGGAATCTTTCCTCTCTGTGTTTCTTCTTTGTGCTGGGACCACAGTGTAAATGCTGACATTCTGTTCCATAGTGCTATAGTAGATGGAGTGAAAAATTGCAGAAGAAAAAGGGGGTCTTTGATTAGCCTAAAGCATCAGTATAGTAGTTTGAGCGGAAGTAAATATGTGGAACAAAGCACGTGAGGTAGGAAATGTGGTCTCTCTTTCTGAACTCTTAGGTTCACTGGAACATTTAAATCCCCCTTACCTCAGAGGGGTTAATGCTGCAAGCAGTAATGCACTGTCTGAGAGTGCTCAGTGGTCCTCCAACAAGTTTCTTTAAGGATTTTATTTTGTATTTGAGTACAAATGGGAGGAAGAAGTTTGTGTTCCAGTGCATGAGTTCATAGCGGCCTTGAGTGGAAACTGCTGATGGTTTGAATTTGTCCTGGAATGTGCACCAAGAGAAAACATAATTGTGCAAAGAAATATGCATATACAACATGAAGTTGTGCATGTACAGGCAGGGGTTTGAGGTTTTTTTTTTAAGGAAAAGAGGGATTTTGTTGGAGAATGGGGAAAAAAATGAGACTTATTCATGTTCCTTGAGGAAGTGTATATATATATATATATTTTTTTTTTTTAAGTAAAACTGCCAGGAATTGTATTATCTCCACTTGTAAAAACAGGGAGCATTGGAAGGCTTTACTTATTTAAACAGAGATCTTCTGCATGCCTCTAGTGCATAGGAGAAGGTTGCTTATTTGAATTCAGCTGCTGATTTTTTGACGATGGAAAACAACTTCATCTAAACTATATTGACATCTCAATCTCAGAAATTTGTTTGTACACAGGCACAGTTAGTTATTTTCTTCTTTAAATAAATGGGCTTTTGTGGTTTGTGTTAGTGTCAGTTTTCACATCAGATTTGGCAGTTGCATCAAGTACACACTGTGTTAGATTAATTGTTTGAATATGGCTTCTGAAGCTGTTGTCAGCCCAAGTTCCCAGAACAGAAGGATCAAGGATCACAATCTCTGAAGTCAGGAGTCCACACTTTAGTTGGAGGTTCCAGTTACAGTCCAGGTATCTACTGTGTCTGTGTACAGCTTCTGGTAAATGTATACAAACCAGCTTAATGTCAAAGCCAGTGGCAGCATGCAGCAATGAACCACTAACATTTTGTGATACTGTAGGTAAGAAAAACTTGCATCTTCTCTCAATCCGGGAAGCCTTTACATCCCTGAGTAATCTTTGAAGTCATATTTTATTTTACAGTCTGTGACCATTAAGAAAATGTCTGAAAACATCTATTCAACAACTCAGTTGCGGAATTAACAGCATCAAATCATTGCAATCTGGAAAGCACCTTTTCAGTTGAATGTCACTTGAGTGTCTTTTAACCTGACAGCACTTCTGTGTGTTTTCCCGAAAAGCTGTTCACTGAAAATTCTTTAGGCACATGAAGGTCTGGGTTTTGCAAAGATTATCAGTCTCTAGTTCAGTCAGGAGGAGGTCTGTGTATTTAAATCCATTGTTGTTAACAGTGGCCTTGAATTAAAAAAACAAAAAAAAAAAAATTACCTCAAAAGCTAGTTGCAGTTTCCCAACAGTTTAAATGCTGGTATGATGTACTCTGCAAATATTTCTGTAACACAGAAGAAGAGAAAAGTATGAGATGAATGTGAAAACAGCACATTTTCTTTCAGAACTTTTTTCCAAGTAACTGCCATGTAAGTTTATTATTTTGATTCTGTTGTGATGTAAATATATTCATTTTAAAGGATAGGTAACTAAGATGTTGGGACTTACGAGATCACAGCTTGTCAGGAGCTATGCATTCTTTGATCACTTGAAATTGGTCTGGATTTTTCTTTTGATGGAGACAATTTTTAAATCCAATTCACTTTTTTAAAGGTTCATGTAAAATGACGTGATGATAAAACATGTCAGAATTCAAATAACTCTATGTTGGTTAACTGAGGTATGCTGTTACAGATTATTTTGGCACAGGATTCTGTTTGCATCCCAAAATTAGCGGGTGATGAATTAAGTTTGGACTAAGTTGTGCTGTTTCATGTGTAGTTTTTTTTTAAATTTTCCCATTTATAAGATAAGGGAATGTCATAAATAGAGACAACAAAACTTTGAGACTGAAAGTCTTAAGGCAATTACCTTGCTGGTAGTATGTGCACAAAAAATAATGGATCCTTGACCCTCTTGGTTTCATAATCTAATTTGACTGTAGTTTATTTACATTTATTTTAAATTATAGCAAATATCAAATGATCCCACAGGCAGAATTATCAGGTAGTTCAGGCCTGAGTATTATCATCTTCGAACTAAGAAAGCTAAGGATGTCAAAAAGATCTGTCAGCTTGAAAGTCTTAGTAATACAGAAACGTGTAAATTAATGTATGTGCATTGAAATGTCATTACATTGGGACAATTAAAGGTGTCATTCAGCAGTTTCCGTGAATGGGGGCCTATGTATGTGTTACAAGAGTCAGTGCAGAACTAATGGGAGTTACAGCTTGCACAAAGAACCTGTTAATGTCCCCTCTCAGTTCTCCCTCCTTTACTTAGGCCCCTCTGCAGGCTGTGGTGAGGTTTGTTTTTTGGGATGTGCATGACTAAGCTGCTTCCCTCCTCCTTCCCTGTTCTCTACAATAATTTTTTCCTATATAAATGTGTATGTCTCTCCTGAGACAAATGTCTCTCCTAAGTCAACTGTGCTGTTTTGTTACGAAACACACTGAGGAACTGACCTGGGTCAAAATTACAGAGCCCAAAAGTAGAGGTGTGGTTTTGTCTGTGTTGACCCCGATGGTGTCTCTGACACTGTTTCCTGTGCAGTTGCCCAGTCAGTAATTCCAGAGTTGAGGGGATGAGATGCTAAAGCTGCAAGAGGTGCAAGAGCTGCGTAATCAAATGCTGTCACCAGGAGCAGTGCTCCTGAAGGAACAGTCTCACCAAGTCTGAAGTTGTCTCTGTCCTCTGTGAACGTGACTTCTTGTGTGCCAGCACAACCATGGTTCTGCTTCCCTAAGCCCTTGCAGTGCTTTCCCTGTGTATGTGGGACACAGATCCGAGTTTCCCTCAGTTATCAGAGGGGGAATTAATGAAGCTTTTATGCTGCATGAAGTTAAGCAGGGTGTTTCTCTGAGAAGATTTTGCAACATACTGAAGTGCTAGTGCTTCTGCCCAAAATAAGCGAAGCTTGTATAAGCAAATTTAGGAAGTGTGGAGAACTTCAGTGAAGACACTTAAATACTTTGAAAATTCTGCCTTTACAAATATGAAATTATTTTCTAAATTCTTTGAGGCATTAGAAACTTTCTTTGAAGGTCAGAGTTTTTAATGCCAGAGTAAGTAGACTTTGATATAACTTAATAGTTTCTAATATTGTGGACTTTGATACAACTTAAGAGTTTCTAATATTTTTTTATATTTATGATTTTATTTTTTTATTTTTATTTATTATTTTTATTTTTAGAGAGCGCCAGTCTGCTATACCTGTGATCTACGATGAATGCTAAATCTGCAATCAGCAAAGAGATTTTTGCCCCACATGATGAAAGGATGCTGGGAGCTGTTCAAGTGAAAAGAAGAACAAAAAAGAAGATTCCTTTTCTAGCTACTGGGGGTCAGGGTGAATATTTAACATACATATGCCTGTCAGGTAAGTTTAATGACTTTTGACATCTGGTTATTTGTTTAGGTTTATCTTTGATTAACTGAGCAGCTGTTGTCTGTAGCCATAAGGAGCTGGATTGTTCGAATCTTCATAGTGTAATGAGAGAATTGTAGCACTTACACCTTTTGTCTTGAGGAACCATATGCTCTAGGCTGTTTATATTTATATACTATGATAAATTGAACAGGGGGTTTCATTGTTTAAAAACCCCTTGGTGTTCTCACAGCACAGCTGCAGAGTATGAAATAGAATATTTGGTAACAGTCTTTCTTTAGTCAGATTAAGATATTTCTTAGAAAGATGAACTTTTCAGGACATTGAAGTGATATACAATGTATTTTTTTATGCCATGTTTCAATGACTGCCAGCTGAGGGTGTGTGAGTACCTTTGGTATTTAGGGTGATTTAGTCACTTATGTTTTTAGGCATATCAGTTGCTGCCTTTGAGTGCATGCATCTTGCTGGAAGTACAGTTAGTGGCCAAAAGCAATGTGCTATGACTCTCAGAAAAGTACAATTATTTTTTAACTAAATGAGAGTTTCATGACTCTTTCAAATTGTGGTGTTATTTTTTTAAATAATGTTAAAACTTTCAAAGCACAGGAGCTAAAACTCCGTGACACTACTACTGTTCTAGCATGTCACACATCTGCCCAAAAAGTGTACATTTACTGAATGTTATTGGATGAGATATATTCAGATACATATGTACAAATACTTCTGTTAGACTACAAGCTGCAGAGCAATTGCACACACATACTGAGGTCAGTGAGACAAAACAGAAGACTTTTCATTTACAGCTGAGTATTTTGCTTGTCATTGTAGGATCATAGAATATCCCGAGTTGGAAGTGACCCACAAGGATCATCGAGGCCAACTCCTGGCCTGGCATTTTGGTAAACCCAAAAATGGCACCATGTGTCTGAAAGCATTTCCAAATGCTTTGTGAACTGTGCTGGGCTTGGTGCTGTGACCAGTTCCCTGGGGGCCCTGTTCAAGGGCTTGAACGCCCTCTGAATAAAGAACCTTTTTCTGATACCCAGACTAAGCCTTCCCTTATAGCGTTTCATGCTATTTCCTCAGGTCCTATCAGTGCTCATGAGAGTGAAGAGATCAATGTGTGACCCTCTGTTTCCCCTTCTGAGGAAGCTGTAGACCACAGTGAGGCCTTCCCTCAGTCTCTTATTTTCTAGGCTGAGCAAGCCAAGTGACCTCAGCCATTCTCCCCACACAGAGAGCTTCAAAGAAGGATTTAAAAATTTATTCCCCTAGGCTGTTCCATAGACTTGTGGTTGGAATACTCTGTGTCGATATAAGAACTGTATGCTTCAGTCTTCTCAAGGTGTAGAGGAAACTAATCTAGGCCTCTCAGCTCTTAAAAAAATGTTCAAATCACTAATGTTTTTAAGCAAAGCTATACTCGTCTTTTGGGAGTCATAATTTTTCAAATGTCAGTCCAGTTTCTTTTTCTTAAGTCTTCTTATCAAGAGCAATCACGTTCTACATCTGTGCAGTAAGTTTTGGGATACACAGGTGTTTGATACCCATGTTCATGATTAAAGGTTAGAGATGTTCTCTATGCTTACAATTTTCTGTAGGCTAAATATTCTATGGGTGGATTTTTTTTGTCTTTTTTTTATTTGATATTCTGTAAAACTTGGCATTCCTTCTGCTCCCCCACCCCATATTCATATATATCAGTCAACATGGATTTTAAGACAGTGAATGGTCTTAAATGCATTTATTGTTTTACTGCCACAGCATATTATGAGTAAGGAAGAAATAGTGGATGTCCTGATTTAAGCAGAGTTGGCCACTCATGATAAGGAGAAGCATTCAGGATCTAAATACAATTACTTTGTGGCAGACACTGAAAAGCTGCATATTGATGTTGCAAGAGCCCTCACATGTGGCTCACTATTCATGGTGTTTTGCACAGATCTGGGTCCAGGTTTTCTCTTATACATTTATAGTTTATATTATGAGAGTACAGTATAGTTGGTAATATCAGCAGGCAACAAAGTGACCAGGGAGAGGACTGCCTGGCTGTGTTTGATGTCACATTCCAAACAGCCTGCTCAGCAAGATTATGCAGTTCAGTAGGGTCAAGTGCAGTTAGGTATGTAGTCAGGAATCATCAAAGGCACAAAACCACGCATTGGGGAGCAAGCGATTCTGCCATTGTGTAAAAGAAATTGTGATGAGGATAAACTGTGATTTTGCCTATTCCCAATGGCTGTGAAGCAGTAATGGTTGTAGTTGCAGCACATTGTTACAGAAAAAGTTTCTGTTTAGTAAGGCAAAATTAATGTGGTCATGGCAATTTAGCTGTGCCCCAAACAGTCCAAGATGGATTGCATCTTGGGACAGCAGAATATACTTGATTACCTTCCTTTTTTGATGTAATGTGAAGCAGTGTACAGCGTACACTGTGAAGCAGTCACAATGGTGGCTAGCTCTGAATTTGTATTTACATTTCAGGCAACATTTCATGTGCTTTAGTGCTGAGTGTTGCAACCTCTTCCCTGGAAATGCCTTTATCAGCCTTTGACTCTTGTCCCAGGTTTGCTATGTATTAGGTAAACAAAGTGACTGGAATATCTCTGTGTTCATAGTTTTCTTGGACTAACTCAGTCTGGCCTTTGCTGAAAGGAATTTGATAATTTACTCTTTAGAACAGAATTTGACAGTTGAAAGAATAGAAACTGACTCCTTATATCCTTAGGGGATATAAATATAAAACATCTTGTCTAGTTGTAGTTTCATCCAAGGTATGGTACAGAAAATGAAACATAAGCCACTGTGACAGCTACTTCTATTTGCTGCTCACTTTGAAACTGAGAAATTACACAAAATGTTATAACAAGAGTTAAATGTTTTCCTTTCAGTGTTGAACTGAATTTTGGTGTTGAAAAGACATTTTATCTTAGTTGTTTATTTGAATTTCTGCAAGTGTGGATAGAGATGCTGAGCAGGGAGAATGTCCTTAGCCTCAGAAATGGGACAGTGAACCATTAAAAGAATCAAATATTGAGCAAAGCGAGATGGGAGAGTAAGGAAGATTCTTCTTTAGTATTGGTATTTGAAGTATGCACTGGGTTTTTTGATTGTACGATATTGAATACTGAGATGTTAGTAGTAAACATGAATGCTTGAAGGAGGTATAGATAAAGCCTGTAATCTGAAACTGGACACAGATTAAGCTAACAAAGCTGTAGCAAGACTGCTTGATAGCCTGGTGGTAACCAAGCAGCTGGGTTACCTGCAGCTTTCTAGCTTAGTGTTGGAGCTAGCCAAGTTAAACTGGCAAACAGAGCCAAGACAGATCTTTAAGGAGTTATTTAGCTGAAGAAGAACAAGAAAGGAGTAGACAGATGGGAAACACAGAGGTAGGGTGGCTGTAGGCAGAACAGAGAAAATGAACACTGGGATTTTTGTAATGTAAAAGAGGATTTAACACAGAGAAAAGACAAGAAATTCAAAGCTGAAAGTGGATATTTATCACCTCCTCCACACTAGCAGACCTAGTGAGAGTTATTGGATCAGGTCTAAGTTTTAATTTTGTCGTCATTGTCTTATGTAATTGAAACATAATTGTTTAAAATAGTTCTTAGCCTTATTTAGAATTCTGAATTAAGTATAAAATGCTTAAACAGTCACTTCAGAAATACAGGTCATTGGCCTACTTGCCAATGGGTGGTATTTTCCCCTCTGTGTAAATGTTGTGAGAATGTTACTTCAGTGTTCATCATACTCACTTTCAATCTGACCCACTTAGATGTCAGATTCTACTGTATATTTGAATATTTATACAAAAAAGGTCATGACTGACATAAGAGAATTGGTCAGCCCAGAAGAGCACACCAGCCAAATGATGGTCCAGTCTTCTGCAAGTTCTGACCTGGACAGCTGTTTGCAGACAGCTGCAGGCCAGTTGTGATGCTTTGCCCAGCCCCATGGACCCAGACTGGATCATGGCTGAACATCTGGGCACAGACTGGGATGTTCAGCAAGGACTGAACAGAGTCCAGTACAAGCTTCATGTTATGTTTTGTTGTGAAAATTCAAATTTCTTTTTTCAGAATAGAGGAAAAAAACCAAACAAGCTTCTTTCTTCACTATCTTATCTTGGTAATGGCTTCTTTAAGGTGAAGGTTTAATAGTTCAGGTATTTCTAGGGCAAATATTGTCTAGCTCCTCTTGCTGTGTGCTCAGTGACCTAAATTTACTGCTTTAAATGGGCCATAAGTTGGATAATGGAAAGCGCTGATGTTTTTCAAATTGTTGCACAGTGTGGTTACATTCATGTACTGTATTATGTGTGTCTAAATAAATATATGTTAAATGTACACATACAGCATATAGCTTCTAGTGCTAATATTAACAAAACATAATTGCCTTCATCTGCTTATAATAAATTATTATGATACTGACTATAGTTCTTAACCAAAACTCTTTTCCTTCTTTTGTCAGAACATGCTTTGTCTTTGTTAGGTACTTCTGGTATTTTAACTCCAGGGTTCCATAAGGAGTTTTATAAGGTCAAATATCAGTTGCTCGAAATGATAATAAATTTCAAATTCCATTTTATAAAAGAGATTTTAAAATCTTTTCTTAAGGGTCTTTGAAAAACAAAACTGGTGCATTTTGAGTGGAAGCCAGATTAACCTTCTTTATTATTGATCTTTCTGTATATATTGAAATAGAAGAGAAAATGATGAACTACTTTGGAGAGTAGGATGCATTTATTGATTGTATCCTTAATATGTCTTGGTGCTCTGATCCCTTCTGATTCTGAGTTGTCCAATGTAATATAAGCAGTCCTTTTCCACAAGAATTTTGTGTAGGAGGACATCTTTTTACAGCAACACTACAGAATTATGTATTTGAAAGCATTTAGTGTTAAGAGTGGTGTGTTTTGGTTTGCTTTTTTTTTCTCTTTTTAAGGTGGAGGAGGAATGTATGTGTGTTCCTGTGCGTCCTACCAATACCCTACTTGATCTTATTCACATGTAGGAAATACTTTCTAAATGGCAAGCTGAAGATGTGTAGTTATGTGTCTGCTGTTCAGCACTTTTTTTCCCCCAAATCCTTCAGAATAGAATTGTAGCAGATTGATAAAGCTTAGCAGTTTACTGTGCATCAGTATTGTTCCCCAGAGCTCAGTATTGCACCCAGTCCTGATTAATATCTTTATTTATCATCTGGATGAGGTGATCAGGTGCATCCTCAGACAGATTACAGACTACACCAAGCTGGGCAGGAGTGTTGATCATCTGGAGGGCAGGAGGGCTCTGCAGAGGGATCTAGGCAGGCTGGATCAATGGGCCAAGGCCAGTGGTATGAGATTCAACAAAGTTCCAGATCCTGCCCTTGGAGCACAAGAACCCCAGGCAGCACTACAGGCTGGAGACAGAGTGGTTGGGAAGATGTCAGGTGGAAAAAGATCTAGGAGTGCTGGTCAACAGCTGGAGGAACATGTTCCAGTGTGTGCCCAGGTGGCCAAGAAGGCCAATGGCATCCAGATCTGTATCAGCAATAGTGGGGGCAGCAGGATCAGGGCAGTCCCTGTGTACTCAGGATTTGTGAGGCTGCACCTGGAGTCCTGTATTCAGTTCTGGGCCTGTCACTGCAAGGAAGACATTGAGGTGCTGGAGCATGTCCAGAGAGGGGGATAATGAAGCTGATGAAGGTTCTAGAGGGTAATCTCTTTGAGAAGCAGCTGAGGGAATTGGGGTTGTTTAACCTGGAGCAAAGGATGCTCAGGGAAGATGTTACTATGGCTGCCTGAAAGGAGGTAGTAACAAGGTGGGGGCCAGCCTCTTCTCCCAGGTAACTAGTGAAAAGACAAGAAAATGGCCTCAAGTTATGCCAGAGAGGTTCAGGCTGGACATCAGGAGGAACTTCTTCACAGTGGGGCTTCTTAAACACTGGAATGGACTGCTCAGGGTGGTGGTGCAGTTACCATCCCTGGAGGTGTTCAAGAGAAATGGCTGGTTGTGGCACTTAGTGCCATGGCATATCTGACATGGTGATGTTCAGTCAAAGGTTGGACTTAATGATCTGAGGTGTTCTCCAAGCTAAATGATTCTGTGACTCTCTGAGCTGTTTTTAAAAAATGTGTCAATGCACAGAATTTCTGTTACTAATGTTGCTTTCAATTCGATTCAGACTTGATCTCTTGAAATTGTTTTTCCTTCCACCTCAATCAGACATAAACTCCTTGAAAAGATTTCCAAAATCTCAAATGAGAAATCTTGGAAAAATGAGAAAGGAAAAAATGTGAGCAAAACAAAGACATCAAAAACAAAGACATTGAAGAATGTGAAGCATCAGATCTGTTTATTAAGTCGTATGAAAATTTGCAGTAATTAAAAGAAATAAATTCAATATTCATAAATACAAAGCCAGTTTTGATGCAACAAGATTTATGCATAAAACAAATTGGTTGTAAAACTGTAGACTGGAAGTTGTACAGTTGTACAGTGAGAGCTGCTTGTTGCCTCATTCATAATAAAAGAAGCTTGATGATATTATTAGTTGGACTTTGCGGGCTTTTTCATGGAGGTATGCAAAAATTACTACGCGAAGTAGTTATGTTGCAGACCCCTTCACTCCCCTCTGTGTTCCAAAGAGAATGGGGGCTCTATAGAGCTTTATCCATTTATTGTAATTACTTGTGCTGAGTAGGTTTGTATTCCTCAAGAGCTGGCAGCACCTTACTTCAGTGGTGATGATGTATTTCAGTGCCATGTTTTGCCCAGAACGTGGCAGATGCTTGCATCAAGTTTAATGCCAGGTTAAAATGTTTGAATGTCATGATGTCTTTGGAAACAGTTTGTTCATTCTTGGTCCAAGTGAGGCTTTTGGCGGGGTTTGGTGCTATCTTGTATGTGACAAAAATGCAGAGCTGTGAAGTAATGCTCTACTTAACAAATTTTCATGGTAACTATCCTTTCAAGGTGGAGTACAGCAGCCATGCACGTAAGACATGTGTGAGTATCCCCTAATTGCTAGCTTTGGCAGAAGCTATTCTTATGGTACCTTAACAGTTAAAACTGCTGTGTTTTGCTTTGCAATAGGATTCATTCTGAACAGTCTTAGTTTTTGTAGTGCTGGAGTGTAGTATGTATAATACCCTGACTCACTGCATTATGGATTGTTGAATCATACTGGGCAGAAAACATCTGGAATGTTCCCTTGATGTTGTATTTCAGAAAGCATTTCTGTTGATTGCTGTATAGTTCTGCTCTTAGAAGTAATATCATCTTGTGAAGAAAACCAGAAGTTTTCTTTCTCACTGACCAACGCTTACTGTATTAGACCCTTTTAGTAGATAAACATCAGATTAAAACCTTATCTTTTTATAGTACTCCAAGCGATATGAGTCAAAGCCTGTAAGTTTTCACCATACATCTGGCCTTTAAATACTGTACTATGGAATAATTTTCAGCGTGGAGCAGCACGTAAGAAATACTTAAAAAAGGAACTGCTAAGCTGATTAGAATACTGCATCAAGCTTCTCTATTGTTAGGTAGATTTTATTGTTGCCTTGACAAAGAGAAAGATGAATAATGCAGTTCTGATGTCTGAATATTTTCTGTTTGGGACTTTAATCTGTAAATAATCCTTTTAAAGCAAGTAAAATTGAAAAAGAACAGATCAGAACTGATGATTGATTTTCTGGTGTGTTTAGCCTGTGTCCCCCAGTTTATGCAAACTGCTGCCACAGGAGCTCATATATCAATCGAGTAGCAAGACAGACCTGAAAAACACAGTAGGGTGGAATTAGTTAATGGACTAAGTCTGTCCAATTGTCCCTTACTGTTATAATATCTGAATGTTTCAGACTGTTGAATTAAAAACAAGCTCATGTTCTCATGTATGCATGTATATGTGCTACTGTGAACAAGTGCTCTGCATTTACAGCAGGCATTGTTTTTCCTCCAGCCTACTTACATTTAGATTTTTAGTAACTTGTTTTTGTACTCTGATTATGCATATCCTAACAAGAAGGAAAAAACAACATATGAAGGGTGGGGAGGCTGAGAGAATATAAACTATGCAAAGTTTTGTTGGCCTTGTATCAGGGAGCAGCCTACCCATTAGTCCAAGTTAAAACAATCTCTAGTAACTGTTTAGTTGGAACAACTTCATAGAGAAAGTCTGGCACACCCAGTCAGCTGCTTTTCTGTTCATTAGAGCTCAGCAGCCCACAGTAACACTCTGATAGCCTCAGGGAATGGCAAAGTTAAAATCCTACAAATTCTCTAATGTTACTGTTTTAAACAAAATTTCATTTGGGTGAAATTTTCAGAGGCTGAGTCTGAGAAAACTTTATAACATTGCAAAACATACTTGTTAGGCAGTAAAGTTCCTTGGGCATTTTTAGCCCCTAATCTTAAATAGGTATTGGAAAATTACTGTAAGCATTTCATTCTCTTTTCATATTGTCTACTTAGACCTGTCTTGGGAGGACAGGCTCAGCTGGAAGGGAAGCTGCAACATAAACGTCTTGCTGGATGAAATAACTGGTAAATGCTTTTCCTGGATAATATGATATCAGCCCCTGCTGTGTTAGTTTTCTTAAACCTGTGCCTCATGTCACTCTGTGGAACACAGATAGTGTGGAACACACATAGTAATGGCAAGAGCAATTTTCTGTGACTGGAAGGGAATAGAATGTTAAAAGAACATTCTCTTACTTCTAGCAAGAGAAATGTTTACAACATGTATTTAAAGCAGTTACACAAAGTATGCTTTTTCTGAGTGAGGCAAAAAAAGTGGAAGCTGAAGTAAACAAAAGCTTTAAACCTTCAGACATTATATTTATTCACTTGCATTAATGACAGATTGCTAAAGAAAACTTGACTGTTTAAGTGTCTGGGAATATCTAAAGTTGTCTAGAATAGTATCTGAGAAGATTTTAGGCAGCTAAAATTTGTTGAATTTGCTTAAAAAGAAAACAACAGCTAGGTAAGAGAATGCTTAAAAGTTCTGGAATGATTTCTGTTCACCTTTATTTTTGTACTCACATATAATGATTTCTTTTAAGAATAGTTTTCTTAGGTTTAGCACATGTAAGTTTGCCGGACAAATATGCAAACAGTCCTTCAGCTGTACCATTTCAGGGAATGCTGCATTTTTGCCCTGTGTCCAATCTGTAATGAAAGGTAGTTGGGAAACAAAACAAAAATTGTCTTTAAGTATGGGGAACAGAAAACGGGTTGAGGAGATGCTTTGAAATTTTTTAGGAACTGGGAGATGGGAGGGTTTTTACAGTGACGTTAGGAAGAGTCTAAACTCATAAACCACTGTGTGTATTGACTGATAAAGCAATTCATATTTTATTCATTTGGACTCCTAAATTTTTTTTTAAATTTAAAAATAGGTTTTCCTTTTGTCTCCTGTTTTCCCCTGGTCACCTAGAGATAAAAAAAAAGTAAGCAAGTTTGCTTACAAGTTTGCCTTTAGATTTTGTATTGTACTTTGGGAAGTATTGTGAATCACATAATTCCATAAATTCCATTTAGGTTGGAAAAAATCTCTAAGGTCATTGAGTCCAACTTTGAACAGTCATCACCTTGTCAGCTAAATTGTAGCGCTAAGTAACATGTTCAGTCATTTTTTCACATCTCCGGGGATATGTTCTGTGATCTATGTTCATATCATTTTAACTAAAAGTGAGGCTTGTTTGTGTTCCAGCTAGAACCTGATGTATCCTAATAAAATATTTTTGTGCTTAGGCCAAATAGTCAAATAGCTTTTGTTCTGGCCAGGGAAAAGTGTGAGGAAGGGAAGAGCAGAACAGAAAGAATCAACACGTGCAACTACACCAGCTGGTTGAACCACATACTTCTCTTGCTCCTAATGATGTGTTGGAGCATGAGGTTGCCATTGTGCAAGTTAGGACTTTCAGTCTGTACTGAGATACTGTGAGGACTGAAGTATGTCATGGTTGTGAGAGTTTGTGATCCGTGTGATGAGAAACAACTTTTCGTTAAAGGCTCTAATTGCCTTTATAATATGATAAAAATGTTTCCTTGTTTAATCATTTTTCAGTCCTTATGTTACACTAATCAGAGAATAGCAGAACAGCCTGGGTTGAAAGGAGCCTTGAAATAATCATCTGATCCAGTCTTTATTTGTTAAATAATATACTAAAAAAAAATAGTGTATAGTGTTGTTCAGTGTATAGGCACTGGTGTTGTTCAGACTGTCTGGAATTACCCAGAGCAGCAGCCTAAACAAGTAGAAATGGTGTCAAGAATAGTTTTAACTGTTCATTTACGTAGGTAGCACAGTCTCAAAGACTTCAATGACCAGAGGTGTACTACTGCTTTGGACTGAAAATTTAATGATGTGTAGAAAATCTTGTAAAAGTTACATGTATCTGTGACTATCTGCTGCTCTGCTTTTTCTATTGTAAGTGTTTATCCATAACCCATGGTTTCTCACTGATTCAGCTCAGTCACTTCTTTAAAGAATTTCATATGGTTCTCAGGTCTGTTTAAGGTGGACCTGTTCAAACAGTATTTCTTTTTTTCCATTTGCTTTTTTCTCTCTTTAAAAAACACCTGCATTACTTAGGGCAATCAGCTTGGTTTCATGATGTCTTCCTGATTTTTGCATATCTGTAATGCCTTTAGAAGATGGGAAAAAGATTTGAAATTCCCTTTTTCTGTGAGTAGCTACTATTCTAAAACAAATAAGTTGTGAACAACTTCTTTTAGTCCTCTGATTTATGGAAGTTTTACTTCGGCAAGGTTTCTGTTTGTTACTTCCACTTCTAAAATATGCCTTTTTCTTTATGATAAATTATTTGCATTATTTAGCCATGGCTATTGCTTCTTGGAGAAGTTTCAGTCACTAACCATAGTTGTTTCACTTCAAGTTAATTCTTGTTTTAATTTTGCGCACTTCCTTCCTGAATGTGAATATTCACTAGTAACAGGCCATTGTCCACTTGGCTCTATTTCTGCTTAACTCAATCTCCAGCTGTCCAGCTCTGTGCAAAAATCTTATCCTTTTCTGAAACAAAACATAACACTAATCCTCTCTGCTTATGCCAACTTCTTCTGTTCATAACACTAGTAACGTTGCTGATTGTTAACCTCATGTGATTATTCCACCCTCTTTTATCTTCCTGCTCTTTTTAAAGAATCCACTTTCTGGCTTTTCCATCTTGCAGTCAAGCTCTTAATTTTCAATACCACATCTGCTCTTTTGGGCCATATTTTTGCTTTTCTTTATTTTTCCTTTCTAGAATCCTGCTGTAAACCCAGGCTTCCACTGTGCCATTTCTGTGAAAATTTGATATGCTATCACTTGGCTTCATTCCAGGTTCAGGAGGAATCACTTGGAGTACATAATTCCTATTTCTTATTTTCCCTGGCCACTTTGTCTGCACTTCAGTTGGATGTTTGTTTCTGGCAGGTTTTGTGAACTCCATGCTTTATTAGTGATTGTCTAATAGGAGATCAAAAGGTATTCAGTTGATTTGTGTAATATTTGATTAAACCAGTCCTAGGAGTTGCTTGTCAGCTCTGTGCAGGAAGCTTCTGCACGTAACAGAAGGGCAGAGATACTGCTCCTACAAAATGGTTGGAATTTTTTTGGCCATAGAGCTAGGTTTTAAAACTATTTGAAAAAAGTAAGAAGTTCACAGAATGGTGAAGAAATTATGATTACTAGAGCAGCCTTGTAGAGCTGTATTTTTGTCTGTTAATGAGTGTCCATTAGGACATGTTTGTGGGGATGGAGTAATGGAAAAAATGTTGCATGCTTCTAAATGTTTGACATTCATCTGTAAACTGTGGTTGTGCTCTGGCTTCCTTTCCACCTATTCAAGTGTATTACTCCTTCCCTCTGGGAAAGATTTTTGGCTTTATCGTTCATGCTTCATTCTCTTTTGCCCGTTAATCTCAATGAAAAGAGAATTTACAGCCTCTTCAGCTTTTTTTGTCCTCCACAAATACTGTCACATATAGCAAATAGTATAATACATTGTCCATATGTTTTAATGGACATTTACTTAGGCTTAAGTAAACATGGAAGAGAGGGGTACAAATTGAATTCAACATATACACCTTCTTATATTTTAAAATTAGCTTTAGACATAGTTCCTCTATTTGTTTAAGTTCTCTCACAGCATTTCTGTGAGAGAATACAGAATAAGAATACAGATAAAAAATCAGTAATATGGTGACTTCATTTTTTTGCATAAAATACTTTATCTCTAGTAGTGTGGCATGTTAATAAAACAGTTTGTCAAACATCTACATGGGTGTAGAAAATAGAATAAAAGAAATGAAAATCCTTTCAGTTTTAAAGTGCTGCCTAAGCAGACAATTTAATTTAAATCATAACAGGAATGCATCAGTTTGAGGGCTGATATGAAAATTGTTTTCCTAACTATAGAAATGTTTTTTTAAAGCATGGGGTTTGTTTCATTTTGAACATATTACAAACATCTCAGGAACTGGATGGAATTGATATTCAGAAAATTCTGAAAATTTAATATAGTCAAATGAAACTTTGTCAAGCTATTTCGTGCCTATGTGCTTTATCTGTCAAAGCACTCTGACTCAGAGTACACATAGAATTTCCTAGAATAGGAGTAACTTGACTGACATGTCCTTTATTTTAAGATGTTATTTTTATTGAGTCAGTAGTTTCATAACCTAGTTATCAATATTCTTGAAACAAAGGCAGTTACCACCACCAAGTTGCTAAGTGACTATAAGCTTTCATAAGCGGTAATTAGTACTGTAAAGAAAAGGGGTAGACTGCTCACTTCTGATGTTTCCAGTATAAATCTAAAAATTCTTGTCTAACTTTTCAGGTTAATTTTTGATACTGGTGTGGCTGCAATTTGTACAGAATTTAGTTTTATCCTATTGGATAGTGAGTACAAAAAGATATTTTACAAGAACCCTCAAATCATAATGTAGTTGATTGTAGGATTGCCTTTCCACAAGGTGTGGTACTTCCTTATTACCCTAAGTGTTGGCTAGTGCTTAGTTTCATTTTTAAAGCAAGTGGAAGCAGGATCTTTGAGGGGTACAGGTGTCTGGAGGGGTCGGGACTAGCTGATGCCATACTGTGCAAGGTGTGCTCAGTACAATGTGCAGCCTGCATCTTAAGGTGCAGCTGTGTAACTCCTCTGCTCATACCTGCTCTCTGGCCACATCTTTTTAAGTAGAATCATCAGCCACTGGTGAGTGAGGCTCAGGACCTCTGAGGGGTCTAAGCACATGTTCATAGGGTACATGTTCATAGATTTGTTATTTTAGCTTTTGGTAGTCATTGTATTGAAATGGAATCTGGATTAAGGGATTAATCAGCATAAATTAGAAAGAATATTATTCACTGAATAATATGCCACAAAGAATATTATTCATTGGAAATTATCATGGCTGCAGAACATCCAAAATGGGATTTAACAAGGCATCAAGATACTATTTCTGGGTATTTCAAATGCTGTGAGGATCTGCAGGAGTTTCTTCACCAGTATAATACAGTATGAAAAGAGTGAACAGTAGAAGTAGTAGCAGTAATAAATGAGATTGCATTCCTTTCAGTGTCGACAGTAATGAATTGAAAAAGCAAACTGAGGCCTATAAAAGGAGGTTGATGTACTAAACTGATGTTTATCAATAGATGCAAACCATGTGTTGGTAAGGTTTAGAATCTGGAAGGGGTCAATATAATATATGAGTGGGAAACAGTATTTCTTATGGACATCTCTAAACAGCTGGATGTACTTTCAAAGGAAATGCAGAGTGATGTCACGTGTTAGCCCTTTTCATATGTGCACCTTTGGGATTGTTTTGTTGCTCGGAAGTGCAGAGAATGTTTCAAAATTACTTTGTTGTCTTCCCCATCTTTTGGGTTGTACCAGTAAATGAGTTATGTACAATTGATTACACTTGTGTAATCTGTAAAACTTCAGTCTATGGGTTAGCATTGTCATAATGCTGTAATAAAATTTAATGGTTTTCTGCTTATGCATTGCTGGGGGTTTTTTAACTCTGCAAGGTCATTCATATGATAATCAGTCTTGACTGTATCTTGTTGTATTACATATTCTATAGGATCCCTGTGGGTAGCATTTGTGTAACCTTTCAAGATGCAGCTGCTGCTGATGTTACTGAATCCTTTTCATTATGTATTCATTACAGAAGGATAAACATAGGTTTATTAACAATGGCAAGAGAAGTCTACTGCAGTCTGGGATATACAGATGCAATTTGTATAGTCTTTTTCTTTGTTTTGTGTTCAGTTCTAAAGTTCCTAATCATTAATACAGCAAGAATCCACTATGAATTTGCTGTATAGTCTCTTAAATTAAATTTAAGGCTGGCCATCATAGGATCAAAGAATGAGTTACTAAAGTCTGGGATTCCTATTAAAGCTAACGGATTAGTATACTATATTGGTAAAGGAAATCCCTGAAAGAGATATTAATCTGAGAGCAATGGTAGTATGTACCGTATAAGATTCTGATTTGAAAATAATCTTTTAAAAAAGTCTCATTCTCTTTAATAGGTAGGGTATCAGAATTTCTTGCTTGCTCATGGAAAATCTTAAAAATAGAAGAGTTACCCCTCCTGCAAAACACTACCAGTAATACTGTACATTTTTTAACTTCTCAAGATACAACCCCTCCTGAGACTTGTTCAACACAGGAGCTGGTCTGAACTGTGTGTGTGGAAGGGTAAGGAATTACAGGAACTTGAAGTAGTTGTTGAGATAACTGATTTTTCTCAAACAGCTACAAGCAGGGATGGAGAATAACTCAGCTAAGTATCAGTATGTTTCTACTCCAGGGACTTGAGCTAGCTAATGTTATTCCAGACCATGGGCTTTTGAATCCATGTTTACTTGCTTCATTGAGAGAAGTACATGCAAGTCTGATAGCTCTTTATCTTTCTCAGTGAAGTATGACTTGAGTGAGATTTTTGTGGTATTGAGGAGGACTCCAGGCATTCTTAAACAGAATTTGTGTGTTTATACTTGAAATTTCTAGACAAATAGGTATGAAAGAGCACACACTGGTGTTTCTCAGGATCCTGGTATGTAGCTCAAACCCCTAGTCTGACCCCTAGTGCAGCAAATTGTGTGGGGAAACCTGCAAATATTAAAAGTCTTGATCTTATGTGTAGGGAAGACTTTGAGGTGGAAAAAGGGGAGGATATATCTGAGGCTGAACGCAGGGCAGGTTTGTTGCTTAGATTTGTTTTATTTTCAGCTTTCTGACTTGCTTTATGAAGAAAATCCTGAAAAAGCCTTGTTTGATAATGTTAAAATAATTGATCTGCAATAGATCACAGATACTTAAGTAGAATTTTTGAAAAGTATGCTCATATGTTGTGTGTTAGGATTTGGTTGTCCCAACAAGCTGTGGATGCCCCGTCCCTGGAAGTCTTCAAGACCAGGCTGGGTGAGACTTTAGGCAACCTGATCTAGCCTGCCCGTAGCAAAGGGAGATGGAGCTAGATGATCTTTATGGTCTCTTACAATCCAAACCATTCTTAAATTCTGTGAACAAAGTGTGAATGTATTTGTGTTTTAATTTGATTTTCCAGATTAGAGTGATTTATCTTCTTACCCTGATCTGTAATTAAATGCAACTGGTGGATCCCCTTCAGGCATATGTGAAACACGGTATCTTAAGCAGCTTCATAAAGCCATGTGTTTGCATTCCTGTCTGAACAGCAGCATCTCTAGCAATAATCCAGAGAATTTGCCTCAGCATTAATATAGGTACTTTGGGTGAATTTAGTGATATATCCAGTGGTGCCTATTGTGCTGGTAGTTGTAAGGTTTTAATTATCTATTTCATGCTGTCTTTCTTTTGTAACTCTTACAGCCAAGTCTAATTGGCAGTGCTGCCGTGGGAGAGTGTACTTAGTGTTCTATTGTCAGTGGTTTTGTTAAAGAGAGAAATGTCTGGCTAATCAAGCAGTAGAACATAGGTAAGATGTAAAACATTAACAAAATTCGCATGCTATTTTTGTAATGGTGTCACATTGTGCTACATTGTTTGGTGAATTGGAAAGTGGATAGAGTCCTAAGGCATTTATAAAAATGAAGGAATTGAGTTGCTTGGTGACAGCTTCATATTTAACTGTTTGCTGAAAGATACAGACCCTTTCTTTTTATTTCGTATGTTAAGCTGTCATAATTTTGGATAAAGTTATTAGGTAAATATTTAAATTAATTAAATGTCAGAAGATAGAGTTCAAGTCCTATGTAGTATCATGATAAGTATTATAGGAAACACAGGTCATGAAACTGTTTTAAATTAGTATGGTCTGTGTTCTTTATGAAAGTGAATTAATGTGGTATAACTTTTGACAACTTCATAGCTTCTCACTCAAGCTGCTACGTATTGGTTGTTTTTACTTTTTGACACTTGAAATAGTTTTAAGCAAGTGTTAAATCAACAGGTAGATGACCGCTTGAACCAGAACTTACAAAACATTAGATTAGAAAAATGTCTGTGTACCAAATTGATGTTTAACTGATATTTAGTCAGCTCTTATCCAACCTAGTGGGGACTGATCTAGTCCAAGTCATGAAAGAAAAGGAATTAGCTCAATAATGTACCAGGGGACATTTCAGAATGAAAAAAATTACCAAAAAAAAAAAAAAAAAAACCAACAACAACAAAAAGAAAAAAAAAACAGAGCAAGAAATACAAGTCTGAAAGAAATCTATAAAGCAAGTCCTTCAGCATAACTCTTTACTTTTATTTCTTTGGTGGCTCTTTAGGGAGTTGCCATTCTCTCCCTTTCCAAATGGCACTGCAGTTTGTGCAGTCATATTACTGATCCAGGTCAGGAACTGATTCAACTGAAAAATATTTTTCTTTTCCTGTGTTCTTTTTCATCCTGCTCACTCTGCAGTCTGGTACCACCTGTGACTGAAAGCCATGGCATGGGACAGAGTGAAAGCCAAGGCAATGGGAAGAGGCACCTGACAGCAGTACCTGATTTATGCCATAGAGGTACCAAACTTGTGACCATGACCTCTGCTGCCTCTGCACTGTCGCTCTTGTTTGGTGCTGGTACAAATCCTGAAGAGATTGATTCCATGCATTTGGCCAAAGCTGTATTTGAAATTATTGAGACCAAATGGTGTCTTCATAAACAAGTTATGCATTTATTAAATATAAAAAATAAAAATATTATGTGTTAATAATCAAAACAGGAACAAAGTGAAATTCACAAGGCTTATTTACTATGCAAGGGCTTTCCTAAGCAGCAACAAGTGGTGTTACTCCACTGCTTCAAATGTACTTCCCCCCTTATACTAAAATAGTAATTTCCATAGGCTCCCCTTGATGAATCAGTTATATATACTAGGATATACATTTAGAGGAACTGAGTAACATAACAGCCCATTTTATGAATGAATATATTCACAAGCAGCAGAGTATTCTCAGCAAAAGAATTAACAGCTCACAACCCAAATAAGTGTTTTGGTTCAGTCACCTAAGCCTCACAGATGGCTAGCCCATTGTAAAGAGGATATCTGTCTTAAAGCATTTATTTCTACCAGATTTATGTGAAATATATTATTTATTTCCTCAAACCTATTGTACTTTATTTGTCACTGAATGAAGACTTACTAAGTATCAACAGTGTTGATAGTCTCAAATATTCACTTTTATATGCATGGCAATTGATTAACATGTCATGTGTTGCAAAAATAGATGTGTAATATATCCTTATCTTTCTAAGGGAAAATGTTGATTGGTAGCATCAGGTGAGTTGGGAAGAACATATGCAATTATTTTTCATGTCACATTCTAATCCTTGTATCTTATGGTGGCATATCAGTAAAGGACTGCTTCTCTCTAAGACAGAACTATTGCATCAGATAGCTCCCTTTGTCATAGGAGCACAATACTAATGGGTGTGTTCCCATGGGTGGGCTCATGCATGGATGACCTTTCTGCAAGGTCTTTTTAAAATTAAATGAGTAACTTATGTCTGGATAGTTTGACCAACACAGAAGTGTGGAAATGTTTCTGCCCCTTTTTTATATTCCTTTCTAAATGCCTGGTATGTAGGGGTGTTGTAGCTGTGAAACATCACTTGGCTGATTATGCACTTCACCTCTCCTTAAGATACATTGATGTGGTTTAATTATTTGCTTTAAAGTAATCTGATCCTGGTCGTATTCTTATACTTTTGCTAGTCATATTCAATACCTGTTAGTCAGGGAATGTTCCAGCATAACTTGGCACACAAAATACTACTGAAGCAGACATCCCTTTAAAATATAATTAAAACCTAGAGACCTTACTATTCCCATGTTATTCTCCAGTAATCCTTGAGCGTTTGTAAGCTATTGAGATGCTTCTTTTAAAAGTCTGTTCATCATTACTGTATTTCTTGTGCTGAGTTTTACTAGGGAGAGCAAGATACTAAGATGGAAACCTTCAAATGGGATAAGGCTGCTCTGTTCCCTTCCCTTGTAATTTTAGTCCTCGTATCCTTTTGGTCTAAATGCCTTTGCTTTCTTTCCATGATGTAGTTTCTATAGCTATATTCTGGATCACATTCAACTTCTTGTGTTGGCAGTCTTTGCAATTATACCACATTCAATAAATCTCTGAAAAGGCTAAATTGACTTCTAAAGAGCCTTTTGAAGGCCTCATTACCATCATTTTTTGTCCTGACATGCTAATAGGGACACACCCCTGCACTTTTAGCAGTGCCAAATTATTAAGTAGTTGAATACCTGTCCCTGTAGCATCTAAATTTTCTAAGGTAGTGCTCTTTTCTTTTAGTATGAAATAGCATATTCTGTATAGCTGTGATAGTCAGTCTGTGGGAAACCAAGAACTAGGATGCAGATGTGTTCCCTTAAGAACTGTTAAACCAGCTGATGCTGCAATGTTCTGCTTGTACATAGCTGTCTACAGCAGACAAAACCTTTTTAGATTCATAGGTAATCTTGTGGATTTAAGATGTTAACTGAGAGCTGACTAAATATCAGTTTTCTCATGTAAGAGAAAACCATTTCAGTTTTCTCAAGCCTGGGAGGACAAAAGGGTTCAGTGAGCATCTCTTGCTGATGCCATGGGAGATTTTGCAGCAAGCATTATAAACAAACAGCTCTTGCAGTAATCAAGTTAGGCAAATCAAATGACAGGTACTAATTACTGTGTCCCAATGGTTCTCAGGTATTCTCATGTCCCATTTACTGTTTCATGAACAGAGACTTAAGTTTTGAGAGACAAGTTATTGCTTCTTGAAAAGCCAGTGACAGAAAAAATGCCAAGTAAGGAAGAACTCAAATAGGAATGGTGTAATGATTTCAATATGTAATTTTAATTAAATTTTTTGAGTTCTCAAATGATCATGTGAAATGATGGAATGGGGAATTAAACCCCTTATAGCAAGGGGTCCTATTCTTGATCTTTTATTTATGTATTTTGGGGTAAAGCGCAACAACTTTAGTTTTAGTAGAACATCTTATCTAGTAGCAGAATGCTGTTCTGAGTGAGTGTAAGCTGAAATGGCTGTATTTGCAACAGGTCATTAACTGGGAATAACTACCAGATGGAAAAGTAGTGGAAGTTAATATTTGTGAAACAAGGTAAGGTTTCTCATTAGGAGAATTAGCCTGTAGGGTGGGCTGTGGTGTTTTTTTCTCCCTTTACCCCACCCCCCTTTTTAAGGTGCTGTGTCTAACTGCTACTATTAATGTATACTTGGGCAAGTAAGCTATTGAATACGGATAGTTTTTAAAAACTTGTGTTTCTAGGAAATTTCTCTTAAATTTCACTACAGAGCAACTTAGATTATATGATAGCTTTATTGCTACAGTCTTGGGATTTGGAAATATCCAGCTGATTTTCCGACCTTCACTGGGAGACAGGGTCAGACCTGCAGAAGTTATGATAGCTGTTGACAATATGCTCAAATTGTAAAGTCTTCAAAGCTGTGAAAGCAAGTCTTTAGAGTGTGAAGCAAACCCTGTGTGTTTTTTTTAAGTACAAAGATTTTTGCATTTTTGTTTCAAGCCTTTTAAAAATTTGAATTGTTTCCAGCTTAAAACTCTAATCTGAAATTTATTTATTCAGTAAGGTTCTAGTATGCAAAAGAAAGCAAAATAAAAGTTTGTTGAATAGGTTTGTCTTCACAGGGACTAATTTGTGATTTTTATTGCTCCTATGGAAAAATACGAAATGCTTTTCCCCTCTCTAACAGAAATTCTTCGTCAGCCATTCTGTTTAACTTTTTTAGTTTCTAAGAAACTCAATAAATACTCTGAGTTTTCTAGAAGGAAAAGATCTGGAAGTGCACTGTATTTTCTTGGTGGGTAGAGGACAGAGAAACCAGCTATAAAAGCACCACATTTGGCTTGCTTTGAATTACCTCTGTCTCCTTAACGTGCGTGCTTATCTGAAAGAAACAAAACATTAAAATTATTCATTGTTTAGAGCTTATTTGTACCAAAAAATGGATTCCTAGAATTGAGAGAGCCAACCACAAAGCATAGATCTTAATAATAAAACAGGTCTTGATGCAATGTAGTGAGTTCTTCCAGGCTGAACAAATCAAAGCAGTTATTTATTACTAAAGCAGGACACAGTTTGGCACTGCATGGATGAAATTGTCCTCAATGTATACAAACAAAAAATATTAGCCTTAGGCCATGTGTATAAGACAGTGGTCTAGAGCTGTTTTCTCCTGAAACATTGGGCAGAGACATGAAGCTCTGATCCAGTTCTCTTTTGATGTCTGGGCCTGGCTGGCTGGGAAATGGTACAGAAGAGAACCATTAGGGGAAAATAGATTGTGACAAAGCTCCTTGTCTGTTCTCCTTTTATCTTGACTTAGGAAGATTGTCATACTGTTGTTGCAGTGCTCTGATAGGAAAGGGAAGTGTTAGGAGTCTGAACTGTGCAGACAGTAGTGGTGTGTAATACAAATGTGTGGCTCTAAGCATTGAGAAAGTGATAGATGGGCTGCAGTCCTGCATCTGCCAGCCCCACTTCCTGAAACTGCAAAGAGCTGAGCCTAGTAAAGTAAATAACCTTTGATTTGAAATGAGACTTTCACTAGCTCAGACCAGCATGCTTTAGACTTGTACAGTGTTCTTTTTACTGCTCAGCATTTTCCTTTAGCCACCTTGAGTCTGTCTTTGTCAGATAATGATTATTTAATCTTCTCTCTATTTTATATTTCTTTCTCTTTTAGTATTGGATAATGTATTTTGTTGAAATGGTCAGTGATTCCTTTTCAAATTGATGATAGCACTGTCTTTACAAACCTTTTGATTCATCTCTTGGGTTTAGTATTTCTGGTTTTGCTTCTAAGCTTGAACTTTTAAAGTGGAATTATATGGATTTGTTGGTGTGGTACCAATAATGCCTTGTTCATAAAAGATTCATCAGTATAGCTGGCTTCCAGGCTAGAATAGTCACTCTTGAATATGTAAAATTGTCTCTGCATGAGAAATGTATTATACAGGAATATTGGTTAAAGGGGTTTTTTTTCTTATGTACATGGGAGTGGTCTTAATAGAGTTGCACTGAGAAAGGAAGCCTCTGATCATGGCTATGCAGTCCTAATAAGTTCTTTAGCCGTGGCAAGGGGAGGAGGGGAGCACAGGGCAAAAGGAAGTACAGATAATTCAGTGTTAAATTCTCTATATTCAGAAAGAATGTGAAAGGGTGTTAGAGTATAGAAGATAATGTGTTTCAAGATAAGATACACATTTTTCTTAATTTTTGGCATAACTTTAAAAATATGTATACTGGCCAAAAGTACAAAAATAATCTCATCTAAATCAAGATGGTTGGGGTAAGGGGCAGAGGAGAGCAGTCTAAAACCTGTTTACTAGAAATAGCCATTCTTTGGCTTTTATGTATGTCACTACTCTCTGAAGTAAGTCCTGGTTCAACTCTTTAGGTGGCATTTAGGCATTAAAAACTAGAAATAGATTGCTTGTAATGCTTACATTTATTTACTAACTGTCCTGTTACACTGTTCTCCAGGACTTATTTTTTGTAAATTTGAGGGTTCTTAATAAGTCTTAAACAACGTAAGTCTTAAACAACATTCACTGGGAACTACTTATGATGCTGAAGTTACTTCTCTTCTTGCTTTGGCTGAACTTTGTTGTTCTTTTGCTTCTTTAGTCCATAAAACATCCAATCTTAAGTCCTCGGTATGGACAGTCATGAAAGGATTGGTATTGATTGCATCGGTTGATGAGTGGGTATAAAGGCCATGTGTATAAATCAGGATTGGACTGGGACTTACACCTCTTGACAGCCTGTCAACCAGCTGGACAGATTGCATAATATATCGTAGTCTGTGGAGAGGGACTTCATGTCTTCTGTCTTCAGTAAATGCTAAAGTTCTCAGTAAAATAGGGTATCTTAAGTCAGTTTTGCTTTTAATATGTTGATAGTGATACACCAGAAACTTACAGTTTCACAGTATTTAAATTTTTAAAATCTGAGTCAACACTCATATTTTTTCTGTGGAATTATAAAAGTGTTATTCACTAAAATGAGTGCTTTTGAGGGATCAATTTTGTAATTTAAATCTCTGGACAAAATTGTTGAAGCTTAACCTGATTGACAAAACCTGCAACTTTAGAGGAAAATTATTTTTTCAGGAAGTTTTGACCCTTTTTTGTTGGTCAGCTCTCATGATATGGTTTTCGAATTTTAAGTTTTAAAAGTAGCTATATATGCCATTGATCTATAAGTATACCTTTCTCTTTCTTAATGCTTTTAAGCTCAGAAGTCAATACGTGTAAATTACATTCTAAATGTTGTGACTTCAGTTCTTAGTTGATTGTTTGATCACATGGCAAATGTAATTTCAAAGAACATTAGACAGTAAACTTTTTTTCTTACATTGACTTAACATCTGTATCATTAATTGATTTACCAGGGAATTACTAATCTGCAGTGAAAATACAATGCATTACTAATACTGCTCTAGTATAGAGATTGACAACAAAGAGGCGTAAAATGCAGTAAAATTTTGAAGTGTCTTCTAAAATATGTCCTTAATTCATGTAGAATACGCAGAAATAGTTCACAGAGTATCTTAGGGGAAGTGCTTTGATGTAACTTCTAATCAGTGCTCAGAATTTACTTTCTAAATTGCCATAGCTGAGTATGAGTGCATGTGTTGCAGTGATACTGATTTGCTTTGTGAAGGTATTACTCAGGAGTCAGTCACATGTTTTTGTCTGCAGCTATTAATAATTTCAGTAATGAAACAGTATTTTCATTTAAATTTTTATAATAAAATTTTGTATTGGACTTTTTTATTTTGGAAAGGCCAGTTATTTTCTTTTGAGGAGAACATGGCTAGATGCTGGTCTCAGTAGCTACCACTATAAAGGTTTTATATGTTCAAGACTTTTGGCAAGCTTAGAAAGAATTTTATTTCACAAAGAATAATGGCTTAAGGAAACTGAAAAACCTGTGGAGGTATTATTGCTACTACTGTAGTTCAAGTTAAAGCCATTCTGTTCATGTCTTAAACAGCAAATTTTAGTGTCGTTCCAAGCCCTTGAAAAATACATTGATACATTTAAACTAAGCAATTTACAGTCAAGATGACAGATTTTCTTCTTTGCTGCACCATTTGTCTTGTTTTCTCAGAGTATTTATGGATGACTCTAACAGGTTAATTACAGGACAGCCTTCATGGACTGGGCAGCAGACAAGCCAACAGTCACGGTGATTCTTGGCTGTAACTGTGCAGTGGGAAGAAGCTATTAGCACCAAATTTACAAGCTATGAGGCTTAGAATAATAGATGATATTAATTCTGTGTATTAGAGGACAGAAAAATCAAGCAAATGCTCTTCTATACATAAAACTTCAGAAGAGACAGAGGACCTTTTCTTTCAGGATGGGAATTTTCTATATTAGAGGTATATGAAGCAGAGAATAAAAAAACTTCCCAAGTCATAACCAACTGACAAAATCCCCCTTTTTACAAAGACAACTGCAAATACAAAAATGCATGTAAGTTGCATAGTAATAAATTTCATACACGAACAATAGCAATTGTTTTGCATATGTTGACAATCCAGTTGTTAGTCCTGGTGTTTGGAGATTCTTCCCTTTCTTTATATGTTTAATTTTGAATGGAGGGAAGAGGAAAAAATTATAGTCTGGTAGAAATATTGTGCATTTTTTTCTTTTACTTTATTCCCCTACCTTAAAGTGCTTGCGGTTTTTACAGAGTGGTCGATGCAGTAAAAATGACTGACATAAATGTTAAGGATATAGAACTTGATCAGAAGTAAATGCTGACAGCAAGAGGGCAGTTAAGTTGAATAACAGAGTTATTTCTGGGTAGTGTGTCATTTCTGTGTATTTTTAGAGTTCATTCAGGCTCTCACTATAAGCTTATGGAAAAATAAATTGAAAATTGCAAATCAAATTTAATTTGCAAATCTGCTCAGTGCTAGGCCCTTAAACATTATGTTTCATCTGATTTTAAGTGTTAGACCCTGAGCTTTCAATAATTAAGTAATGCTGAAGTAAAATATTGGTGTGGGTAAAAATTATGAGTTATGTAAAACTGACACTAAAAGACAAAATATCTATAGCTCATTACATTAATGTTCTACATTACAGCAGTAAATTGATGCTTGTAAAGGAATTTATGAATACCTGAGTAGATCTAATATCACTCACTTAGATGAGAATAGAGTTGTGCAGCCCAGCTTTCCCTGTCCTTGTAGGCAGATGGGGTAATTTGTATAGGAGAGCTGGAACTAGGAAGTGAGAGGAAGCGCTGAGAGGAGCACAGGGCTCAGAGCTGTGATTCTGTCTGTACAGTGGCTCAGTGTCACAACGGGATGGCTGCTGGTGGCATGATGGCTGTGGAAGCTGATCCTGCAGCCAGGCCTGGTTAATTTCCTTTCCCATTACTAAGATAACAGGATGTGCTGTGTCCCTCAGGTTTGCAGGTGATACCAAATTGGAGGGGAGGGAAGTAGGACTTTCAATAACGTGGCTCTAGATGTGGGAATGGGGAAACAGAAAGGGACTTCCTGATGTTTGGCCAAGACAGGTGTGAAATCCTGCACCTGGGCTGGAGTAATCCACTGCCTGGGGTAGAGGGCTGCCTGTCAAGTCAGGAGAGGAGAAGAAAAAAAAATCGCCATAAGAAAGTGAAGTCCTTCATTTGGTTTACTATCTTTTGCAATTAAGTAACCTCACTGAATGATAATGTTTGCCCCACTTTGAGCAGGGGTTTGACTAGGTGATCTTGAGAAGTCAGATTCACTTTTGTGATCCTAAATTGTATAAATGAGCAGGCAGCTGTGAAGGAACTCCTAGCATGTTTTGACATAGTAATTCCAGTCTGTCATGAATTCAGGAATGTTTTGGTAATCTGAGTACTGTGTGCAGGCTTCTTAGAGTTTCATGATGGAATTGGTACAAGCAGCATAAACTTTTCTGCAGAAAGAGCAGAGTATTAGATTCAGATTAAATCTCTGTCAACAAGCTGGATGCTTTCTAAGACTGTCACATCCCAGTGGACATTTTTTCCCTGAAGATTGAGTTTGGATATCTCTGTTAGTCCTGAATTGGACTTTTCTTTGAATGACAAGTACAATAAATAAGAACTAGGATGCTGGTAAATTCAAGACATCTAGTGAGAGATGAAAGGTTCTATCAAAAAAAAAAAAAACAAACTTGGTTTTATACTTGCTCCTTAAAAGTATTGCCAAAAGTATCTCTGCTCAATCATAAATTAGTTGGTTATCTTTTCCAGAATTTAGCAGTGTAGTGTGGCAAGATTGGAACAATATTATGCTGTGAAAGAAATTCTGTTTGATTTTAATTTTCCATAGTAATTTCCCTTGTGAGGAAATCTGACAGTCAAGTCTTACTTATTAAAGTTGGTATTTGAATCTTCCTTTGCTTTTCAGTGGTGGATGTTACATGTTAATTCTGGAACTATTGGATGGACATGGTTTTATTTGGTGTGTTTCTGTATCCTGCACTATTGTAACATTGTATTTTTTTTCTCTCCTGATATATGGAGGAGCTTTTTTTAAATTTGACTGCAGTACTACTAATGTTCTCTGTAGAACCGCCCACCAAGACAGCAGGCAGCTCCATCCATTATAGACCTTGTACCAACATTCACAGCATGCCTGGGAGCTAAGGGGGCATATCTGCATGTCTGGTGTCTCAAGTTCAAACTGCTGAGTGTCCTAGATAGTGAAACTGCTTTAAATATTTGAGATTATAGCTCTCTCTGATCCAGACTTTTTATGTTTCATGCGTGTTCTTTGGGCATTTTTCTCTTTTCACGGTCTTTCAAACTGTTGCATTTATCTGCTTGAGAATATCTTTAGTCTTAACCTTTTGAATGTAGGAGAAACCCGGATCTCAGGAACAAGTCTTCTTTTTTCCTTCCACCCATTTTTAATTTGGCTATAAATATAAATGTATTACTAATACGCAAAATCTGCAAAAGAGAATAATTGGATTTTCCCCTCTCAAGGGCTGTTATTAGTGTACTATGTCTAGGAACACTATGGATATTGCTTTAAAAAAAGTATACTTCCCTCAGTGTAAGTTTCCTTTACCTTATCCTTTGTGTACTGTCAACTAATCTATACTTTCACTGGCTCTTTTCTGGTAGGAAATTGGTCCAATACAGTCAGGCAAAACACATACTTTCAAATAATTCATACTTATCTACTTGGGCAGATAAAATCCTATTGTTCAGGTACTTCAAAACAAAAAAAACCAAGCAGTAGTGCTTTTAACAGACATGAGTTTATTTCTGGCTTCATGGCAGTTTTTTGTTTCAGATTGTTTTTTGTGATAGTTGTTACTTGGTAGAGCGAAATTAGAATGTACCTCTGTAGTGGTAGCTTCTATTGTTGGTATTTAGAGACTGAACAAAATTAGTTCAGTCCACATAGACTTGTTGAATAACACTTCAGTATTGACCTGGAGCCCAAAATAAAACTTTAAAATGTTTCCAAACTGAAATTTATTTTCTCGTTTGGCTTTATATCACATTTCAGCTGCACCTTTAGGTACCTCCCCCCTGATACATTTCTGGGGTGTTTATTGGTTTGGGGATGTGTGTATGTGTGTGTTTCAATTTCTTCAGAGCTTTGAGGGGTTGAAGTCTGTCGGACTTTTTTAGTTGCTTATATTGAGATTTAGATGTTTTCATAGCACATGTATGTGAAGGGATCTCTAGAATTCTCTCAGACAGTCTGAGTTACAAGTGCGTGGAATAATTTGCCCATTGCTGTTCTGACTGAGGCCACTGTATAGCAAAAGCTGGGGATTTTGTCTTGAATTACTGTAATAGCCCTTTCTTACATCTGCTCATGGAAAGCATTTTTTTTAGTAGCAGTCTCATCTGCTGTATTTTAGGTCATTGATTCAGTGCAAAATCAAGAAAAACAGTTTTCTAAGTAACTTTAAAAGCTCCAGTAAACCCTCTACCCTCTTATAACAGGATTCTCTTAGAATGTAGGATCTTAAAAGTTGTTGTCCAGTTTGTTTCATAACCTGAAGCCTCTCAAGTTATCTGAACAAGCTTAGAAATGGAGCACGATTTGTTAAATACCACGCTCCTTGTATGAGTTACTGAGCAGGCTTTAATTTTCCAGAGCCGCTTCCTGCCTCTCAGGACACTTGCTGTGAAGTTCAAACATTGTTTTCAGGCTGGTGAGGTAATTCCTAGTGTACTCTCTGCTAAGGATGCACATCTGTTAACTTGCACAGGAATTATGCCAAATTCCACAAGTACTTTTGTGGTATTGATTTTAATTGGTTCCTCACAGTTTCAGTTGCTGAAGTGACCAGAATGTGATAAAAGGACAACCCACACATGTATTCACTATGGTTTGTGTCTTGAGCCTTGATTTCTAAGCTAAATTGAAGTGAGATTTTCTGCAGTGTGCATGCATGCTTAAAAGGTGATTTTAAAGTACGCTTGCTGTTCAACAAAGTCTTTGTAGAATGCTGCCTTCCTTTTAAGGAAAGGAGAGCAAAGAATATTGAAGGTATAAGTGATGCAGAAAACTAGAGTGAGCTGAAATTCTAAATCACCAAATATTCTCCAATTAAGAGACAAGACTCTATCATGCCAGGGCAAGGTGAACTACTAATATAAAATGCTCTAGGTCAGGATCAGCCAGAGCTCTACTCTAACTGAGAGGTCCCTGATGAAGATTTTGGTGTCTGTGTTATGAGAAATTTGTCATTCTTCCCTGGGACATGCTTGAATATCTATTATCTTCCCTAGAATGACCCTGCTTTGGTAGATCTGCCTGAGCACCATGCTGTCCTCTCAACTAGGTTTTAACTAAAAACACACACAATAAATCTGCTGGTTTTGACTAGCAGTATCTTGAGTCCTCAAATGCAGCTGACTGTGCACAGGAAAAAGGAGGTGGGAAAAGTTTAAAAGTTGGCTGCTTTGCAATATAAAGTAGTAAAAGGCAATTCAAACAAAACCTGGAAGTTCAGTCATCATTCTGGAAGCGAAAATGTGTTTAATAAGATTCCTTTGCAGATATTTGCAGTTAAGCAGAAGCTTTCTCTCTGGTGACAAAATGAAATCTGCCATTCTTGCCACGGTTACCTACATTTGTCTATATAACTGCCACTATGAAAAGCAGTAGACTTGATATCAGTAACTTAAATTATATTTCTGTAGTATTTGAAGAATTATTTAAACAAGTTATTAATTTAAAACTGAAAAATTTCTATATTTATAGCCTTAAAATTTTGATAGAAACAAAAGATGAGTCTTCTGCAATGGATATGGGTGATGGAGGGTTTGGGTGTTTGAATAGTCAAAAAGTTTGTTTTTAAGGACAATTATTTACATAGTTCTGTGAAAAATAAATGGGGAAAACCAAAGGCAAGGCATTCTGCCTCTAAGCAGCAGTTTTTTATTAATACAGTCATGTTGGAAGACTCTCACTTCAGGCTGATAACACTTCATAGTGTCATATGCATGAACAACAAAAGTATTTTTTCATTGCAACTCAAAGCAATTTTTTTTTTTCATTTAAAGTCACCAGAACACTTTTTTATCTAGTCCCTTACCTTAGGAAGATACAGCACGTATCTTAACCTGAATTTCCAGGTTAACCAATTTTTTTAGTACTTGATTTTTCTTTTACTAGTCAACAGATAAAGGTAACTTGCATGTAGAAAGAAAGTTTATTACTTACATAAGACTTCATTTCAAACAATGTATGAATATACGTTAATTAAGAAAAAAACATTTCATACATTTTTATCCTGAAGCATGAGGCTGGCAGCTTGTTATGGGCAGTGATGCAGTAGAGCTGATTTAAGCAGATGATGCATATTGTTATCTGAACTACTGGGAAGGGCTGTGGGAAAACCAGTATGTGTTTAGACTTAGGAGTAGTTTGCCTCTTTTGTATCTGAAAGCTTCTCTTTCTTCCAATTTGATGTCAAAACATTATGCTGCGCCTAAAGAAACAGAAGGAATTAATGTTTGGTTACACTGCTATGTATTTAGGGCCATTTACATCCTGATGTCCTATTTGGCAAGTGGAGAAGGTGGAACTGTGCTGCTTGTCCCTGCTTTCAACTCCTTAGATCCCAGATGGTGAGAAAGCAGCACTGTCAAATGAAGGAAAGAGGAAATATGGGCAAAAAAAAAAATAGGAGATGCCATTCTGAGAAGTCAGGCCTTATGAACATTTTTACCAGCAAGCGGGAATTTAAACCTGCCCCAGTTTTAGCTGATTTTGTTTATTTTCAGTGAGGCTAGCTGTCTTTTCTGCAAACATATCCTTTCTTTTCTCTGTACCTAAAAAATAAAAATCCTGGAAGTGGCAACATAAGTCTAAATTCTTTTTGCCACAGTCTTCTCAGAGCATCCTTTTGTATTATATATAGATTGTTGAGGTCTAAGAAGTGTGGCAGGTGTGCAAGAGGCAATAGTGGAGCAATCACAGTGGGAAGGCTCAAAGTTCTAGAATTAATCAGACTGCACATTAAATCAGTATTAGTTGAAACTGTTCTGAGAAAACATGAAACACTACAAGTTTTGGTGCTCAAACTCAGAGCTGGAATTGATAGGTAGCAAAGCTCACAACCGTCATGTAAAGCAGATTGGAAACAGTTTTCCTAAAATTCATGTGGTATACTAAGACAGTTTTGTGTAAATCTGGCTCTTACTCCTCATGACCTAAATAACTCAGAATGCACCTGTTTGCTCCATCTTAATTCTCAGCTTCATTTTTCTGATTGTCGGAAAGCTATTGTAGGAAAATCTGGAAGTTGCCTGCCAAGACCATACTTTGGGGACCATGTGACCTGAACAGTTGTAGCTTGAACTATCTTGTAGCCTTGCAGAACAGAGTAATACAAACTTCTACTATCATAAGGGTTAAGGGGATGTGTGAGAGTCCTTTCCCCTGCCTAGTCTTCATTTCCTTGCTTTGGGAAGAGTGTAAGATTTTGAAATGAGGGGAAAACAATTGTAAGGTTGTCTTAGTGACAGAAGGAAGACCTGCTTATGCTGAAGGAATAGAGATAGATCATCTTTTCTTTCCTTTTGCTTTGGAGTTATATAGGTAAGAATAGCAAATGGGGGCCAGCCCTCTTAGATATCTTAATGCCTTTTCTTTGAGCCTTTGTACTTTGACATTTGAAAGAAAACCCAAGAAATATTTCTTTCTCAAACTTCTGGGGCATTTCTACAAGTTACTTGTGCTTTGTCCTCTGAGACAACATTGCAGAATTGAGTATCAACTGAACAAAGATACAAAAAAGTCACCAACCTCACAAAGTCTTCCATCATAAATTGCTGTAGCTGATTTCTCACATTTTCTTACTTCACTGATAACTCTGTGTTGCTTAAAAAGAAGAAATCTTATTTCCATCTATGACATGCAGAAATGTCATACGAACCTACCACTTATTGACGGGTTCCAAATAGATGTAATTTGTCCACACTGCTACATCTTGTTATTTTGAAGGCATGGTGTTACAGTTTAAAAAAAAAAGGCAAAGCAAACAAAAAACACACTTAAAATTGAAGCATAACTTAAATATTGGCTTTTATTAAGATAGATGATGATTATGTAAGATCTTAGCAAAAATGCCTAAATGATTTGTTGGAGAGGGAATGTGTCTAGGTATATGTAATTGCTTCCACATTTTTTCTTTTTTTTTTTTAGAAAATACTTTTTACGTCTTTGCAAGATAACTCCCACTCAGTGGCTGGTGAAGTGCTCTAGTTTTTTAAGCAATATAATGAGCAGCTAGTGAGGATGGTTTTCCTGGCTGCCAAAGGGTTTCTCAGTAGTTACAGTGACTGCCATATTACTGTCAAGCTGTCATGGACTAAGTGGTGGTTTTAAAGCATGTTTGGTGGGTTTGTGAGTAGCTGGTTTTTTGAATGCTATAGAAATGCTAACTGTTTCCTAAAATACTACCACACAAAAGGTGAAATGCAACTAGATCTGTTTGGCTGTGCACAGTAATCATGAGTGTGAGATGTAAAGGAGGAGCTCCTGTTTTCTCAAGAAGATTTCACCATTTATTTTAAGACTGAATTTCTGCTTAAGGTGATGACATACCCAAGGTCCTTGTAGGTTCCTTCGTAGAGGAGTAGCCCTCTTGGCCTCTCCCAGAATTCTGTGGTGGATGATACAGAAACAGTCATCTAATTAAGATGCTTTTCTAGTTCATCAATAATAGGCATTTTGGGGAGGTGGTGAAGTTTGGAAATGTAATGTAAATCTTTCACTGCAGTACAGAGCACTAATGGCTCCAAATGAAGACAAAGCTGCTGTTTATTGATTATTAAAAGTGCTATATAAAGAAGTTTGGAGAAGTAGATTTTGGATATGTCAAGTGAACCTGTTTATGGAGATGCTGAGATTAGACATTTAGTGTTCAAATATCATCTGTAAAATTTTATATTCTCACCTTGAAAGATTAATGCCCCCTGTTTTCAAGAGCACTTAAATGTATGTCATGTATAAGCCTTCAGAACAATAGGAAGGTATTGTAGGAAAATCTGGAAGTTTAAGGCTATACATTTCATGATTGGTTACCCATGAGACTCTGAGGCGGAAAAACAGGTATTTGATCACACAATCCATCTAGTGCTTCCTGGTGTCAAATCCTTTGTTTTGCAGAGTTGCTAATGTTAATTATATGTGTGACTTACGTGTAGTATGCACTGTTTTTTCTTTTTAATACATAGCTCATTTAGCAGTACATCATTGCCTATTTTGCATGGAAAGAGAATAGTCCACAAGCCATAAAAGTTTAGCCATTGTTAAATAACCTTCAGTTAGTACTGATTTGTAGAAGATATGTGAAACTTGGTCTAGTAGAATGCTGTGAAGTGTTTGAATACATAAAAAGAGTAAATCTGGGGAAAATAGGCACATAAACTTGTACAGCTTTTGAGTTTGTTTTGCACTCACTACTGTGTAGGTTTGAAGAGAAACAGAACCTCTATATAGCCTGTAGGTATAGATAGGTTTTGTGGCACCCCTGCTTTATTTGGATTGTTACATTTGGATGCATGGGCCATGGAGTAAGCAATGAATCTTTAATACTAATCTCACTTCTTAGTAATAGCAGACTTTGCATTTCAGTAGTTATTCTAGTCTAATTTTGCTGCTACCTTTCTGATACTACATTAATCTTCTGTGTTCTGTACCATTTGATGTAAGATTCTAAATCACCTACTTCACCATGCTCCAGTTTGGCTCTCAGTGCTTCCACTGTCAGTGAGATTTCTGGCAACTTGTTTGCTACATTCTTGTCAATAGGCTGATCAATATACTGAATCCAGCTGTGCTTTCTATTCCAAGGTAGCTTCTTAAAAACAATTATCTCCCTTGTGAAATGCTAGTATCTCTTTTTTTCTTTTTCCCTGCTAAAATTTCCTTGGAGTGAATTTTCTGTTTATCAAGTTTAGTTCTCATAAGGGTGTTTGGACTTTCACAGACACGCTCAGAACTGAAAACATCTAAATCTGAGATACTGAAAAGAGCTTTTCATATTAATCTGCTTTTGCTGATGTATTTCAAAGTACATTTAACAACAAGACACTGATCTATGCATTTTAAAATTTTCATCCTAAGAACCAATATTAACCTTTTAACTTCATGGAATGATAAGGTATTACATCAGTCTTTAATTAGTGTTTAACTCTGTCTCTGGGTGCAGAAGTGCATGCAGCATGCCTTTTCAGAGTGGGAAGCCTGTTACTTTTCTTTGTTATTTGGGCAAAAGGGAGCACAGAAATAAGCAATCTTGCTGTTTAAGTCTTGATTATTTTAGAAGCTCTCTTTGACTGCCAGCATCTAAAAGCAGAGAAAAGCAACTTTTCCAATAATACTCTTATTTGGTGGACCATATGGGTAAAATTATTTTTGGAAAGAGTTTAGGTGGGAAAAAAATAGATGACTCACCAGCTTTAGTAGATTATGCAATACAATGATTATACAAATTATTTCTTCATTGAAAGTGGAAATGTGTTTGGGAGTGACTTAATGTACAGCAACAGAAAAGTGACATGTAAATTAAATACACATTTGACTACAGAAAGTGTCTAAAACTACTTATAGAACTTCCATGCAGTTACACTGATTAAAAGAATATTTGTTTAGAGAAAACATCTAATGCAGGAAGTCAATTTTCCTGCTGTTGAAAAGCTAGCCTTATTAAGTACTCTTTGAAAACACAATTTTGACTTAATGATACACTAGTTTGAGCATTGTATTGCTTTTTTTATTCTTTTCCAAAATCAGAGCAGTCTTCTTTTTTGTGGCTTTTAACATACATTTTGTTTATAATAAGTAATATAATTTTTATTCATGGTTGTTGTTTGTGGTACTTAATATTTGGAAGGGAAGGTGTCAAAAAAACTTTAATTCCTTAATTCTTATACCTGTGGTTTTCACAGACTGTTGTCTGATTTGGTGGATTTACTGTGTAGTAAGCACATATACCTATGTTTCTTGGCTGGCAATCAAATGTCACAAATGTTGGTGGTGTTATACAAGCATGACCTACATGTACCATGTTGTGAAAAGACTGGAAAAACACTTTGTTTTTTTCAATCAGCAATATGAAATTCAGTCTAAAGTAACAGGTTTTTTTAACAAGGTGTATATACTTACATGGTCATATGGTTGGGTTTTTTCCCTTCTCTGTTTTCCTAAATTGAGAAGATGAGAAAGAAATTATTAATACTCAGTGCTGAATATGAGAAACTTTAGCAAATTAGCATTGGGGGAAGAGAACAGTAAGGTAATTGATGGTGCACCTTTCCTATGAGGAAAGTCTGAAAGAATTGGGTTTATTCAGCCTGAGGAAGAGAATGCTTTGAAATGACCTAATTGCAGCCTTCCAGTACCTGAGAGCTTACAAGAAATCTGGAGAGGGACTTCTTACAAGAGCATGTTGTGATAGGACAAAGGGAAATGGCTTCACACTGAAAGAGAGTAGATTTAGGTTAGATATTAGGGGAAAAAAAAGTCTTTACTGAGAGGGTGGTGAGGCACTGGGACAGGCTGCCCAGAAAGGTGGTCAGTGCCCTGTCACTGGAGATGTTTAGGACACACTGGATGGAGCTCTGAGCAACCTGGTCTAGTGACAAGTGTCCCTGACCATAGCAGGGAGGTAGGAACTGAGTGGTCTTTAGGGTCCCTTCAAACCCAGGCCATTCTGTGATTCTGTGATTGTAAGAATGAAATGGAAACACCTTTGTTGTAGTGCTGGGGTTTTTTACAGGATATTGGTAACTTAAGTTGATAATGGCTAAAATATCCAATTTTGAGTACTAAACAGCTTGCTTGGCATCATACCACCATTCTGAGAATAAGGAATATGCTTTTCAGTATGTTATCCTGGAAAGATAATGCATTCTGCTCTCAGAATCGGTGACATGTATTTGCTTCATGAGACACTGTAGAAAATACACCAGCAAAACAGCTACTGGTAAGTGAAGTAAACAGCATGCTCCTGAATCACAAAGCCCATTTCAGTTATATGTTTTTCTATATGTTCAGTGACAAACAAGAAACCAGCTCAAGCATCTATTACAAAGGTGAAGCAATTTGAAGGCTCCACGTCGTTTGTCAGGAGAACGCAGTGGATGCTCGAGCAGCTCCGCCAGGTCAATGGTATAGACCCTAATCGGGTGAGTTTGAACGCTTTTCTAGAAAATGAAAATTGAGCTGTTATGTAACTGACTTGGAAACCCAGCATTCTTTCTGTTCAAAGGGTATCTGGAAATATAAGATACAGGTTTAAGTGCAAATTTCAAAAAAGAAATAGCTAAGTGGAATATGTGAAGTAAATTTTAATGGGAAACATGGGAGGAGGCTAAAACTCAGTCATATGGATTTTTTCTTCTTGTCTTTCCATACTTTCCTTACTGTTTTCTCTTTTCTTTGTCAAGAGTAGAGTAAGAGCCTTGTTTGCTTCAGCTTTAAGCCTCTTGGGATCAACTTTGGTGTGCAGCTGTGCTATGAGATAGAGCAATAGGTAGAAGTAAGTGCAGAGGAGGTTGCTGAGATTCAAGTTTGTGAAATCTTGTGGATCCTGCGTTTTTTCTAGGACAGTCCTTTCTTCAGATATTTCAGCATTCCTTATCTTATGCTAGAAAATGTGGTAGTGTCCTTTAGCTGCAAACAGCAAGTGGACACTGATTTAAACAAAAAAAATACCAAAAAATAAAATAATACAAATTAACCCTATATTAAATAGCTGTGGAATTATTCCTGTGATTTGGGCTATGCAGCTCACCTTGAGCTATCTCAAGATAAGGTTGTACAAGTATGTGTTAGGATTATGAATGCAATTCTCCAGTACTAGAACAACATAATTAGAAGTTAAAAATGTGTCTCACATTATGTGCTCACAAAGTGATTTTGTGTTCTTTTTATAGCAAAATATTTTTGTGACTAGGTCCCTTGTTTCTTCAAAGTTGTGCTCTGATCATCCACCTAAGCATCTTAACTATGGTGCACCAAATTCTGTCACTACCCAAGTCTTGGTTAGTACCTAAGTCCCTAGTACCAAGTTTAGTTACTACCTAAAGACTTGGTACAAAAAAGAAGCCCTTGGCCACTGCCTTATGAAATGCAAGGAATGGAGTTATATTTTCTATGGGTAAAGGGACTATGAAAGCAAGTGAAATGACAAAGAGGTAAGGGATAAGAGTTTTAGGTCCTTTTACAGCATCTGCTATGCAGCTAGGTACATAACAGATTGAAAGTCCTACCAAGCTGTTGAGCTTAGAAATGTTTCCTTCTAGTCTAGCTCATCTCCTTGTGAATTCCCAGGCTTATCAGTTGGAAAAGAACATTTACTAGATTAGATTGCAAAGCAGTGTTTCCTAAATATTAAATGTATAACATGATCTTGCATCAATTCCTTTTATTTTGGCAGCTGAATCTGGTATAGAGCTGCACTGTGATTTGTTCTGGGAGTGGCCTTTTGCTCATGTTATCCTGAGTGCTTTGCAACACTTGATGAAAATGCATTAAATACAATAACTAGGACTTGTTATTTGCTTAGGACTTAGCTTATTTGTTTGGTTGAGCATGGAGAGCAGATCCACATCTTCTATAACATAGTGTGACCATAGATTTTGTGTTGAGAGACATAAATGCTTGCATAATATAGATGACACAAATAACTATATATCTGAAGATAGCAATGGTTTCTTATGAGAGTTTGGCTTTTAATTTTTTGATCTAAAATATATTTGTTTTCAGATATTTTTTCATAGCTGACTATTCCTCATTAAAAATAACAGTAAAAAAGCCTTCCTGCCTGTTTGGTCTTTTTTATTCAAAAATATACAGTAATACCAGGATGGTTATTAGTTGCATGACCTGTGTGCTTTTTGCAACACAGTACATTTTAAAAAATATCTTTCACTAAATCATTTTTAAAACAGGAATAATAGCAGTCTATTTTTTTTTCTTCTAGGATTCCCCAGAATTCGATTTACTATTTGAAAATGCATTTGACCAATGGGTAGCAAACACAGCTTCGGAAAAATGCACATTCTTTCAGGTTCTACATCACACTTGTCAGCGATACCTTACAGACAAGAAGCCAGAATTTATCAACTGCCAATCTAAAATTATGGGAGGTAAGCGAATCAAAGCCTAATACTTTGCAGCTGGAAATTATTTGCATGTGATTTATTCTGTGTTCAGATAATCTTGCAGCCTAATGACATCTTGAAATCATGGATCTGAACATGCTAACTTAGCAGTAAGCTTCTAGGCTTCAGCATTTCTCCACCAAGCACCACCTCACACTCTTCTGTTACCTTTTCATTCCTTTTACTTTAGCTACTGAAACTGATAGCAGATACAGATAATTTTGTCAATCAATGTTTTTCTTTCAGTGTCTTCTCAAACTAAGAAAAAATGTGCAAAATTTCTTATGTCTTCTCTAATTCTTTCCTTTTCCACATGAATAGAATTTCTTTGTTTTCTTCTTAGTGTGGTGGTGAGGAGGGAGCTGCATTAGTGGGTGAAGATATACTCTACCATTTTTCTATTTCATATGGGAAGTCTCATGTTGGTTATCTGTTTGCTAATGTTTCTCACTTCATCCTTCCTGCAAGTAAGTTGTTACTAATAAAGCACAACACATTTTGCCTTTGAACTTGTATTATTCTTCTAAGCTTGACCTGTCCAAAATCAAGTTCCTGATTCAACTGACACAGTATTAATTTTATCCTAAACAAGTGTCATCAGAGTGGAAAAAATTGCCACTGAGGTTCATTAATATATGCTTAACTTCTACTTTTTTAACACACACTAGACCTTACCATGTCCCATGAAGCACACCCAAATTCTACCTTTGACAGCTGCCTAGATAAAGTGGGAGTATTCAGTAATCCTCTGGTAGCAGAGGGTGACCATTTCCATATTCCTTGCATGTCATTCTGACTGGGCACAAGTCTGGTCTGTGTATGTACACACACAGTGCTGCATATAGACATTGTATAGGAACTAATGAATCTGCTCATGGATACAGTGCTTCTGCTGTTCTTCACGCTATCAAATTTTTCCTCACACTGGGTGACACACTGTGGGTAGGTTTAAATTTGACAGAACCTGTACAAACTGTAAACCAAGTAACAGTTGACTAATTTGACAAAGTGGCTTGCTGTGTGTCAACCTCACTGAGCCAGCTGTTTGCATCAAAACCCATTTAGTCCAAAACCTGAAATACCAAGAGGATTTTCTGGAATGTATGTTGAAATGTGTTGTCAAGCTCAAATTCATCCCAACTAGAGAAAGTAATGTCCAAATGTAGCCAGGCAAATCAAAGAACATAGACCTGAGGATATAGTTTGAACTATATTATACCTAGTTGAGAATTTACAGCTTGGGGTTTTTGTTGTTGCTGTTTTGTTGGTGTTTTTTGCTAACTAGGCAAAGCAGTATATTCAAATCATACTTAGTGCATTCAGATTTCAAGGCTTGTCACTCCATCCCCTCAGCCAAGGCAGCATAACATTTAGAGTGATATTCTTGTGAACTTTCTGGGGATATGAAATTAATACTTTTTCTTTTTGATGGTTTGACAGTTTAACTTCTAATACTCTACAAAATTTGTAAGAAATAAATTATTAGAATATATATATGCATGCATTCACATGGTTTATTAAGTCATTATATAGATAAGCCCATCTATAATAGACGTGTGTAATGTGTATCTTGTAGCTAATGATTATTTTCAAAAATAAAAAAAAATTGCCACTAAAGAACAGTTCTTCCTAAGTGGTGCTGAAGATGAAAGAACTTGAAGGGCTTGTTTACAAGCCTACTTATCTTATTGAACCTTGTTCCTTCCTAAAGTGTGAAGAAAGTGAAACTCGTGCTACTCCTGTTTCTGCAGGAAGTGCTTAGGAGCTTAGCTTTAAGTAAATATGGGTGCTCCGGTGGAACTCCAGACCCTCTTCATGACCTTCCTCCTTTTACCTCCTTTCTCTCTCACACACAGATACCCACACATTTCCCCCTATAGACCAGAGCCCTGCCACTGACTCTCCTTCTGCAGAATCATTTTTTGCCTTATTTTCATTTGTGTGTCATGTAACTATAGTTTGCAGAGTTAAATAGGCTAGACTATTTTCTGTAACTTGATTCATGACATCAGTACTTGCAGCAATAATGAGAACTGACTGACGGTGTAGGTGCTAATTCTGAGAACAAAGAAAAAATTCAAGTTTAGGCAGACTGTAACAAGATTCCTCCTATTAGTGTCTTAAACTAAATATTTCGAGTTTGTCTTTTGTTTAGAATTTAGGTGAGCCCTGTCTGTAGCTTACATGCATTCTGGATGTTATGGTGGAGAAGAAAGGCAGGCTTTGGGGCTAGAGGCCTTTTTTTGACTGATTTTTTCCCCTTGTGTAAACTTTTAACATACAGGTTCTGATACTGGAATGTGTGTAATTTGTAGTATCTTTGTGTTATGTTGTTATTTGGTGTCCATGTTAGTCAGGTTGTATTGCTTTTGCAAAGCAAAGTTGGAGATGGCTGGTGTGCAGAAATTCAATCCCTTAGAGGTTGTGTTCATTGGAACAGCTTGATTCTTGACATACCATTAAACTGACATTGAGGATGCATTTGGTTCTCATTTCTGGATAGAACTTTGAGATACAGCGATTGAAACTCTTTAGAGATTAACTCAGGCCCTATAATAAAGAACAAACATTTGCTGCCACCTTTAGATGCATATTAGAAATGCATTTGGTTTTAAGCTTTGTCCTACATCTACACATTGATATTTAACAATTGTTCTGCTGAATTAATCAAAATATTCTTGGAAACCCAAAATGATGGCACCTTTACCTTTGTGACCTTTTCAGGAGTTAGTAATGAATCACTATTTTTCCTCCAAGAGTAAAATTGCCAGTGTGAGAATGGTAATGAGTACTTTTTCCATACAGTATTACTTATCTTGGCTTACCACATTTGAGACCTGCTGAGCATATAGTGGTGTTTACCATACACAGCAAGATTAATGACTGACCAAAGGAGACAAACAAAAACTTGTGTTAGAAATTGCCCTGAGCATCCCAATCTAGTGGGTGGCATCCCTGTCCATGGTGGGGGTTTGGAAATTGATCATCTTTGAGGTCCCTTCCCACCCAGGCCGTTATATGACTCTGTGAATTGGGATGGGAAAAAAGACGATTGTTGCCCTCCCTTCTGTCAAATACCTGGTAGTTGATTGTTTATTTCAGTTCTCGCCTGAAAGACATTGAAAACAGTATGTATTTGAACATACTACTCTTGAAGACATTCACATGTAAATTAATTCTGATAGAAATGACTTTGCCCCCCAAAAATTTAAAAAACGAACAAAAAACAATAATAACAAAGGTAAGTTATCTGCAATATCTGTTATTTTGGTGTTTTGCTGTTTTGAAATGACCGATCAAATTTAGCCCTGTTCCCATACAGAAACTATTTTCTTTTCAGTTTATTTAGATATTTTTTGCCAACGTATGCCAAATACTCAGTTATTGTCATTCTAGAGATTAAAATATTGGAAGTGTTTTCTGCTGCCTAAGACTATTTCAGATGCTTGCTCTTATGCCCTGCATATTCATGTCAAGATTAATTCTGCTTTGGAGTTTTACTTAACTATGTGTATTTTACTGATCTTAAACACATAAGCCATGTATTGAGATTCAAATTAATAAGAGTAGTTGAGATCTTTTTTGAGATAGAAATTTGGCATATAATCTGAGCTCTAAATTAACTTCTAAAAGGGGAAACTTGTAAGAAAAAAAAAGTACATTATGTTCTTGCAAAATCTGTAGGGATACATAAATTGAGAAGGGACATTTATCATTATAAAGGTTGGTTCCTTTTTCTGATCTGTATGACTCTGAGACAAGGTGATATAGAAAACATTAAGCAACATATTTGCTTGACTTTCTGAAGATTGAAGGTTTAAGTAAGGTGTTCTCTTCAAGATACAGAATATTGCTGTTTGCCATAGAAATTGGATTTTTATTTTTTTTTATCTAGTTGTTAGATTTTGATGTTTACAGAGCCAGACTAGGGTTATGTGCCTTGTTGTAGTTACTAATTCTGAAAGTGTCTGATTGGTTAGACTGTCATTTAGTATAAATCTTAATGATTATTGAAAATATTGCTTACTTAAGTTAGAATTAATTTTATAAATGTATTAGATTAGAATTTAAAGTTTTACAAGTTTAAATATATTTTTTCATTTAGAAAGAGGGTAAAGATTGTGTTAATATGAAATTGATCCTAGTTAGGTATTTCCTTAACGTATAACTAATATACATTATACAGTAACAATCTGTCCTGGCATCAGTGCAAACAATTAAGAACATTAATGGGAGAAGATAAGATTTTCTGTAAGGAATTTGTGACCTGTCCATTCATCTCTTAATCCTTGTTCTCTATATTCTCCAGAACTGCTAGAAATGTAAAACATAATTGCTTTTCTGTTTCTTTTAAGGAAGGAAAAAAACCAGTCCTGGGTGACAGACAAATGAAATCTGTAAAGGGGAAAATTAGTTCCTAATTTCAGTAATTTGATTAAACTTTAATACTGTTTTGATGTAGAAAGGCAGACATCAAATGCTATGATGGTGTTGAACCCTAGAAGAATCCCAAAGTCCAAAGTGTGTGAATGTATTTGGCTTGGAAAACTATAAATAACAGCCTTTTTTTTTTTAAATTTGAACATTTATTAGCACTCAGGCCAGATCATGACCAAAAAAAAAAAAGTATAAAGAAAATAAGGAAGTCCTTACCTATGAAAATCCTACCTATGACAAGGGAAACTAGCCTGGCCTCATGTTGTGTTACAGGGCATGAACACTAGAGATCACATCCTCAAGGTGTACAGTTAAGATGAAATACAACTGCCTGGACTCATAAACTAATGATGATATTGATTAAAAGGTTGCAACATGTTTCAAATGCTCTCTGCAGGTACATGTTATTTGCTGTGCTTTCCTATAGAAAGGTGATGATAAGTAAGCTGAAAGTTGATGTTTTTCTTCTTTACTCATGGATTGGTCTTAGCACACCTGAGTTATGACACACTCAGTTTGTCAGTCCTGTCAGCCCACCTCAAGGACTTCTTGAGGCACTTCTTACCCAGAGGTGAAATTCATCTTGAATGTAATTTATGATCATAGTGGCAGAGCTATTCACTGCCAGTTTTACCCTGATTTCTTTTGCTAAGATATCTTTCACTGTTTTACCTCACCTAGCTTCATTAGTTTAGTGTTTTTGATAGATTTTGAAGGTACAAGTCTGATTTACGCATACTCAGTATATTTATACTTACATAGATACATTTTTGTATGGATAAAACCTAGGCTTAGGTTTGCATATATTTTTTACAGCATTTTGGAATTAATCAGTTTTTGCCTAAAATTAGATGGATGTCAGTTCTGTTTTGTGCTGCTGAGCATTACTTGATTGGTGAAAGCTATTTTCTGGTCACCTTTGTGTGTAACCAAGCAAGACCAGCCAGAGTTTTTTCATCCTATATAAAACTTCCTTTAATCTAGCTGACCTCTGATGTGGAAAGGTGATTGTCCATGTTCATAATGACTTCAGAACTATTAGAAATGTAAAATAGCATTGCTTTTCTATATCTCATAAAGAAGGAAAAAAAGCAGCCTTGGTTGATAGACACATTGGTAAAAGGGAAAAAATCCACCACCTGAATGCCCAGGTTTCAAAAATCTAATGTTTTGAAACATGTTTCAAAACCTAAAATCTGCCTTTTCTGTTCCTGCAACCTGGTATTTCCTATGTTTCAATGTTAGTTCACTGTTACATTATTTAATGCAGCATTTTTCCCAGTCTGGAAAGTGAATGCATGTGGTGCATCAATAGTAATAACTATTCAAAATACCTCTATGGAACATACTTTGTTGAATGAACCCAGATCCACTTCTCAATATTTCTGAACTTCTTAGACCCCTGAGAATAATTTTTGCATAAATTCTCAGGTTACTTGAGTCCAGAAAACTCAAATGAAGCATTAAATAACAGTTTTTTCTTAGTGACATTGCTCTGAATATTTGACCTCGTCTTGTTTGTAAATCACATAGCCACTCACTCAAATATGTTGCTGAAGTAAGCAGACAAATATTGTGCTTGATGAATTGCCGCAGAGTTATCATTTTCTTACCTTTTTGAATTTTAATTCTTTCGAGTCTGTCAGAAAGGATCTGTTTAAAGAATCACTTCTTGATCTTCTTATGAAAATCCTGTATACTATGTTTTTCATTATCAGTCCCTATAGAAATCATAAGGCAGTGGCATTACTATGTATCAGAACAAAGTCACTAGGAAGTGTGAATTAGCTTGTACTTGTTGTCCAGCATTGTCTCTGTTCCAAAAATCATTCTAAACTTAGTACATTGTAGTTCCTCATGACTAGCAGGAATTCATTAGTGTTGACATTTTCAGTCTTCTGAGCTGCTTCTGCTGACACAAGTAGGATCAATTCAGTTTGTAAAATGACTGTCTTTCTACTTCGATAGCATAGGTCATTTCTCTTCTGAAGCATTTTAGAATTTTCTTTATCTTTCACGGTTCCCATATTGACATAAGAAAGTGGAAGACCTTGTTTGGATAGTCTTATTTACTAACATAAGAAACACTATTAATTTTTTTACTGCTGAACAATAAAATACTCCATATTTTCATCTCTTTCCTCCATTTCAATTCTGTGTACATAATTTATTTTTTAGTCTGTTGGCAATGCTGATGCTTAAGATAGCCCATTTTAATTCTAATTCTGTTTTCCATCCCTCGATATTAAGTGTCATTCTATCCTAGCTTATTTATATATATTCAGCATCCACATTGGAATAGAATGTTAGTCTCTACTCTTCTTTGAATTCAAACAAAAAGCTAGTTTTTAAGTGTCTAGGATCTTTCATTTGGTCTCCAAATGAACATGTATATGAAAGTTTGCTCCTAACCCAGCTTTCTAAGCTCTTTAGATTTCTGACCTTGAAGAGGTAAATATAAGATATAGAACTGTAGACCATCTGTCTAGGTAGCAGAGAAAAATGTCTTCCAGACTACTTAAGCCATTTAAAAAATAACTCACAGAATTTCATTTCAATGACTTGATATTTTGATATTCATGGGTTAGCATTATTGTTTAGTATAAAATATTTAAGAATTAGAACACAGTGTCTAGTCTTGGTGATGTCTTAGGTCGAAGTGTGGATTTTTCAGAATTACTTACAAAAGGATTGTTTCAGAAGGCCCACTGTGGCATGATAGCAATTTCCTAAGTAGGTAATTTATTGATTATTCTGTCTCTCTCTTCACAGTATTTGAACTCACTCATAAAATGCAAAACAGATTGGATGTACATCACCTTCGCTCACTGTGGACTTTATTGCATTACATATTTTTCTTCATTAAAATAATATATAGTTGATGGATCTGTATAACATTTTCTGTTCCCTCTCCACTGCCAGGCCATTAGCATCAAATGGGTTTTTTCAATGTTTGCTTTTATTTATGTTTGGCAACAATACAAAATTACTACCTTGGCCAGGTGCTGTTTTTGCTAATCAGTAGATACACTCAGTTTGCACACCTGCATTAACGCTATTCTTTCTGTTTCCTTCTCCCCTCCTTCCTTCTCCCTTAAGGCTGGTGCTAAGGTGGTGCTTTAAAACTCATTATTGATTTGGTCAGGAAGGTACAGGGTGTGAAGTTCTCTACAGTGTTGACTTAAAGGCTGCCAGTTTGGAGAATCATTGCTGGCCTGGACAGGTTTTTAGTAGCATATGCTTTCACTTCAGACAAATTAAGGTCTTTCAGGCTCCCTTATTCCCCTTCTGGGACCATAGCAGACTTCTCTTTGTTCACTGTGAACTTGAGCTCACGGTTAGTTGGCTGTTGAGTACCTGGATACTGTGATTGCTCTACATTTTTTTTCCCCCATCTTAAAATGTAGCTTGCAAATCTAAGGAGCTGACATGGCTAATGAAAACAGAGGAAGAAATTTATCTCTGTTGTCAATAAGGCTTATCTTGTTTTGTTGCTTGCTAATGAAGATGCTGAACAGTCAGGATGATCATTTTGCCTCGTATATTCTCTGTAATTGGTAGGACCTTTTAAAAAGTATAATGTTGTGATGCACAAGGTGTTCTTTGTTGTTGTTAGAAATAACTTGCAAGCATCTGTTTAACTCCCAAGGTTATAGGTATTATTTAACTACTAGCAGGAATAAAATACACTTTTTCTTCATATTAGAGTTGAGATAAATTTGCCCTCTTTTTGTGCTAAAAGTACAGGATTTCAGATACACAAAAATAAATTGTGGGCAGATGTAAATAATGTTCCGAAGCTATGAAGTGACAAACTAGGGTTGTTTTAGAACATGCTACAATATAAAATATTATATGTTACTATGACTGATATTATAGGCTTTATTTAATGTGTTGCAAATCAGGAAGACTGAAAAGTATGGGGTCAAATCTGAATAGTTTTACTGAGGCTTAAAATGCATTTATAATATACTGGGTTTGGGTTTTTTTTTTTTCCCTTTTTCTGTCTTACATGCTTTGAACAAAATACCGGATTAGATGAATTTTTAGGTCTCTTTGCATCAGCACAATACACATTATTTGCCCGCCTTTTTATATTTAAATCTGTTCCTGGCCAGTTTTTTTATTGATGGATATTAAAAGATCCAGATGTGTCAGAAGTAATTGCCTAGCCCACATGGGAACAGGGGAAAGTACTGTAACCAGTTTAAATTTGAGATCACTTCTTACTCTGAAACCTGTATTTCTTTTCAGGGTAGAATAAGATTTTTACAAAGGTGGAACCGTGGATTTATTCCCTTGGGAGTACAATGATTCTTAATGTTGCATAATTGGTAAAGGCTAAATTCAGTGCAGAATATGTGCCACTTACATCAAAATAGCTACCAGGCTTGGTAACTAATGCTTTTTGAAGGCTATAAACTTTCCAGATTCAGGTGCAAAGACTTACAGAAGTGTTTTGTTTACTTTCAAAGAAAGTGAAAGTCCATGGCAATCCTGCTGTCCAGGCTGTGAGACTTCTAGATTTTATGGTCAAATATAATTTGGGAAGTAAGTTATGTTTGAAAGATAAATTGAGAAGTTGATGTTCAGATTTAAGTTCAGATTCAAGTTTTCAAAGCTGGAAATTCAATGAAGATTGTACTTTTTATAAATGTTCTCTTTCAGATCACTTGGGCGTCCTTTCTGGATGATAATTGAAGTATTGAAATTATCTAGAGAACATTCAATTTGTGTGGAATTCATTAAGTTGTGAGTGTATAATCTTACAGGATTACAATCACAGAAGTGCTGTTTCTATAATCTTCTACTTATTATCTCAAGCTGTTAAATAAGGCTTTCACATGGTTGTTTAAGATAGGTCAGTGAGAGATGTTTTTCTTCTGTTTGAGTCTTTTTAGTAGCTCTTCCCTCTTTTATTTGAGAGAGCTCTTAACCAAGGCTGTCAGCACAGCACCAATACGCATGAAAGGATGTGTAACAGTGAAGAAGGAGGGGAAGAATGTGTTTGTCCTGTGGACCTTCATAATCAGCTGTTGTGTTACAGATGTGATGGAAAGCCTTGGGTTAATGGTAGTCTAGGAAATGTAACTCTCTGGTAATGATGATTTCAACAAAACAAATGTGCTCAGCAAGGAGAGGCAGCTAATGGATGTGTGAAGTCCACCATTGGTTGAAACTTCATCAGTCGATGTTGAAATAATGTAGCATCCTGAGTTAGATGCTTAGACTTCACTTAATCCTTTATAATTATTGTGGTGTTTCTTGGGTATCATTCCAGACTAAGTTATTCCTTATTGTGAGCAGTTTCATGACAGTCTTAGCAGTAGAAGAGGTTTGCCTTCATGTCTTCAGTGCTGTGTTGCAGTAATGAGCAGCTCTTAGCTTTTTTTTTATGGCATAATTCTTTCTTCTAACAAAATGTATGATTTTGATTGGTGAATATAGCTAATATGTGGGAGTCACCTGAACCTTGACAGACTTTGGAGAAACTTTCAGATCAGCAAAACCTGTAATTGCCTCTTGAAGCTTTCTGCGGTCACTTGCGGTCACTTCATTCTAAAGTGTTGATTTCAGTGATTCAGTACAGTTTGGAGGTGAAGGAAGAGATTGAGTTTTTGTAAAATGCTGTCAATGTTCAAGTTGGTTTTTTATTGACAGTGGTTGATTGAAACAGATGAGAGTAATGTGCATAATTAGCAGAAAAAACTATTCAGACATAAACATACGTCAGTCATACCAGTCTTAGGTGACTGGGATGGTGCTAAAATACTGTCCGTAAATGTATAGCTCCTGCATTACCCTGAGGAAGGGTTGGCACAGCCAGTTACTCTCAGGTCAGATGCTGCATTTTTCATTTGGTGGTTTGCAGCCATTGCTCTTGACTGATTGCATCCTGACCTTGACCAGTTCTTACTCAGTTTTCATTCTTACTCATGAGCCGTAACTTTATTTTCAGTTTATCTGGTGAGAGAAGTTGGTGATTTTGAATATGCTGCTTAAGTAGCAAACACAGAATTTTCAAAGTCACTTACCTGATGGAGAAATAGGAATGTGTTGACAAATACACTGTGTTCCATGCCTCCATTGTAGCAGGTTAATGCATTATGTTTCTCAATAATAATTAACACTACTTAAGCAGAAGCTCAATCAATAGTATTGACACAATGTCTGCAAGAACTACCTTTGTTTAGAAGAATCCTGTGGTTCATTTTCAGGGCATGTTGTTGTCTAAATCTCCTACCCACCCTAAAAGAAATGTCAATACTTTGGTGAATTCAATTTGAAACAAAACAACAAAATTGCATCAGGAGATGTGTTAACACTTTGGACTGCCTTGACAGGGAAAGTGTGTTAGGCTTTCTATTGTTTTTGGCTGGAATGGAGCTTGTTTTTCTTCATAACAGCCAGTACAGTGTTATATTTTAGATTTGTGACCAAAACTGTGTTGGTAACACGCTGGTGTTTTAGGTGAGGTGTACTTACACAGTGTCAAGACCTTCATGGTCTCTTCCTTCTGTCTTGTCCCCCAGCAAATGGCCTGGGAGGGGACACAAACAGGGAATCTTACCAAAACTGACCAAGGAGATGCTCCATGCCATGTAACAGCATGCTCAGCAATAAAACTGGAGGAGAAACTGCCTTTTCCCAAGGTAGACGTTGCTCAGGGACTAACTGAGCATTAGGCCAGTGCTGAGTGTTGGCTGGTGACTGATTCTTTTTGCATCATTTGTACCATAGGCTTTCACTAAAAATAGATTTTTTTTCTCTTTTAAATATTAAATATAACTCTTCATAGTAGTCATTGGTTGGGGGATTTTCTTATTCTATATTAAATCTGTTCCATCATTCTGAATATTCCCTATGGAAAACTATTCCACTTTAGAATCAAAGTTGTTTGAATATTTCAGCTTGTGGTCATGAAGAAATGTAGTGAGTACAGCATTTCACTTACGGCAGAAATGTCTGGAAGGATTTAACAAAAAAAACCCTCACATTTTTTTCTTTATAGAATGACATCAGTATCAGTAAAAATTGGCATGGGAGTTATCCCATTTCCAGTTATTTTACCTGTCAGCTGATCAAAATTGGCAAAGCTTGCAAGTTTTTTCAGTGTTCATGACTCTCACTTGTGACCCCAGGGGAGCAGGATTTAAGATTAATATTTAAATTTGCCAGCTCATTCTCAAAAGAAGCTTGCCATGGTGCGTAGCTGCTGTTCTTTGTTTTAATTACACATTCTGCTTCTTGTCTGGTTGGCTGTAATATGTGATCCTGCTGAATTCCAGAACTTTTCCAGAGTAAGCCTCTTTAATTATTACAAAATTGTCATAATGGGTAAATGGCACTTCACAGTAAGGTTTTTGGACATTATTGATTTTATACTCCCCAAGAAAATTACCCTTTCTAGAGAACAAATCAGACTTCCTTCCTCCAGGGTTTTGAAAGTTATTACATAGAAAGTTTTTTCACATTTGGATCTTCAGAGATGAAGTTTTCCCATTTTCTTCCCTCTGGAGATCCGAGGTCCCTTATTGGGCTAGAAGTCCAATCTCCTCATTTAATATTAATCATCATGATGGAATGTAATTTAATACTGATTTTAATTTATTGGGAAATATCTATAAGAAGATGTTTGCTTAAAAAGAATAAATTTGCTAAAAATGCAGTAAAAGTAACAGCATAATCCACATACCTTGCCTCCACCCCAAGATTAACAGCATTTTGACCACAGTAATGATCAGAGACAAATTCGTATCTTAGAATGATGCAAAGATAATGCTAAAGTAATTTTTCTGATTCTACGGCTTGAAATTTGACTCTGTAATTAGTTAAGCTGTTCAAAAGTATGAATAATTTACATGAAATTGTTGCTGTGGAGTACTGAATAAAAGAAAATCTCAAGAGAGCAGGAGGTATTTTAGTTATCAAGATACCTCATCAATGAAAAAATCTTTTTCGTTTTACTCTAATGGTGCCTATGCCACTATTTAACATAAAAAGGCACTAGCATCAGAGATAAAACTTCCTTTTACTTACAACTGTAGCAGGAAAGCTTGTGCTACTTAACTGCCCATAGAAGAGATTTTTCTAGGGCCTTGCAGAACCATAATAAGGATTGGGTTTTTTTGGTAATACAGCTGTTTCTAGATCTGCAAGCCACACTTGAGAAATGAGAATACACTGTGTTTGCTAAGCAATAAAAATACTGAACTGTTGAACCCTTAATGTTATTCAGGTAATTTATTTTGTCATGTTTTGGGGGCTTTTTTTGCTTGTTTTTTAAGACCTCATATTCACAACATGATTAAATTTTATTTCCTATGGTCTGCAGAAGTCATTCTGTTCATGTGCTTCTTTCAGCTTTTTGTCAGCTAATTGTCTGCTGTGTTTCAGGCTATGTTGATTTTCTTTCATTTTTGTGTTTCTGGTTTGCATATATTTAAATATGGAAGTTAAAACACCGGAAATCATCCAGATGTATTTGATATGTTCGAGATGATACTTCTTGAGCTAAAAGTAGGGGTGCTTCTTTTTTTGGAGAAGTTTATGGAAATAATTTAGTCAAGGTACATATAAAGATACTCTTTGACTCACGAAAACACCAAAGCCACGAATAGTATTGTAGACTTGGAAAATATATTAGTTAAGTATCACTATATATTTGTTTTGCTCTGAAAATTTTATTGAAAATGTCTGCTGGTTCTTGCATTTTTGTAATTTTCATAATTGTCCGCTGATTTTTGTTAACATCTTCAGAATTTTTTTGAAACATAAAGAACATTCAAATCTGATCTGTGGAAAATGTATTTAGTCTTGTATTTTGGTTTTTATAGCAGCATTGTGGTTTAGGAATGGTATTCCTCTCTCTAGTGCTCCAACCAAAACTGTGACAGCATTCACTTCCCCTCCCCCTCCAGCAGAAAGCACAAAAGGCAAAGATTAGTGCTTGAGATAAGAAAAATTTACTGAAAACCACAATGAGAAAATTAACAGTAACAGCAAGAATACTAATTACAAATAATCAAAGCTAACTGCATTTATTTCCTTCTCGGAAGTAGGTAGTTGCTAAATGCTTTATTAATGCATGTACAATTAAAATTGAGTACTCGTGTTTGCAAATCAGTCGATGTAGAGTTTGATCACTAATCTAAAGATAAATCTCTGCATTGAGCTGAAATATATTTGATATATAGAGAATGCAATGAACCTTTTATGAATGTGTGATAAAACAAATGATGCAATCTAAATAATGGTATCTCTAGAGACCAATTAGTTTCTTTGCATACTTGATTATGACAGAATTCCTGTATCTTTCAGGTATTGGGCATGGTGGCTAAAGGATGTATTTTTCATTGTGCATGATAAAAGTCCTAAAGCTGACTTCTTGGGGTGTAAGAGCCTCTCAATACAGCTTGAATTGTAGAATATCCTGAGTTGGAAGGGACCTACAAGGGTTATCAAAGTTCAGCTCCTGGCTCTGCACAGGACACCCCAGGAGTCACACCATGTCTCTGAGAGCATTGTCCAAATGCTGCTTGAGCTCTGTCAGGCTGGTGATATGACCACTGCCCAGGGGAGCCTGTCCACTGCCCAAACACCCTCTGGGTAAAAAACCTTTTCCTAATATCCAAAATAAACTGAAGAGGTCAGTCAGTGCCTGCCCCTCCTCTTCCCCTCAGGAGAAGTTGTAGACTGCTGTGAGTTCTGACTTCAGTCTCCTTCAGGCTGAACAAGCCAGGTGACCTCAACCACTCCTTGTATGGCTTCTCCTCTAGATCCTTCACCACCTTTGTAGTCCTTCTTTGAACACCCTCTAATAGCTTTACATCCTTTGAGTGTTGTGGTGCTGAAAACTGCAGACAGGACTCGAGGTGAGCAGAGCAGGACAATCCCCTCCCTTGCCTGGCCAGTGATGCTGTGCCTGATGCCTCCCAGGACAGGGTTGGCCCTCCTGGCTACCAGGGCGCTGCTGGCTCAGATTCAACTTGACATTGACCACGGCACTGCTCTCCAGCATCTTGTTCCTCAGTCTATACATAAATCCAGGGTTGTTTCATCCCAAGTGCAGAATCCAGGACTTTCCTTAGTTGAACTTTATGTAGCTGGTGATTGCATGGCCTTCTAATTTGTCAAGGTCTTTCTGCAGGGCCTCTCTGCCATGATGGGAGTCAACAACTCCTCCCAATTTAGTATTGTCCGAAAACTTAGTATACATCTGATTCCTGCATCCAAGTCCTTTTTGAAGATGTTGAGAACTGGGCCCTGCAGAACCCTACTAGTTACAGGTCACTAGCCTGGTGTCACCCCATTCACTGTAACCCTTTGCACCTGAGCCATGAGCCAGTTGCTCACCCATCATATGATCTGTTTATCCAGCTGTGTGCTGGACATTTTGTCTAGAAGGATACTATGAAAGACAGTATGAGAAGCTTTACTAATGAAATCCTAAAGGAATCCATCAACATGGAAAACATCTCTCAGGATATTTTGAATCAGAGTAGTTACCTCCTGAAGAACAGCTTAAAAGTTTTGCAGGTTGTAGATTATTTATTCATAAGAATGATTTTCCAATATGTCCAGTGCAAGGTTTGCTATTCCTGCAGTGGTACTAATACAGGGATGAGGCATAGTCAGTCATACCAGCAACCACCTACACATGCTCTAGAAATACACTGATGAAATTCCATAGACTATTGACATGTGGGTTTCTGTGTTGCTCATAGATAAGAGCAGACTTTTTTTATTGTTTTACTGACATTCCATTGGTAAGGATACTCCAGAAGTAGTTCTTAGGAACAGTCTCAGAATAGCAGCTTCTCTGCAAGTCACTGCCTATGAGAAAATACAGCAGATCTTACCTGGAGAGAACACAATATTGTGTTAGCTAGAAGGAAAAACAGTTACTGTCACTGTGCCAAACTTTCAAGTTCATTCTTCTGTGCTGAAAATAATGTGGAGTAATAGATACCAATCTTTGGCCACAAATCTACAAACAGTTTTAGGAGTATAGAAAATAAGGAATATTCTTAAGAGTAGAGAAAATGAAAAATATTTTTGTTCTGTAGTTTCCTATTGACATGACAGAAGGTCAGCAATATGTTAGTCTGCTCCCCAACACATTTTAAGACTTCAGAAAATACTTAGTTTTATAGATACTAAGTTTGTCCATGTAGCCTGCTTTCCTTGAATTCAGCAAAGGCTTTGTGATATTGTAAAAAACCGATTTAATTCAGTGTTGTGAGCTTTCAAAACTCTTGTCCTAGAGAACTAACACTATACAAGAGGCCAAAGCCATTAGATCACACCACCAAAAAAGGAAAACTATTTCCAGTGCGGTGTTGCTCAGTACATGTGTTTATTTGAAAAGCTGCCTGAACAGAAGCCAAAATAATAATCTCCTTTAAAAAATTATGAACAAAATAGCAATTGACTGAAAAGTTTCAAAGTAAGAAAGTGTGCAGGATGTGAAGTTGTTTGGTTTTACAATCAAACTCCTCAGTGTCTGAAGGGAGATCACTTGAAAAGATTAATTTCTGTATCTGCAAAGTTCCAGCTCACAGTATTGTTAGATATTAATCTCTTCAACAAGAATGCCAGCTATTATATTCCTTTTCTAAATGCAACAATAGGAAAAAACCCCAAACCTGTAGCAGTTCCACATCTACTTTTTTTCTTTTTTTTTAACTCCTGATGTGCAAAATTTAACAATATTGGTATTTGGGAGGCCAGAATGTTCTTTTATGGCTATTTCTCATATTGACTCATCATCTGTGAGTCACTTTGTGTAGGTTCTTAAGTCTCTCCCTCACCTCCATAGTTTAATACTAGTTGAGTTTTAGCTTAAAATTGTAAGCCAATTTTCTTTATCTCAGGAATTCCTGCATATGCAGCTTGTACCGTGCTTCACAGGCTACTCAGGGCAGCCTTTAGCTTCACTATTCATTGTTTGTTTGGCCTTTCTAAGGAAAGGATTATTATTTGAAAACTGAGTCTGAAAGGATTGTTTGTTCTTCTTTTTTCTAATGAAACTGTGAGCTAGTTTCAGCTGTGTTAATTTTTTTTCTCAGTGGCTGGTACAGGGCAATGTGATAGATTTGTGGTGAACATGGTGTTGATAATATGGAGATGTTTTTTGTTATTGCTGAGCTGGGCTTGCACAGAACCAAGGCCTTTTCTGCGTTTCATACTGGCCATGCTGGCAAGGAAGTTGGGCCTGCATGGGAGGTTGGTGGGAGGAGACACAGCTTGGACAGCTGAGCAAAGGGATATTCCAGACCATGTGACATCATGCTCAGTGCATAAAGTGAGAGGAAGAAGGAGGGAAGGGGAGGAAGTTTGGGATAATCACATTTGTTTTCGTAAGGAACTGTTTCTGTGTGATGGGTGCCTGCTCTCCTGGAGATGGCTGAACCCCTGCCTGCCCATGGGAAGGAGTGAATTAATTCCCTGTTTTACTTTACTTTAGTGCTTAGCCTTTGCTTTCTCTATTAAACTGTCTGTATCTCACCCCATCAGTTTTCTGATTTTTACCTTTCTCTCCCCAGTCCTGCTGGTGGGAGAGTGAGCAAGGGGCTGTGTGGTGCTTGGTTGCTGGCTGGGGCTAAACTACAACAAACTAGTAGCCCTTTAAATTGATGTTTGGATTTGATTTTTTAACCCGAGAATATTTTTGAAGTAGGTACACTTCCTCAGATTAATGATAAAAGCAGTCAGCATGTTTGTGTCTGTTTTCACTTGTCTTTGTATGCTGGTAAGAGCAACAGAGTTTAACAGCAGATTTGCTGTAGTGCTCACTTTGAATGAATTTGTTTCATACCTTTACCACAATAACTCATTTAAGAGCATTATATATTTGGTTTCAATGCTGTGGAAAAAATGAGGACAGCCAGGACTACCAGGATATCAATCCCAGCCAACATGGATTTATGAGAGGAAGGTGCTGCTTGACTCTGCCGATGTCCTTGTATGACAAAGTGACCTGTTCAGTAGATGAGGGGAAAGCAGTGGATGTTGTTTATCTAGACTCAGTAAAGTGCTTGACACTGTCTACCACAGCATCCTTCTCAATCAGCTGGCTGCTTGCAGCTTGGATGGGTGGACTCTTTGATGGATAAAAATGTGGGTGGATGTCCAGGCCCAGAGAGTTGTGGTGAATGGAACTAAATCCAGTTGGCGCCCCGTCGCTAGCAGTGTTCTCCAGGGCTCCATTTTGGTGCCAATTCTGTTTAACATCTTTATTGAAGATACGTATGTAGTGATTGAGGGCACCCTCAGTAGATGTACAGTGATACTAAGATGGGTGGGAGTGTTGATCTCTGGATGGAAGGAAGGCTCTGCAGAGGGATCTGGACAGACTCAGTCAGTGGGCTAAGGACAGCAGCATGAGGTTCACTAAGGCCAAGTGCCAGGTGCTGCGCTTGGGTCACAGCAATCCCAGGCAGTGCTACAGGCTGGGGCAGAGTGGCTGTCCTGCAGAAAGGGGCCTGGGGTGCAGGTCAGCATCGGGATAAGTGTGAGCCAGTGCTGAGCCCAGGTGGCCAAGAAGGCCAGTGGCGTCTTGGCCTGTATCAGCAATCGTGTGGCCAGCAGGACCAGGGCAGTGACCATTGCTCTGCACTCAGCACTGGTGAGGCCACACCTCAAGTACCACGTTCAGTTTTGGGCCCCTCACTTTGAAAAAGGCATTGAAGTACTGGAGTGTGTCCAGTGAAGGGCAGCAAGGCTCTGGGAGATCTAGGGAGCTTGTCTTTTGAGGAACAGCTGAGGGAGCTGGGCTTGTTTAGTCTCGAGGAGGCTCAGGGGAGATTTCATTGTTCTCTGCAAACACCTCAAGAGAGATTATAGTGAAGTGAGGCCAGTCCAAATGGCAAACCAGCTCTAGAACATTATAAATTAAATTAATTGTATTTATTACAAAGCATATATATCCTGAGTACTCTAATGGCTTCTTGGTGTTGCAGGAAACAGCATACTGCATTCAGCAGCAGACAGTGTAACAAGTGCAGTACAGAAGGCAAGTCAGGCCTTGAATGAGCGTGGTGAAAGGCTAGGTCGTGCAGAAGAAAAGACAGAGGAGCTGAAAAACAGTGCTCAGCAGTTTGCAGAAACTGCACATAAGGTAAGATTTCAGTAGGATAAAGTCAGATATTTGGCTGTCATAGTTTCTTGAATGAAAGCATGTATCTATACTTTGTTGTATAAAGGCTTGAACTTAGCTCAGGGTACATATCAAATCCTCTTTGTGACACCTTCTTCACCTTCTTTGCCTCTAAAAAGTCCCTTCCATTTGTTGGTGACTGCTCAGGATCTCAAAGTTATAAATTCTGTAAAATAAAAACTTCTCAGAGTTGCCTGCCAAAGACACATTTAAAAAACAATTCTGTTTGAGGAAAGAAAGGAGAGTGTTGGTTTAAGTTCTTTAGTGCTTAAATGCAATTCTAGTATATCACTCAAACATTAATTTCTTTTAAAAGTGTGTTTGTAACCATATCTTTGAGTATCAAAGGTTTATGACAGTTTAGTTTGAGTCATTTATTGGTCATCATTTCACCATTAGCAAATGAGTGAATTTTAACTGCTGCTACTAGTTCTATTTTCTAGGTGATTTCCCAGACAGTTCACTCATCTCAGTTTTGTTAGCATGCTATTATCTACAGATAGCAGTTTTTTATTATATGGAACCTAACCCTAAGCTCTCTGCCTGGTTTGCAAAGTGCGTTTGTCTACGCATTTTTTACCGGTTTTAACTCGCTTCATCTCTTTCTTCTCCCTCTCATTCCCAGTTAAGTGCATTTTTGAATTATTTGAAATGGAAATAATTGGTAATCACAGAGGTGGAAAAGCAATCAGTCCTTTATTTTTCATCATTTTGTAGTGGCAGAGCTCCTGAATAGGTGTTTTAAATTACTTGTCTAGAATTTCTGATTGTAGTTAATAATCAAAATCATTGGGTCAAAATTACTATTCTTTTAAGCATGTCTTTGTTTCTGGTGTCTTGCTCTAGCCTTCCTCACAGACAGCAAAATAATGGAACATTGGGAAACAGAGCTGGGAAAGCAGATAAATCCTGCCTCCTCAGCATGGCAGAGAGAGGCTTTGCCTGTGTGTCCCAGGAAGGGGAATGACTGTATAGTTCTATGCAAAGAAGTTAATGGATTTCAGGCATCTTTTGAAGAATTTGTCTTACAAACTCCTCTTATCCACACTAGCCACATTAGGTTGATACAGCTGTCATTCTCAGCGGTATCTCTTTAATTAATTTTTTTATTTCTTTTTCAGCTTGCCATGAAGCACAAATGCTGAGTTACTGCCCAAAGTTGAAATCTTCTCAAGAGAAGTTGAAAAGGCTACAATCAGCAACTTTTACAGGAGATTCAGTCTTCTGTGTGCTTTTTCCTTCCCGTTCAGTGGAGATGCATTCTTTCAGTTTCTGTGCAGGAAAAAGTGTTGCGTTTCTACTTTTCAGACTTCCTTCTGTTCCTCTTTTTTAATATTGCTACACAGTCCTGCAGTACTTTCTGCCTGTGTTTCAGTTGTTACAGGAGTGAAAGCAGACATTGAAAAAGGACCAAATGACAAGCTGATCAGGATTAAAATAGTAATATTCTTCCATGGTTGTACAAAAAGAAAGATTGAACTGATTGTGGACATGTGTGTGAAAATAAAATCCAAAGAAGGGGTGTAATTTTCTTCATTTAATGTAGCATCAGCAGAATGTGAATGAATGTTAGAATTAAGCATCTGGGGTTGTAGCTATAATGGAGGACAAACTCCTTTGTCCAGGGAAACAGAAAAAAATTGTTTCTTCTAATGTAGGAAGCGTTGCATGTTTACCAGCATTCAGAAGTGCATATCTGAATTTCATTCATATCAGCATTTTACATGTTCCTATTTTCACTTTCAAACTGATTATTTGAATAGTATGCTGAAACCTAGAGAATGTATGCTTGAGGTTTCAAAATAGAGGAAAAAAGTAATTTTTACATCTATATGCACATAGCTGTGCCTCAAACACAATCTACAATTCAGCAATCTTGATATAAAATAGCATTTCCTTTTACCTGTGATTGTGTGGCTAAAGGCCCATGAAAATGAGAATGCAAAGGCCTGGGAAGATAAGAGTACACTATTTTCAAGACATCTGTTTTTCATAAATTCTACAGTTTTTGGAACACTTCAGAAATGTGTCTGATTTTAATGCCTTCTCTGTTAGCAAGTTGTCTGATTTTTTAATATAGAGGCTTTCAAAAAAGCATGTCTTGGTACACTAGAATCAACTTCTAGTTTGAGTCTCAGCTTTCAATATGTTTTCACTGGAAGGATGACTCTATTTCATCTGTATTCATTATATGCAATATATGCACTGTGTTTCTCTTACAAAAATAAGTAGGTTACCTTTTTCCTTCACAGCTGTTTCCTTAATATTTTTAAGATGGTATAATCTGCTACAAGAATGAAAAGGGAAAAAAAAGAGAAAAAGATGTTTTTTCTTTTCTTAAACCAGTAAGCTAGAAAATAAATCCTTGCAGAAGGTACAGCCTTCATCTTCTGAAAATGCCTGCTCTTCATTTTCACCCTCATCTTACCAGAGAAAAGCTGGCATTATGTGAATGTACTGTATTCATTGTAGAATATGATTTTTGCATTATTAATGACAGAACAGTCTAAAATCCTCAGAGCAGTGCTTGTAAGAGAGATAAAAGCTACTGTAGTAATTGAGAATATTTTACTTACTGCAAGCTGAAGTAACTGAAAATTTCATGGAAATGCCCATTTCATAAAAAGATGCTTGCCTTTAGGAAACTATTCTCATTTGAACTGAGGACACTGTCTAGTTAGCTGATTGCATTCAAACTTAACATCTGCTTTGGTTTTGGGGTTTTTTTCCCTGTAATTTAAACAGTTTTGTATGAAGCTTTTTATTTAATTTCACACTGGGAGTTGAGAGAATGGGTCATTTGTGTAGTACCATAGGATCATTTAGCTGTATTTAGCACCACCTCCAACAGTTACCAAATCTAGCCCCTACTGAAAGGGAATTTGGCCACTTCTGTTATAAATCAGAACAGGTTCATTAACAACACAAGTTCTGAACACTCTGTTGAGCTGTGTGTAAGTAATGCTTGCCCTGGAAATGTCTGAATGCTATTGTAATGACTGGGTATTTCTGCAATTAACCAAGGAAAAAGTCTCTGTTTTTTAAACCGAAGTTAAACTTCTGCTAGATACAAAATGTTAGGCTATTTTTTTTTTAAGATGGATTATAGGTCAGTCAGGGAGAACGTTTTTGACCACATAGCAATCTTCTTGTCATATTTTCCATTCTTTTAAAACTACATTCTGCTGCTAACCTCACAAGTCTCTCTTGAGAGAAGGAAGTAGATTCTGAGCTGCTGTCATCAAGCCAGTCCTCTACACTTGCAAATAATTAGAAGAAATATCTAAAACCCAGGTCAGATAAACCTGAAAATAATTAATTGTCTAAATTTAGATTAAAAGGCATATATTTTTGAGTGTTTACATAAATATCAGCTGGACAGGACAAGATCATAATTGCACTGCTAAGTTCCAGACCTCTTGTGAGCTGAACTGTACTGAAACATTGGTTTAGTCTCACCTGAGTTTTTCAGCATTATGGGTTGTTTCATATCTTCCAGTTAAGTGTATGGTTTTCATCATAACTCAGGACTTTAATCCAACCATCAAAAGCCATTTACTATGGGAACTTTAGGTAACCTAAGTCTTCTGAATGAAGGAAAAGTGCTTTGTCTGTTTACTTTGTTCTTTCTGTTAATTAAACTACAAGGTTTGCTAGTTTTTAGGAAAAAAAAATCAAGGTGTATAAGTGTTTATCCAAAGGTAAATCTTAGAGCATTGCAGTTTCCTTCTGGAACTTAGCTTGTAGTGTATAGAACCTAGTATTATTAGTCATGTACATAACATATAATATGATTCAGGTTAATGTTTCATATGAAAGAATGTATTTGTAAATTGTAACAATATTACTAGTTCCTTTATCTTTTTAAAGTTCTAAACAGAATAAAAATTATGTATTGTTAGACTTGACTGCTGTACTGCAAACTCTGTCTTAAAAGGTTACTTTTGTGTCTAGCAAAAGTTGTGTATTATGTGAAATATTAACAAAAATGTGTGCTCTTAAAACTGATCTTAAAGGTAGGTAGGTTTTGTCATGTTTTGCCAGAATTGTAATACTTGCTGATATCTATTGTAACCAGTTCCTTGGAAGTTCTCAAAGATGTAGAAATTATTTTGTGCCATTCTGAGGAGAGAAAAAAAAAAAAGTGGGACCTGCTCTCTACTCACTACTAGAAACCCTGATTTTTGTCATTAAATACTTTACTGTAATGAAAACTGTGTTTGGATTATTTGAGTTCTCTATTCAAAATATGAATTGTTCTTGAGTTAGGTTTTTGTATTTCACTCTAGCAAAGTTATATTGAATCTCAGCAAAACCGAGTAAAAATTATTTTCTGGTATAGTGATAAAAATTTTCTCTAGAGAACTGTAATTAAAAGAGAAGTAGTGGAAACTAGGTTAAAGCATTTCCTGTCAAAGCAGATGCCAAAAAATAATTGCTATAGGTTGAAGTTAGCATCCTACCTAAAGGCTGTGTAGGCTAAAAAGAATCCTGGTAATTTACTTTGCATTCCTATGAAATGCTTATTCTCAAGTTGTTAATATCTTCTTTTGGCTATCTAATTTTATTGATTTTTTTTATCAAAGCACAAGCAATTTTAATTACCCTATAAAAATAAAACTATAAAGGTAGAATTTGTCTACACACAGAGAAGCAATCCCTTGGATTCAAATGAGGTCTACTTGCATAAGAACCATATCCAATACGAACTGCCTTTGCTGCCATCTCTCTTTTCAGGCTTAAATGTGCTCCCTGTGATCGTAATCTCAAAAATTTCTTGTTGACAAGTACTGTCAACTGTTCAGTTATTCTGGTTACTAGGTAAGTTTTGCTTGAATTCATGTTATCCATGGATGTTGAATACCATACATCCCCAATGCCCAACCTGTATGAACCTCTTGGTAAAAGAAATAGATCTCAGGTGGATCAGAAGCTAATTTCATCTGGACAGCATTTTGGTGTAGATTGAACAAAATGTTCAGTTCATTTTCAAACATTCTTGTAGATCAATTTCACCATGTCATTTTTTAAATTTATGTTACGACTTTCATAACTTAGCAGCCTTATTTGTTGCTGTGTATAACTTAAGGAAAAGATGATAGGGCTTTGTTTGTCATCTTTGATTCATGGAAGAAGCTCAACCATGGATGTTTGCTGATTCAGTATGTTAGTTTCCTAAGTAAAATATATGTTAGTATGTTCCTGAAGGGATAATATTCGACTGAGAAAATTGTTCTTCAGCTACAAGTCATGGCATCTATGAAGATACAGATACACACTACTTCAGGGAGTGAGCAAGAGTGCTGTCCACGCCTCACAAAGGATTGCAATGTCTCAGATTAAAAATGGCTTTCTCTTGTTTCAAAGTTAGTTCCCCATGGAAGTGATCAACTACTACTGGGGTAAGACATTAATTTATATAAACAGTAACTTCCCTAATAATTTCAAAGCAGCAACTTCTGCTTCATGGCACATCATTACAGCCTGTTTTGTGCATCATCTGGAAGCACTGAACGGTATTTAATGTCTCTTTCATTTATAGTTTTTCTATTTGAGCTGTTACTGTCTTTTTTTCTGCTGCCACCTCATGCGGTCTAAATTGTGGCAACATTTTTTAGTGATGGTGGCTAGCTTTGGCAGGGGTTGACATGGGATTACAGGTCCAAAAAGTATTTCATTATTTATTTTTACAATAACTGAACAAAAGTAAACTGAGGGTAAAGGTCTGTTGCATGGAGGCAGAGTATTATGTTAGATCTCCAATGTTCAGGGCCAGTATCCAGAGTAGAAAAGTAACCTTGTTAACTAAGCAAGTGAGGTGGCTTTAGAAGTGTAGAAAATACATATCAAGCAAAGTACTAATTGATATTTCAAACAGTTTCAGAGGTTTCTGGTAGCTAAAAGTGTGCCAACTTATGCAGAGGACTTGAAGCCTGTCTTGTGCTGAAGTTCTGTTGGTGCTACAGAGGAAGAAATAGTTTTTATTTGTGTCAAGTATTTTTTCCTGTAAAGAGAAAGAAAACGTGGTAAAAAATAAATGAGAAAACAGTGATAGTGTTTCATACTGTATTGAAAACAAACTCTTCAACATATGCAACTAGCAATAATCATGCTGAGTTGCAGCCAAACCAATTGGGTTTTTTTTCCCATTTCAGAAAGAATAGGCATATGAAAGCTTTCTTTGCCTTGGCATGATGCTGGAACTAGGACTTCTGCAGAAAGCACCTTTACTTGTCAGAAGTATTAAGATTTTAATGAGAATCCTTTCCAAAACTTTCACTGGTTTTATGAAAAATAGCGTTTGGAAACACTTACTTGTTTCTGTGAGAAAACATAGAATAAGGAAACATAAAAGAGAGAAGGCTATTAGATTTAACTTTGCTGCATTTATTTGAGGATTGTAAAAGACTAGTCAAAAGCATGGCACCATTACTTTTTAGGAATAAGGAAGTTTTTCATGCTGCCAATCTGCCTGAACCTGAGGAGAGGTTGTGCAAGATGAGGGACAGATTGGAGACTCCTGCATCACCAGGTAAGCAAATCGGATGAGATGATGAGGTAACTTCTGAGAGAGTCCCAGGGAAGAGGAGAAACATACCCCTTATTTGGGAAGACACTGCCATCACTCCCAGTGTGTGTCTTCCCCCCGCTTCCTTCTTGCCCCAGCTTTTTATATGCTGAGCACAAAACTGCATGGAGTAGGATTATCCCTCTGGTCAGCTGGGGTCAGCGTCCTGCTTGTGTCCCCTCCCAGTTCATTGTTTAGCCTCAACCTCTTTGAGGTTAAAGAAGCAGAAAAGGCCTTGACAATGTGCAAGGCCTGCTCAGCAATAACTAAAATATCGCTCAATTATCAGCACTCTTTCAAGCACAGATTTAAAACACAGCCCCTTACTTGTTACTATGGAGAAAATTATACCAGCCAAAAGCAGCAGACTGTTCAGGGTTTTCTCACAAATGAGTAAAGAACCATTTGCAATTTTAGCAGCAATTTTCTTCAGGACAGTTCTGAGGTGTTTTAAACCTACATAGAGAGAAATGTGAGTGCCCTTGGTCTTTTACCTGTTCTTTTCTGGTGCTTCCTCATGTGCACTTGTTCAGTATTTGAGACAAGCTGAAAACAGGTCTGTTAAAAGTCAGAGCAATGAAACTGCATGACAGGTATTATTCTTCACTGAGGCCATGAACAATTGCTGAGCTTCCAGTGTCTGAGGGAAATAATAGCTGTATATATAGGGTCATTTGTAAGACAGATGGCTGAGAAGGGCACCATTTATCTACCAGGCAAGGTTTCACAACTTTTGGCTTCCATTCTTGTCAAAAGCATCATTAATGTGTTAGCTATTTGCTAATCACCTAAACTTAGGTGATGTTAGATTAATTTTTTTTCTCCAAGTCTATTCTAGGTGGCAATCTCTGCAATAGCACTGAAAAAGGAAAGGGAGGTGGGGAGAAAGAGGTTATGTGTTTATATTCATTGACTGGGTAGGCTTCATAGAATCTGTTCCTCTGTCTAGCACAGTACTTTTGCAAGGTTATTTATGGCTTCCTTTAATACCCCAACTGTCCTTCCTAGTTGCCACTTTTGAATAGTCTTCAATATTCAGTGTTGTGTTTTTGCCATATTGCTCACTTGAAAATATCTCATCCTAAGGGGTGGCTCCACAGCTGAACTATCAGGATTTCTAAGGCCAACATGAAGTACAATCTTTAGCGTTTGCTCTTTGGTGTTTGAATAGCTCCTCTTTCATTATTTATTAACTGCAGATTGTTGCTGTTTGTAGATGAAGATGTAGGCATGTACTGCACACGAAATGAGGATACTTCACAGCACAAGGGCAAATTTGTAGTGAAGGTGTTTCAGTATACCTGAAAAATTTAGGATAAGATTTTGCAGTCAGAAATTTGGAGTGCTGTATCACCAGCTGAAGTGTTTCTTCCTTATGCTTGTGAAAGGCTTTTTTTCCAAAGTCTGTGATGAAGCTGTAATAAATGATACAAGGTATTTATCTTAAACATAGCAGATTTCACCCTACAAGATTTCAAAAAGAAATATCAAATTTGTTTCATATAAAATAAGCCCTGGAAGTAAGTAATATACAGTAAATTCATGGACCAAAGTAGAATTGAGATCTGAGAATATAAACTCCAGTTTCTCCAGTCCTAATCAAAAAGTTCAGGATTATAATGAAATAATTCTAGTTTCTGGATTTGTTAAAAAAAAAAAATCAGATACAAAAGCATGCTTCTCTCTGTCTTGCTTTAACCCCTCTTAGTAACCAAGCAATCTTCCTCCAGTGAGATTGGGAGAGAACCTGAAGAATAAAAGTTAGAAAACTGTGGGTTGAGATAGAGGCAGTTTAATAGATTAAATAAAAACCACACACACAAGAAAGACAGACAAGGAATTAATACACCATCACTTGTCATTTATATTGCAAGAGTTCCATATTAGTGTCTCCTATCACAAAAGTTTCATACCGCCTTGATGTTTCTCATAGGCAGCTCCTCTAGGCACTGACTCTTCCTTGTCCTCACAGCAGCCAACTGACTCCAGTTTCCCCCTCAACCAACCCATACACCCTTTTACATTCTTCTTATTGGCTACAGCTGTGGCCTGTTAAAGTCAGGCCTGCTCCTAATCCTTAATAATTAACCCAGCTGCTACTCTTTAGGGGTAAGATTACTTTATATACTACCTTTACTTTCTTATATGCTATCCTCCTACAATCACTCCAAATGTCCCTGCCTGCTCCTTCTTCCCCTGGCTTTATGTGCTGTGTGACACCATATGGTCTGGAATATCCCTGTGGTCCCGGTTGTGTAGTTGGGGTCCCAGCTGTGTCTCCTCCCACCCCCAGCCCCCCCACCAGCCTGGCAGTATGAGAAGCAGAAAAGGCCTTGGCTCGAAGCCCTGCTCAGCAATAAAAAAAACACCTCTAAATTATCAACCCCGTGTTTAGCGCAAATCCAAAACACAGCCGTACACTAACCATTGTCAAGGAAAACAACTCTACCCCTGCCAAAACCAACACACGCACAGACATTTGTTCTTCCTGCTCTAGCAGTACAGTACCTTTCATGGCATGCAGTATATGCTGTTTGCAAGGATCAATCTGTTGTTGCAAAACATATCTGGAGAAAGAGAAGGCACCAAAGGAAAGCTGAGAAAAAGCAGCCATAAAATCTCATTGCTGCTCTACTTGGATTTTGCACTGCAAGAGCAAACAGTCAGCTTTGAGGTTGAATGCCTTTGTATTAATGAAAGAACCCATTTTAAGGTATTTTGGGGAATGCAGTGTCTGTATGCGTCTTCTCACAGGCTTCAGCAGCTGTGAGGAAAACATGTCTGTTGCCTTGTGCTCAAATAGTTCTCTGACATTCAGTCTAAGGACAAAAGGATCTCTGTGTCAGAGACACACTGCTTAGTCAGTGTCAGCTTCCATTAAACTGCCATTTTGAAACACATAAACCCTCCCTCCTAAAAGCATGGGAAAAGTAATTCAAGGAAAAGGAAATCCATCATAATGAAGCATCAGAAACACTTATATTCTGGAATGATATTTGCTATAGGAATTCAAACTGCAAAAGTATTTCAGGTAGCCAAACTTGAGCAGTTTTCTCATCTCAGCAGAATGCAATTAAAACATGCTTCACAGTATTTTCTGTCCCTTCATTTGGAATTTAGAAATCAAGCATTGTGATTCTCAGTTGAAAGGTATATTACAAAAGAACAATATGGTACAAATAGGATGAGAGTACTCATAAAATCAAGACTTACCACTATACCCATGGATGTGACCCATAGGGGAGTCATTTGGTGAGCACTGGAGGCAATAGAAACACCAGTCACGCTAAAGAAATGAGTATAGACTGAGCCACCTTGAACCTAAATGAGCAACAGAAGTCAGCATTTCAGAATGTGAAAAATATGTCATTTGCGGCTGTCATGAAGGAAATGGTCAATGCATTCATGTAGAATGCATGATCTTATAGAATTTAAGAGAAGTTATGAATAGAAAATTAGAGAGACTTTGTTTTTTAACACTAGTTTAGCTATCTCTATTTACCAGCATAGGTAACTTCATTTTTAGATAATGCTCATAATGGTTTTAGCTCAACCATTTTCAAGTGTAATGCTCAAAGCAGTAAGCAACTTTTCCGTTCCTAATTAAATGCTAATGTAATAGAGCTTAGTTTAACCCAAATGAAAAGCAAACAGGTGTTCTAATTTTCCTTCCAAATAGTCAGAAAATACAAGAAGCTGGTACTTGGTCATCCCTTCCACATGAAAGATCTTTGCCATGTTGACAGTTTAATATTTCACCAGCTCAGCTAAGATTCCTTGTCCTGTAGGGGTGTAAAATGAAAGCTTCTAGTATCTGCTGTCTTCACATCTGGACTTTTTCAGTTCTGAGATTTTTTTGTAATATTACTACTGAAATAACACAAAGTCTGTGTCTCAATTTTGTTTTTACATAGCATAGTTTCTGTCTGAAATACACCATCGTGGATTTAGTGACTGACAGCTTATGCTGTGAACTGCGATGACTTGTCAAATCAATGTAATGTTATCAAGTTCTAATCAAACCCTTTCTATTGGTAAGTATTAATTCCTCTCTTACTAGAACTTGTATTAAAATCTGTCATACCTTTGACTTTCCAAGGATAAATCTTGTAAATCAACAGAGTAGCATTTTGCCAGACAGTCAGTGATTCCCCAAGTCAGACTGAAAGGGAGCTACTTGTGCCAGGGGAACCTAGGAATCTCTCCAAATAAAATAGCTTCAGGAGTTTTCTTGCTAAATCAATGTAAAACAATGATAGAAATGCTTAGGGAATGGTAGTAATAAGGTCTTTTATTTTTTTAAATTGAAGAGAAGGGTTGGCTGGAATCCCTAGAGAGCTCAGGGCAGGGGCTTTCTAGGAGGCAATGATAGGTAAGGGTCGTTTCTATCATTATAAACTCCCTAGGCAATTTCTGTGCCCCAGCTGCAGCTCTGAGGTTTTTGTGAGTTGCAGCACAATACATTAAGGCACTTATGAATAGGATGTACAGAAAACAGCATGCTGTCCAGAAAAGCTTTCAAAGATTTCATATGATATGTCTAAAACAAAGAAGACACGCAAATACAGTGTCTTTTTATGCAGTAGCACTCTTTTAGAGAGAAATTCTCAGAAATTTTTTTAATTTATTACTGTGTGTGCTTAATTGGTTGGTTTTGCTGCTGCTCTTCTCTGTGTATTAAGCATATTTTGTCAATCTTCCCTGTATGTCTTAGTAATTAAGACGTAAATGTGGCGCATTTAACACTACTTGAAGGACTATTTTGCTGAAGTACATGGAATTTTGTGATGGTCTTTTTTGTAGTATTGAAAGTTCATTCAATGATATAGAAAGTAACTTTCAACTTATTAATTTGGCCTCTTAATTGTTGCAAACTACAAATACAGTACAGATGCTATAGTAAAATGTATTATTGCTGTAGGTGTTCTTAGCATGACATTTAATATTGACTTGTGGTCAAGGATATGCTTGGACACCTCTGGATTTGAGATTTCAGTTTTTGGAGTGGAACTTTAGGCTGGATACAATCCTTGAGTTAGGTAACAAATGGTCCTTCTCCTCTTTTGCCTTCCCTTTGTTTCCCTTGGAAAGAATGGAACCTGGCTGCACAGGATGGCACTGAGCCTTTTGAGATGCCCGAGGAAAAGAGCAAATGGGATAGTGGAACAGCACATTTTTCTTCAGGGTTGACAAAGCAGAGAGATTGAGACTACCCTGCCCAATATGATAAATTGTGTTATTTAGAACTTCTTTAAAAACAAAAAACATTTGTTTATGTCTCAAAAATGTGAGTTATAGGAAGTAGAACCCAAGAAAGAGATTACTTCTGAGATCACTGTAGAATGGTTTGTGAAGCATAGGCAAGGAATGCAAGAAAGAATAAAGAAAAAAAGAAAAAAAGCAGATCTTTCTGTTCTGGGATTAAGATCTGAAAAGTGAGGCGAAGTCTGGCAAACCCCTTTTTATTTCTTATAACAATTACAATTTGGAAATTGTAATTGTTATAAGAAATTAAAAGGGGTTTGCCAGATTTTCTGGAGCATCTGAGGAAGAGATACAAAGAAATCTATTTTCTTAACTGCAGTGATTGTTAAAGTTAGAATTCCAATGTCCATTTGAAATCAGAGGAATTAAACGTTTTGGCCAACATAACTTTGGGTCAAAATAGAGTTAGACATGGCAATGCATGCACTGGATCACTTTATCATGATCATTAGCCTCTGCAGGCACAGCAATTAGTTTCAATTTCTAATAAATTACATCTTTACTGGTTTGCAAACAGAACAATGCTGCAACAACGCTGGCATGAGGGAGCCCCTCTTTGGATGTTTAGAGGTTTTTTTGTTTAGATAGGTTTTTTTCCCCCATCTCCCCGGTTTTGTATTCACTTTTTTCAATCAAAATTACATCATTTTTTTATGCAAACATTTATCTCTCAAGCACTGTCCCTGGAGTTTGGAATTGACTGCAAACTTGTACAAGTCTCATTCCCACCCAGCTAGTACTTCTTCATGGCTTTTTATGGAAAGAAAAACAATTCACAAATGCACAAAATGAGTTCATAGATTTTCCATTACATATGCACATGCAACATTAAAACCATATTTCAATACATTATATCTCTAATTTGTAATATGACCCCAATGTGACTCATTTTGCACATAAAAATCTTCTAAATTCCTGCAGAGGTTTTTAATCTGTATCCCAGTTTTTCATTTGTATCTCAGTAAGATAAATGATGAGGTCACTTCAACCAGGAAACTCAAAAATTTAAAGATTGTCTAAGAAAATTATTTCTGAAACAGTAGGTATTTGTCTATGTGACAATAAGTCTTTAGCAGTCAGCTGTGTTATTGATGCACTCATCTATTAAGTCATTCTTGTTTGCATATTATAGTAATATTAATTTTAATTGAAAAGAGATCTAAAATCTTTAACTCTTTAGGATAAATTGTCTTAGTCTTTACAAAGAATATAGGAAGTATTAGTATACAGTTAATGCATTACCAATAAAAAAATAAAGTAGACAAAAATAAAGGAATTTTCCCATCAGAATTTAATTTCAGATGTGTTTCTGAACTACAATGTTTTATTAATTGATCTTTAACCTGGGATAGCTGGTTGTTGGAGATAATTCACTCTTTTTCCTTAAACATCCTTCACAAATAATGTGTCTTCTCACCTTGCTACAGTACATAACTGCTATTGATTACCTGCTCTCTGTTAAATTCAGCTTCTGTTCGGCACTGAAGGGCACATACAAGAGTTCTGACAGATTGATCAGGACATGCAGAAGGAAGTTTCAGGAGATGATAGCTCTGACCTTCAACTAAGAAGCCAACCCAAGCTGCCGTGTGAAGCGTGTCCTTTAATTACCCAAGTCTTTGCGCTGATATTTTCTCTGACTTTAGAAATATGTATTTACAGTATTTGTGAATGTTTCTATAGAAACACACTTAACAAAGGTACACAAAAGGGTGTTAATTATGCCTGGACAAAAAGAAAAACTAAAAAACCCCCCAAACACCAACCCAAACAATAACAACAGCAAAGAAAAACAAAAGCAAAACAAAACAAAAATCAAAAAATCCCAACCAAACAAAAACAACTCCAAACAAGCCCCCTTCCCTCCCAGAAAACTAACCTTAATTTTGACTCTTTGAATTTTAGATACTTTTTAATAATTCAGTTCCTAGAAATAATATAGTAATACAATGCTATTACAATTTAACCCCAGCTGGCAGCTGACTGTCATGCAGCCACTTGCTCCCTTCCCCTTCCCTGACACACTTGGTGGGATGGGGAGGAGAATGCAAGGCTGAGCGCAAGAAACCTCTGTGGTTTGCTCTGTTATTAGATGCCAAATACTGGCTGGTGCTGTATTGTTGGGAAAGATTATTCCAGCAAATTGGAAGCACGGCAGCTTGGTAAATGTAGAAGAGGAGGCAGGAATAGTGCTGCAATAACTGTTGTCTTTATCCAAAGAAGCCTTCATGTGCACTCAGGTTGTCTGGTTAGCCCAAAAAACAAAAGGCTGGTAAAGCTGTTCAGCTTTTGCAGTTTTATTGTAGCCAAATGGAAGGACCTGGGACACTGTACAGGGAATTTTGGTCAAGATCTGGTAAGCACAGCAATTCTTTAAAATAGCATCTTTCTAACCCTCATCCAAACAGCCATGTTGTCTGCATCAAATATATTTTTAAGGAGCTTGCCATGAAAGTTTGGTTTTTAACAAAGCAGAGGTAAGATTTGTGTGTTAAAAAGCTGTCTCATGTATTTGACCAGCAGAAGAACATATGGCTAGAAAATACCGCAGCTAATGCCTCACCATGACAAGAAATATGAAATAAAAACCATCTGGGGTATTAATTCCAAGTGAACAAAATTTTTTTTCCCTGTAGAAAGTAACAAATTTGTTCAAATAGATGCAATTTTCTATCAAAGTAGTTCTGCTGGCAATTTTTTAACCTCTTTTGCTTGTTATTTTTTCTGATATCTTACCTGAGCAATAATTCAGTTTTTCTGGGACAGTTCCTTACACCCAAGTGTATGCCACATTCAAACTATCAGTGCTGGAATATGCTACTATTATCCTTATTACCATCTCTTTTGCTTAATACAGTTTTGCTATCCTTTAATCCCCAGCATGCTCCTCTTCCTCATTTCTCTTTCCCTACAAAAGAGAAAGCTCCTGTAAAGCTCCTATTGTTTGGAGTTTGGGTTTTTTCCCCCCAATTCTTTCGTTTTCCAGGTATGAAACTCCAAACATCTTATTGTTCACAAAGTCACTAAACCTGTCTGTTACTTTTGTTATGTAAAAGTAAAAATTTTCAATATTGCTTTTGCACTCATTCTGTCTTCCACAAAGAGAGGTCTGACATGAGCAAAAAGTAGCCTGGAACTGCAGGATAAGAAAAGTTATCTGTAAAATGTAAGCAATGGGGAAAGTCTGAATGTATTCAAGTCATTTACTTTAGCAAAGAAAATCAGAGAATACTTGATGGCTTTCAAATATATGAAAAGACAACATGAAGAACAAAAGCAATAAAGTGTTTCATAATAGATAGCTTTAGAAGCCACAGTATTACAATTCAGGAAAGCAGATTTAAGTTAGACAATAGAAAATATTTCTTAAGGGTGCAAATACAGTTGAATGGGCATTACTACATTACATTTCTGAAAACCAGAAATGATGGCACTATGATTTATTTTCTCTTGGGGCAGATAACCTCAATATCCTTTCATCCATATCATTAATGGTTCCATGACTTCTGATCTCTTGTCTATTAACTGTTCACTTAAATAGACTCAATCAAACTGGATTTCACATCATCATTATCCTTGTACCAGCTCCCCAAATGTACTCATTACATCATGAATTAAATTAGATTGTAAGTGACCTTTCCTTGAGGACTGCTATAGAGTGTCAGTTCAGTACATGCCACTGTAGAAAAATCTATTGAAGTTATTCTGAACTACATCTCTCTCTCCAAGGCTTCTTGGAAATTGGGAGGAATGAAAAGTATGAAGATCAAGGATGAGGAAAAAAAAAAGATTGATTGGCTTGTCACACTTCTGAATAGTCTTGGACTATGTCACTGAACACTGTAAGCAGGGTCTGAAGTCCACAGTTGCCTTTAATCAAAACTGACTTGTTAAGATCTTTGTGAATGTAACTGAACAGCTAAATTGTAACAGTACAAAACATGGATGTGACTCCATGCCTAGCAGCATTATTATATCATGTTTCTCTACTTTCCTTATCTTATTCACACATAATAGTGAGCATGAGTGTAAAAACTTTACAGAAGATTTTTCTGAATGTAAAAAAAAAAAGTCAAAATTCTCAGTAAGGAGTTGCTAGACTGCTTTTTTGTTCACTACCTATAGAGCATTTAGTGTTTTGGACTATATCTCCAAACGTCAATAGCAGAAGAAAGATATGAGTGAAGTGTATACATTTCTATTAAATGCCTCTACCTTACCCTGTGTGCAACTGAATACATTATGCAGCTTTAGAACTCATGTTTGAATTCGATGTTTCACATGCAATTTGTGATGTCAGTGTCTGATGCTGCCTAGTGGGTCAAAAGACCTGGAGATTTTGACCTACAAGATTTTCTGATGTTAATTTTTTCAGAAGCCAGTGATGGTAAGGAACATCTCAGTATGTCCCACTCCCAGCCATGTTTTATCCCTTAAATATGGGATAGTATCTCAGCTAACAGATAAGGTGAAGATCCTGGTAACATCGTAAGGCCTTCAGGAGCTAAGGTACGTGGCAGGTAGGAAAAATTTCCGTTGCTGTTGCTTCTTATGTATCTGCTCCTTAGCCAAAGCACCTGACTTCCTTCTGAAACTCTGATACTGCAAAATGAGCCTTAATCACTTTTTAAAGTAAATTGACAAAAATTTAAATGTTGTTCATTAAAAATTAAAGAAAATAGGCAAAACTCCAAACAATACTAGCCTTATTTCTTCATTTTTAATATGCTTTAGATGATTTAAATCACAAATATAATTTTTAATGAGTAATTGTTGATTATTTTTACTAAGCCCTACAGACATCAATCTACATCTTGTGCATTTATTTCCTACATTGTTTAATATCAAGTTTTAGAACTAGTTGATGGTCAAATATATACAAGATTAACCTTTCAATGAAACGTGTTTCTGACCTGTTCTCCAATGCACCATATCTTTAACTCCTGTGAATGGAAGTAAGGGGAGTTAGTGAATGCCAAAAGATTACATTCAATCGCTATTAGCTTTGTTTTACAAAAACAAAAGTGTTCAGAATTGAGTGAATTAGTGGCTGTGATTGGTTTCTTTTCGCTTTCCAAGTAAAACAAGATTCATTCTCTGAGAAGATAGTGCATTAAAGAATTATTCTTAGGTTTAAATATTTGAACTCTATGCTCCTATTTTATGCATTTTTCTTAGCTATATTTTAACATAATACTTACTTCATCATATTTTTCAATTTTAAACAGAAGGTCATTCTTGGTAAAGGTCTACTTTGAATCACGTCCATTAAAATGACTCCTACTGTTTTGCAAGTGATTGGAACAGTGGGTACTTTTGCTGGAATCTGTTTCTCCTCTTTCTGTTAGAATGTATCAAAGAATCAAGAGTAAAAGAAATTCTCCTTTCTACCAATGGTGTTCAAATTTAACAGGATAACACTTCAAAGCTATTTTCAGAAATATGCTTAAGGGGTTACATTTCTACCTGATACAGCTCTGTGGCTGATGGTGGGTGATTTTGTCACATAATACTTACTGAGTTCAGGGTTTCTGGATTTTTACTTGTCATTGGTAACCTGCTGTTTTCATGAAGCAGATCCTGCTTTCTGTAGAAGGTGGTATTTCAAATCCAAAGGCATAAATCACCTTTGGATTTATAGGACTAAGCCCACACATTTTAATTAACTTTGTTCATGATTAAAACCACTTCCATGTTATCTTTGGTGAGTGATGTGTTTGCACTAATGTACACGAGGGGAGAATTTGGCCTAAGCTATCCTGATTAAAACTTTGTCCTTCTAGCTGACTATGCAGAAACAGAAGAGAACTCCACGTTTTATTATATAAAATTGCAACTGATATAGTATAGACCAAGAAGAAAATTCTGACAGAAATGAAAGAATACATCTCTTTAAGATATAGGTCAAAAGTTAGGCACAAAAATTATGACAGGTTTTCTTGCTAGCTCTCTCAGTTTCCTTTAGGTTTTTCCCATTCAATGTCTTAAATAATATCACTGTAGTCTTGGATATTAATGGTGAGATATGTAGGTAGCATTTAGGGAGGAGATTCAAGCTAGATTCTGACCATATTTGGGTTTTTGGGATCCCGTTATGTATTTTGTAAAAGCAAGACTTTCATCTTCAACAGGATTGATCATAATGTATAGCCACATCCTCTCTGATAAAATTCTCATTGCAATTTTAATTGGATGTAATATTCTTTATCACAGATGTTGAAAGAGATGAAAGATGCTTATACCAGTAAAGAAATGGTAATCTTGTTAATACTTTAAGTCTGTATTTTTGAGATGCTTTTGTGAGTATGCAAGTTTGATATAAATATGTAGATAATGTGCATATCTATATGTGTACATAGACACTAAATTTGCAAGATCAGGCTTTTGATAGTTAGAAAGAGCCAATCTGCTTATGTACTATAAACTTGTAACTAATTTTCTTAGGTTTATGGTTCAGTGTTTGCAGTCACGTCACCAACTTTTCTCCACAGATCTCTGGCTTATTTCCAAGCATGATAGTATTGCAGATGTAACGCTGTGGAATTTTCATCCATCTTTTTGCCCTTTAGATACAGTGGCTGAAGAATGAGAAAAGATGACTGCAGGGTTTAGGCAGGAAATGGTTTCCTTGGGGAATGGGTTTCTGTCCCTATTATTTCATCTGATGTGAGTGTGATTCTGTGCCTATTTCATCCAGTGCATTTCTTTCTAATGCCTCAAGATGCACTTTTCTGAGTATACACTGATACAGCTGTGCTTCAACTACAGTGGGTGTTAGAAAATGTTACACTGCTCAAAAACAGAGGTCCCATAAATTTTCCAATTCATGAACCTAAAAGTAATAATGTAGGGCTTTTTTTAGTCTACAAATAAAGTGGGAAATAATGTTTCACACCCTAGTACTCTGAAAATCAATACTACTTGAGAAGGACTTGGACTATATTCAGGGATAAACACCACAGAGAAATTGTCACCAAACTCATCATTCACTGTTCAGAATAGTGTTTGGATGATGGATCACATACAAAGTAGGGACTGACAGCCTAAACATTGTATTAAAAACAAACCCAAAATTGCTGCTTTGTTGCTTCCTTACATGCAACTAAATGCCAAATAGTAAATATGCATTATTAAAAGCATAAAAGACCACAGATCCCCAAGGAAATGCTTCTTGCAGTAACATGTGGTTTCTGGAAAGTTTAGTAGCAAAAAAGTAATTTAATTGATTCTTTTTTCTTTGGGGCTGGTTTTGGATGAAAACCTCAAGATTTGGCAGTGTGTGCTCACAGCCCAGAAAGCCAACAGCATCCTGGGCTGCATTCAAAGCAGTGTGGCCAGCAATGTGAGGGAGGGGATTCTGCTCCTCTGCTCCACTCTTGTGAAATCCTACCTGGAGTGCTGCATCCAGCTCTAGAGCCTCCAACACAAGAAAGACATTGACCTATTGGAACAAGCCCAGAGAAGGTCCACCAAGCTGATTACCTATTCCTATGAAGACAGGCTGAGAGAGCTGGGGCTGTTCAGCCTGAAGAAGAGAAGGTTCTGGGGAGACCTTCCAGCACCTTCCAGCACATAAGGGGGGCTACAAGAAGGCTGGAGAGGGACTTTTCACAAGGGCCTGTAGTGACAGGACAAGGGGAGATGGCCTAAAGATGAAGCAGGGTAGGTTTAGATTGGGGATTAGGAAGAAATATCTGTTTTGTAAGGGTAGTGAAGCACTGGCACACATTGCCCAGAGAGATTGCTGACTCCCCATCCCTGGAAGTGTTCAGGACCAGGCTGGATGGCACTCTGAGTAGCCTGTCTAGTGAGAGTTGTCGCTGCCCAAGACAGAAGAGCTGGAACTGGATGACTTTTAAGGGCCCTTCCAACCCAAACCATTCTATGATTATTTTTTTCAGACTAGTGTTGAGCTGCCAGTATACAATGAAGTCATTTATGCAAGCTTTCCTTCTACCGTGGACATTGTGAAAGGCATGTTTCTCAAGGAAGGACAGAAACATTTCATAATCACAAGTCTCTAGCAACTGGAATTTCTAGAGATGTATCAAATATTTTGAAACCAGTAACATTATTTCAATAATTAATGACAATTTTTTTTTCCAAAATGCTCGACTTTTATTAGATGCTGTAAGGAAATTGGTGTTGTCAGACCTGGCCAGCACAGCTGAATTCTGAAAAATGCTTGTATACATGTACAGCTCTCATGGCATTCACGTGGATCAGCTTGCAGGACCTAACAAAGCATTCTTGTATACAGACTAACATGTATATTATTCTATACTGTTATTGTGTTATCCGTTAGGAGACCAACTAAGACTGGGTCTGTGACAATAACTATTAAAAATGTTATCTATAATTTTCATTTTGCTTTTAGAAGTACTCACAGTGGCCAGTTAAATAAAAGAATAATCAGAAATTTTCTAATTATGTTTTAATTTTCTTTCATATGTTTTGGTTTTGCTATTCTAAAAAGACTGGATGTCTTAGTTTTCAGTCTGGTTAACCTATTAAAAAGAAAGAAATCAGTTTTTTAAAAATTTCGAGCTCAGGGGAAAAAAATAAAAAGTGGTGACATTAAAATTCCAGTGTTATAAAAAGATAGGCAGATATTGCCTCTCGCTGAAGCTGGTGGAGACACATCTGAGATTTCTCTCTTCTGTTTTGGAGCTATAGTTCAGAAGCTCTGTATTTTAATACTTAATCCAAATATAATGAGTAAAGCAAAAGGCTAGCTGAATAAGGCTATTAATATTTTTTATATTTGGAGAACGAGTCAACCTCTAACTGTACTTTTTATTATAAAATACAGTCATAAGCCCTGAAGATTCTGAAATAAAATCTGTTTTGACATCCTGCTAATAGCTGATCAGATTGAACACTTTCCTGTGTTACCACACCACAGCCCAGCTACTGTAAACAATAAATGCTTTCTATTTTCTTAAATTGGTTTCCAGCCCCTGGATGGTTTGCTGTGCAAATGCTGCTGTCCTAGAAAGGTTCATGGCATCCTTTCAGAGATTTGATATGCTCACGTTAATTTCCTCCATGCTTTTCTTATTTGTGAATTAAGCCTGGTACAATTTTTACTCTTTGCTTTTGATTAAACATAGGGGACAAGGGCTGCAGTTCATTTACTACTTCTCAAGTAACCACATTGAAGTGCATTATAGAGCATGATGTCTGAGGAGGTGTTCCTGCAATCTGCACTAAGCAGGCACATTTGCAAATTCATGAGCTATTTTTGAAATTCATGAGCCATCCTCTGCCCAGTTTTTCCTTTTGTTTTCTACGATAGAGCATTCAGAAGATTTAATTTTTTTTTCTGAAAGCACATTACTGCATCTTTTAAAACATAAAAAATATTACAATAAAATGAAAATATGTGTATAATAAAAAGGTAAACCAAACATACATGACTTATGGTCTTCTTCCTTAGCCACATTTTTTTCTTCATTCAATGCATTTCCAGGTGAAATCATAGGATATATTCAATTTCATTCCATTTCATCATCTTTCATTCACCTGATTTTTTGTTGGGTTTTTTTTAAAGAACAAATTATTGTGCTCTGTGAAATGTTCCAATGACAAAGTATTTGTCTATGCTCATACATTAGCATGGGAATTGTACCTGATTATAAATATATGATCATGAATAAAGGTGTGTATTTTTGTTCAGTCCCATTCCAGTGTCTGGGCATCTCACCTGATAAATCCCATCAGGTTTCCACACTGGAGGGTTTTCCTGGTCTTGGGAGAAGGGCATGTGGACAGCAGTAATCTCCATGTAATTTATTGGGCCTTTCTAACTGTGGGACTCAGGTTTACGTGGACATTCCATGGACATCACCAAAATGCTTTTTAACCTGAGCATTTCCTATGCTACTCACATGGTTAGATGACAAAGTCAGAAAGGCAATTATTCCTTTCCCCTGTGCAGGGCAGTGTGCATAACAGAATATACGCTAGGAGGTGGATGGAATTCTTTGCAAATTGATACATTGCAAAATCTTTCTTGGCAACTTGATGTTCTTTGTAAAACACAATAACAGATAATGGTGGAAATTAGTACTAGAGCTTATAAACTGCACTGATCTTTTATATAGTGGTTATAAAATAATGAGCTTCAATAAAACATCTGAGTTTTCTTTTTCATTGTCACAATTGACCATCTTTTGTCTCACACTAAAACTGTTTTTTGGTTTCGCTTAGAGAGCTGTGAACTGAATAAGTACAAGAGGTTGTGGGAGAAACTAGTTCTCTGAGCAACCCTGCATTAAATAAGTATAGCCTCAAAATATCAAAGAGAAAGAAAATGAGCAATGGGGCAACATGGGGAAACATGAGAAAATTATACAAAGCACCTTAAAAATAGAAATCATTTATAAAAAACCCAAAAAATAACGTCAAAAGAGACATCCCTACCAACTCCACCAATTTGAAAGGGAAGGTTGCTCTTCTAAGAGTGCAAATTTTGAATCAATGAGATTGTTTGAGAAGTTGCAAAAAACCCCCCACATAGTCTTTTACAGAAGAATGGTGTCCAGAGCAGAGAGATTTCCATCGCTCTGTGGCAACATTTCTGAGAAATCCATGGACCTTGCCATTTTTGTGGGCTACTGGTTATTGAGGAAACGATTGTTGAGGTGGTTCCACAGGCTGAGGAAACTTTTATGTTACAGCCTATGCTTGTGAACTGCCTGTGGTTGAGGCATTTTCTGTTTGTCAATTCTGCAACTTCACCATGCAAACAGCCAACATTGTATTTCTTTGCAAATAGATGTAGGCTGAGTGTAAGTGAACTTTTCAGAACCTTCCTGTCACTACTGCTCCATAAGTGAACTTTCCAGAACCTTCCTGTCAGTACTGCTCCATCCCTACCTCTAGTTGTGTTCACCAGGAACTTCTCCATTTGGGGTAAGAAATATCTCTGACATATGGGAATATGTCAGATTTTTAGTCCTACACTAAAAAGATTGCTTTTAAAACATGCATTTTCTAATAATACTTACCCAATAAAAATAATAGATGTTTTAATGCATTTTTTAAAGATTAAAAGTGAGATGTTTTAGTTATCTAATAATAGGTATTTATAACATATGTGTGCAAAAAAGAAGAAAATTCCACTGGCAAGAATAAGAATCAATACTTTAGAAATATGTGTTCAGCTTTTATTTTCATGCCACCTAACTGACTGACATTTACTGTTATATTTACAGCTATATCAAGGTTTTACTACAAATACATGAAAGACGGCATTTTGTATTGGATATTTTTGCACAATAAGCACAGGATAGGATATCACAGTTTTGTCTCTATTACAAATTGGAGTAGGTGGAGCTAAGATAAATGCTGCTAAATTTGCATCAGGTTTAACACAAATTACCGAAATGGAAGAAAAGCTTATATGTGGGTCTTGACTGGATTTTCTTTTAGCTTGAGGATAGATCTTGAAAATTTAGCAGCGATTTATTTATTTGTTTTCAGATTTATCAGAAATATTTACAGTCTCACACATCAGAAATAAATCTATGACTGCATTCAAAGCAGTTTCTTTGAAGACAAAGTAATGAAGCACTGGAAAAATTCAAATTACTCAGACTATCCCAAGTGGAGACTACCAAGAGGTTTTTATTGGAAGTGTGATATGAAGAAGACAGTTTTGTACTGTATGGTAGACAATGTGATCAGAGTCAGGTTTCTAATTACCTTTTGGGCAAAGGAATATCCATAAAAAAGAATTCATAGTATCAAGTTTGAAAATATTTTCAAATGAACAGGCTGATTTATATTTCTAAGCATTCAGGGACTGATTCCTTTCACACAGATTAAATGGTTTTTCAGCCCAGTTTAGAAATTTCCAAGCCTCAGGGAATAAAGTAGGAAATTTAAGAGAATAGTTTTTCAGCTTCATGGTTCCTAAGAATGCAAGACAATTCTCATTTTAAGCATATCTTTTTGCTGGATGGTGTATTCTTTCTATTTTGTAAGCTAGTTGATGTCAAATGAACTATATTCACTTGAGTGACTGCATCTGCCAAATTACTTTATCAGTGTGGAGAATTTATCCTCTGGAAAGGATTGTATGGAAGGGAAGATTGCAATTTCAATGACTGTTCATGCAAAAGAATGTATCTTCAAATAAGTTTCCAAACATAGTTTCAAATTAATGTTCCACTAGTGTTCCGAGGTTGTAGTGGCATAGAATATAAGAAAATAAAGATGGTGTAGAAAGTAATCTTACCCCTAAGGAGTTGCAGCTGAGCCAATTATGAAAGAGTAGGAACAGGCCTGACTTTAACAGGTCACAGCTGTAACCAATGAGAAGAAGAGTGCTATAAAAGAGTGGGGTGGCTGGTTGAAAAGGTAATTGTGGTCAGGTGGCTGCTTTGTGAAGAAGGAAGAGTCAGTGCTCTGATGAGGTGCCCATGAGAAACACCAAGAAGGTATGAAACTTTTGTGATAGGAGACAAGAGTATGGGACCCCTGCAATAAGATGACAACACAAGATTGCTGATGATGTCATGTGGCTGTGCTGACTACAGTGTTTTTGAAAAAGAGATTAGGGACCCAAACATCTGAGAAAAACAGAAGAAATTTAAACTTTCCTTTTCCTTCCCCCTCCTCCTTGCCCTTCTCTCTGCTGAGAGTCTGGGCACAATACTCTTTTGCTAAGGCAACATTTGAACTGAAGAGTACAAAATAATTAATAGCTTGCACCACATGAAGAGCATTATTATATTTGTCAGGCTTCCACATGCAGTGAATCCTGAGAAAGATATTTTAAAAGCAAATTAGTGATATTTCATAAGCTAATTTTTTGTCTTTTTCCCTCCAACATGTTAGTGTTCCACACTTCCATAATATTGGTTCCTTTAAAGGATTTCTAATGTAGGGCAGTGTCAATTTGTTCATTTGGCATTTATCCCTTTTGAATAACAATAGTGACATGAGCCAGATGTTTTGAGATGATGCTTCACAGGCTTTCTTTCATTGTGATTTTAGTGCACCTGTATGTGGACTTGTAATAGCCCAGTCACTGGCCTCAGTAGAAGAGGTATGATGAGGAATGTTGATGTACTTGGATGTTTTACTCTATGGGTAAAAAGTTTACAATTGTTTTTTAAGGCAATGAATTATGATAGTGTTCACATCTCTCTCCAGACCTGCAGCATAACATGTTTGTGGACTGTCCCAGCTTTTATACACCATAAAACCAGACATATTAATCATGTTGCTACTACTGCACAGAGGTGTTCTCAAAATGTAAAACAGAACACTGAATAGACAAGATGGTGATAATTACATAGTTTGGTCTCAAGAAGCTTAAAAATGCAGTAAGACCTAAATTAATTTGTCATATTGAATCCCAGGCACAATGGAAGTTTATTTCATATGCTGGTAAGTTAAAATACTCTATCTGAATATTCATCACAAATTGACTTTAAATCTCCTGAAATTACACAAGAGGAAAAACTCAATTCCTGATTCCTTAGGGTGGTGAAATACCAGTTTTTGGAAGTCCATCTGCTGCGACTGAGAGGTGACCTTGAATCATCAGAGCGAGCACTTTCTGCCGAGGCAATCGTTGCCATTATCATACTTTGGCTGCAGCTTGCAGCAGCACTGTAATATTGTCCCTCCTGGCAGAATTCCCTGTATGCATTAGTATGAAATGGTATTTAAAAAGCCTATATAGTCAATAAAGATGTAAAGTCTGGAAAAATTGTAGGAAAACATGGTTAATTTGCTTAGTTCTTTGGGCTCATTAAATTGGTTCAATGGCTGGATTTAAAATAACTGAGCTGGTATATCAGCCACAAATAATTTTTTTGCCAGAAACAGCAGCAGTGTACTCTGTAACTCCAATGTTAGATTTCCCTGTGACATACTGCCCTCTTGTGCATCAGTAGCTTTCTTATAGAGATAATCTAAGAGCAAGACACCCATTCAATAAACAAAAGTTCTCAGACTCTCTCTTTATCTCCTTTGACATTTTTTAATTTTTTCCAGAATGAATGCAACTTCTTAGGTCATGATGAAGAGGCAACACAGACTGAGCTTGTCCAGCCTGGAGAAGTGAAGATCAAAAGGAAATCCTACTACCATGAGAGGAAGTGGGGAGCAGACTGGACAGAGTCAAGGGAGGAGGACCAAAAAGAACTGAACTGAGCTTTCTGTGACCTAGGAAGCCAGTGAGTCGTTTGGAATCAGGCCTGGATATTTTAAAAATTACTTTCCCATCTTCAGTTTTATTCTGCTTAAAATGTTAAAAAATCTAATTTATAGTCTACGATGGCATGAAAAGTTTTGCATTTCAAGTCCTCTTTGCTTATCTATGGAGAAAGAACTACAAGGAGGCATTTGTAATCTTAGACCTTCTGCAGAGTGGTCACACTTTTGTACCTGAGATTTTGTTTCTGTGTCACTGATATTTGTCTTGTACAAAATGGAAAGTCTTCAAGCAAGAGAGATCCTTTTAGATTTTTCCTGGCAAGAAAGTCACTTTTCTGCTTGAAGGTTGATGTTAAATCAAGCCTTCCCAGACAAGAGGAAAAAAAAATAATAAGAATGCTGCTGTAACTTCCCATTACAGTCATTGTCCATTAAGCTCTGGGTGAAGGAATGTCCTTTTTCACAGTTTT